>NC_088854.1:4944858-6144858 GCF_963853765.1 Magallana gigas | reverse complement strand
AATTACCAAGAGGGAATAAAGGAACTATTTGTGTAGTTCAAATTTATAATTATAGTTCATTTAAAGAATTCTTTTAAAATCATGTCCATTTGCGATACTTTAAAAGAGATAAAAACTTCAGATTGATGGATAACATTGCGAAAAACGTGTACTTCATTGAAATTTATACGAGTCGTATTAACGATTTCTATCCAATCGATTTAAACCATAAAATATGTATTGGTTTACTTGATGACATTGTCAATAATAACAAGGCGTTGACACAGTCTATAACCTGTAATATAATTTTATTTCCTTGTTTTCCTACAAAACAAAGACTGGAAGCTCCTGCTAGCGTTCATTTGTTTTTGCAATTAAACGATTATTTGGATAGAAAGAGGGTATGAATATTTTCCTTGTATAAAGTATTTAATAAGCGTTTCTTCTAATAGCAATATTTTTTTCATTATCAGAAGAATGAGTTATGATGGATATTGTCTGTACATGGTTTTTTTGGCGAATTAAAAAACCTAAGGATTTTTCATGAGGAGGGAATTGACGAGTGTTAATTTTGATGAATACTAAAATTCAAATAAATTACGTCAACACTAAAAGCTTTTAGTTTGTTTTCGGCCAATTTAAAGATACAGAGAAAATACACGTATTATACAATTGCAAACATTTTTTAACTAGGTGACCATATTGGCCCTTTTCAGGGAGTGCTGAATGTAAGAATTAAAGTAGATGGCCCCATGGACTTCATAACCATGCAGGCAGTTTAGATTATCCCTACTGTGGAAGAAGAGATGAAATTCTAAAATTAAATACATTTTCGCCATATGACCATATTGGTCTCGTACAAAGGTCTGGACCTCTGAACCAAAGACTATGCATTTCAGAAGTTAGGCGGAGTACATGCATAGTTATGCATTTCAGAAGTTAGGCGAAAGGCTTCATGGATATCTTAATCATGCATTCAGTTTATCTACCACTACTGTGAAAGTTCAGAAAAAGACTTAATACGTTATTACTATATGGCCATATAGCATATGGCGCTGCCTGAGGGCCTGAACCTTGGACCCAGGGGTCATAAATTTCAAAAGGCAGGTAAAGGATTTTATTGATAGGTAAATAAATATGAGAGTAGAAAAAAAAAGATTTTCTAAATATTAATACATTTTTCTTCATGGCTATATTTGCCCAAATTCTGTAATGCAAGGGTCTTGAGTTTTACAAACAAATCTGAAAGAGAGTTTTATAAAAATTATTATCATGCTTTCAGTTTTTCTCTTTATATTGGAGTATACGTAGAGGGGAGGATTAAAAAAAAGATTCATTACTGTTAGCATAAATGTTCACTATGTGACAACACTTGTCTCGCCCTAGGATCCTAACTCCTGACCCAGCCGGTGCTATGAATTTTAAAATTTTAGTAAGGGGCTTTATGCAGTTTTCCCGTATGTGCGTAAACAGAGCTTTTTTTTTGCATATTTGGTCCCGCCCATGATTCACTGCGGTGATAAGAATTTTTTTTAAAGAACTGGGTACGGTAAACAGTAAAATTGGCCCTGTTTTCAAAATTAATGAAATTTTATGTGAAATATTTGGAGAATTAACCGGTTTCAAAACAGTTTGATTTTTTAAAATATCTTGTACGGTTTCCATATAATAGTTATCTAAACATAACATTGTTTATAGCTATTCAGTTAACCAATAACGTCATGACGTCATTAAATGTATTGATAACGTTTTTCAAATAATAATTACAGAAAGGATGTGCTGGTATATAATGTAAATAAAGACATATTTTATACATTATTTATTTGCCTTTTGCAGTAAGAAATTATTTATGTTTCATGCTATATAAATTTATACATCATCATCATCAAATAGTTTGCATTCTCTCACCAGAGGTCGTGTTACGCAAGTTTCGCTCGCATCCCCGTCAACGCCCAATGTAAAAGATTAATGTACAAACTGAGACGATATGCAAAATGTATTTAAAATCAATGTAGTTTATTTTTTTTTTTATCTAAAAGCATGATAATAAACAAATCAATTTAAATGTTTAATGCATGTGAACACCTTTCTTACAAAGTTACTGTAAGAGCTTTTTAGCCAAGGTAAAAATTAAAAACTGCCTGGTTACATAATTAAGAGAGCAATTTTTGACCGCTCCCGATGATGCACTGGTTTAATATAAATCAGCAGCAGTGTCAACTCCTATAATCTTCAAAACTTGCCCACAATGTCTTCGCCGTTTCTTGTCCTCTCTTTAAGATGATAAGACAGGAAAATGAAAACAGCAATACCATGTGCTTGCCATCCTTGTTTTGAGCATGTGACATACTATTTCTCCAGTGTTGACAGAAGTGTAAGCTGTTCAAATTATATCTTTCCAAAAAGCTTGCTCGACTAAACAAAATAATTCAAGGGCAACCATATCTAATGACATGGATTTTAATTTTCGCTGTTGTTCATAAATTCATAAACGGAACTTGCAGATTTAGTGGAAAATTCAGTCTTTTTCTTCGATCTATAGCTTGAGCATGTACGTGTCTATTATTTGATATATATATTTTTTCAAATTATTTTGAAATGTACATGTATCAAATAATTGCATGTAAGCTTGAGAGATAAAGCAGTTAAATTGTATTAGTTATATTAAGATGGAAAACCAAATGCCTTTTTTTCATTTCCAACCATATGATTAGGAAAATAAGGTTTTTGTTTTTCAAATATTTATAAAGCTGCTAAGAGCTTTATTCTCTTGATCCCGTCCACTAATCGGCACGCAAAAATTATCAATTCATGTGAAGTTATCGCTCGAAGTCCTGGTTTTAAAATTACCTAACACTCAAAGGATGAGATCTCCGATGCTTTGAATAAACCCATTGGGATGGGGCCAAATGATTTTTTATTTACATTTGTTTTGTAACAACTATCTATACTACTATATTAAAATAATAGACTCGAATTTTTGGGCTTAAATATCGAGAAATCGGAAGCGTACTGTGATTTGTTTTATATATTTCAACATCATTTGTACCTGAAGATTACCAATTTGTTTTTATTTTTTCTCAATCAAGCTTCGCTTATTAATAATCAACGAAAATTCCTAACAAAAATCCGGAACTCAACTTAACTTTTTACAATCCCGAGAGTTCCGAATGTCAATATGGTGTGTAAATATTGAAGGGAGTAAAAAACGTTGATGAAAAAGTGTTGAATTCGAATAATTTTTTTTAGATGAAAGTATAAGAAAGTAATGCAGCTTCATTAATTTTCTCCAAAATCGTTTCGAAGCGATTCTGCAATTTTTTGCTAAATTACGGGTATACGGGAAGCTTAGCTTTAAGTGTGGCGAAGGCCTGTCTCGAAACACAGTTAAATTATTCTAACTATTAAGCAGAGTGTAGTGAAATTAATAGCATATTTTTAGGCTTAAAGCTGGGTTATGTAACTTTCAACAATATGGTGTGTCGATGTATCTATATGATAAATATCCGATATCATATGCAATGTCAACCCGTGCACGCACGGGTCAAAGTCTAGTATATATTATACTTTAGATTGAATGTTTTAGAAGAAATTTATCGAAGAAACACTATGCACACTTGATTACTAATTGATTAAAGTACTTTTAGTAAGACACGCGAATTATATCTTTTCAAGATGAATGAAATCGATCAATTGATCAAAAATCGGGACACACGCCAGTTCGGCGATTAAATTCCTCCAGTAAATATTCCAGCAACATGAATATATATTTGACAATGTTTTAATCTGAACTTTTATTGTTTGTCAATAATGATAACCCAACACCAATTATTACATACATTCTACTGTAATAGATAGTTTAGATGGATGAAGAAATAATTAACGCAAGTATTAATAAGACACCCATGAACGATGTAAAAAAGTATTTAATGTATTTTTTATAATTAAATTTGTCATTTAAAAAACTAAACAGCTTGATCATCATTAGTTTTGAATCCCTACATTCCTACGCAAAATGTATTTTTTTTTTATAATACTGTAGAATTGAATTTTACCTTGTAATACTTTCTTCAGCCAAGTTTCAGAAACTGGTGTGGTGGTTTTGTGTGTATTTATTTATGTGTATTTATTTATCTATATGTGTCCATCCTTTATTCATTATTCCCCTATTTGTGTTTACTTGTCGTGTGGAGTTTTTTCCTCTTTGATAATCACCCGTCCGGGTCTATAGTACCCTGCCAGGATTTGTTGTTTTTTAAGTACTTTGAATATTATGAGATGATACTTTTGGTCGGGTAATCAAATTTAATAAAGCCCGAGGGGCTTTATGATAGATTTAATCACGACTCGACCGTAATTATCACCTGATGATATTCAAAGAATGATTTCTTTTTAATTATATTTATATAATTTTCAGGTTTTGTATGATTAAAATTTAAAATTTAAATATAAATAGGCAAACCCCGCTTGCGCCCCAATTATACGTCCTTTGACTTAAACTGGACTGTATAGTACAAAATCACAGTTTTCAAACTGAAAAATGTAAATATTATATTATATATACGCGACTAACCCCTAGACAGTCCCGTTACAGAGATTAATGACATCCATGTACTAGTAAATATATAGGAATATGATCACTATTACTTTTTCTTGTGAAAATAGTTTTTAAGTTTGATTTTAAAATTACTTCAACAGGATCGGCAAACGCTCAGTGTCTGATTTACTTATATATTAATTATAACTTTGTACAAATTACAATGTATATAGATCTACACAAATACCGAGTCTTGAATCTGAGTTCTGATTCGATAATAAAACTGTTTTGAAATTCTTTAAAAACGTATCTGTACAACCTCTCTTTTCTCTCTCTCTCTCTCTCTCTCTCTCTCTCTCTCTCTCTCTCTCTCTCTCTCTCTCTCTCTCTGTGTTTCTCTGTCTGTCTCTCTCTCAGCTTCTTTATGACGTCATTTGTTTACACTTGCTACGTCATTTATGTAGAGTACAAAGGCACACAGATTACTTCATATTCATTTAAGAATAGCAAATTATAAGAAATGTTTAGGTTTTTCAAATGGTATGTCTTCTTATATCCAGCATAAAATCAATATTGTATAGTTGTTTTTATTACACAACAACGTTGACCATTTTATCTGCAATTTACGGTATGTAATTGTGAGTAATTCAAATATACTGTGTTTAATGACTAATATACTAATTAAAATACTCCAATTTCTCCATGGAACCGTTTTAGTTTTCTTTAATTTAAGTCTATTATCAACAGAAGTCGATTATTACATTTAAGTATTTATGAAGGCTTGGTCATAATCAAGAAACTCATCTTACGTCTTAGCTGACCAATGAAATCATCCATTTTTTTGGTCATCTTAGTTGTTACAATCTATGTTAATTCGGTTTTTTTGCAATTGTCTGATACTTTGTCTAGATTTTACTCAATCCCGCCTTCATAATTGTAGAAAATTGACACAACGGTATATTGTGTAAAATAAGACCCCATGGAAAATTTTTAAAAAGTAATACTTACCAGGAAAATCAAACAACTATATCAAAGTAGATAATTATAATCATTAGATTTATTCAATTTTGTGATCCAAGGGAGAATCCACAAGACAACAGGCTAGTGTATCCGTAATAAAAGTTTTATGAAAACCCCGAAAACTCTAAAACTGCTGAATTAACAAACAAAGTGAACATTTGTATAACGATAACAAACACAGGCACCTGACGTTAGAAATATTTTTTTTACAATAAGATTCCATGAACTTTGACAATAAAAAGATTTGTCACGGTCGCCATTTTGATTTTTTAGACCGACTTATCTGACACGATTTTTTTCATTTGTGATTCATGCAAAATTAATAGGTAAAAATAAATCCGTTCGCCACTTACTACTTTTTTGTGTAAACTCGTGCATCACCTACACGAATTACGATACAACCGTTCCTTTCATTAAAAATCATACTCCGATATTCAGAGACATAAATAACAGAGATTGTTAACTACGCTATCAGCGTGTAAATGTTATGGGACCAACCTTACTTTGAGAACTTCAAGTGCGGCAGCAATCTTGTATAAGTCATTAAACTTGAACCTGATAGTGAATATGAACATATACATGCATGAACCTGTAAATAATTTTAGCATGTTTTATTATGAAATATTTACAAAAACTATTTATTTAGTTTTTAAATAACTTTTTAAAAACTTATTGACTTTTCACAAAGTAATGGTAATGCATTACTTTACTCATGTAATGGTAATGTAATGCATTACTTCAAGAGAATTAAGTAATGGTAATGGTAATTTAATGCATTATTTTACAATGTAATTCACCCCAAGCCTGATTCCAACTAAGCCGGAAAAAATGAACATTAACATTTAACTTGGTTCTCCAATCGATAAGATTGTATATATGATATGATGTATAAGTCTTCCAAAATGTATAATCTATTATAGATTTTGCTAACAATGCATTGTTTAAAATTAAAATTCAGTTTAATCAACTTAAGAGCCAACGAACGAGAAGGCAAATTCAGACTTGTTTTTATTTTCTTTGTACAAAATTCATTTAGAGACGAACAGCAGTCATTCCGCAAATAGACTGGAATCCCAATCGTATAACCCGTCCCGATTTTAACTTCAGCTTGCGCATGAACCTCTTCTATTGATTATTGAGCTCGTACACCAACTGAATCGTCAACGGCACCGTACATTCAGTTACGTAACTCATTCCACATTTGAACCCGAGCAATAATATTTTGATCAATAAAACTATTTGTTTATTTTCTAAATAGAATTTTGTTTATACACAGAGGACTTAAAAATATTTTGCATGTTTCTATAATTCATATTTACTGAAATGCATGAAAACTTTCTGCACTATTTTCTTACGCGTAGACTCAATTCATGTGTTTTACGCGTGCCTTCCGGTTTGAGTCTTAAATGGCAACAATATTGTCTAGTAGTTTAAAAGGAAACGTTAGAAATTAATTGTAAACGGAGGGACAACGCAGGTTTGACGAAGCACCACTGATTTATGATCATCTATATGAAAATAGCATATCTTACTCATTGGACAGTCCCTATACTTTATTTCCATTGTGTTAAATATATCATAAATAGCAACTAACACAACGATTTAGAAGTGACACTTTTTCAAAATAAACTTTGTCAACTTCATTGAAATAAACTCACAGTAGCACCCCAATCTTTTACAAGGTATGTACTCTGTTGGGGCTGATCCGCATGAAATAGGCTTTTGACATGGTCTGTTCCGGTATTGGTTGTGAGTGGTACAGTCTACGGGACAGTTGGACCAAGAAATCCATTCTCCCCAAATTGCTGAAAAATTTGTAAATACAATTCTTACTATATCTCCTCACCTTGTTAAAGTGATGGTAATGGAAGTTTTACAATTATTCCTTATTTCATATATATTGGCAGTATTAAGTTTCATTTAGATACCAATAATAACATTTTTTCAATAGAACATATATTGATAAGAAACTACAACATTCGTTCATTGCACGATGTGGTTTTGGTATTGTACAACGGTACTGTTCTCTGAAGGTGTAGATGCAAGTTGCAAGGTAATCAGGAAATGTTTCAGTGCAGTTCATTTAACAACTTTCTACAACACTCAAACTTTGGATAACTCTTTGTATTCGTGTATTTAGACACTAAAGTTCCCTTAGTTTTGGAAAAAAATATTACAAAAACTAATACAGAGAATACGGGAAAAGGAAGAATTTAGTTGCAGTTTTGGAAGTGGAGTTAGATTTACAAAATCAGATTTTATGATTGCAAATGTTTTCAAAAGTCAAATTTTATATTCCGGAGAAGACTGGGATTCTATATTTTGTTCTTATCAATATCAGTAGACTCATTGTCCAAATTTGGTATCTATATCAACTCTGACCTGAGCAAGTAGATGTCCAGTAAAGAGTTTTCCAAATTCCAACACAAGGATTGATTCCAGTCCAGGAGTTGTCTGCGACTATGGTACATTGGGTATTGTAGTTACAATTGGAATTCATTCTGGTTGTGACGGTTGCTGTACCATTGTGGCAGTACCATCGTCCGTAAGTAATAGTCATGAACTGCCCAGATAGACAGGATCTGGTGGAAGAGCTTGGTTGTGAGAGGTAATAGCTTCCTGAAATAAATGTGAAAAAAGACAGCTTGTCATGAGTAATTTACATAATTATCGCTAAGGTCAATCGCAACATGTTGGCGAAATTGTATTAGATCACTTTAATCTGAAGCCGTGGTTATTTAAACTTTCTGAATGCAAGATTTAAAGTGTTTTAATAGAAAGATTTACTAACATGATTGAAAAGGTGAATATAAATGTATTTTTATAATAATACATGTATTGTATCAATGAATGTATGAGTTCTTTTTTTCGCATATTCGATTCAATTTTTAAAATGAGTATTTTTGGATATTAAATGTGTATTTCTCTTAAGCAGTAGCTTTTGAAAATATCGGCATATCACATTTACGTGACTGTCATTTCCAAAAATAATTTTTTATCATAAAAGTTGAAACGTTTACCTAATTGTCTTTGACATGTTTTACAAGTTAATCAAACTTTGGTATATATTAAAGTCTTGGCTTTAAGATGGAATCTTTGAACTAGAACAACCTTTTTTTCAGTTTTCCTAAAATAAATACAAAATACAAATATATATGTAGAATAATAAAGAACTTATAGTGGTCTTTAAAATGTAAATGCCCATTTGAAAATATATTTGATTGACCTATAAAATAATATATTAAGTTGCAATAACATGGCTCAAAATTCTCCCAAAAACATAATGTGGTCGTTTTTAAAGCAAGATAGATATAGCAATATAGAAATAAGAAAATTAAATAATCACTGTGAAATCATAATTTCATGATGAAATCTACCAGTCATTTGTAATTAACTGTTGGCAGAAAATATAGTCAACAATGGCGTTAGGCAGTCGTATGACATTTCAAATCTCCCAATGCTATTTACCATTTATAATGTATTGAAAAAATTTTGTAATCTATCTTTCAACTTCAAGGTTATTAATTGTATGTCGAACATTTAAACCAAAATATAGACATCACATACTAAATTGATTGACAAGATTATCATGATATCGATTGTTTTTTATTTATGCAACTATATGCACTAGTACTTCGGAACATGGCCTTATCGCATAAACTGTCGTCTCTTCAATTTAGGAGTGCATAAAACCTATGATAACTGGAAAAAATGCCCACTGACTGGTCGAAATGACGTATCTCCTTTTGTTTGTCGATATTATTTGTTTTAATCAATTAAATAAGGATATTTAATGGAAAAAAATATATTATGTAAGTTAGGTATCAACAAGACCATCTCCGAAGACTTTATTTCATGTCAAATATATTAAACTAAATATGAAATTTCAAATTCATAAATGATTACTAAATACTAAAATAAACCTTTATATGTATGTAGATACATATTTTTTTAATTCCTCCTAATTCGAATACTAATAGAACACTTGATATTTACTTTTGAAAGCATATTCCTTTAGTAAAAACAAATAAATTCGTTCTTTGTTTGAAGCGCTTACTCTTAATGATTTTAACAACGTTTAAATATTTCTGTTGTAACTTGCTCATAACAATGCAAAATAAAATCACATAACAAATAATAAAAGTATTAAATAACAATTTTGATATTTCTTTTTTTATATTGTATTGCAAACTAATGCGGATGATACACCATCTCATAATTTATAAAGATGGTAAAAAACTGATAAAAACACACGATTAAAAAACCCCCACAGTGATAATGAATAATTTGCATCGTAGATTTTCAAAGATGAATTAAATTTTTGCAGATCCATGAATTCATGAACTGACAACGCTTCATATATATTTCTAGCGTCGTAGTTAACAACTAAATTAATCTACAAAATAAAATTAATTCCATCAAATTTTGTTTACGATATGCATGGATTTTCTATATATACATTCGGATCATTTCAGATCATCTTTTATCATGAACCGTGATGGTTGTAGGTAGATTTTTTCTAATAAGAAAAATATTGAGTTCAGTAAACATTTGTCTTTGAAATGTAATATTGATTTTTTCCAGTGAAATATCGATTAAAATCAGAGAACATTTTTGCAAACGGGAAACAATGCCTATTTATGAATCTCTTGTTAAGATTTAGAAACTTGAAAGACCAAGACAATACAATTACAAGCAACGAGACTTTCCAAAACTAAATACATTAACATGTTGTGCACAATTTGACTAATGACGAAACTTGCTCAAGAAATTAATAATACGCGAATTCGATGTGATCGACTCTCAGCATTCAATGATTAAATAAAAAAGTATTAACAATTTTAACAGCAAATTAATGATATACTTATTATTCTCTTTTCAAAAGGTACTATTGTATTATGTTGTAAGTATTGTAAGACATCCCATGTAGTTGGAGATAACGAAGTTTGGCTGTATTAGATATTGATTTCAAAATAGGATAACACTATTAAACAAAAGATAAATCCCACATTTCTTCTTCGTCAAAATTTTTTTTAAAAAAATGAAAAGTAACGATACATGTTTAAATCATTGATAATGTAATCAGTGTTTTTACATGAAGTTAAAGCAAAAAGAAATTGATAAGTATAAATAATTTGGTAAAAATTATACTCACCAACGAGTTGAACGAATATCCCACATAGTAAAACTTTGTAGAAGCAGGAGAAAACGTCGGACTTCTCCATGACTAACACGTTTTTTGTACAACCGTCGTTAAAATTATGCGACAATCGAAGAATAATCAATCCATTCAGATTTACTAAGATAGGAACGTTTCTTGTGGAAGTTGATCACCAAGTTAAAGCATTTAAAACCCAACTACAAGGTTAAAAAATTACACTGAATGTTGCATCATGGGCAATATCTTTGCATGTTCATTATCAAAATCACCGGTGCATGCATATGACCGTTAGAATTTTCTGTTAAATCGTAGACAACGGTTCTCTCTTTTTATCTTAACACAGGCTTAAACCAAAATCCAATGAAAGTTTTTATGATTATGTACGTCTTTTTGTGCTCACGATAATTTGCATATTTCGTATAAAATAAGGAATTTATTGGATTTAGGGAAACAAATTCAATGTTAATTAACAAAATCAACTAAACTAAACAGCTCTTATAACACAATTGTAAACTATTTGTTGTCAAGGTATCTGAAAGATTTCAATTTTATTATATCATTGGCTATGACAAAATCTAAAATTAGCAGTTGTGTGCAGAGAAAACAAACTTAGTTTGCTTAAAATATATATAACAGCGTATATTAAACTAAAAACATAGGTAATCACAGATTACAAAGCTCACCGAGACGAGACATCACCCTTATGAGACATCACCTTTATGACACCATCTTTATCATATTTTATGATCTTGGATATTCATGGATTCTGTTTTGACACAATATCATATATCATCTGTTAAAAAATTGTATGATAATCATATGTTCATATGTTATTCAATACAATAATATCAAATTAAATATTGCATCCTATCATGTTCATAATATAAATAATATAATACAATAAAAAACTGTAATAAACAATGATGAGAAATGATATTGTAACGTATGTTATGACATTGTATTGTGTTATACGTTATTGTATTTGATCACATAATACGATATCATAATATAAAATATAATATAGTATTTAATTACAATATCATATTACATAATACATCATACCATTGAAACATATAATATTATATTGTATAATATAGTATGATATTGTATGATACTCTATCACTTTTGATACATAATACGATATTGTATCATATGACACAATATAATTTGATACAACATTAAATCATATCAAATGATAAAATATTATGTGAGTAATTAAAATATAATATAATAGTATATTATATTATATATGCTGTATCATATGATGCAATAATATATATTTCAATATCATATAATACAATTTCATGGCATATGATAATACATCCTATTTATAAACCAATATCATATTATACAATATTGTATGATATGATATTATATAATATTACAATATCGTACAATATAATTTCATGTGATATAATTCTTTATTACATAAAACAATATCATATTATACAATATCGTATGATACAATATTAAAGAATATACAATATTGTATCATAGGATACAATATTGTATTTTGCAATATCTTATGGAATAGTATCATGTGATAAAATAACAAAAATAATACAATATAATATTATACAATATTGTATCATAATATACAATACTATACATAACAATATCATGATACAATTTCATATGATAAAATATCAAAAAAATTGATACAATATCACATCGTATCATATAACTTTTTATAAAATAACATATAATATAATATTGTATCATATTAAACAATATTGATACATAACATACAATACTATATCATATGAATCATGTTATATCATTTATCAACAAACAAATCTATCTATATAGCAGGTTTGAGTGAGGTAGGAGATTTCTTTAGCATCTTTAATAATTGAGATCAGGCTCTGCATCTGAAGCAACCTCTGCGTTTCATTTATTATAAGGTTAAATCAAATATGCAAGCTATCATCTATAAAACATGTGACCTATTCCAAAAAACAAAACCTCATCCAGCATCCGAAACCTATGGCTCAGATTCAGCATTCAAGCCTGTCAGGTGCATCAGTATTATAAGACGCATCATCCATGCAAGTTTGGGGAAGTTCGGACCAGTAATAACTAAGATATCATCATTAGAGGGCACTAGCAATTAACACTTAAACTTCATCCAGCATCCGCAACCTATGGCTCAGATTCATCATCCATGCCTGTCAGGTGCATCTTTATCGTAAGACACACCATCCATTCAAGTTTCGTGATGTTAGGACCTGTAATAACTAAGATATATTTTTTAGCATCCTTGATAATGAAGATCAAGCTCTGCATCTGAAGCTACCTCTGCAATTCACTCATATTACAGTTTAATCAATTATGCAAGTTTGAAATAGTACTATTATCTATTAAAAATGTGACCTGTTCCAAAAAACTTAACCTTATCCAGCATCCGAAACCTATGGCTCAGACTCAGCATTCAAGCCTGTCAGGTGCATCAGTATCATAAGATGCACCATCCATGGAAGTCTGGTAAAGTAAAGACAAGTAATAACTAAGATATAATCATCAGAGGGCACCTGTTTCAAAAACTTTAAGCAGCTCTTAAAACCTTAACCTCCTCCAGCATCCAAAACCTATGGCTCAGATTCAGTATTCAAGCCTGTCAGGTGCATCAGTATCATAAGACAAACCATTCACGCAAGTTAGCACTAGGAGTAGCTAAGATATAATCATTAAAGGGCACCTGCTCAAAAAACTTTAAACAGCTCTAAAAACCTTGACCTCCTCCAGCATCCAAAACCTTTGGCTCAGATTCAGCATTCAAGCTTGTCAGGTGCATCAGTATCATAAGACGCACAATCCATACAAGTTTGGTGAAATTAGGACTAGTAGTAACTAAGATATAATCATCAGAGGGCACCTGCAACAAAAACTTTAACCAGCTCCAAAAACCTTAACCTCCTCCAACATCCGAAACCTATAGCTCAGATTCAGCACTTAAGCCTGCCTAGTGCATCAGTATTATAAGACACACCATCAATGCAAGTTTGGTGAAGTACGGACCAGCAGTAACTTAGATTTTGCTATCAAAGGACACCTGCAACAAAAACTTTAACCTGCTCCAAAAACCTTAACCTCCTCCAGCATCCGAAACCTATAGCTCAGATTCAGCACTCAAGCATGTCTGGTGCATCAGTATTATAAGACACACCATCCATGCAAGTTTGGTGAAGTATGGACCAGCAATAACTTAGATATTGCTATCAAAGGGCACCTGCAACACAAACTTTAACCTGCTCCAACAACCTTAACCTCCTCCAGCATCTGAAATTTAGGACTGAGATCCGGCATCCAAGTCTTTCAAGTCCATTAGTAGGTCCAGATGCATCATCCATGCAAGTTTGGTGAAGAAAGGACAAGTAATAGCTTAGATACAGGACCTGCAACAAAAACATTAACGAGGTCCTGACGCTGACGCCGACGCCGACGCCGGGGGTATAGCATAAGCTCCCCTTGACTTCGTCTCGGTGAGCTAAAAACCCTAAAAAGAATATGTTTAAAAGACATTCATAAATGCTGACTTCAAAATAATACAATACAAATATGAGGTTTAACCTCAATTGGCGTCGAAAAAACACAGAAAGTGTAAGTGAATTCAAAATACCAAAAGCCTTCATCCCGAAACACACACTTATATATATATATATATATATATATATATATATATATATATATATATATATATATATATATATATATATATATATAACTAGTAAAGATGTTGTTTGACATATCAATATCTATGCATAGTTAATTATTCATATATAATATACTAATACTATATAAAGTAACATACGTTTAAAATCAATGAAAGTATCACATTGGTGTAACATCATAGCATACATACAACGTTTCAAAAAATAGTTAACTGCCAAATTACATTTAAAACATGATGGTTTAAGATTTCTTAAACAAATAAGGCAGTAATGAAGTAACAATAGCAGAATAAACACAATATTTATCAATCTAGTACAAACATTGTGTGTATGAGCACAAGGCACGCACTAGCCGCCATAATAAATATAGGCGTACAGGAAACGGCCACTGACAGAAGAAACCAATCTAATAAAAGAAAAAAAATATGTAAAAGTACTCTATTTTATCAATTTATTGCTAATTTAGATACATACTAAGAACAATAAAAAATTGAATATTTTTAGAAACAAATATTGTGAGAAGACTTACGTGGTGGTTCATAAGATGTTGTTTTGTTTGGTTTCTTGATGTTGACAATAAGTACCCCTGTAGATTTGTCTTCGTCGTCGTCACAACATAACTTTACGATGTAAGAATTATATTGTCTGTAAGAAAATGCAGGTGCATCGCTGGCCATGATGGAATAATTGACACGGATTCCTGTGTCATTGCCGAAAACCACAAAATTGTTAGTCTTGGGTAACGTACTCTCTAATGAACAACAAACGCTATCCCCGCTGGGATCTTCCACAATTGTTGTATACAATACTGTATCTCCCTCAGTTTCCTCTGTTATGGAAATGATATTGGGCATACCAAGAACCTCGGGGGGCTTATAATAAAAATGAAGAATATATTCTAAATATAACTTGCTTAATATTTAAATTTATAAACAAGATAAATAACACCAAGCTTACCATATTCTGTGTTTGGATAGAAACTGTTGCCGTTGCAGTTGTATTGCAGGAATCTTTGGCTATGACAAGGAAGGCATAATCACTCAAAACTTTTGCTTTCATCATCCTTTTAGCCACTGTTATTTGGCCTGAATTAAAAAATCAATCAATTATAATCATTACAATACAAAAGAAGAGACAAAAACCTTCTTTTCATAGATAAATACCTGTTGTCTCGCCAACAGCGAAATATTCCATAGAATTTGTATAAGATTGGTATTGCGTGGCGGTATAATTAACGACTTCAGCGTAGTCTGCGCCGTTTGGCTCCAGTAACGTAACAAAAGATCCGACAGGTAAGTGGTCAGGTATCTTAGCGCTGAGTGTCGATGTGGGGAATGATATTGCGGTATCTGAAATAAGAATAACGTTGACCCTACCATTGATACAATTATAAACATGATTATGATTATCATGGCAGTGCTCTATCAATTAAAAGCAAATGCAATCAACAACAATTAAAAAACCTAAAAGCGGGGACCATAATGATAATAAATAATGAGAGAAACATAAATTGCATTTGATTCATATTTTAAAAAAGGATAAGTGTATAAAATATTGTTTTGTAATCATTTTATCATATGATTAATTTTAACGCACTGTCCTCAAGGCATGCTTTGATAGCATATGCAGTTCCATTGATCGACGTGCCCGAGTTTGTCCAATCGAACTCCTCTCCAATTTGAACATTGTTTGGTGACGCTTTGTATCCCTCCGCACATGGCCCTAAACATGGTCCACTTGTAACTAAATTATCTCCCTTGCTCCGCCTGGTATTAAATCACATTTGATAAACGACAATGTCACAGAAAGAGTTAAACAAAGAATTCTTATTTAAATTGTATTTAAATAAATGGTCTTACCAGCCAATGACGTCACCTTGAAGAACAGCAATCCTCTCGTACTCAACCACCGTGTATGTTGTGGTATTTTTACCTGTTAAATTAGTTGCTGAATCTTAGCTGATTCAAAGTGATATAGATAGATAGATAGATAGATAGATAGATAGATAGATAGATAGATAGATAGATAGATAGATAGATAGAAAGATAGATATATTAGGGATGTCAACGAGTACCCGGTTAACCGGGTACTCGATCGAACATCCGAGTATTGAATACTAAAATCGGTACTCGGTTACTCGGATGTATATTTTTTAATATTTCTAAGTTGATTTAATAATGCATTAAAACGTCGGTTTTAAAACTTAAAATGTCCATTGCACTTGTACATACAGTAATTAGGATTTCCTACGCCTCTAAATATGCTAAATAACCTTTATCGCCTGTGGCAGTGTTTATATAGTAATTATCGTGACCAAGCACCTGTTACCTAGCTTTTCTCACCTTTGGCTGTCTTCTACCCTTATTTTTGGCTTACTTTATTGACTTGTTTTCACTGAACATCGTTTATATAGTCTATTATATAAATTAGATAGCACACAGTAGAGAAATTGAACAGACCTAAAATGCCGCCACCGACTTCAAAGGTCGGGGGGGGGGGGAGGGAGGACGACAAAATTTGTCAATTCTCCAAGAAGCTGTAAATTCTCGGGAAAAGAGACAGATGATATTACACGTGCGATTGTTGATATGGTTGTGTTTGATTACATGCCGTTACAAATGGTCGAAGGCAAAGGCTTTAAAAAACTGATGTCCATCGTTGCACCAAACTACAACATACCGTCAATGTACTTGTTCATATTTATTTACACTTTTACCGAGTACCCGGGTACTCGATCGGAAAAACGTCCGAGTAACCGAGTACTAAAAATTGACCGATTTGACATCCCTATATATATATATTTATTTATCAAATATAAGTTGTTTTAACGTTGTAAAAAACTTGAGACAAATTTTCTACTGTAGGACACCACTCAACACTTACAAAACACCTACCTGAAACATAGATAGTGTTGTAAGCCACCAGTTTATAATTACTACCACTTGGTCTCCAGACCATGAAGTCAATGTATCCAGATTTCCAATGGGAGAATTCCCAAGAAGTGATGCGTGAACAACTTGTTATGGTATACACAAAATCAGTCATCAAGTACATCGTATCTAAAAGGAGAACAATATATTGATCAAAACGTTATGATATAATCGCCTGATCATTCATTTCAATCCATGTATTGAATTTATCAATTCTTTTTCCTTTTCTTCTCGATAGAATATTGTTGGGTTTTTTTTCCAAAAATCTATTTGATGATTCACTAAAATGAAAATATCGTGTCTTAAATTAAAAGAAGAAATGATGTTTTCGATAATTTTTTTTCTACGTAAAATAGAAAGTTCAGTTTAACGTAATATAAAAAACCTTGGCCTCCGTCCTTTCCCTCCGTTAAGTCCTCAGGATATAGATAAATCAAGCTATTCAAACAAGGAGCAGCTATATGAATATAAAATGTATATTTAAATTCATCAGTGCAAGAGACAATCGATTTAAATTTGATTTTGATGAAAATTGATGGTAGAGACATACATTATGGTTTTTAAAGCTACTTGGTCCGATTTTATATAAAATTTTGGGTACGCTTTTGGACAATGGTTATGCTAAGTATGTGTATAATAATAGACAGTTCAGTAATTTTCCTGGTCAATTACACCAAATTTCAATGAAAAAAATTATGTACAGATTTTGTGAACAAAACAAGCGGCAAAAAAGGGAATCGCGTTATTTCGCCTCATGTTAAAATTCACCCATGACGTAGAGACCGGTATGGTTGTATTACGAATTCGACATCGCTATAAATAAAGGTCATAATGTTCAGGTAAATTTAAAAGAAGAGACCCTTGGGCCACATCGCTCACCTGAACAACAATAGGCATGATACAAATCAGCTTAATGGAGTCATAATACAAACTATCTGGACAATGTAGTATAATACAGGTAGATCCTGTATAAATAAAAATCAACTTGATATTATTATGTTTATGATCATTAATCCCTTTTCTAACAGGATGATTTTATAGTAATATCACATGTTGAGCATTGCAGCTCTAAAAAAGATCCTAAACATTTGTTTATTTATGGGATATAAACCTATATTAAAATCTGAACCTCTTTAGGAATCATGATTTTTACAACTTTGAACTTACTTTACCTGAGGATGCTTCCACACAAGTTTCAGTTTCCTGGCTTATAAGCTTCTGAAAAGACGATTTTTAAAGATCTACTCTATACATTCCTTTGTAGACATTAGATCTCCAATCGTGGCCCCACTCTTCCCTTGGGGGTAATGATTTTCACAACTTTAAATATTCACTACCTGAGAATGCTTCCACACAAGTTTCAGCTTTCCTGGCTAATGAGTTTCTGTGAAGAAAATTTTTAAAGATTTACTCTGTATATTCCTATGTAATAATTCGACCCACCCCCATGGGTAATGATTTTCACAACCTTTGAATCTACACTACCTGAGGATGCTTTCACATAAGTTTCAGTTTTCCTGGCCTAACGGTTTTTGAGAAGAAAATTTTAAAGATTTACTCTATATATTCCTATGTATAAATTCGATCTCCCATTTTGGCCCGACCCTACCCCAGGAGGTCCGGATTTTCACAACTTTTAATCTACAATTTCTGAGAAATCTTCCACATGGGAGTCAGCTTTCCTGGCCAAAAGGTTTCTGAGAAGAATATTTTTAAAGATTTCTCTATATATTCCGATGTAAAAAGTCGAATCACCATTGTGACCCCATCCTACCCCCCAAGGGTCATGATTTTCGCAACAATGAATTTAAACTACCTGAGAATGCTTCCACATAAGTTTCAGCTTTCCTGGCTTGTGAGTTTCTGTGACGAAATTTTTTAAAGATTAACTCTATATATTCCTATGTAAAAATTCGACCCACCCCCATTGTAGCCCCACCCTAACCTCGGGAGTCATGATTTCCACAACTTTGAATCTACACTACCTTAAGATAATTCCTCAGAAGTTTCGGCTTTTCTGGCCAAATAGGTCTTGAGAAAAAGATTTTTGTGGATTTACTCTATATATTCCTATGTTAAAAATCGTCCCTCTATTGAAGCCTCACTCCCCCCCCCCAAAGGTAATGATTTTCACAACTTTTGAATCTACATTACCTTAGGGTCATGATTTTCACAACATTGAGTCTACATTTCCTAAGAATGCATCATTAGAAGTTTCGGCTTTTCTGGTCAAATAGTTCCTGAGAGGAACATTTTTAAGATTTACTCTATATATTCCTATGTTAAAAATCGCCCCTTCATTGTAGCCCTACTCTAACCCCCCCCCCCCCCCCCAAGGGTAATGATTTTCACAACTTTTGAATCTACATAACCTTAGGATGCTTTCACATAAGTTTCAGCTTTCCTGGCTAAATGGTTCTTGTGAAGAAGATTTTTAAAGACTACTCTATATATTCCTATGTTAAAAATCGTCCCTCCATCATTGAAGCCCTACTCAACCCCCCCCCCCCCCCCCTGGGTAATGCTTTTCACAACTTTGGAATCTACATAACATTAGGATGCTTTCACATAAGTTTCAGCTTTCCTGGCTAAATGGTTCTTGTGGAGAAGATTTTTAAAGATTTACTCTATATATTCCTATGTTAAAAATCGACCCTCCCCATTGTGCCCTCCCAGCCCCCCCCCCCCCAAGGGTCATGATTTTCACAACTTTGAATCTACACTACCTGAGGATGCTTTCACATAACTTTCAGTTTTCCTGGCCTAACGGTTTTTGAGAAGAAAATTTTAAAGATTTACTCTATATATTCCTATGTATAAATTCGATCTCCCATTATGGCCCGACCCTACCCCACGAGGTCCGGATTTTCACAACCTTTTAATCTACATTTCCTGACTGAGAAATCTTCCACATGAGAGTCAGCTTTCCGGGCCTAAAGGTTTCTGAGAAGAATATTTTTAAAGATTACTCTATATATTCCGATGTAAAAAGTCGAACCCCCATTGTGACCCCATCCTACCCCCATAGGGTCATGATTTTCGCAACAATGAATTTAAACTACCTGAGAATGCTTCCACATAAGTTTCAGCTTTCCTGGCTAAATGGTTCTTGTGAAGAAGATTTTTAAAGATTTACTCTATATATTCCTATGTTAAAAATCAACCCTCCCCAGTATGGCCAAACCCTACCCCCCCCCCCCCCAAAGGTCATGATTTTCACAACTTTTGAATCTACACTACCTGAGGATGCTTTCACATAAGCTTCAGCTTTTCTGGCCAAATAGTTCTTGAGAAGAAGATTTTTAAAGATTTACTCTATATATTTCTATGTATAAATTCGACCTCCCATTATGGCCCGACCCTATCCCCGGAGGTTCGGATTTTCACAACTTTAATTCTACATTACCTGAGAAATCTTCCACATGAGTATCAGCTTTCCTGGCCTAACGGTTTCTGAGAAGAATATTTTTTTAAGATTACTCTTTATATACCTATGTAAAAAGTCGAACCCCCATTGTGGCCCCATCCTACCCCCCAAGGGTCATGATTTTCACAAGTTTGAATCTACACTACCTGAGGATGCTTCCACATAAGTGTCAGCTTTCCTGGCCTAACGGTTTTTGAAAATTTGTATTAGTTCCTAATTATCTCCCCTTGTAAGAGGGTGTGGTCCCTAATTTCAACAACTTTGAATCCCCATAGGCTAAGGATGCTTTGTGCCACGTGAAATTGGCTCAGTGGTTCTTGAGAAGATGTTGAAAATGTGAAAAGTTTACAGACGGACGACAGGCAAAATGTGATCAGAAAAGCTCACTTGCGCTTTCAGCTCAGGTAAGCTAAAATGTGTACATTTTATTCGGTAGTATTTTTTTTTGCTAACAGTTTTCTTTGTTTACAATCGATGCATAACATGCGGGTTGAATAAACCCAATCATCCGGGGGACGAAACCAAACAGTTCCCTTTTCTAAACATTCCCGTGATGCATTTTGGTTTATTTTTTCGTTTGGCCCCAAAAAAATTTTATTTACTTTAAAAATTTTTCTAACTTTGAGAAGAGACCAATTCTGCTGGTGTAAATAAAAGAAAGTTTATAACTTTCTTAGATAATTGGTTTGTATGGAAAATTATTTGATACTGTAAAAACTAAAAAATCGGACCAAGCAACTTTAAATAATATACAAGATTATATATTGAGATTTTGTAATTCACTGTTTTCAAGAAAAATACGTTTTCGTCAATGGTGCAGTATCTGCTAATTTTCGAAAATTAAATGTCTATAACAGTCAGACTTCGATATCTCAGACAAGATGGGACTGGTTAAAATCTTTGAGATATCAGAGTATTTGAAATATAAAGGGTATAATACTTAAAAATAAGTGGTTGGGACTTACAAATCACTTCGACCTATCCATTGTATTTGAGATATCAGTGTTCGAGATATCAAAGTTCAACTGTAATTAAAAACCCACGGTATAGCATTAAGGATTTGGGTTTTTTTTGAGTGAAAAAAATTTAGACGTAGTTAAAATAATTAACTAACTGTTACACATGAAAAAAACTTACAGACATCGGCGAACATGAGTGAACCGTCAGTAGTGGTCACCGGTTGTGAAACAGGACATTTCGTAATGGCTGCTATGACGTCAGACTCGATGGCGGATAAGTTTGCATAAGAAGATGCATAAAAATATCGACTATTATCTCCCGCTGTTCTTCTATACTCTTTTTCATAACCACTGTTGATATCTACAAAATTATATTAAATTTTTGAGAAAACCATATACAATGAAAAAGAAAATTCATTTTATTTTCTACAAAGAAATTAACTGATTTGGGTTATTATATATTTGGTATAGAATACATTTTTAGGTATTGGCACTCCACTTTATAATCACCCTTTATTTCACTTTTCCTCACACACTTTATTACACCTTTCCGAAAATCTTATTCTTTTTTAACTGCATATCTGCAGTCGAGTCTATGACGTTATTATCAAAGGAAATTAGTAATATATTTAAACGTCAAAAATACGTGCAGTTTTGAGATCGGAAAAAAATAAATGTCATTTTTTTCACATGAAAAATTAGCTTTCTAAATTCAAATATATAATAAAAACAAATTTAGATATGAATTATTCTCTGTTTATTGCATGGTTTTGTCTCTCTTAAGTTTCAATTTATTTTAGCTTCTAACCAATAGCAAACACTGTGCTGGGCCATCCTTTCATAATATATTCCGCCTGGATAGAGGCACCACTTCTTACACCGTCTATGGCGAACACATAATAATTAGCAGCGCTCGCACGGTCTCCATTGGCTGCTATAAAGAAGTTATTTTTGGTGTGAACCAAAGCGTTGTCTATTAGGTATCTCTTGTCTGTGCCTTCAGGTAATGCCAGAATTTGGTCGCTGATTTCTGAAGGCGTCATGTACGCGTCCAGGGCGATTGTTGTGTACGCATCTGTGTTGTACGTAACGACTCCAATACGTATAGTGCTACTGGATACATCCATTTTTCGCGCTATATTTGAGAAAAAACTTTTCAAGAAGACATAATTTTCGTTTGAAGAAGATTCTGAAGTTTCCATAATAAACACAATATCCAGCTGGCAACCTGAAACAATAGTAAAAATGGATTATCGTAATTCATATGATGATAAAGCGTTATTTTCTTTTTGAATCCTTTGTCGTGAACTTTTAATCATAGTTTTGTCTGAAATTTACAATAAAATATGGAGACTAGAATTAACTGACATACTTGGTGTGACTAAACTAGTTGGAGTGACGGAGTCCAGACACTGTGTGATATTTGGAACGACTACATCGTTGATACATTGAAGCACAGAAAAGTTTTCAGCCTTCAGAAATTTGTCGCCATCAACCATATCAAGGATTGCAGAGTCTTGACTTGTGGAAATGTTAACACCTTAAATGATAAATTTGTTATGTGTGGCTATTGGATGATATACTGATTTTTCAAAGGGTTATCACAATGCTCAAAAAATGACAATTTACATGACATATATAAGTACTTGTACTTATATACACACGGACTGAATGATTTTTATTAAAATACATTAATACACGAAAACTAAAAATAAATTTCAAAGTTATCAAAAACTAAAGGAACTTAACAATTAATTAACGTTATCCAAAATTTACCAACAATGAAGAGATCACTGGAAGCTATAGATCTAATTGCCGATCCAAATGCAGCAGCTTTGTTTCCAGCAGAAGGTCCACCAGTCAGAAGAATATAGTAGTTGGCGGCGTTAGAACGGTCCCCATTACCTGTGGTAAAGAATTCCATCTGGATATATTTCAGGGCTTTATCCACGTAACGGCTGCTCCTGTTGTAGGCATTACTTCCCTGGTTAATGTTAGTGATTCCCATAATGACTCCATTGGCTGTAGAGTACTGGTTCAACGGGAAAGCAGTGGTGGCCCCATCAGCGTAAGTCACCACGCCCACTCTTATAGCCGTGTCTCCAATGATCATACGAGACACCAAACTTACGAAAAAGCTTTTCATGTCGTTAAAATCTGTGGCACTTAGTTCGTCTGTATCTTCCATGATGAATGCTATGTCTATTAGACAATCTGTAACATTGAATGTGTTAATAGCCTGTTTTCAAACGATCAGATTACTTTAGAACTGTTTTAACTCTATATCAGGGTAACAATTACCTCCAAGATACAGAATTAATAAACGGTACTACAGGTTTTTTTTAAAATAAAACAGTGAACTTTGACAGAACAAATATCAGAGAGAGAGAGAGAGAGAGAGAGAGAGAGAGAGAGAGAGTGAGAGAGAGAGAGAGAGAGAAAGGGGTTTCAAAAGTGCTTAATATCTAAAGACAATTATTTTTTTATATTTTTAGTATTTCATCAATATATTGAAAATTCAGAATATTAAACACTATAAATCAGATAAGGGGCACTTACCAGGATTTGTAATGTTCACACTCTCACATGATGTGATTTTCTGGAGAATATCATTTTTAATGGTAATTAAGTTTTCATATGAATCCACGTTTGCATATTTGGTGTAGTCTCCACATGAATCAACTGCTTTTTGGTATTCAGTAATATACTGGTTACCTATATCTGGAAAAAAAAGGGATAGAAAGAATTTTTTTGTTTTGTTTCTTTTTACTTTTTGCACGCACGATGGTATTACAAAACCTTACGAATGGCAAAGACGTAGTTGCTTCCACTACTCCTAATGTCCTTTGCTACAGCTTCTGGATAACTTTCAAATGGTCCCACAATAAACACGTAGTAATTACTTGCATCCGTTCGATCTCCCCCAGTGGAGGTAAAAACATTGTCCCGGGCTTCTATTAACCCTTTGTCTACCAAATGGTCTGCCTGATTCGTCTCTGAGATCGATTCAATGGCCCTTCGAACAGATTCAGAGGAAGTGTAAGTGTTTAGGTTAAACACTGTTGACGCACCTGAATCAAACAAGACCATACCGACTCTGATTCCATTACTTGATACAGTGATATTGTCCATTAACTCCGCCAGAAATCTCTTTGTGTATCTCAAATTGTATCTCTCGACGATAAACACAATATCCAGCTCACAATCTTCAAGAAAAAAATTAAAACTTTAATGACACTAAAATAAACAACGATATTGAAGTAAATTAAAATCAGTTAACCACAGATTGGTGCACTATACGTCTATACATCAGGACGTGTGGAGTGTGCTGAGTTTCATGTATCTACATTTAACATACATCATTATTTGAGACAAGCAAAAATACACTAATGACATGTATCATCTAAGAATTTTTAGAATTATTGGATCTTTAAGGTAATTGGATTAATCTGTTAAGTTGTTTTAAGTTTATCTAAATATATAGTGAATTCATTTTTTTAATTAACAGCAATCTTTTAATTCATATAGATTGAAATACGTTTAGTGCCACCATTATCAAATAACTATCAACAAATTAGATGAAGACGGACTTGTTTATGAAATATGGTTTCTTGTTAAACATAAACCGACGATAGAAGTAACTCACCAACTGTTAATTGTTCAAAAGATATTTCAGGGCAAACAGCAATATTCTGTAGAAGAGTGTTGAACTGGGGATACAAATCGTCTATAGAACTAACTTGGAGGTATCTGCTGTCATCACCTGCTATCGCCTTCAAATCGGTTATCAACGATGTAGAGGGAGATATTCCTGTGTTAATTTCAACATGTTAAGTTATACTCTATATTTTTATCGGTCAAGGTGTTGATATTATAGTTTTTGTGAAAATACCTGCCAAAATCACCCCCCCCCCCCAAAAAAAAAAAATGAAATAAAATAAATTAAAAAATATTTAGAATTACTTTGTTTTAACAAATCGATACAAAATTAACGCAAATCTGCAAACAGCATCCTATATCTGAAAAACGCTTTCCTCTAAAAGTTATAAAATTCATTTGGTCAAACTTAACAATAACTATTTCTCTAAATTTTACTTTTCTAAACAGAAATTTAATAAAAGAGAAAATTTTTATTTTCAAAAAAATTCCTGAATTTCTTTTGTCCGCAAAACTCCCGGGAAATAACAAAGGATTTCAAGAAATCGAGGTAAAATGGGTTGTTAGTAACAAATGCTGTTTAGAATAAATCTACAAAAAAAACCTAGATACTTTATGGTTTCCATAACAAAGGGAATGAACTGAAAATTGTATTTGTTGTATACGCTTAATAAAAAAAAACGGCATTAGTCTAATATTTACCAACGGTAAAGAGTTGATTTTTTAGGTTAATTCTGATTTGATCAGCCACTGTGGCACCTGTCTG
This sequence comes from Magallana gigas, assembly GCF_963853765.1. Classification (NCBI taxonomy): domain Eukaryota; kingdom Metazoa; phylum Mollusca; class Bivalvia; order Ostreida; family Ostreidae; genus Magallana; species Magallana gigas. Next base: position 6,118,751 of record NC_088854.1, on the reverse strand, counting down.
TGAAGAATACGTTTTCGCAATGACAACAAAATGTCTGAAAGCTGTGAATCTGTTTCCTTTGGATAGAGTGAAGAAGTCGTAAAATCCAACTCGTAGAGCTTCAGCCAGGTTTACGGTAGATGCGGTGCTTGGTATTGATATGGATGAAATGGAACTATTTAGAGACGATGCGGAGTAGTGGTCATTTAATTGAATGTTCAAGTCTACATAGTCGTCATAAGTTATGACTCCAGTTAAAACATTATTGGACGAGATTTGCAGACTTCCGACCAAATTGCCAATTGCTGCCATTAATGAAGAATGCATCGAGGAAGTATAGACCGAAGCTTCTATGATGAAAAGCATGTCAATTTTGCATGTTGAAACTGAAAAGAATCAATCGCAAAATTCAATGCCAAAGTAAAGTTGATGTATGCATTAATCACATTTTGACAGAAAATCGAGACTAGTTAAGCAATGTATTATACCTGAGCAGACAAGTGGATACCCTGAGAGAATTTTACCAAATCCACAGGTGCGTTGTGTGTTTCCTGCAGTCTGTTTGTATCCGGAGTTACAGGCGTAGACACTTACACCGTTACACGATGTGTCGTCGGTGGTAAGACTAACATGGGAGTTCATGACATGTTGGCAGGCGACATCTGACATCATAAAAGGAAACCAATAGATAACTTACTATGTGTTATGTGTTTTATAATTCAAAAATGCTAAATATATTTGTCGTATGAATACTTACATAATCTCAAATACTGACGTATAATATGAATAGCTGAATTATCTGAATTTGTAATTTGGCGGTTTAAGGGGTTTGTAACTCCTAACAAGCCATGACAAATCAAGTGTCTATGACGTTTAAATACCGTTTATAAATCTCCATTCCCCGGAGGAACCATATCCTGTCATGATCCAAATAAAGTTGACTGTGTATGGTGTTGAGTGAGGACAAGTCATGAAAGTTTCACTCCCAATAGAACTTCCGGTACCGACACGGACAGAACCCCCGGTCCAAGATACCCAGAATTCATCGAAAAAAGATTCGCTCAGGGGACTTCCATTGTAATTGACACATTCAGTTCCTCCTATTGCGAACCTGATGAGAGATTTGCTGTTAGTGAAACCTCCGATTACAATTTCATAATGAGTTCCACTCGTTGAGCTATCTTCACTTCCAAGAGCCAAAGATATATCATGTTTTGCGCGAGCTCGGAACGTGATGTTGGTTCTATCCATGGCAACGAGACAGTCGGTCGTCAAACTATAATACACAACGTCATTTGGTGTTGCTCTGCTAATTTCAGAAGATGCTGAAAGTTTTAAATATAAAAATATATTGATTAACTGTTTTCATTTCTTTCAGTGACATATTTGCGAACCATTCTAATCTCGTCATTAGACTTTCAATAACAATAAACTGCATTTCTTTTATTAAATTTATATATGACACCAAAATACATGCTTATCTTTGCTATCCTCAATAAATCAAATGTCCGAATAGACATTTGTATTGCATATGAAATTAAAAACCCGCCATTTACAAATATATATGACACAATGAAATATTGGGAAAATTTATATGTGTGAGAGAGAGAGAGAGAGAGAGAGAGAGAGAGAGAGAGAGATGATTTAAGGTAACATTGTACAGGTATTTTTAACCACTGTGCATTAATTTTTCAGTACCGATAATATCAAATCAAAGTAGTGAAGAACTGACGGGAGTTGATTTTATCGATTATCATTTATTTTAAAATCAACTTATCTTGATGGCAATTTGGTTTTTAGTCTGTATTTGAATTACGCACTTTTTTATAATATGAATTTTAGACTTTTCCGACAAGAATTTCTAGAAACTCCATATGAATCATGTTGTGTAATATTTTAAGATAGATTTCAAACTATGAATTAGTAATCGAAGCAGTTCTAAAAATTGTATGGATCCAAGCACTATTGATATCGAACTGTAGTCTCGTTCAACCAGACGCTCGGCTGTCTCCGTTAATTGACGACAAGCAAGAGAGCCTCTCTGCTTGTCAGAGATTTACGGAGACTGCCGAGCGTTTGGTTGAACGAGGCTTTATGAAATTCTGGCGTAAGAATACAAGAAACTATAAAAATATCTAAATTGTTTGTATTATATAAAATCTTATTATTTACAAAGTGTTAATTGATAAGTTTCCTTGAAAAACAATGCTTCAGCATACATTACATCGATTTTTTCTATTATTTTCAAGAACTAAGTATTGTCAGCGGTGATGATTTGTGCTTAGGTCCAAACACTGCTTCACTTTCGGTTTGCCAGAGTAACTGCATAGGAGAGTTGATTAAAATCAACTCCCAAAAACCAATGCGTGATTTATAACTCAATATCATACAAGAACAACATAATCTCCTAAAAAAACCCATAGCAAAATAGCAAAGAGAATGTCCTCAATAATGTTAAAACACAACAAAAAACAAAGCATTTAGTGTAAAGAATTTAATCTATCCAAGGACGATTAAATTCAAAAGAAAAACTCGAGGACGATTTATAATCAGAAGATCGCGTCATAATGAAGTAACACATTCAAGCCCATCGAATTGATTAGTCCTTCTGTTTTAATGAGGGATCGTTGATTAAAGTCACGAAGTATTTCACGGTTTGTCACGCTTTTGATCTGACATTGTCATGATTTTTCCGACCCTAGCACCTGGACTTCCTCGACCCGACCCACCATATGTCTATTTGAGGCTCAATAAATAACCTGGGTTTACAGTTCTAAATAAATGCCATTTTCAAAACTAAATTGTTTATTATAATTTTGTTTGTTTGTTTAACATTATCTCTACAGTACAAAAAATCTATCTAAAAAAAAAAACATCTGAAACTACCTGTGCATCTCTCGAAAAAAATATTCCATTTATAAAAAATTACATTACTGACGCATAAACTTACAATAACAACCAAGTCTTTTACAAGAGATGTAGTCGGTCGGGGCTGCTCCACATGAAATAGGCTTGAGGCATGGTCTCGTCCTCTCAAGGTTGTGGGTGGTGCAATCACCGGGACAGTCGGACCACGCTCCCCATTCTCCCCATATTGCTGTATAATTTGTTTATTGAAAGCATTCATTACATATATGTTTGAAAAACTGTGTTTATATGCTTCAAATCCTTTTAAGTTCATACCTCTGGATCTAAAGTCTGCTCTGATAAAAGTGTAATACGTAGAAATAAATTAAAAAATTGTAACATAATTAGTTAATATCTTGATAAGTATAAACTACAGTTGCTCTGCTGTCATATTTAGCATAATCCATAAAACTTTCTCTATTGCTAGATTATCAAACATTATTAATTTCTATTATAAAAAATACGAAATGCATATATTCTTAAAAAATCTACTTCTTTATTATAAAAATACCATTATTCTATAGATATAAAACACCAATATATGCAGCGATCCCGCATCAGACATCGTAGAATTAAATAATGGGAAAGTGTCGTCGATGACACGATATACCAAAATCAAACTGAAATAGACGAGTTGGTTTCTTTTACATGATGAAATAAAAGCAGCTGTACGATATTAAACGATCGGACCTACCTCTACAAGCATCCGTCCACTCGAGGGTCTTGGTGATCCCCACACAGGGGTTCCCCCCGAGCCAGTTGTTCTGTGCCTGAATGGTACAGGCAGAGTTGTAGTTACAGTTGGTGTTCATTATGTCAGTAACTGATGCCGACCCATTAGAACAATAGTACCTCCCGTAAGTGATGTCTAGATACTGACCATTGTCACAGGACCTGTACTCCGTATTGAACTGTCTAAGGGTGAGGCTCTCTGAAACGGACGGAGGGGTATCAGCAACAGATTGGTCGGTTTTTTAGTTCATAATGCAACATTCAAACTTTTCAGTATTAGAACTGCGTAAATGACAAAACCGAGTAATATGTCCTTCTTAGTTGATAGAAATGACCGACTTAAGCTAAGTGTCATAATGAAAGACGTAAAATTGTTTTTCCTCGGTCAGCCAAATTCTTTTTTCCAGAGTTTTTCATCAATCTCAAGGGAATAATCGTGTAAAACATAATAATTAGAACTTTTGTATATCTATAAATTAGACTTGCCATTGAGTTGATAACATAAAGTGTGATAGCACAATGCATTTCATTGTAAAAACAAATTACGAAGATTTTATAATTAGTTTTGAATAAACAGCTTGACTTAAATATAAATCATTCATGGATTCTTTTTCAATGATGAAATTAATATAGAACTCTGTATTTAATAATCAAATTAATTTTGACCCAGTAGTGACATTTCTCACTATATATATATATATATATATATATATATATATATATATATATATATATATATATATATATATATATATATATATATATATATATAAATCTTCACTCACCAATGTTCTGAACCAGCAACACATAAACAAAAGCCTTTATAAAGCAGTAAGAGACATATTTTTTCTCCATCTGTAGCGTTCCGTATTCCCTTCGTCTTTAATTATTTTGATGTATAGGAAATAGATTTATCTAAGATGTAGATAATTCGTAAACGGTTCGGAGATGTTGATCACAACAGGCATTTAAATCCAAACCTAAAATTAGATGACGTGGCATTTTGGTGGCTTATATAATCAACAATACTTTTTTTTTAAAATTACCGCTAAATAAAAGATTTATCTTTGTTGAATAATAAATTAAAGAAAAATTGCTGTAGACAGAAGAACGTTTCTTTCGACGCAACGTTAACATCACTCGTTGGTATTTAGCTTCAATAATTTATTAAATGATATAACAAAGCAGGAGTGCAAAATCTAGTAGGTGTATGACTGGTAAAATGTATACTATTTCACAAACAGATTGAAATGTCGCACTACAAACCCATCATGTATATCATTCCATTCATAATTCCATTCACACTTGAGATTTTAACAGGTCTTTTTCGAAAATGAAAAAAATGAATGATATTATACTAATCTTCAATTAATAAAAATAAAAATAAAATCGATGAGATTCTTAGATATTAAATCGATAAAATAAAGATAAGATGGTCAAGTACTGGGCATGTTTATCATATTTTCAAAAATATTTCAAATTTCATATACATAATTAAAACTTACATCATCTTTTTAAAAAAGATATACATGCTCGTAAAAACCCTAATCGGCCTTTAAGAACATATTTTTGACTATTTTTCACAAAAAGGTAAAGGTTAGCCTTTGTAAACAAAACGAATAACCATTATATGAAATTGATCTTACTTTGTTCCTTTTTTTGTTGTTGATAACTCATCTCTCATATTTTTCTCTCAAAATTTCAAAACAAAATGGGTGAAACAAACTGATAAGGATATTTTAGCGGGAGGTGAATCACTAGATATAGTTTCTCAACGAATTGTATCCAATTATATGTAGTAATCGTTTGCCTTGTTTGTAATTTTTGAACTGTATATTTTTCTTCCCGCTTTCAGATTGATTTGTAATTCTTATAACATGTCAAGTTGGTACGTCGCACCTAAATGTCACGCAGTACTTTGGCACGGTCAACACGATGAGTCCCAGATTGGGTAAAATGGGTGTGGGCCTGTCTATCTCTGGAGTTAAAGGACCGCTAACACAATACAGTCTCTGATTTTTCATTAAGATCGGAACATGTCGCTTAATCTCTTTATTTAGACGCGTTAAGTCTAAACATCAAGGCACGATTAAATATCGTAAACAAATCCAAACAAAGGTTATTTAATCGTCGTGTTCATTCAACTTCAAAAGTTTTGTAGGTTATGTACCAGACATATAAGCAAGAACGGTACTTATGAAAAAAACCCGGCACCCAGTACATCACGAGTTTTTCTTATAAGTGGCATATATATTTGTTTTTAAATACATTTAAAATAAAAAAAAAATGAAAATTTAGCATGCAAACATATCTATTGTTTTGTTTTCAGGAATTGGAGATAATGAAGCAAAACCAAATGGAGAAAATTTTACACAAGTTTTTGAAATAGCCCGGAAATAGACTCCTATTCACGCTATATATAGCTTTAATTTAAGAACCATTGCAATCTATCTGGGGAAATCGATTTTGACGTCTCCATTTTTTGGACGGAGAAATAGACAAGATAATGAACAAATATTTCATAATGTATCCGTTATCATCTGGGTAACTATGTTGTATGCAAACCAAAATCCTCGTAGTCTTTCTACCAGACAAAATAGAAGTGATGTTTCAAACAAACTTCTCGGTAGCTCTATATTCTGGCTGATCTCTGTAATCTGGACACCATTGTAGTTTTTTGAATTTCGTAATAAGGCCCAAGAAGCGTCCAGATAGAACGGCATGCAGTCGACCAATATGATCTTACATGTAGTTACACCATAGTAAGATTTGATGTTAAATTCTCTTGACAACAGCTCAAGCAAAACGTAGGTTATCCCTTTGAAAATGAAAAATGTAGTAATATCTGTTAATTACTGAACTTCACCTGAGATACTTTAAACTCAAAATCAAACAAGGGTGCTGTTAAGCGGAGCATTCTCTCGCGACATGAATTATTGTAGAAGAGAATGCATTATGTAGGAAAATAAATGTGTCAGATCAGAATAAATATGACACAAGTATTCATGTTCTCAAACTCAATTTCAAAATTCATAATATCTCTTTTGTCCCAATTCTCAAGCCTAATTTGTGGCGAATAAATTGGGGGTGGGGGGGGGGGGGTGTTACATCTACGTTGTTGTACAGTTTCCTATTCCTATTCCTAACAGAAACTCAACACATAATTATGTTTAAAGTTTAATAATTTAGTAACAGTCATTATTATTTAAGCACAAATAAAGATAAATTCATACATAAACTGTTGGTTTCATTTACATGTAAACTTTGTACCTTCTTATCAGCTACTTAATTAAAAACAAAAACTCACCCCAAACAACTGACAGTTAAACGTTGGAAAGAGAAATGTCCAATACTTGCATGTCAAGAACCAGCCAAGGTTGTCGGAATTGTTTTTGACATAACAAAAATTGGAATAGCGCATAGCTATTTTCAAGATGTTATTCTGAGTACCGCTTGCAATACATGTAGTATAAATTTAGGTGTTGTCCACCAGATATATTCTGTTTGTATCTTCTGAGTTTTTTGAAATACAAAACTTGATTTCTGTAAGCTATATGTACGCGTCAATTGTGAATGCTGTGTATTTGTATCTCTAAGGTCTTCCGCTTCCGAGCGGGAGACCTTACTATTATTCTGAAAAATTTTCAGATTTCTTATTATTTTTTTCTTTTAACGCCACCTTTGATCCTTAATATCTCGCTCGTTTGTTAAACGATTGTTTGAAATTTTCAGGACTGATTACATGCCGCGCGATGTTTTCGTTTCATATTTTGCTTGATTAAAATTTCCATCCGGTTTTGAATTATTCCCCCTTTAGTAAAATTTATCGACTTCTTTTCCTGACCCCCCCCCCACACACACCTCGGCAAAATTCAAATTTCTTTAAATTCCATGTATATTGTAAAATTACCAAAAATATGCCCGGGACATCACCTGATAAACTCAAATAACCGTCAGATCCTCAACCCCTGGAAAAATTTCGGATCCGAGCATTCTCCCCTCTCCTAGGAAATCAAAACTTTTCCTCAAAACCCCCAGCAAAATTTCCAAAATCTCCGTATATATTTTAAAAGATTCATTGGCGCTTGCCGCGTTCGATAAAAAATGCGTGTGAAATGTTCGGTCTATTTACCTTCATACGGGGCATACTGTCACGACAGCCGTCGTGTGTCTAACCAGTCAAGCAATGAGAACAACAATAAGTATTTACAATCTTTATCTATATATATAAAATCAATAAATTTACAAATATACACATTCACACACACACACACACACACAAAATATTAACCAAAAAAAAATGTTTTCTAATATCTGATTCGTCAATTTCCTATGGTGGTATATTGGACAGCAGTGTCCCTCCTGTGTTCCTCCAATGTGTCCTCCTTCGGTACCACGTCCTAAGATGACCGCAGCTAGGTTAAGGACGTCCATGGATTACCGTATGAAATAACTACACTAAAAACGGACTTTATTCCAGACAAAGTATACAAACTCATCCAAATATGGCAATGATAAAGTTTATACATCATTATGTTACTACCGATCTCCCCTACATTTTTCACCGGAACACAGCCACCGCATCAGCTGTTTATCACGTGATACGCTATAAATAGAGCAGCTACATATGACTTCATTTATTGCAAAAGTTCGACGATATACGAATAAAATATTAAATTGTTGTTAATATCACGTAAAAGAAAATTAATTGCTTAATCTAAAAAGTGCTGGGAGCAACTATAGCAGTACCAGCAACATGCTTAACTTTAGCATTGATCGTTCAAGTTTAATAAAAATTTTCGATAACCGAGTTAATTCACGTGTCAAAAAAATGTTTCCTTTCAAGCAACAACTTGCTCCCAGCACTTTTTACAATCACTGGTATTTGATGAAAATAAAAAAGTTAAACACAATCCTTAAAATTGACGGGATATCGTTGAACTTTTGCAATTTTAGACAGATGTATATGATTTTATGCAAATTAGCCGATGTTCAAACGCACTGATGATCAGGATCAAGGGCAGATAATCTGGCGTTGTGAAGCGCGGAAAATTTAAAGATTTACATTGTTAATCGTTGGTTATTCCTTACCTGCACATTTCATTAACCTTTTAAACCTTTCAATTCGTAAAATACACAGGAATATTACCAATTTATTATTTTTTGTTCAGTTTAAACTGAATAGAGTGATAGATTCCTCAATGCACCAGAACAGAATCAGATAACCCCATGCGCGGATCTAAGGTCTGGGGTGGGTGCTGGTTTTCTATAAATGTCTTCCTTATAATTTTAGACTAATTAAAGTGTATATATAACAGGCTAAAGAAAAAAAAATAAGAAGCCAGATCCACGCGTACGTAGGATCGTTTTTGAAGGGGGGGGGGGCCAGACTCATCCAAAAAACCTTGACAAGCAAAGAAAAAAAATCAATATTTCTTTACATACTCTCAAAACAGTTGGGGGCCAACTCCATGCATATTAATTTCTTATATGTAAATTAAAAAAAAAAAAAATTCGGCAATAAAAAGCGGGGGGGGGGGGGGAACCCCCCTCCCCCAATCTTATGCTACGTACCTGCTTCAATCTACCCCTGTTTATTAAATATGTAATTTGATATTGTTATCAAGTGTGTCCATGCGCGGATCTAGAGGAGGGGTAAGAGGAGTCCCAACCCCCCTGGAAAATGAAAATTTATTAAATTTACATATGTCTAGTAAAATCATCGCAAATATGCCTCGGACACGACCATCCCCCCCCCCACACACCCCCCCGGCGGCAATCACAATTTCATCCTTCAGACACCCCCACCCCCCCTGGAATTTTTTTTGGATCCGCGCATGGTGTCTCTGCCACGATATAAGTTAATCTTGCTTATAACTATAAAAGTATCTCTACCATAAAATCAGAATATTTTTTTCATCATATTAAGATACAGAATTCTTTTAAAGACACACTGAACCTCATATTTGTCAAGATTTTCATAAATAATTGTATATAAAAAAATAGTGCATATGATATCAAATGAATTATACAAAATAAAGGCATCAATTTATACTTTTATTGAAAAGCAAAATATCAAAACTCACAATTGTAATTTTTTTAAACAGCTTTAATTTTGTTTTTAATAATGTCTTCACACATTCAAAATACACCAAAGCATGATGATGAGCACCTTTTTATCCATCATGTTTATGCATTATCAGGTTATTTTTTTTATTAAATAGTCTGTAGAACACAGGGAATATGTGGGTAGGGAAGACAGGGTAACCTCAAGAGTTGAAACCACAAGAATCGACCTGCAAAACCCATGTCGCCAGGTGGTAGCAGAAGTCCATGTTGGGCTGAAATGAAAATTTAAAAAAATCAATTAGCTGGGGGAACATATGCATAGCAAATACATGAATATTTGTTACCAAAAAAATACACTGACCATGCAGTGTCATATGTATGAAAACATGCGCGGATCTAGAAGGGAGGAAGATTTTACATTGTAAAACTATCGCAAATATGCCTCAGACCACATGAAAAAAAACAATTACCCTTCGGACCTCCTCCCCCCCTCCCCCTCCTGGAAAAAAATTTCTGGATCTATGCATATGACAAGATGGCAGTACAAAAACCAAACCAAATAGCTTAGGTCTAAACTATTAACACATATCAAATTGAGAGAGAGAGAGAGAGAGAGAGAGAGAGAGAGAGAGAGAGAGAGAGAGAGAGTGCTTTACTCAAAGCGTGATACATGTAGTAAATATTTAATTTCTTTTGATATACAGTACTATATATCTCTTCTCGAAATAATCTTTGACATTATAATTCCATTAGTTTCATTTTTTTTTCTATCAATGAATTGTCCATAATGTCACACATAAGCTGATGTATCTGAGCACAGTAACAATTAATCCAACATACACATGTATTTGTTATCTCAAAATTGTTTGTACACAATGTACATGTACATGTGCTATGCATGAACACTTTACCGAGAAGTGAATCAATATGTATTTACATAAAGATAAACCATAACTCAAAACAAATAACAATGATTCTGTAAAAAAAAATCCAGAAAAGACTGTATTATGAATATCAGGAAATATAAATACCCAAAAATTCTGACCTTAGGGTAATATATATATTAAGTTCTTTTCAATTTAAAAATTTAAAATCTTCTTTTAAGAAAATACATAAATGAATTCTAGAATAGCATATAAGTTTAAGAAAGTGAGCGCATTAGATTGTAAGTTTGCAGGAATCCTCGACACGAATCAATTGGGATTTAAATGTCAGTCTATAACCTCGAAAGGCTATGTACAGGTTTTAACAAAAATATATTTTTTGAGAGTCGAAGTACACGGCTATTCCGGTTATTAAAAAACTCACAAAGCTTTCAAAATATGGCAATGAGAGGTAAACCGATAACTAGTTGGAAATGTTTTAATGAAGTTATATTGTGTATATCCTAAAAAACTAGTAATAAGAAAAGATTTTTTTTATAGTGTTCATACAGCAGATCTAGAAATCAATAACAACAAATTAAAATATACCGGTATATTATAAATCAACATCATGTTATAATAACAAACATTTAAAACAAAAAAGTTTAATTTTTTTTTTTAAAAAGACCACCAGTTGGATTTGAACCCAAAACACTGAATGTATGTATTCACTAAATCCAGGACGAAACCACTGAGCCATGCGAGACTTGTCAATATATGCTCTATAAAGTACTGTTTGAAACAACACTGTCATATCAATGGACTTTGTTTTTTATCCTTCAAAAAATAATTTAAAAAAGTACATAATAAGTCATCTCTGGGTCATCTCTCCATCTTTTTTTAAAAAGCGACATTTTCAATGTTGAAATATGTTATCTTTACACGTTTCAAATTTGTGGAGAGAAGACCCAGAGACAACAAAATCATTTAAAAACAGTTGTAAATAAGTATGATTTTGCATGAATTGCAATGTGTTGCTATATTTGGACCCATATTATAATAAAACCTTTTGCATTTCAAATATTTTTCCACTCATTCCACATCCAACAGAAACCAAATAACGGTTATAATTCGAAAAATATTCAAAATTAATTGATGAAATTTTCACTCTCCTTGTGCACCCAGATTCCTGCCGAATCTACATCTTAAGCGCCCACATTCTTTACATTGGTTAATTTTTAAAAAAAAGTCTGCTATTGAGGAAATGTATATGTTATTGTATGCATATACATGTGGATAAGGTAGTGAATAATAATAACAAACCAGGTCAGTTTAAAGCTTGTGCCCCTCGAATATTATTTAGCCACTATGCAACCTGGTCTCAAGCGGCCGAGTCTGACCACCACATATGTTAGATTTTACTGGTTGGGGTTTATTATCAGATTATTATGAAGCATAACTGCACATATTTAACACATCAAATATATCAATCATATATTTTTAATGCAGCACATACAAATTGAATATGTAGTACAAATCTTTCTGAACATTTGAATTCATAAATGAAGCTGTGGATGGCAATATGATACAGTATTGTTTAAAATAAAGTAAAGAAATCATGATGCATACATGCACTTGATGATTACATCATTCTACACTTGTGTACCATGGGACCCCACATGTTTATACAGTGTATGCTAGCCTACATGTATTATGGTGTGTATATACAATAGTTCAATACAAACCGGAACTAAGACACACATGTACATACAGTATGTATATATAGCATAATAACAAATAAGAATTCAAAACAGTTTTACAGATATCTACTGAAAACTATACCAGCAAAATGAATTATATCATCTAAGATCCAAAAATTTACTGAAGTGCAAAACATAATCACCATGCAAACATGCATATGCACTTTGTAGGCCCTAATGAATTCTATAATTGTATACCCTGGGAACCCCACCTATTTCAAGTGCAATGTTTACAGTGTCTGGTGTGTAGTTCAATACACAAAATAATAGCCTAATAAGAAATAATAATTCAAAACAGCGATGATGTGCAAAACAACACGTGTGTAACGTACATGTACACTGCATGGACTGAAAAGAGCAAATGATTTGAAAAGAAAAGGTCAACACTACCTATTCTGTATTAAAACATACCTTTATTATCTCTCAAACGATGGTTGAGCTGCATTTTCCACTCTCGGCGTCTTGCAGGCCATGCATCTTATGAAAATGTTGACACACCGCTGTCAGCTGTTCGCAACCAAAACAAGGCGAGTAAAAGCGCTGTGTTGACGCGGATGGTAAGCAAACGACAATGTAATTTTAAGAAATAAACACCTTCAGTCACATATTTTCGATACAATATTCTTTAAAATAAAATTCAAAATGATTATTTAAAGCAGTCAATCGATAAATTTTTGCAGCGATCGCTTTACTATATCGAAAGTAGGAAAAAGATGAAAACATGAATAATGGGCGGAGCTAACGTCATGAAATGTCACGTGATATTCATGAGGTGAAATCTATGGGAGGCCTTAACCTAGCTGCGACGGCTTCCGTCCACCGGCTTCCAGCGTAGTAAGTGAATACTCGAAGGAGGTTACACGGGTGGTAAGATGTTCAATACCGGAACACTGGTGACTATGGCCGAATCATCACTGGGACATTGCTGGAGCCTTGCTGGAACCTTTTAATTATATATAAATAACAATATTTTCAATTAAACGTTACACTGTCACAATATACTTATTTACCTAATTACCGTAACTGCATGCCATACAATCACCCGAACAATACTCGCTCTACAAAACCGTTAAGTGTATCAGACCCCTTAACGTTTCAAACACTGTCACAGTTAAGCGTATAAGACCTCTTAACATGCAATATAGTTAAGTGTATAAGACCCCTTACCATCACAAAACAGTCAATGTATGACCAATAACGCCGTATAAGACTACGAAATATAAACTCACAAATAAACTAGCAAACCACGCTTGTCACACAAACGCACCATAACTCTACGGTAAATAAACAAGTATGTAAAACGTTAACACGAAAATACTATCGAATACGTATTAGAACAGTTACCTAAAGTCTTAAATATTACAAACAAGACTAAAGTATAAGGAAAAACGAACTTACCCCTAATGGAGATGGTTACCGTAAAAAATACGTTTAGCTATATAAGAAAAGATATCAGAAACGAAGATTGCGCTTGATTTGAAAAAGAAAAAGCAATATTTATAATTCAGCAAGACACAACTACCGTTTCTTTGAAAAATAATAAAAAGAGAATTAGAATATATGCAAACAAACTCAATGAGGTTGTTTTAAAAACCAGAAAAAAACTAGTAACAACTGTATTTCTAAAATTTCAAGGTAATTCCTGAATGTCCGAAAACTCTGAATAGTAACCTTGTATCTGCATAAAACAGGGATAAACTCATGTCTTATAAAAAACTAAATTAAATGTATATTTAAAAAAAGATTTAAACAGGTGTTTTATAAAATGCAAGCCTTCAGTGAATGCAAATACATTGTATCACCCAGGGTTGACCTCAACTTCAAAACAAACATCAGTTGCAGACAAAGGTGTTCATTAATCTTCATATGACAGATAGAGATAAGCCTCTAAATTTTCTGCAGCAGGCAAGATAATTCATCCCAGGGGATTAATTGTTCTGCTTTCTCATCCTTTTCTTCTAAATTTACAATAAGATTTTTTTTCAGAAATGACAGAATGGGGTTATTATCTGATAACCTGTTAAAATTAACAGCATAAAGGCTGAAAAAAATAAAATAATTAAAAAATAAAATAGTGAAAAAGGATATCTTAATATATATCTTGATTTTAGAATTCAATAAAATTATCATAAATCAATGTGTACGGTATTTTAACCAAAATAAAGTATGAATATTATATATTTTAAATCCATATTTCAAAGAATGTACACAATACTACACATCATTCAGAATTGACCTTAACTTCAAAACAAAGTTCATTTGCAGACACAGGCAGTGCAGTAATTAATCTCAATGTGACAAATAAAGATGAAGCTTAGGATTTTCTTCCTGTGGAAGGTTAATTAATCCCAAAGGACAAATATTGCACAGCCTTCCAAGTATACAATGGTAACATTCTCAGCAGTTATCTCTCTTTGCCCATTCATTATTATGCATAGTTAAGGAATCTACCCCACCACCCCAGCTCCAAACCAGAAGACATAGAGAACCAAACTTAGCATCAAAATATGTATTTTTGCCTACTAAACTACCATACCAAATTTGAACTTGATTGGGCAACCATGAAAAAAGTTATTAGAAAAAAACAGAAAATTTGTGGACGGAAGAGTGACAGACGGACGGACAGAAGGACGGACGGACAGAGTGATTACTATAGGGCACCCGCAAATCCTTGCGGGGCCCTAATTAATCTTTTAAACTCCATTTTGTCTGTTTGGCAGTGTACAACATCCTACCGTAGAATGTTATTGTTCTTCAAATTAGGATTGTGTGGTTCTATCTAAAGTAATTTTCAGTTTCAAAGTTAACTATGCCGATGGAAAGAACCTTGTAGTTATAGTCTATTTTCAAAATTAGAAACATTTGTGTTTAAAGTTAGAAAAACAATGTTAGAAAAATTTCCCTCTGTTAAGTCATGTGGGTAATCATATATAATTCAAGTAACAAGTGAACAAATGTTAGACATGCATCGATGCAGATGTTTGACAAATTAAACAATTTTTCTTTTTTTAATCGGGTTTATCATTTGTAAAATAGTTAAAAATATGCCAGTATAGGGATGTATATAAAATAAAGTCAAGAATGTAAATCCTAATGTAACCCTTTCTGATAAAATTCTAATGTATTCATAAGTCAAGAATACTTTTTTTTGTTTCTTCACGCAGAACGCTCAAGCACTGCTTAATAAAATTGATAATAATTGTTTTCAATTGATGAGGTAAAAATACTTTATCTTATATAATGTAGGTGACCTGTTATGCTTACAGACATCGGCGTACATGAGAGAACCATCAGTGGTCACTGATTTTGGAAAAGGACATTTCGTGATGGATGCTATGACGTCAGACTCATAAAAAAAAATAACGACCATGATCTTTTGCTGTATATCTTTACTCTTTCAAATATTCACTATTAATATTATATATAAATCATTATTTCTATACTATGTATTATTAATTCAATAACATAAATTAATTAAAAAAAATATGCACGCAAAAACATATATTTCTAATATATTTTGCGAGTTTTTCGCACTCAAATGAAATATTTAAATATTGAAATGTGAAATAAAAACCTAAATATATACCAAATATTGTGTTTGGCCAGACCTTTGTATTTTTAATTAGTAATATGTTTTATTAATCAAAGACTTGCATATTACATTAAAGACGTTGTTTACTCAGGGTTTTAGTTCTCAAATCCGGATTGTTAAAAGTTAAATTTTATGAGTAAAACTTGTTTTAAATACAAAAAATATTTATGAAATGAATTATTATTGACATAACAATATTTGTATTTACTTGATTATGGAATTAGGCTCTGACAAAGTTTGACGTTTAGCAAAACAGAGGAAATTCGGACTAAATTTTTCAGATTTTGTTTTCCACTGAAATATTGTTGGTAGAACTATAATATTTAAAATTAAGATTTTATTTGTTAGTTAACATAATTTAGCTTATTTTCCGTTGGTTTTATATATCTTTTTCTTTTCAAAAATCGTATGGTACACACTTCAAAAATATTGAAAAATGCTTAAAAATGATAGAGACACCTTATCTCAAATTTTGATCTTTGATCAGATACAAAAACTAAAAACTAATTATAATAACCTATGGATATAGCATATATAAGTTGATGTGAACATGTGAGGAAAACATTTTCATTAGCAAATGACCATTCCAGCACGCTATGTCTACAATGTCATGTTATTTCCATCATACATGTGGTCTCTATCTATCGCTGTGTGCAATACTTTAGGTATTTTAGCAATATGATCGAAAACTATCAAGTTGATTTTCAAAAGAATGAAAGATAAAAAAATCATACACACTTATACATATTAAATAAAGGGTAACTGCTGAGAGTTTGGTTTTTCTCCTTGATTGGTTTATTTTTATTGCATTCCGCTTGGTATATTGGTGGTCTGGGTATTCTGTATTGTATCTAGTGCGGTATATGGATGGTCTGGAGTAAGCCTTGCTCGGTCTATCTCCAGCTGTTGTTTTATCGTATGCGGTTCTGTGTATTGGTTATCTGATTTGGAAGCAAATTGACCTGTCACCGTTGATATGTCCGCCTGTACTGAATCCAGCTCGATGTATTGGTGAGCCTCAGTGAGGTCCAGTTCTGTGTAGTGGTCTTCACTCTTATTTGGTATTGGAGCTCTATGTTCTTCATAAACACTTCTGTTCACTTGTTGTTGACAAAGATGCCGTCTTTAATTAAAATTAAAAATAATTTGTTTCATGCTATTTAATGTTTGATAATATGGTGAGGTATGTGAAGACTAGTACATTTTTCATTTACTAGTACCAAAAACTTCTTATTAGTTTTTAAATCGGTGTAAATGTAATAACTTAAAATAGTTTGATTATACTCATATTAGTAAATATTTAGTGGTTTAATTTAACTTTAAAGCTTATTCAAAAGGGAAGAGTTGTATTTTCATTACGTATCTAAAATCCAATTTACCACATTTAAGGGTACTAGGTATAATTATGCATACATTAGACTGTTAGTAGTAAAAAATAAAACCGTTTAGTATCTTGATAACGCAATTACCTCTTCCCTAGAATGATGGCAAAAATAATGACAACTATTAACACTGCGCCTCCAGACAAAATAGGAACCAGGAAAGGAGATTGCTCTTGATTTAAAAAAAAAATATTTATTACAACAAGGCACATCTAACTTTTCTTTGAAAAAAATAAAATAAAGATGCCTCATTACATATTTAAATAATTTCTCAAACCAGCAGAAAATTACTTTATAATTATAGATAAAGTGATGCATAAGAAGTATATTACATAAATAGGCGAAAAATAAATGCAACTACGGATAAAATCATTTACAAAAATGAAGTTCAGTACTCATCAACAAAAGCCCCGGGCGGATTCGAACTCATGATCTGCAGTTCATAACCCGATACTTTAACCATTAAGACATGATATCTGACCAAATTCATTAATAAAAACATTTTAACAAAATATTTAAATCGCCATCTCTTGCCGTAGAATCTTAAAAAGACTCGATGGTCGTAGCCAATTAAAGACTCTAATGACCTACTTTAAAAGGAGAGTTATATAAAATATCTTTAAATATGAAGGTAAAACTTTACTTTACAACAGATTGTAGCTACACAAACTAAAAGTACTCTGGGCTAGCTCACAAACGATACCCCCGTAAGAAAAACATCATAACTCAAATATTTTCTGTAATAGAAAATGATGGATGCTATCTATTCAACCGTCCATGTTCTATCGAAAACAACTTCTCTATTTTTTAAAAAAGTTAAGGCTAATATGAGTACACAAATCCATTTCTCTTCTTTAAATTCCATTTTATTTCAACTTAACTGTTAATGCATGAGGACATATGCATCCTTATGATAAAAAACAGGACTGGAATCAAACGATAATCTACATTTCAAGCAGCCATTATCAGTTTTGAATTTTTTGTATACCGAGCCCGAATTGTTTTCAATTTTTTTTTCCATACAATTTAAAGAAAAAGATAAAATGCACCAGAACAGGCTTTATTCAAAGGAACGGGTATGATAATCTAATAGTTAAGATTATGTGATTTAAGTTAAGTAAGATTTGTGTCAAATTTTACCATCCATTCAATGTTCATGACACGTACAGACTTGAAATTAGTATTTTTATAAACAATGACCTTAAACCTGCCCAACTGACCATGGGTCAAGGTCATGTCAAACTTCAGATCATAAGCAATCTTTGGTGAAAAAAGAACTTCCAATGTTTCTACATAAAAAAGATATAAACTAGACACAAATTTTCACTTTTCCTGTTAGTAATCTTGACCTTGCCCGAATGACCTTGGGTCAAGGTCAACACACATCATGTCATAAGCAATCTTTGTGTGAAGTAGAAACTTCCAATGTTTCTCTATTTGAGAGATATGGACTGGACGAAATTTTGCATTTTTCCTGCCAGTGACATTGCCCAAGTGACCCTGGGTCAAGGTCATGACACACCCTCAGGTCATAAGGAATATATGTGTGAAGTAGGAATTCGAATGTTTCTCCACTAGAAAGACATGGACCGGACACGAATTTTTCACAGACAGACAGATGGACAGATAGACAAGGTGATTCCTATACACCCCACCCAAACTTCGTTTGAGGGGGGTATAAATATATCTTTTAAAATTATGTAGTTCTGATGGTTAATTTGTTGAGCATCCGGCCTACAGATGTAGTGAGGTACTTTAATGGGGTAATTCTATAAACCCAACAAACTTATTGACCATTTTATTATTATTTGGTACTGACAATGATACGTACCATCTTCTGCACGAGTGTTATTGGTCCCAGATTCTACTATAGAAGGAAAAAGAAAACTATATATTTATTTAAAGTACATCATTACATTGATACAGTTTGTTACAACTCACATTAATTGCGAACGAAGCGAGCTCTACTGGCAAGACATGTGTGAAAAGAAAATTCGGACTAGTTCCACATTGATTTTTAGAGAAAAAAAAACGGGGGGGGGGGGACCTATGTCTGTAATTTTTTATGTAAGTTTTAAAAAATGTCTGCTGCAAGAAAAGAGGAAATAAACGTCAATGAACATATTGTTAAAATCTTATTTATTCAACAAAATTGTGTCTGAGATAAATTTTACCAATAAATAATTTTTTTTCATAAATTAGAAATAATAATGAAAAAAATATGTTTTATTTTATTTTGCATTCAAAATCATTTGCGTTATGTTGCTACTTTTATTTTTATTGATTTATGATAATTCATTTTTTGATCACACGCTGCGCTCGCCCCAACGGTCGCACTGTAAAACATATTATAGGCATAATTTGAGAAGAAATAAAACTAATATGAATCTACGGGTTTTTTTTCAATTCCAAAGGTATATAAGGTTTGGGACATAAAGAGTTTCAATTTTTTTTCGTTTATAACACATTCATTCCTCATAGAACTACCTAGAGGTACTTTGAGAATTTTACATACTCATGCTCTTGATATGGGGTACACATTTGTATTGATTTATCATTATTCATCATTTGATCACATGCTGCGTTCGCCCCAACGGTCGCAACGTAAAACATATTATATTAACACCTACAAACAAAGTATTGAAAGTACTGATAGTTGGAGGCATAATTTAGGAAGAAAAAAAACTAATATCAATCTACTTTTTTATATCTTTAAATATGAAGGTAAAACTTTACTTTACAACAGATTGTAGCTACACAAACTAAAAGTACTCTGGGCTAGCTCACAAACGATACCCCCGTAAGAAAAACATCATAACTCAAATATTTTCTGTAATAGAAAATGATGGATGCTATCTATTCAACCGTCCATGTTCTATCGAAAACAACTTCTCTATTTTTTAAAAAAGTTAAGGCTAATATGAGTACACAAATCCATTTCTCTTCTTTAAATTCCATTTTATTTCAACTTAACTGTTAATGCATGAGGACATATGCATCCTTATGATAAAAAACAGGACTGGAATCAAACGATAATCTACATTTCAAGCAGCCATTATCAGTTTTGAATTTTTTGTATACCGAGCCCGAATTGTTTTCAATTTTTTTTTCCATACAATTTAAAGAAAAAGATAAAATGCACCAGAACAGGCTTTATTCAAAGGAACGGGTATGATAATCTAATAGTTAAGATTATGTGATTTAAGTTAAGTAAGATTTGTGTCAAATTTTACCATCCATTCAATGTTCATGACACGTACAGACTTGAAATTAGTATTTATATAAACAATGACCTTAAACCTGCCCAACTGACCATGGGTCAAGGTCATGTCAAACTTCAGATCATAAGCAATCTTTGGTGAAAAAAGAACTTCCAATGTTTCTACATAAAAAAGATATAAACTAGACACAAATTTTCACTTTTCCTGTTAGTAATCTTGACCTTGCCCGAATGACCTTGGGTCAAGGTCAACACACATCATGTCATAAGCAATCTTTGTGTGAAGTAGAAACTTCCAATGTTTCTCTATTTGAGAGATATGGACTGGACGAAATTTTGCATTTTTCCTGCCAGTGACATTGCCCAAGTGACCCTGGGTCAAGGTCATGACACACCCTCAGGTCATAAGGAATATATGTGTGAAGTAGGAATTCGAATGTTTCTCCACTAGAAAGACATGGACCGGACACGAATTTTTCACAGACAGACAGATGGACAGATAGACAAGGTGATTCCTATACACCCCACCCAAACTTCGTTTGAGGGGGGTATAAATATATCTTTTAAAATTATGTAGTTCTGATGGTTAATTTGTTGAGCATCCGGCCTACAGATGTAGTGAGGTACTTTAATGGGGTAATTCTATAAACCCAACAAACTTATTGACCATTTTATTATTATTTGGTACTGACAATGATACGTACCATCTTCTGCACGAGTGTTATTGGTCCCAGATTCTACTATAGAAGGAAAAAGAAAACTATATATTTATTTAAAGTACATCATTACATTGATACAGTTTGTTACAACTCACATTAATTGCGAACGAAGCGAGCTCTACTGGCAAGACATGTGTGAAAAGAAAATTCGGACTAGTTCCACATTGATTTTTAGAGAAAAAAAAACGGGGGGGGGGACCTATGTCTGTAATTTTTTATGTAAGTTTTAAAAAATGTCTGCTGCAAGAAAAGAGGAAATAAACGTCAATGAACATATTGTTAAAATCTTATTTATTCAACAAAATTGTGTCTGAGATAAATTTTACCAATAAATAATTTTTTTTCATAAATTAGAAATAATAATGAAAAAAATATGTTTTATTTCATTTTGCATTCAAAATCATTTGCGTTATGTTGCTACTTTTATTTTTATTGATTTATGATAATTCATTTTTTGATCACATGCTGCGCTCGCCCCAACGGTCGCACTGTAAAACATATTATAGGCATAATTTGAGAAGAAATAAAACTAATATGAATCTACGGGTTTTTTTTCAATTCCAAAGGTATATAAGGTTTGGGACATAAAGAGTTTCAATTTTTTTTCGTTTATAACACATTCATTCCTCATAGAACTACCTAGAGGTACTTTGAGAATTTTACATACTCATGCTCTTGATATGGGGTACACATTTGTATTGATTTATCATTATTCATCATTTGATCACATGCTGCGTTCGCCCCAACGGTCGCAACGTAAAACATATTATATTAACACCTACAAACACAGTATTGAAAGTACTGATAGTTGGAGGCATAATTTAGGAAGAAAAAAAACTAATATCAATCTACTTTTTTATATCTTTAAATATGAAGGTAAAACTTTACTTTACAACAGATTGTAGCTACACAAACTAAAAGTACTCTGGGCTAGCTCACAAACGATACCCCCGTAAGAAAAACATCATAACTCAAATATTTTCTGTAATAGAAAATGATGGATGCTATCTATTCAACCGTCCATGTTCTATCGAAAACAACTTCTCTATTTTTTAAAAAAGTTAAGGCTAATATGAGTACACAAATCCATTTCTCTTCTTTAAATTCCATTTTATTTCAACTTAACTGTTAATGCATGAGGACATATGCATCCTTATGATAAAAAACAGGACTGGAATTAAACGATAATCTACATTTCAAGCAGCCATTATCAGTTTTGAATTTTTTGTATACCGAGCCCGAATTGTTTTCAATTTTTTTTTCCATACAATTTAAAGAAAAAGATAAAATGCACCAGAACAGGCTTTATTCAAAGGAACGGGTATTATAATCTTATAGTTAAGATTATGTGATTTAAGTTAAGTAAGATTTGTGTCAAATTTTACCATCCATTCAATGTTCATGACACGTACAGACTTGAAATTAGTATTTTTATAAACAATGACCTTAAACCTGCCCAACTGACCATGGGTCAAGGTCATGTCAAACTTCAGATCATAAGCAATCTTTGGTGAAAAAAGAACTTCCAATGTTTCTACATAAAAAAGATATAAACTAGACACAAATTTTCACTTTTCCTGTTAGTAATCTTGACCTTGCCCGAATGACCTTGGGTCAAGGTCAACACACATCATGTCATAAGCAATCTTTGTGTGAAGTAGAAACTTCCAATGTTTCTCTATTTGAGAGATATGGACTGGACGAAATTTTGCATTTTTCCTGCCAGTGACATTGCCCAAGTGACCCTGGGTCAAGGTCATGACACACCCTCAGGTCATAAGGAATATATGTGTGAAGTAGGAATTCGAATGTTTCTCCACTAGAAAGACATGGACCGGACACGAATTTTTCACAGACAGACAGATGGACAGATAGACAAGGTGATTCCTATACACCCCACCCAAACTTCGTTTGAGGGGGGTATAAATATATCTTTTAAAATTATGTAGTTCTGATGGTTAATTTGTTGAGCATCCGGCCTACAGATGTAGTGAGGTACTTTAATGGGGTAATTCTATAAACCCAACAAACTTATTGACCATTTTATTATTATTTGGTACTGACAATGATACGTACCATCTTCTGCACGAGTGTTATTGGTCCCAGATTCTACTATAGAAGGAAAAAGAAAACTATATATTTATTTAAAGTACATCAATACATTGATACAGTTTGTTACAACTCACATTAATTGCGAACGAAGCGAGCTCTACTGGCAAGACATGTGTGAAAAGAAAATTCGGACTAGTTCCACATTGATTCAACGGATTTTTTTGGCGTCAGTTACTCAGACCAGTTATGCTCTGTTTTTATCGAACCAGCAGTTCCTTGTAAATATGGTTTTGCATTTCACACTCTCTCGTGAACATGATGAAAATAGAAAAAAGACTATGTATATGCATTGTAAAAATACTGCTGACTAAGACTAACGGAGTTATCGTCCTTTCGAGTGACTTCACAATGGATTTACACATTGATCAGACAGTAAATTTCGACCCACAATGCAGTTCCAAAAATGACGTTCTCACCTTAAATTCTCGCGAGAATCAAAGTGAAACTTTTGAGAAACAGAGGAAATGTGTAATTCCAAAAACATCATGCTTTTTAAGTACATCAAACAGTATATTTCGCGTATTTTATTTTTCAGGGTAGTTTTTAAAGAAACATACGACACTTGAGCGACGCAAACTTTGACAAAATAATAAGGGGAAATTACTCTAACTAGTTATTGTAAAATTGCAGAAATATAAATACCAAAATCTTCTCAAAATCATGCAGAGCTAACGAATGGGGACATTTCTTTAGAGATAGGAAACAGTTGTAACTTGCTCTCATTAGGATGAATGCTTATATTTATTTTATTCACTATATTTACGCTAATTTCCTGGAACGTTTTTTGAAAAGGGACGTGGCAGCCTCACTCAAAAATCTTTACAAGCAAAAACAAAACAAATTCTCAAAATCAGAAAAATTCTCATCCGGGGTGAGGAATTGGAATATGTAATATGCCTTTTATCTTAAGCTGCTCAATGGTATCTTTATTTCTACTTCCATTTCATGCTCCCGTGAGGGGGGGGGGGTGCGACATTCTCTTCATATGATCTGCAAGGTTTTTTTTATACGTAAATTAAAAAAAAAACGGGGGGGGGGGGACCTATGTCTGTAATTTTTTATGTAAGTTTTAAAAAATGTCTGCTGCAAGAAAAGAGGAAATAAACTTCAATGAACATATTGTTAAAATCTTATTTATTCAACAAAATTGTGTCTGAGATAAATTTTACCAATAAATAATTTTTTTTCATAAATTAGAAATAATAATGAAAAAAAATATGTTTTATTTTATTTTGCATTCAAAATCATTTGCGTTATGTTGCTACTTTTATTTTTATTGATTTATGATAATTCATTTTTTGATCACATGCTGCGCTCGCCCCAACGGTCGCACTGTAAAACATATTATAGGCATAATTTGAGAAGAAATAAAACTAATATGAATCTACGGTTTTTTTTTCAATTCCAAAGGTATATAAGGTTTGGGACATAAAGAGTTTCAATTTTTTTTCGTTTATAACACATTCATTCCTCATAGAACTACCTAGAGGTACTTTGAGAATTTTACATACTCATGCTCTTGATATGGGGTACACATTTGTATTGATTTATCATTATTCATTATTTGATCACATGCTGCGTTCGCCCCAACGGTCGCAACGTAAAACATATTATATTTACACCTACAAACAAAGTATTGAAAGTACTGATAGTTGGAAGCATAATTTAGGAAGAGAAAAAACTAATATCAATCTACTTTTTTTCAAATCCAAAGGTATATAAGGTTTGGGGCATAAAGAGTTGTTAAATTTTTTTTCTATTTTTCGTTGATAGCACATTCATTAAAATTACAACTACCTAGATACGCCGTATTCTTTACATTTACATAACCAAGCTTTAAGCCTACAATAATGTTATTAATTTCACTACACTCTGCTTAGCAAGAATAAGGTAACTGTGTCTCGGGACAGGCCTTCACAACAGTTAAAATGCCTCCTAAATACCCGTAATGTAGCAAAAAATTGCAGAATCGCTCCGAAACGATTTTTGAAGAAAATTAATGAACCCGCATCGAAAATAACAGTCAAATCATTAATAACAAATCATTTTGAGGCTGTAAATACCTTAAATTTAAGTTAAATTAATGAAGAATTTAACAATTTGTCACCAACATTTTTTACCCGCTTCGAATTTACACACCATGGTGACATTCAGAACTTTCGGGATTTTTCATATCAAATGCACTGAGTTAAAGATATCTCCCATTTGTCCTTTGATTAACAGAGTATATACAGATTTTCATTGAAAAATTGCCACGTATTTGCAATATCGTTTCTGTGAGAGTTTATCTATGCATATGTGATATTGTGGAAACATAAACTAAAGAGCATCCCATGATTTAGCATAAATGTAATGCGCATGTGCAAAATTGTAAAATCCAAAAAAAGGAATTTTCATTGATTATTAATAACCAAACCCTGATTGAGAAAAAATGAATAAATTGGTAATCTTCAAGTATCAATAATGTTTAAAATATATAAAACAAACTATATTGCACATATACTGGTGTACACCTTCAAATGTACATGAGGTATACACAAGTTGTTTAAATATCCTAGCTGTGAGATTTGACAGGCATTGTACGCTCTCCTCCTTTTCTTACCAGAGCTGCGTTCAAGATCGTACAAGCTAGCCTAGCCGCTCAGTCGTACATATCTAGGTCTATTGAACGGACTGGCAAGTTAGTCGCTAGGTCTCAGATTTGAAGATGAAAATATTCAACTAAAGACAAATTACATCGACATAATTTTTAAATTTCAAGCGGAAATATACATGTTAAGATTCATTATAACATAAAATTAGGGGAAAACAATTTCTTATGCTAGTTACAAAAAGAAATCAAAGTACTGAAGTACTGACGGGAGTTGATTTTATCGATTATTATTTATTTAAAAATCAATTTATCTTGCATGGCAATTAGTTTCTAGTTTGTATTTGAATTACGCAATTTTTTAAAATATGAATTTTTAGACTTTTCCGACAAGAATTTCGAGAAACCCCATATGAATCATGTTGTGTAATATTTAAAGATAGATTTCAACTACTAGTATGTATTAGTTATCGAAACAATTCTAAAAATTGTATGGATCCAAGCACTATTGATATCGAACTCTAGTCACGTTTAACTAGACGCTCGGCTGTCTCCGTTAATATCCGACAAGCAAGAGAGCCCCCTCTATGCTTGTCGCAGATTTACGGAGACAGCCGAGCGTCTGGTTGAACGAGACTATATTAACTCTGGCGTAGGAATACATGAGACTACAAACATATCTAAATTGTTCGTAGAATATAAAATTTGACTATTTTCAAAATGTTTATAGATAAGTTTCCTTGAAAAACAATGCTTCAGCATACATTACATCGAATTTGTTGTCTATTATTTTAAGAACTTAGTCTTGTCAGCGGTGATGATTTGTGCTTAGGTCCAAACACTGTTTCACTTTCGGTTTGCCAGAGTAACTGCATAGGAGAGTTGATTAAAATCAACTCCCAAAAACAAAATAAAAAAATTAAAACTGGAGAAGAAATAATGGAAATCGAGCAAAACTTAACTCAAAACACAATTGCCGAACTTAATGATAAACAGAATGAACTAGAGCAAATAAGGAGTGGTATATTAAAAGGACAATGTATAAGATCCAGAGCTAAATGGATTGAAGAAAGAAAAAAGCCCATCAAGTGTTTTTTGAGTCTAGAATCCAGAACCTTTATTAGCAAACAAATTCCAAGAATACAAAAAGATGACGTGTCAATTATTACTCACCAATTCAAAATTCTAAATGAAATTAAAATGTTTTATGAAAATCTTTACAGAAAAAGAGAAACTATATATACAGAGGATTTTCGATCAAAATTAAACAAATTCAATGTAACAAAGTTAACAAAAGAAGAATCTGATACTTTAGAGGGTTCATTAAATAATACTGAAGTGTATAATTTTCTGAAAAAAAAATAAGGAATGACAAAAGTCCCGGCCCAGATGGTTTCACCTGTAAATTCTTTAAGACTTTGGTGTTTTGTGACTAAAACTATTAATAATTCTTATGAAATAGGTCAAGTCTCAGACCATAATAAATTTGGTTTAATTACTTGTATACCAAAAGCAGGGAAACCTATGAAAGCCGAGAAGGATCATTCGAGATTCGAGATTCGAAATACGAGATTCGAAATACGAGATTCGAGATTCGAAATTCGAGATTCAATATCTAAATTAACCAATCAAATCAAGAATTTGAAAATATGTATCCTAGCGACATCAAACTGTTCTAAATAAAAATCATACGTACATGCTCTTATTTAAGAAATGAACTCAATGTCTACCCAAGTTATACTCGTTTAACCTGGGTTGGGGCAATTTACGCTTTATAATCCGCGAAGCGGATTATAAAAAAGCGTAAATTGCTCCAACCCAGGTTATACGAGTATAACTTGGGTAGATATTGAGTTCATTCCTTATAATTTAATTTTCTGGAATTTGCTGTACAAATTGAGTCCGTTTTACTTTTAAAAATGATATAAATCTGTTCAAAATTCAAACGTAACGTCAAGTGAATTATTACGTTGGTGCATTGTGACGTGTCTTGTGACGTGCAAACCAGGTTATACAAATTTAACTAAATTTTTCTATCCAATCAAATGCCGCGTTACAACCATAATTAAATTATATACAAATAAATGCTATGTTCACTTCTCCCTACCTAACTAAATAATTATTTGTATTTACTTTTACACAGAATATCTAAGTAGACTAGTAATAATGCAGTATGCTTCGCGGATCTAAGTGATTTTGTTTGCCCTGGTGCATTTCCACCTGATGCGTTTGAACCCTAAGGTATTTCACCACCAGTAATAGTTTAAAACCCGGGTTTATTCACCCCTTTTGTGTAAAAATGCGGTTATGGTAGAGAACTTCATAAGCGTAGCTAATTTTTTCTGTAGGGGGTCCTAGGCCAATTTTAAAAAAATTTACTATGTAAATTTAATAAGCTCCAATTTTCCCGAGGAGGGGGTCCAGATCCCCTGACCCCCTCCTTTCTAGATCCCCGCATGAAGATTAGTACATGTATCTAAATAATCTAAATATAAATAATCTGTCCTGTTTCACTAATAAATATAAGCATTACTTATCGTTTTTATGTATGCATACAGTGATACACTAGTACTATGATTATAAACAAATCATTGAGATATTATCACATCATACGGAATGATTAATAAATACAATTTTTTTCCTTTTCCTCAGTAAACAACTTATTATGAGTCTTACTTTTGGAATTGTTTTCAATATAGAAGGATACCTACTCTCTACAATTAAAGGTAGGGATAATAGGGTGCCAATTTGTTCACATTGCCGATTTCTTGTGCAGAGAACAGTAAAACCTTTTATTTGATTGTGCATGAATATTTCAAATTTATTGTTGTACATATATTTAAGAAATGAACTCAATGTCTACCCAAGTTATACTCGTATAACCTGGGTTGGGGCAATTTACGCTTTATAATCCGCGAAGCGGATTATAAAAAAGCGTAAATTGCTCCAACCCAGGTTATACGAGTATAACTTGGGTAGATATTGAGTTCATTCCTTATAATTTAATTTTCTGGAATTTGCTGTACAAATTGAGTCCGTTTTACTTTTAAAAATGATATAAATCTGTTCAAAATTCAAACGTAACGTCAAGTGAATTAGTACGTTGGTGCATTGTGACGTGTCTTGTGACGTTCAAACCAGGTTATACAAATTTAACTAAATTTTTCTATCCAATCAAATGCCGCGTTACAACCAGAATTAAATTATTTTGTTATAATTCATTCATTGATATATCAACAAGAAAGAATAAAAGCATATGTTTCACAGCCAAGTTAAGTTTCTCTGTAGTTTCCTACCCCCTACCCCCACCGCACCAAAATTGACAATAATTACATATAAGTCACACAAATGTTTACTTTTTTTGTAAGTAAATCTCTAAAGATGTAAATAAGCACTGCAAACAAAGATGTGTGTATTTAATATACTACTACATTACACTTAGCCAGATAAAATGTAATCAGGATGAAGCTACAAGGGGTGAGTGGTGCAAATTTACCAATTTGTCGCCATACACACAGAACACCAAATAAAAAAACTGTGAGTGGTGTGTGGAATGCATAAAAGATGGCGGCAAATTATCTCAAATAATCAGTGCAAAACCCCACAAATAGGCTGTTATTTGTTACATATCCTGCAAAAACATTGATAAAAAATGTTATCGTCCCATAACATAGCCGATTAAGTTAATGTGTACATATGGTCAACGTACATGTATTTCTAATATACAAGAAGACGGACGAATCAGGCGGGGATCCAGAAAATTAAATTTCAAAAATGATCGGTTAAATTACATTAAATGCTTTGAAAATTGTTTTAAACTATCGCACGGGTCAAAATGCGTGATAGAAGCTATGTACAGTGTAATTGGAAACTTCATTTTATATCAATATGTAGTATTACCTATTATAACAAATGAGAGTATAGCACAACTGCCACAAGCAATACATCCTTTACCGGCACCACCTCCCTCCCCTTAAAAAATGAAACAATTGCCGTTTTATTTGCTAAAATGTGTGTGGTTCAAGATTTTTCTAAAGGACATACCCGATTAGAATTGAAAAAGAGTCGAACGTTTAAAACTAATTTTGTCAAAATTTTTAGATTCATTTGGTTATATTTTGGTCCATTTGGGTAAATATATGCACCAGCGCAGCTCTAATTTATATATAATCCGGCCATAAATTCAAAATATTTTCAAAAATTAATAGCTTTAAATCCAGTGGATGAAAGAAAAGGAAAGCAAGTCGAACTCGATGAGTGCTAATACCTGTGTTGAATGAATGGTACAGTAGGATATGCGCAAAAAAGTCCCGTCTACTCTTTCCTACCCTATAATTATTGGAATATTAAATCCGATTATAAGAGTCAAATTAAAAATCAAGTACGGATATGTACCTGTTTATCAAAAGTAAAACTACTCATAATTTATCTACAGTGCATCGTTATGGAGCTACACAGAAAGTTTTATATTAATTTGCCGAGCCAAAGAAAACAAAGTGGGGACAGAATAACTGACAAATTAATTAGGACTATATAGCCCCCCCCCCCCTCTCTTGAAATGTATATACTGAAAACAGATTATTGGCGTACAACATCTGCACACAATTTAAAGAAAATTTCATGTTTTTTTTATCATTTTCGCTAGCTAATGTAAGACATCAAAAATACCCCAAACCCCCTCACGGAAAAGGAAATGCTAGGTGATTAGAGAGAGAGAGAGAGAGAGAGAGAGAGAGAGAGAGAGAGAGAGAGAGAGAGAGAGAGAGAGTCGATGTAAATCACAGGTGCGCTAACACCGTTAAAATTAAAGCATGCTAGTTGGTCTGCCCTACCCTAGCTACCTCCTCTCTTTTCTCGTTTTAGAGGCTTAATTATTGTCTATATATGCTTGTAACAAATCAAATCAATTTCAAATTCTAAATCAAACTGAATTTGACACTACAAAACTCTCTCTGTGTCTGTCTGTCTGTCTCTCTCTCTCTCTCTCTCTCTCTCTCTCTCTCTCTCTCTCTCTCTCTCTCTCTCTCTCTCTCATATCGACAATGGCATTGCCATACCCTACAATACACTATTCTTATCTGGATTTTTGTCTTTGAGGTTGTAAATCATTATATCTTCTATGGTTTAAAACTTTATCATTACCTATATTTTGACATGTCGATTATTTCATTGAGTTTCGTTTCATAGCTAAAACATTTAGATTAAACAGATCTTTCTTCGCGAGCCGATTTTTACATAGTTGGGGCGAATACACTTCGGGTTAAAATTGTTCGGGGGAGGGGGGGGGATACATACAGGGCAAACAGAACCACTTAGATTCGCAAAGCCAACAGTGTTATTTCCAATTTAATGGTTTATACTGTGTGGGATTAATTCATCAATATTAATTTAACCATTTTATAACCACTATATAAGAGCTATTAAGACATTTATTTGTAGGAAAGAGCATGTACGAATGATCTTTATTTAGAACAGTTTGATGTTGCTAGGATACAGGTTTCAGATCCATGATTTGATTGGTTAATTTAGATATTGAATCTCGAATTTCGAATCTCGAATCTCGTATTTCGAATCTCGTATTTCGAATCTCGAATCTCGAATGATCCTTCTCGGCTTTCGTAGAAACCTAACCAGCATATGAAAAATTGGCGCCCTATTACCCTATTTAATGTTGTCTATAAAATAGGATATATAGCAGAACGTATTAAAGTACACTTAGATAAACTAAGAAATAGAGACCAAAATGGGTTCATTAAAGGAAGATTTATTGGAGAAAATATAAGACTAATCTATGACATTATACAATATACAGATCATAAATAAATACCTGGACTGTTAATGGATATAGATTTTGAAACGTCTTTTGACACAATTTCCTTAGAATTCATTAATCAAACATTAGATGTTTTCAACTTTGGTTATAAGCAAAAAAAAAAAGAAAAAAGAAATAAGGATTAACACATTTTATAAAGGAAAAAAGTCATGTGTTTTACAGAACGGACTTAGCTCAGATTACATATAGCCTCAAAGGGGCTGCAGACAAGAAGATCCTATATCGCCCTATTTCTTTCTCCTCTGTGCAGAAATTCTTGGAATAATAATTCGAAATAATAAAGACATAAAAAGTATTGAAATTGGAAATGTAGAATATAAGCTGTCCCAATATGCAGACGTTACATCCCTTATTTCTGATGGCTCTCCCCTTACACTTGATGGCATTCTAAGAGAATTAGACTTCTTTGAAAACATATCGGGTCTTAAAATTAATTTCCAAAAAACAAAAATGGTATGGATAGGCGAGATGCTTTTCACCATACCCGATGGAAGCTAGACTGGAATAACACAACATTTGACCGTCTCGGATTCAAATTTTCAATTAATCGTGAAGAAATGTCCGAATTAAATTATGCTCATAAATTATCAGAAATCAATAAAATAATGAATTAATGGACACATAGAAGACTAACACCAATAGGGAGACTTAAAATAATAAAATCATTAATTATACCAAAATTAAATCACTTAATATTAGGTCTACCAAATCCAGATCAAACGATAAAAAAAAATTGATTTTTACCACTTTTTATGGGGATGCAACATGCATAAAATAAAGTAATCCACTTTAATACAAGATTATAAATATGGAGGGCTAAAAATGATTGATTACCCAGCGTTTATCATTGCGCTAAAATCCAGCTTGATGAAAAGATTAATTAATTCCAATGCAAAATGGGTAAAACGTTTAGA
The DNA here is from genome assembly GCF_963853765.1 of Magallana gigas. Lineage (NCBI taxonomy): Eukaryota > Metazoa > Mollusca > Bivalvia > Ostreida > Ostreidae > Magallana > Magallana gigas. The sequence goes on along the minus strand of NC_088854.1, from coordinate 6,086,079 downwards.
AACAACCTTAGAAATTGAAATATCAGATTTATGGAAAAGAGCATTAGATTTTACTTTTGAAATGATTAGAAAAATACCAAATTTATATTGGGAAAAAGTGTTACTAAGCTGGGCAAAGGTAATAAAATCAACAAGTAAGCAAACTGAAAAACAATTTAATAATGAACTTTTATGGGACAACCCAAACTTTTTGATAGGATATTCCTCAGTATTTAAAAAAAATATTTTAGAGTAGAGTTTACTTTAATTAGTGATCTGTTTGACTGTAATGGAAATTTTTTTAGCTTAGAAATATTAAATGACATAAAAGTGAATACAAATTTCGATTGAATATGCAGGTTTAAAAAAACCAATAATAAAAACACATAGACAATACATATATGAGCAAAGAACATGGACCTAAACATTCAAACTCTATTTATCTTTTTCATAGGGATACAAAAGGATGTAAGCAAATGTATAACACGTTAATTGAAAATAAAAGAGAACCGATAACATCCTTGAAGAAAACTTCACCGATTTAGAATGGAATAGAATCTACTGTCTTTGCTTTAAAGCGGTTCAAGAAAGTAAACCCAACTGGCTCAAATATAAAATTTTACATAGAATTATACCTACAAATTATTATCTGCACAAGTTGAAATTAATTGATTCTCCCTTATGTAGCTTCTGTAAGACAAATATTGAAACAATCAATCATCTCTTTTATAAATGTTTTTATGTAAAAGGACTGTGATGTTGAGGAATGGTTTTTAAATGAATTTGATATTTCCATAGTTTTTGATACAAAATCTGTTTTATTTGGTAGATTTCTAAAACCAAGCATCTATAAACTGTACAATTTAATATCAATGGTTATTAAATGGTATATTTTTGCAACCAAATACAAAACCCATACCTAAGTTTTGAATAAGTAAAACAAATAATAAAAATCAGGATTCTGCTTGAAAAATATATGTTATTGAAAAACTGTAGATACTTAGATTTTGAAAACCACTAGCAAACAATTTGTGAGAAACTATAACAAGTTTTATGACATTAATTTTAGTCTGTTTTGCAAAAAAAACACATGTTTTTAGAATATATGGATAATTCATTTTATTTAGATTTATAATAAGATATTACAATAAAATTCATTATAACTTAAAGAATGAACAAAATATCACTAAATTAATAGACTTCATGTTTGTTACAAAGTAGTTACTAAGGTGGTCATCTTGATTTTTAGCATAAATATTTTGGCTACGGATATCTACGCAGCGGCTAGACTTGCTTACCGTTCAACTACGTAGCCCTTCATAGCAGGTACGATCTTGAACGCAGCCTAGAGGTCGTGCTTCGGAAGCGTCTATCCATCAATACTAAAATCGCGCATAAAAGAAATGAATTGACTCGTTTTATTTATTGAACATTTTTCAAATCTTATTTTCTATGTATACCCTAAAGAAGTTCTCGGTGAATATATTTAATCTTTGCGTAAAAGGATAGACCAAATAGTGTCGCCCGAGTTATAAACTTATGATAACAATGAGCCGGTTCGTTATTTGGACTCGCCTTAGGAACAGTGGTATGGCAATTATATGTATAATTAGTAGCATGTGCACATGCTATGAACTATACTTAATGCTTTTAATAGTCACTTTAATATACAATCCTGAGTAATGGAAAGCTTTATTTCAGTAAATGTTAGAGGTTTAAATACAGACGAGAAAAGGAAAAAAATATATTCATGGCTTTTTGAAAAGAAAATAGACGTTGCACTTCTGCAAGTAACACATTCTGTTAAAAAATATGAATGTATATACAACACTGGTTGAAAGGGAAAACCTTTTCATGCAAATGGTGATTCAGTATTTAGTAGAGGTGTAACTATTATTTTTTGAGAAAATCTTGGTATTAAAGTCATGAACTTTAAAAAGTCATTAGATGGAAGAAAAATGTTGTTGAACGTTAAGATAAATGGTGAATATTTCTCCACCATAAATGTTTACGACCCTTACGTATTAAGCACCAGTCAATTTTTTTTTTTACAAAATTAAAATCCATTATAGAAAAATTGCTTAAATGACAACTTAATTCTTTGTGGGGACTTTAATTGTCAAATTAATGATATAAGTGATAAAATTTACTCGTTTTTAAAAAATATCATGAACAAATTCAACTTAATTGACTTTTGGAAAAGTGAGTTCTCCAAGTTGAATGGTCTATCATGGTGTGATGTACTATTAAATGAAAATAAGTATCGTAAATTTGGTGAATAAATAATCAGGAAAATTCCTGGCACTCATTCTAAAGAAAATCGATTGTCTGAAAATAGGTTTTCAAATTTTCACCTGAACTTATCATGTGGAAAAAGTGGCCCAGGCTACTGGAAGTTAAATGTGTCAAATATAGAAAACAATAAATATAAAAAGAAGTTTCATAAAATCATTGATAATTAAGATAATTCCACGAACCCAATAAACAAATGGGAATGCATTAAACGTAAGATAAAAAAAAAATTCTATTAACCTTTCGAAATATCAACAGAGATTAATTAAGAAACGGAAAAAGGAAAATAAAAGAGACATTGAAAATATAGAAACTAGTAAAACTGAGAAATTCGATCATAAAAAACTTAAACAGGTACAAGCAGAATTAAATTCCATTTAAAAAAAGCAATCAAGAGTAGCACATATTAGATCCTAAGCAAAATGGGTAGAAAATGGCAAAAAAAAAACTCCAAAAAACCCCCCACATCATATTGAACACTATGTCAATTTTACAAGTCGAAACTAAAACAAATCATGCTGCTAGTATAGAGTTGGTATTTAGGTTTACAACGTCCCTAGAACATAGAGGCTATTGCATCTTACCTGAGCAGACCAGTGGATACCCAGATAGGATACCACCATATAATCGAGTGAATCAATTAAAGTTTTTCATTTTTTCGTCCGCGGGCCAAAAGATGTAACATTAACACCTTTTTTCAATTTGAAAAGACGAGTGAAATCTACCTGGGATGGTTATGTTTACGCTCTCGCATGTTGTGATTTTTTGAAGGATGTCATTTTTAATGTTAATCAGATTCTCGTAAGAATCAACATTTGTGTATTTGGTGTAGTCTCCACATGTATCAACGGCCTTCTGGTATTCGGTTTGGTACTGGTTACCAATATCTGCACATAATAAAAACATATCAACATCAATATGATTTCTATTCAATGCAAACGCAGTTTTCACAGATAACGAAATACTTACGAATTGAAAAGATGTAATTGCTCCCACTACTCCTTATGTCCTTTGCTACAGCTTCCGGATAACTTTCGAAAGGTCCGACAATAATCACGTAGTAGTTACTGGCATCTGTCCGATCACCTCTAGCGGCCGTAAACACATTGTCCCGGGCTTCTATCAACCCTTTGTCTACCAAATGGTCGGTATGATTCGTCTCTGAAATCTTTTCTATGTCATCTCGAACAGATTCAGAGGAAGTATGAGAGTTTAGTCTAAATACAGTTGACGCACCAGAATCAAATAAAACCATACCGACTTTAATGCCAGTACTTGAAATAGTTATGTTGTCCATTAACTCCGCTAGGAATCTTTTTGTGTATCGTAAGTTGTATCTTTCTACGATGAACACAATATCCAGTTCACATTCTAAAAAAATTCCAGACATATCAACACTGTTATAAAATATCTTTTTTTTAAACTACAACTAATTCAATCGTAAAAAAATATTGTAATTAATAACATAACATATAGAATACTGGCGTATATTTTCATATCTTTGAAGGATATTATTTATAAGAATATCTAGCATATCAATACAATGATATTGTATGAAATATTTCGTCTTTTTGTGGACTGCTATTAGTTTTCACATGACTTACCAACTGTCATAGGCTCAATGATTATATCGGGACAAACAGCGATTTTCTGAAAAATGTTGTTGAATTTGGTATACAAATCATCTGGAGAACTAACTTCAAAGTGTCTGCTATCGTCACCAGCTATTGCTTTTAAATCGGTGATTAATGAAGCAGACGGAGAAATACCTGTGATAATGGATATACATGACATATTTTGATAAACTTTTAGTTCTTCAATTTGGTTTTAAATAAACATTTAATATCTAATAAGGAATTTCTATTTTCTCATAGAACAATAATTGACAGTTTTTTTTGCATTTTTTTGCCCAAAATGAAATGGATTTCGTATTTACCAACGGTAAAGAGTTGATTTCTTAGGTTCATTCTGATTTGATCAGCCACTGTGGCACCTGTCTGTGAAGAATATGTTTTCGCAATCACGACGAAATGTCTGAAAGCTGTGAATCTGTTTCCTTTGGATAATGTGAAAAAGTCGTAAAATCCAACTCGCAGAGCTTCAGCCAGGTTTACGGCAGAGGCAGCGTTTGATATTGGTATTGATGTAATGGAGCTATCCAGTGTCGAAGCGGAGTAGTAGTCATCGAGGTCGATGTTTAGGTCCACAGTATCGTCATATATAATGACTCCAGCTAAAATATTACTTGTTGAAATTTGTAGACTTCCCGCCAAATCGCCAATAGCTGCCATTAATGCTGAATGAATCGAGGAAGTATAGGCCGAAGCTTCAACGATGAGCACTATGTCGATTTTGCATGTCGAAACTAAAATAAACCATGTTGTTAGTATTTTTGGTGCTTAAATACATAATGTTACTTCATCCGCAGAATTGCAAAAATGTCATATTTTCATACCAGAGCAGACAAGTGGATACCCAGACAGAATTCCGCCAAATCCACATGTACGTTGTGTGTTTCCTGCGACCTGTTTGTATCCAGAGTTACAAGCGTAGTAACTCCTTCCGTTGCAGGATGTGTCATCTGTGGTAATGCTGACATCGGAATTAGTAACGTGTTTGCATGCAACATCTGTCCAAACAAAAGAACAACACTTGTGAAACACGTTTATTTTCATCAACATACACGTATGTCTAATTGAAAAAAAATTACCATTTGGGAATCTCCATTCGCCTGTGGAGCCCCATCCTGACCTAATCCAGATAAAATTGACGGCGTATGGAGTCGAATGAAAGCAACTCATGAGAACATTACTCCCTGGATTACTCCCTGTTCCGAAACGGATATAATTTCCAATCCAAGAAATCCAAAATTCGTCGAAATATGTTTGGCTAAAAACAGATCCACTATAAGAAACTCATGTCCCAGAATCAATTTGGAATCTTATTTCAGATCGGGTGTTAGCCCACCCTCCGATTATGAATTCGTAATGGGTACCGCTGGTTACGCTGTCTACACTACCCAACGCGATATGAAGATCATTGTTTGCTCTTGCTCTAAAGGCGACGGACGTTCTACCTGTGGCCACGAAACAGTCGGTGGTCAGACTATAGTACACCTGGTCATCGGGGGTAGTTCTGCTGATCTCCGACGATGCTGAAAAAATAACAGACGCACTTTGGTTATGATATGCTTAATAGAAACAAAGGAGCAATTATATTAAAGAGTGGATAAAATAATGTTTAAAAAGTTGATTCTTGTTTGTTACTTAACTAAGTTGACACCTTCTGGACAGGTACATTGGTATCTAGTCGCAAAACTGATATACTTAATATCATGAGTATAAGACCTTTTTTTTTACCTGACAGATATTTTGTCTCATGTCTATTACGTCTTTGTGAAAGGTATACTTTATATTTAACAAAATACTGAAAGTACTGAAAAGTAAAAAGCCTGGGAAAAGTGTTTAAAAATTTACCAAATGTCGTGTAAAATATTTGTGAAGATTTATATGCGTATTTATATATTCTATAACGAAGCCATACCCGAATTTGCTCATTTCCTATTTTTGAGTAAGTGCATTTACAAACAATCCGATTCAAATTGATAAAATCATTTAAGGTTCCTCGACACACCAAAATTTTATTTTATGGATCGATAGAGAATCTTTTTTGAAACATGATTCCACAAAACAGAGATCAATATCGGCTTTCAGTTATTTTATACGAATTTTTTTGTATTTTTTCAGTGAAATAGGAAAAACTGTTTTGCAGACAAACAGAATATCTTAGAGCTTAAAACTTGTTGTCAATTAATGTGTAATATAATTATACATAAATTCATGCCGAAGATCGTTTGGTCAAGTGTTTAATTTTTTAATTAAAAAAATATTTCTGAAAAACAAAATTTTAATTCTTTGATATCTTTTTAATCTATGGATAGAATTTTAAAAATAACATACAGTCACATTAACTATTTACCAAACAATGATATTTTACAAAGAAATTGAAATGAAAATGCGAAATTTTAGAAAAATTGCTATTTATCAAATTTGAACCGATCCCGATTGAAAAAAATCTGATCCCGATCAGAATTATTTTAAAATTGAAATTTTACAAATAAACTGCAGTTTTTTTCTAAGTAATTGGTATAAATTATAAAGTTAGTAAATGTCGAAACCATTTTACAGCTAAACAACCTGAAATTTTTGCAAAATTCTGATTCATTCTAACTTTATGTGATTTCGTTCGGGATCAGTTTAATTACAATCGGGATCGATTCGATTTTAAAATTTTCCATTTTTTCTTTAATTTCACTATTTGGTTTCAATTTCTTGTTGAAATATGATTGTACAGCAATTGTTAAATGCTAGTAACAGTTTATCTGCAGTTTTTATCCATAGATTTAAAAAAATATCTACAATCCTTTTTTTCATTTTCATAAATATTTTTTTTTACAAAAATATTTCAAAGTTTATCTGGCCGTTTTTGATATGTATTTATAGATAATTGTATTGTGCATTAATTGATAACAAATTTTTAGCTCTAATATATCTTGTTCGCAGCTAAAACGATGTTTCCGGTTTCTATCAAAAAATACCAAAAAAATGATATAAAATAATCAGAGGCCGATATAGGTGTCATTTTTGTATAATCATTTCTCAAAAATGATTCTTCATCGATCCATCAAATAATGCATTGGTGTGTCGAGCCACCTTAACAGATACATGTATATGTAATCTGTTAGAGGCATATGTGCCGTTTGAAATGAAAATTTTAAAAGAAAGAAAAGTTTGCGTTTTTTTTTTTATCAAGCTACAAAAGTTATACACTTTCTGCAAATTATGCAGTTTAAATCAAACGCATGTTAAAGTATTACATGTATATATAAATTCTAATTAATCTATTGACTGCCTGGGTCGGCCAGTAAACGTCCAACTTATTCATAAGCATGTGATGCGATAAGATAATTTTAGAACGTACACAAGATGTCGATGTGCAAACATGGTCTGTCAGATGGCAGAGGAATAACGCGTTCGCAGAGAAAAGAAAGAAAGAAACAGTTTGACAGAAAACGTTGCAAGATGAAAATCTATGTTAGAGATTACTTTGAGCTGTGGACACGTGTTAGAAACTTAATGTTTAACTACGGGCTTGTTGGTATCTTGCTATGGTAGGTGGGCACACAGCGGTGTGTTTTCTTTGTTTAATAATATAGGAAAAGAAACATTTGTGTATGGTACGATATCAAACTGTCTGAATATGATAAAACTTTCATAGGTATCACTCAAATACTTAAAATTGGTAAATTGAACATATATGTTTTGAGGTGAGGGATCCCAGAAGGGGTACATTTGACGTTAAATTTCATAATTATATATATGCATGTTGTCAAATGTATGAAAATAAAGAGCTTCTATCGATTGTCATCGACACCGATAGGCAACCATCCTCATCGAGTTCAGATGACAATATCTGATACTTTTTCTTTTAACAGCACACAACCAGTTTATATTAATAAAAACACTGTAAAAAAAACAGTCACATTTTTAAATTGTATTTGTTATATTAAGATGAAAAAATCAACCTAAAGGCATTTTGATTACTTCCAACCATAGGGAATAGGGGAAAAAAAATTCAAACTCAAAGAACTGTTTTTTTTAAAAGTATGTGGAGGCAGCTTCTACCAAAAACATTTTGAAAAGCAATCAAAAAAGGGTGAATTCCCCAGATCATGAAATTCAATTAGAATTATTTACTTTCAGTTTCATTTATTACATGTGTCTGCTGCAAATAAAGGTGGGGGAGGCACCCCCCCCCCCCCCCCCGATCCTTTGTGCCTGTGGTGTGTAGACGGTGTGCTCTGGAGTATTTTCACGATCCTAATTTGCACTCGTCAACTAATCAACGCGCAAAAGTTTATGAGACATATAATGGCGTAAAATCCTGCTTTACCGACCCGATGGTTTGAATGAACTAATCCATTGACATTGATCCATGGGGAGGGAGTACAATGAATTTTTTGACATTTTTTTTAACAACTACATATATTATACTTTGGATCGAATGTTTTGGAAGAAATATATCGAATTAACACACACACACACACACACACAAAAACACACACACACACACACACACACACACACACACACACACACACACACACACACACACACACACACACACACACACACACACACACACACACACACACACACACACACACACACACACACACACACACACACACACACACACACACACACACACACACACACACACACACACACACACACACACACACACACACACACACACACACACACACACACACACACACACACACACACACACACACACACACACACACACACACACACACACACATACGTGTAAGCGGTGCCAATCCAACACCTGCATTCCCCACCCTCCAAATGGACACTATCATTTGTACTCACTCAAATTAAAAACGAAAAACACCATTGAACTCATTTTTGTTTCAGGATTGTTATTATCGGTTGCTATTTCTTCTATTTTTACTTTTCTTTACCTTGACTTGGCGCCTGCTAAATAAACACTAGATTTACACATCCAATTGAACACCTCTTAAACACACGTTCAAGTGAACATCTTTTATACACACTTTCAATACAACTCCACAAATCCATACACACCCATTCAATTGAACACCCCATTAAAACTCGTCCAAAATCTCTATATCACATATATTCCAGAGTATTGCATTAAAATGAACTTTATTTATTTTACAACAATTGATAAACAATTTATATCATTATCTGTTGGCACGGATGTAAGCATGAGTGGATAATTGACGTGGGAGGAAGCCGGAGTGCCCAGAGAAAACCCACATGTCCAAGCGGGCGACCGCCATACCCTTTCACGTCCAAACACTGTCGATCATGGGGATCGAACTCAGGTCGCAGCGGTGATAAGCAAGTGCATTGTCAACTGCGCTTCTTGGAAAGTCAAATATTGCATTAACAACATTAAGAGCTGACTATATGTATGTGTACTCGTTCATGCTCCCTACATACATGTAGTCTTAGAAAATGTATTTGTTTTTCATTAGCAACATCTGTATATAAACATTTGTCTCTTTTCACAAAGAATTTGATACATGATAGAATTCACTTTCATTTACTATATTATGTAACTTTTTAAAAACATTTGCAAATTAATATCTCAATTTAAATATCAATGATAACATTAAACAAATGTATCAACCTAATATGGAAAAATAAAGAAAATGAATAGAACATTGATGGCCATTCCGTATACCTGTAAAGCCCCTAAAAAATTAAACCTTCAAAATTAAAGCCCCTTTCACAGTTGGCGCACGAGCTGAAGCGACAAAATATTCAAGCGACCCAAAAAATAGATATAGTTAGCCAAACTAATCGCATATGAAAAAGTACTCTATGAAATACGAACGATTCGGAGCGACCGTTGAGCGATATAAATACATCGAATCTTGCGATATATCTTGCGTCTATATGCAAGTGTTGTACAATGAAAGGGAGTGTTGTAAGAATTAGTAAATTAGACACATCGTAAAAATTCTTCATTTCAAGTCAAATCCGGTTAACCCAAGCCCCCCCCCCCCCCCAGGTCTTCGACTAAATAATTCGCCGCCCCAATACGAAGTACCTTACAACGCTCTCTCTCTCTCTCTCTCTCTCTCTCTCTCTCTCTCTCTCTCTCTCTCTCTCTCTCTCTTGTACAAATACTTTATATATGTTAAGTACTTCTAAATGTAGCATGCGGTAATATTGCCAGTGTTTAAAATCGTGTATTTCAATTTTTATTGATCATTGATTGTCTTGTCTCTGATACGAAGTCCATGATATAAAGTACTGTGTATGATATACGATGTATTGTCTCCTTTGTGTATAAGTACAGAACACATTCTTTTGTTTTTCTGGGATCAAGAAAAACCTCGGAAATAACAGACAAGGCTTAGACAATACACGCGACAGAGTGACCGCGGCGAGGTGTGAATATTGGCCACCTGTGTATATGTCTTGTAGTATCAAAATAAACAGCTGCAAACGGCGGGGAATTACGGTTCACCGGAATTACACCGTAAAACAAAGGAGTTTGAGATTTTATGTAAATATAAAAAGTGATTTCGCCCGGGTCTACATGGAAATCAAATCATAGTAAAGGATATGAATTTTGAACAAGGACTACATTTATAAAGTGATCGCTCAAAATCGGGATTTAGGAAATATGTATTGTAATAGCGATCAAAATCAGTTCATTCCATATTTTATTCGGGTTTGTAAATGAAGTTCTATTTCGTTTTCCCTACCTACGAGAGAGAGAGAGAGAGAGAGAGAGAGAGAGAGAGAGAGAGAGTTATTTTTAACACCTCACACCATTTTACTGTCTAAGCATTAAAATAGTTTACCGATCTATTTTTCCCCCATACTGTACAAGAATATGTTAAATATGATATATATCAAAATACATCTACGCTGTCTTGTTTCAAATTAGAAATACCGGTAATTGAACCTATGAATGCTCTTTAGTCAATTATGTTCTGTTAGGGCGACTAAAATAGTTAATAAAATGAATAAAAATGGACACGATTTTTTATTTTAAAAACATTACATTTTACGGCCGACTACTATTTCATTTCGGAAGAATACTTTAAATGTAAGCGGCTTTTTTAAATTTTTAAAGGATAAATTTACTAGTATTTAATTAAAACATGAGGTCCCTTGCTTTTGGCATGTTAACCAGTATACAATGTACATAGAATTAGTACAGAATACATACTCATCCTTTCTGTTTACAATTAATTAAAGATGCTTTTTAAATGAGAAAGTCTGATCATATGCAATTGCATCATTTAAAAAAAAATTATACCAAACGAATGCAATGTTACTAATGTTTATATTTATTTTTAACTATGATTACGCCAATTGTTGAATAATGAAGGATTTTTTAAATTTTCGTATTAAGTGCCGACCTCAGGGTTTCTCAGGGTTTTCTCAGTACCCTCAGTGCCGACCTCAGGGTCTCTCAGCTCTTCCTCAGTACCCTCAGTGCCTACCTCAGGGTCTCTCAGGGTTACAGCAGTATTCTCAGTGCCGACCTCAGGGTCTCTCAGGGTTTTCTCAGTGCCACTCAGGGTTTCCTCAGGGTTTTTTTTATAGTCTCAGGGTTTTTTCATTACAGTAATGATATATTGATGTAATGTAATACAAAATATTCCTATGTTGACTTTGACTTGAGTGAATTGTGAACAAAGTTACACTTTCAAATGGGCATCACTTTTACATACGTTCAACTGAACACTATTCATTTGCAGTGTAATTAAAATGCTTCTGACTATTATGATTATAAGGATAATCCATTCAGATTTTCAAATTAGACTAGGAATCGTGTACCGACTTAACCATACTCATTGCATGTGAATATAATGCAAAATTCCCAATTAACTTTGGGAAAATGACAAAATAAATTTACACTTCCAAATGAGCACCTCTTTTACACACGTTCAACTGATCACCTCACACACAGTCCTCAGGTACACGCTCACAACTGAACACTTCAACATCAAACCTATTCATCATCAATGAAATCATTGAAATTGCATAACATATATTATATAGCTAAATAATCCACTGCTTTAAGCTCCACACAAACTCATAAGATGCCCGAAAATATTCGTTTTATATGCAAACACATGTAACCATGTGAACAGATTAATATCGCTGCCTCATTACATATGGGAATGAGTTATTCCTCAAAAAGATTATTGACATATGTTTGTTTTTGTCATGTATGGTTTTTTTTTCATTTGATAGATGTATCATCCAATATTGAATATCTTTAAAACAAAATATTAAGAACATTTCGCTACTTTTATCAAATGAAGTTTGTTGCCTTGAAAAAGATAAAGCAAATCCTGATTAGTTGATTCAGATAGAATTTAAAGATACTGGGGAGAGATACTAAACTCGCTACTTTAATTGAACGAATTAACGTAACAAAACATTTCCCTACCATTATAATATTTCATTTTAAATATCGATGATATTACTAAACAATTGTATCAATCAAATATAAAACTAAAGATGTATAAAACCAATCATCGATGGCCGTGTCGTAGACATGTGCAGTCCCTAAAACATTTTACTTGCCCATTTGAGCTGTGAGCAGCAGTGAACAAACTTTAAACTTACGATGAGCACACAATTCTTAAACGATGAACGGAATTTGATGAGCGGTTGGTAAACGGTGACCGAAGGCAGACTGTGAACTAAGCGCAAATGTACATGTAAGCGCAAAGTGAACCTCTAACGCACAGTGAATAAAACAAGATGAGTGATTTGTTCATAATAATTCGGGAATTATTTCCAGATTACAATTATTTATCAAGAAAACAGATAAAACTTAAGTTTCGTTTTGTTTTATTTACGGAATTAAACGAGAAAATGTGTTTTTGAGTTAATAAATGAAATTCGGCTAACCCAAATTTATCCATTCGAATGTTCATATAGACTGCGTCGTTCGCAGATTGATTTTCTTAAGTTGGAAAAGGATATTCGAGGCATATTGATGTAATGCAAAATTTAATACAAACTGTGTCTATTTTGACTCAGACTTGAGTGAATTGTGAACAAAGTTACACTTTCAAATGGGCATCACTTTTATGCACGTTCAACTGAACACCATTCATTTGCAGTGTAATAAAAATACTTCTGACTTCAATAATAATCAGGATTAATTGTTCAAATTAGACTGGGTATCGTGTACCGACTTAACCATACTCATTGCATGTGAATATAATGCAAAGTTCCCAATTAACTTTGGGAAAATGACAAAATAAATTTACACTTCCAAATGAGCACCTCTTTTACACACGTTCAACTGATCACCTCACACACAGTCCTCAGGTACACGCTCACAACTGAACACTTCAACATCAAACCTATTCATCATCAATGAAATCATTGAAATTGCATGACAGAAATTATATAGCTAAATAATCCACTGCTTTAAGCTCCACACAAACTCATAAGATGCCTGAAAATATTCGTTTTATATGCAAACACATGTAACCATGTGAACAAATAAATATCGCTGCCTCATTACATATATTACATATGAGAATGCGTCAGTATTCTCTCCAATAAATCATTGACAATTTTTGTTTGCCACACTTGCTTTTCATTTGATAGATGTATCATCCAATATTGAATATCTTTAAAACAAAATAATAAGAACATTTCGCTACTTGCTACTTTTATCAAATGATGTTTGTTGCTTTAAGAAAAAATGAAGCAATTATTGATTACTAATAGATGATAGATACATGGGATTTGAAGATATTGGGGAGCAAAACTAAACTCGCTACTTTCATTGAACGAATTAACGTTCCAAAATATTTCCCTACCATTATAATATTTCATTTTAAATATCGATGATATTTTATTAAACAAATGTATCAATCAAATATGAAACGATAGATGCTCAGTTTTGAACCAAATATCGAAGGCCGTTCCGTAAATAAACATTTAATGAGCTTGTACTTGCCCATTTGAGCTGTAAGCAGTATTGAACAAACTTTAAACTTACAGTGAGCACACAATGTTTAAACGCTTAACTGAATTTAATGAGCGGTTGGTAAACGGTAACGAAGGCAGACCGTGAACTAAGCGCAAACGCACGGCAAAGTAATCCTTTATTGCACAGAGAATGCAAGATAAGCGAAATTGTTCAAAATAATTCGGGTATTATTCTAAGACTGCAATAAAACAAGAAAAGAGATAAAACATTGTGTTGTGTTTTGTTTTATTTACGGAATTAAACAAGAATATGGGTTTTGGATTTTAATGAAAAAAAATCGGCCATATCCAGGTTTATCCAATCGATTGCTCATTTTAGACTGTGAGTCGTTTTCAGATTTTCTCACGTTATAAAAAGCATATCTAAGACATATGAATATAATGCAAATACAAAATGTTTCTATTTTGACTTTGACTTGGGTAAATTATGAAAAAAGCACCACGTTTACACACGTTCAACCAAACATCGTTTAAATGCATGCAATCTTATTAAAAAGCCTTTGATTTAAGTAATAATCTGGATTATCTATTTCATTGTCTATACCAGACTGTGAATTGTTTACCGGTACATGCAAAATCTAAATATTCCAAGTTGTTTTGGGTAAATTATGAGACAAATTACCACTTCCAAATGAGCACCTCTTTTACACACTTTCAATTGAACACTAATAACCCACAATTCCAGTACAAGACATATTTTGAAATATCTCACGCTAAAAAACAATATCGATGATTAACCTAAACAATTGTTTGAATCCACTTTGTGTTACGAACCAAAGAGCAATGCATCTACCACGGTGGCGTCGTAAGCAAATTGAAAGGAGGATAGACCTATACAAAAATCTTGACAAGCAAACAAAATGGTCTTTGGTTCTGGTTAGGTATAACTTTGCAAAAATATGGTTGGGGGGAGCCCTCTCCCCAGCCCCTCCCTCGGTGTCCTGACGCCTATGTACCGTATACATCCCGTGAAATGTTCCACGTTCCCACTTGCACTTTGAGCAAACGGTGAGTATCGATGAGCGAATGCAGAGCGATCGGTGACCGATGACTGAACAGAATATGAAAAGCGTTGATAATGAATGGCGATTGAATGCAGACTCTGAACTGAGCGCATGCGCGGATCCAGAAATTTTTTCCAGGTAGGGGGGGGGGGGTCCGAATTGAAACTTGGGAGCTACACTACTCATCAAGCCAAAAAAAAAAAACTAAAAAGAAACTTATTCCCAAAATCATGAAATTCCTAATCTGTAGGAGGGGTGGAGGCGTAGTATACCTAGACACCCCCCCCCCCCCGGCCCCCTCTAGATCCGCGCATGGAGCGCAATCGCAAGTGCAAAGTGAACCGTGAACGCATATTGAATTGAAGATGACAGGTTTGTACCGACTATTTCGGAATCGGAAGTTATCCCCATCTTGTATATTGACAATAATACATGTTAAAGCTTTTGGGGTTGTCTTCATTCATTTGCATATTTTAGCAAAAATATGAGCTTTAGATTTAATGAATAAAATTTCGGTCATACTATTGTCAGGTACATGAACATCCATCTGACTGCGCAAATTTCGAAAATAAAGTTACACTTTCAAATGAGCCTTCTTTTACACACGTTCAATTAAACACCATTAACACAATCATCAATTCAATTTCTCAAACCCACACACAACTTAAAACTTCAATAACAAATCGTTTAACGATCTCTGATTTATGAACAACTCAAAGATTCGATAATTTTCCATACCGTTAAAGACCTCTTGAAACATTGTTGGAATACGGTGAAGGGCGAACTGAGCGCAAACGCAAGCGCAAACTTAAATGCGAATATTTGAAAGAATTATCAGTTCGTTGATATTCTTGTTTTACAGTATCTTATTCACTGTAGGTAATGTGTTCGCCTTATTTCCATACCTTCTTAAGATATCAAACCTTTTTATATTGATTAAGAAACGTGCTATCATTATTAGAATAAATACCATAGCGTCGGGGAAATTAGCCGCAAATATAGGCATAAAAATTAAAACAGAGTTAATAAAATTACACGCTTTCCTGGTCTAAATAATTTTCCTTATTGTAATTCTTAATTATGCAAAATACATGTATTGACTGACTTGACTTATTGACTTATTCCTGTTCGCTCCTTGGGGAGCATAGGGCCGCAGATGTAATACATGTATTGGTCGGGGTCAATTTCCGCCAGTGCATGCAATTATCGCTTTTTATGTCCAATGTAAGTTTCATAGGTTAGAATAAACAATGAAGTATATGTAAATATATTAGGAACAATTTAATGTAACATGTAACAACGAAAAAAATTCCCAATTTTTTTGGTATAAATACAATAGTCCAGTTCTGTGTACCTGTGTTCACAGGCGTGGTTGACAGTCGGTACCTTTACAAAAGCATGAGGAAATGACTTGTACGGGCTACCAGCTTTTTTATTCAATCCACGACGATGTTATTTTTGTAGTACATTAACGACATTTTACTTATTAAAATATACATGTATTTCAACACCAGGTGTATGTGAGCGCAATTAAAGCAAAGAGCACAAAAAGCGGAAGTTGAACGCGCTTGAGCGCACGGCAAATAATTCGCACGATGAGCGAATTGTGAGCTAAATCAAACATATGAGAGTAATTGCGTTTTAAGGATTGTAATTCAAACGGAGTTGATTATTTACATTGATACACTTATTATTTGATTTCTTCGATATTTTCCGTATGTATTAAGCACGAGTGTTATAAGGATTAAGCAGAATTTTTAAAGCATTGAACAACAACGTTTATAAGAAATAACACAAATAAATTAGATTTGCTTCAATTTTCCAGTGGCGTCGGAAACAAATTGAAAGGGGGACTTTACTTTTCATCAGAAGCAAAAATATTTACGGGAAACTTAACACACAGTGTAATAAGAACTTGATACATGTATATCATGTATATCATGATCATCAATATCTTGTTTCAAAATATCATGAAGTATCGTTATTTTATTTCAAATTAAATGTGATACTCAGCCTTTAAAAAAACATCGTAAGAGTAAAACCCGTTAAATCATGTTGTTATTGTTTTCAATTTGACTTCAACGGCTACATAAACACCCCAAATATGCTAGTCTTTTACACACGTTCAACTGATCATCTATACATTCTCTCAACCACACACTAATTTGCATAAGCAAAATAAAAAGCTGATGCGATCCCCACTCGTAAAATAACTGTTGAACGCTAGATTAACACGTCGAAAGAAAATCGCAAAGATGCATACGCATTCCAAATTTGGTCAGATAAGTTATACAGAGGAATTAAATCCGTCTTTTGATGAAATCATACCAGTGTTAATGCGGTTGTGTTTGATGTCTCGTCTGGTCATTTGACAGAGTACACCACCAGGATACATTGTATATACATGTACATGTATGTATGTATGTATGTATGTATGATATACCTTGAAAACCTAGAAAACTAAAAAAAAAATTGCATGTAATCTTTACTTTTATAAAAAGATCATGTGGAAGATAATTGATACCTCTTGGAACCGATAAACATGTACATGTAAGGGCCCATTAATATTGCTTATTAAAATTCCTAGTTCAATTTAATTTTAAAAATAGTCCGTCCTCATTATGAAATTCCATCAACATACAAGAGCTGAAACATATACACCTACTTAATATTTAACAGGACATATTCAGACAGGATAATGCTCCAAACAATATGCAACCTTGATACATGTACTGCCGATTTGTTTCAGAGGTTGTGATATTTACCGCTACATGTGCCCCCTTCACTGGATATGTACATGTACGTTTGAGACCTACACATAAGGAACGCAATGCTAGTGGCATATACATTGCATATGAATCCAACAGTAATATCGCTTGAAATATTGAACCATCAAATCAAATATTGAATTTTGAGATTTAAAAAAAATGTCCGTTTTACATGTAGGATTCAATTCCTGCTGTAGAATGTCTTTTGAAAAAATTATGTTTGCGATATATCGAGAACCTTCTATTTTTTATATCCTATAAGAGAGGAGATACAAACTATTTTTCAATGCGAAATGTTGAATCCCCTTTGATTTTTAATTCTTAACGAAAAGAGTCTACGATATTAAGTATTTTCACCCCCTCTATTCCGTTCTGGGTTTTTTTGCGATAAAAGGAAGCTTGAATTTTTTATAAATTTGCTTCGTGTCATCTCTCAGTCTCTCACATCAAATCTGTCCTATACTATAGTCCATGTGAACTCAGAGAGTTTATCGTTAATCCACTAGTATCTTTTTGCAAAACATTAGTAAACTATTTGATTAGTGCCTCCTTCTTTTTTTCAAATGCTTCCATGTACACCTCTCAACCTTTGCTTTGTATCCAGGACCACAGAGCAAACTACCTCCTATATATACACATGTATAGCAATAACAAAGATAGCAAGTATCATTTACATTTATTGAATCAATTGGTACATGTATATGAATTAATATTCGATCATGAACAAAAATAATTACAGAGGGGTGGTAGTCTGTAGGGTAAGTGTAAAATGCAAACTTATTAACGTAGAATAGTTATGTGCATATAGGCACTGACCCCCCCCCCCCCCCCTTCCGCTCAAGAAAATGAAATGGGATATACCGTATACATTTTTCTAGTACATAATTATGTAACGATACCCCACCTGTCAAAATATGCTGCAGTTTACAAAATGAATTAATACAACAGATTTTATGGTGCTTGAAATTATCAGCAAATGCACAAACATATACAAAATGCAATTGTATTTGTACATGTACATGGATGAGTACAAGTAAATCAGTGCACACAGAAACCCATCTACGGTATATATAATTCAAACAATATTGTTACTAGGTGTTTGTATTATGGCCCCAGGAGACTAATATATATATATATATATATATATATATATATATATATATATATATATATATATATATATATATATATATATATATATATATATAAGTAAAAGGAGTCAAAGAAAAAAAATCTGTTCATATGCCCTTTATGACAATAACTGTAAACAAAGAATGAAAAAATCATCTTTATGATACAGTGTACCATACACATGCTTTCAAGATCCAACCTAGATAAAGCAATACAGAATACCTATACACATATCAATTCTGATTATATCAATGTCATTACATCAGCTATATATGTATACTTTATTAAAAAAAGTCATATACATGTATTTATACATGTACATGCATATGCATTAAGAACAACTGAGATGAATTGAATATATCTAAACACTGTAATTTTTCCTTTACTATAGGATCATAAAATTCTAAACTGTCTGA
The DNA here is from genome assembly GCF_963853765.1 of Magallana gigas. Lineage (NCBI taxonomy): Eukaryota > Metazoa > Mollusca > Bivalvia > Ostreida > Ostreidae > Magallana > Magallana gigas. Next base: position 6,066,889 of record NC_088854.1, on the reverse strand, counting down.
CTTATACTTGTTAAATAATGCTAAAATAGTATACTAGTTTATATTTGGCTATTGTGTTGACAAAGCTAATCAATCAAGTGTGTAAATTCAATCAGATTTAATATGTCTTCCCAGTCATCAAGAAGTCTTGTAAATTTTCTTCATAAAGATAATTTTAGTAATTAGGTAGGAGTCCTATACATGTACATGTAGCTTGGTGCTGACCCTGGACTGTGGCAAAACTGAGACAGTGGGCCACTGCTGCCTACCAACATTGTTGCTTAGAAAACCGGTACCTAGAACATAAAAAAATTACAAAAATCAATATTATAATCAATCAGTATTTCACAAACATATTGCATTATTTTACATGCATTTAATAGTTCTTAAAATGTTATTTTTATGTACTAAGTGGTACATGTACATGAAAGACAGTACACTTAAATTTGCTTTATAACATGTTATATATATACAAGTAAATATAAGACTATATGTATATACCAAGCTGCATACAAATCAGTACAGAACTGCCAGCCTCTTTCATAAAAAAAGCTGTACACTTGTACATGTAGTATTTACTCTACATCCGATGTAAATCAAGACTTAAGGTGGTATGGGACACTTTCATGTTGTGATGTACTTTTTATATAGTTTTTTCCCAAATTGCCACCTAACAGCATAGCGTAGTGGGCGGTTAGATGGTTAACTTTTTTAAAACATATATTTTGGTTAAATATCATAAAATTTGAAAATTCTAAACCGGTGAAAGTATTATAATTATATACTTTTAATACTGACAGATGTCCAATAACACCGTAAGGTGGTATGGGACACCTCCTTTAATCTGGCATATTTCTGATCAAAATGAACAATAAATTAAGTAAGATTCTTCCCCCCCGAAATTGTTATCTAACAGCATAGTGCAATTAGTTAGAGCATTAACTACTAACCTGTAAGTCATGAGTTCAAATCTTTCTGTGGCTTTTAAATTTTAAACATTTCCAAAATTTTAAAAAATTGTTTTCTGGTTAAATATTGTGAAATATTATTTATCATAAGGTTGTCATAAATTTTGTTGTGAATGAATAAGAATGCAGAGGCTATAGTTGACTGCTGTGGATTGTATGATACACTTTTTGTGCATTTCTACATGTGAAATCAATAAAAATCATGCATAATAAATATTGATAATATCATCAGTATCAACAACAGCGTCTGTGTAAAGGAAATCAGTGGTTTTATTATTGTCACAATATATTTCACTTAATAATGTATGATTCTATTATAAGTTTGTAACTATTAATACATTAAATCCATGAGAACTATCAAAAGGAATGCAGATCGTGACGTTTAAAAGTTAACTATGACATCATATCGTATGAAGTACATACAAGTGACTTCAGGTACGTAGCTCGCAGGTTTACTGCTTGTGAGAAAGCCTTCCCTAAAAATTTGTCTGCATGATCCATTGGTTTCATAATTTTTAATTTCTAAAATTTATCTAAGATTTGCCTGCATGGTTATAATGTTTCAAACACAGTGTCCGTGATAAAATCAAGCAATGTCATTTCAATGAAATATATAGTAAATTGCATATCTTAAACAGAAAACACATTTCAGAACTACGATTCAAACTTTTAAACGGTTTAGACAAACTTAATTTTTCTCAACCCAACAACAGAAGAGATAATGTTGAATCAATTCATAAACAATAATCAATATGTGTTCTCGGCCAATTTTTTGCAAAACAACTTCAAAGATTGAAAAGATTTCGCAAAACCCTATATTATCATCATAACGTAAGCCCGAAGTCATCATTTTCTTACGTCCGAGAACCAAAAAATAAAAATGAGTTGATTGACAAGACTAGCTTATTTACTCATCATCAGAACATATAAATACTAATTGGACATTACTATGATTTTATTGAATGCACATATGCAATTATATATGATGTAAGGTTGTGAAGAGAAGAACAAATCAACAATGGCTATTTTTCTTTTCATAATACTCCGAGTCAATAAATGCAAAATTAATTACCATACAACTCTTGTCATAATCAGTTTGTAATCGCATACATTAATTAGCTAAAGCCAAATAAATTTTAATAGAACCTCTAGTTAGATCAGTGGTTGAAAATACAGAAGTTATACTTGTAAAAGAAGCGAAGCTTATGCATACGATTCAATTTATTTTCTTGTCTATAAAATATGATTTTAAATAGAAGAGTTATACCTTATTAAACAAAATGTAACAATGTATGTCACCTCTTTAAATTGTTAGCATGTGATAATTATAAATGTTTATATGAACTACATGAAAGCTTTTTGAGATATTTCCTTTTATGTTTTTAAGGATCATTTGTCATTTAAAAAAAAAATGTATGGGTTTGCTATGACCGATTGATGGTCAACACTTTACGTTAAATTCTATTGTGACATCAGCAAACCCGAGAGCTACGTTAAATCCGGAAGCCTTAACATACCTGCGTTTATAGTCCCCTATCTGTTTTTGTACATGTCAGTCATATTCTCTCTCTCTCTCTCTCTCTCTCTCTCTCTCTCTCTCTTGGGAATTATGTTAGGAAGCAGCATTTCAAATTTTGGACAATATGTGGATTTCATAGCATTGATAATTAAACATACATGTACATACACAACTGATGTTAAACCAAGCTGTTCTGTGATTGGTTGAGCATTTAAGCTGATAACAATTTTTTATTTTAACAGGTTGTTTTCTTCTGTCAAATACTTATATTATACATGCAATGCTTATAGTTTGATTGCTCAAAATCATCAATTTATCATCAATCATTCAATAAATAATCACATTATAAAAAAGGTGCATGTGTTTATCAAAATTCAGCTTTGTATATTTTGCTAATACAGTTAAACTTCTGTATGTCAAACACTGATATTTCAAATACAATGGATATGTCGAAGTAATTTTTAAGTCCCAACCACTTTTTGAAGTATTTCACCCTCGATATCTCAAATACTCGGATATCTAGAACTATCTAAACAGTCCCATCTAGTTTGAGATAACGAAGTTTGACTGTTACAGTAATTAAATTTAATGCATTAATGTGATTAATTTTAAGAATAATTTAACAAAATGACATGTTTATTATTTTACTCTGAAAAGCTATTTTATCCATTTATGCATATTCCCTATCTTACTTTATTATCAATCTATTTTTTCCTCTCACTTCCAATTCAAATTGTTTTGAAAAAAAAATCAATGTTGGGGACAGGTAGTGTACAAAAGATTGCCACATTTTAAATGAGTTTGAAAAAAAAATTATAGTTAAGATTAGTTTTGATTTTTAATTATTTTATATAAATACCAAATCTTAGAGTTCTTTTAAAATTTACAAAAGTACATGTCATAGCAAACAAAACTTGCAGGGTTCACTTGGGTGCACTCAAATAAGGCTGATCTAGCTGATAAAAATTAACAAGTACTTTATTAAAGTTTTTTTTTTTTTGGGGGGGGGGGGCATCAAAAATATGAAAACTAATTAAAATGTTGCATGCTGAGTAATTCAAAATTCCTTAATCAGTCTGTTTGTAATTGAAATGCTAGATATAGGTAACTGGTTGAAAATTACTTTCAAAGTGTTTACATAAACCTGCTATACAAATTGAAATGCTTTGAAGCTCTCTGATTGGAAGCTAAAGAGAGAGAGAGAGAGAGAGAGAGAGAGAGAGAGAGAGAGGGGGGGGAGCCATTAATGGACAGACAGACATACAAACTGAGAGAGTAAGACTACATATTGCTTTACCGGTACTTACATATAATATATGTCTATTAATACTCTAATTAAAACTTTGTTTTAATCTATTTCTGGAAATTGACTTACCAGCTCAAGATAGGTTTAGTCCATTGATACACATATTCGCTTCTGTCCAGACTCTTAATTTTTATTCTGCATTAGACCTCTGGAGATAAATCCCATGAAAATCTCTATTCTTTGTCCAAGTATGTGGGTATTAAGATCCATCTTTGGGCAAATATCACATACTGATGAATCTGTTCAAATAAATAAATGGATACATGTCAACATTGAAACTTTTTCCCTTACCATTTAATTAAATTTTTAAAAAAATAATTAAATTAAAACAGATTTTTTGTGTAATTCCTATTTCAAACATATTTGAAACATTAACTTCAAAATAAATGTGTAAGTAATTAACTTATATTGAAGTATTTTTCAGAATGTCTTATTTTGTAGTACCGGGTATATGTTATACAGATTTTGAGGGTAGAATTCTAAAAATGTAAAATGCAGGTAAAGGTAATAAATGATTTATATGTCTTAGGGATGTTCATTTTACTCGGTTGGCTTAGTTGATTCATTGGAGCAATTAAGTCGAGCAATGGTTAAGTACTCGTATATTTATTTGAAACTGTGTGGGCTCTTTTCAAATCAAATAATGCTACTTATATAATAAGTAGACTCCGGCTCGTGCACTATCTATCAAACCCTGATTACTCTTTAGGCAAAGTATATACATGCACAACACAATACTTATATTGTTATTATTATGCCGACTGTTAAATGTACTGACGTGCTTTGCTATAAGTAGCTGTGACGTTTGAGTGTTGACTAGTCCCTAAAAATAATCACCGGAAAAGTAAGCGTTTGTTTTTTCAAATTAATCAATTGATTTGATTGTTTATTTAATCAACAAGTTGTTGTACAATTAATGTTTATTTAATCAACAAGTTGTTGTACAATTAAAAGTCAACAAAGGTTAATATGTTCTTTTCAAGAAATGAGAGCAGTTGACCTTAGTAAAAAAACTCGAAATGTTTAGCAGACGAAATCTCATTGAATTTTTTTCTTATACATTCATTATCAAGCGTCATCTAAAAAAGCGTTTTTGGGATCCCTATGTAGAATTTCTTTGACAAATGTTCAATCAATTTGTTCAAAAGTTTATCAGAAACTTTAACTATAAAATTACTGTCAATAATGAAGTGTTTTTAGAAAGATTAACAATTTTAATTGCTTGATGTCAGTCGTATATATCTACGTTTTATATATATAGACACCGTCCATTCATTATCGGCTAATATAGCGTGGCGGTGATGCGTTGGACTTCAAGCTGGAATGATTGCAGCGTTGTGTTTCGAAATCTGCTGTCGCGCTTGAAAGTTTTTCATTGAAAACATTTGTCGTGCTATGGAACGCCATAATGCACCTAAAGTTTAATGCTATAAGGCAGCGATGGCGTTCAATACCGTACTCTATTTTGGAATAGTATGTTGACGCTGTATAAATCTTTTGTATACTAAGCGAAAATAAATGTCATATATATATAGCGACAAACTGACAGGAGGCGTAATATATGTCACATACAGTAACACCATGTAATAAACTCAAAAGCATTAATTATAAAAACTCTGCTTATTCGCAGATTCGCATCGGATGCATGATTTCAAATAAGTTGAAAAGTTATTGTTATGAAAATATTCATTAGCAAATGTCATAGCTCTTTATACCTTTTTCTAAATCTGATGCTTACACATAATTGAGGTCTGTCCATATCATCTTAGGCAAATCAAATGTTACCTGTTTCATGTTATGTCATTGTCCCATGCCAATCAAAGATTATAATTATTAAAAAAACAAATGCCTTGAGATGACATCTTCTCAAGTCAAGGATTTGTGATCCACTCTACTCCTTTTCACAAGGCAATGGTTTATCATAAATCCTTGGCTTGCGAAGATGTGAGATGAATATATTGATATGAATAATACATTAATTATACTAAAATGATTATACAATTATCTAATCCAATGCATAACTGATTTGGAGTGCTCCTTATTCTACTAGTACTGACTGATTTTATTTGACTGGAAGAGGGAAGATATTTGTTATGCTACGACATACTGGTATGTCAGTGACACTGCATGTTTAGATTTATTTCTCTGATATCGGCAAATACATGTATACTGGCGTGCAACCAGTTCTCATCGAGTATCATTTCTTGCCATTACATTGTGATGTCCTTTATCAACATATAAAATCATATACGAAAAATAACATCACAATGTACTGGCAAGAACTGGTTGCACGTCAGTAGAGTTTTTAAAAAATTTCACAAGTTATTTCTGTAAAGATAGTGAAAAGTATTATTTATTTATTTATTTATCAATTATATGTAAAGATGCATGAAATTATTTCCTAAATGTCCTAAAAGGTACATGTAAAATATATCACAACTTATAGGATCAGGATGAAAAATACTGAGCAGTATCTGCGACAGTGCTTGTTTTAATAATCAACAAAAGATGCATCTTTCCACAGATTGGATTTTCAAGAACACCTGCGTGTATAAACAAACTATTAACTGAATAAATTAAAGACTAAATTACATTGAATTATCGGGCCTAGCATGATTTACACGTATATTAAACATACAAAAGTAGCATCTTGTCAACATGGTCAAGATTACATAAGAATTATATCCTTTGAGTTCCACAACAAAGTGACAGCTTGTGGAGAAAATTCGAACAATTAACAATAACAGCTGTAGGCAATTTTGTCAACGTGTTGTACATTTATAAACACGAACGACCACCTTATAATAGGAATCATGTACTCACCACTGAAAAACAACTGTCTCAGACTCTTAATTTGATATATAATCTCCGAACACATGACTTCCTTCGAAAATATAGGTTTTACGGTGTCTTGACCAATGGCTGATTCGCCCCGGGTCATTTTGTCCTAACTATTTTGATGTATACTTACTTGTACATTATCGCGGTGGTATCAGTTTCGTGATGTGATTTATTCATATACGCTCAGAATTTCGTTTTACATCTTACCTTTTTCTAAGAGTGCATGGAAGAATTGTACATGTACACAGAGGCATAATATTATGTTAGTTATGTCTCTATTCAGAGCGAATATGATATTTATTCCATAAAATTAAACACTAGATGAGGAAAATAGCTTCTGTTCTCATATTTTGCAATTTTAGTGCTGTTTAGAAGTAAAGTTGAGATAAAACTTGGTATATTGTTACACAACATTGCATTTGATGTTTATAATTTATATACATGTACAAGTACAATGTATATGTGTATATATATCTATTTAAATTTTTTGTTCCGTTTTAAATTTTGTTTGATTTACAAAGTAAACTTGTAGTCAAACAACAAGAAAGTAAAACTTAGTATGACATGTCCAGATGTAGTTAATTACATGTAAATCTGGCATGTATGTACATGTGTTAGCATATATATCTCTATGAATAAACCTACACATATCAATTTGACCGTGTTTACTATAACTTTGTTCTAGAGCTTCTTTAAAATTTTGTTTTTATATTAAAGCAATACAGCTTCTGCCTTCTTAAAAAATATGATTAATGAAATGCTAAAATTTAAATTCTTATCATTATTTGTGTTTTAACAACAACAACTTCAGCCCCACCCCACTCCCAAAAAAAAAATACTATTTACTATATGAACTACATTATTCAAAGATAAAGCTGATGAATTGTTATGAATGACGTGGAGATACATGTACAAATTTGGTGTTACATGTTTCCACAGCATGTATATGATTTATAATCAGCGAGACTTAGAGTCAGAGTGAGTGAATCCATTGCTTCAAAATGATTATATTAAATAACAACATTGTCTTGTTTGTATCTGTCTCATGTTTATATCATTGTTTATTTTTCATATTCTATAATTGTCTGATCTTTGAACACGTTCACCAAAACTTCTTTTGACCAATAAACAAGCACATTGTATTGTAACAAAAATAGTTAGTAGCAAATTCACAAGGGACGAAAGCACCCGTTACCTATTTTGAAAGTACTCTATCGATTTTCATCCATTGTTTAAAAAAATATCTACATTGCTCATTTTCTTCAAGAACTAGACATATAGTAAAGCGGTGTTCATAAAAGAAAACACAAATGCAAAATAGAATAATTATTACATTACTTCAATAGAATGGTTTTGCTGTATAGTCTGACCAGGCAAAATCACCGTACACTTACACTTTATATTGAAGCATAGTTTTACGAGAATAATCCTGTAACTCATTGTTAAAACATACCTAGTATATATTTTCCTAATTTAATTTTTTCTCCTTACTTTCAGACCGTAGAAAGTTTCCATTGGAAACCGAAGAAGTTAATCATATGAATATAAACAAATGAGTCTAGATCTAGTGTTATACATGTATTTATATATATATTTTTATCTTTCGCCTTGGTCTTATATAATCCCCATTTTTTTCAATGTTTATATATCTAAATGTAGATAATTATTAACATCGTCTAAATAAACAAACACGATATAATGAAAGCACATTATCGATATTACAATATAAGTAAAGTCGTTGTTTTAAGCAAGTGGGAATAAATGATGAAGATTTTAGTACAAAAGTTATCTATTATAAATGTTTTACAATGTAAATATTTTGTTAATAGATAGAATCTATCCAGCTCGTAGTTTAGAAAAGGAAATGCATTCGTGATTTGTTGTTAAAACGACTTTAGAAGCGATACACGTGTATCATTAATTGATTTCTTAAAGCCATCATTCGAAACTAAATCATAGAATTCAAAAACTTACCTTTAAACAGCACTGTGACATCAAATATTCAAGGAAGAGGTCACTTGTAAGTCACAACATATTTCACTTCCGCCATTATAAACAACATCCGATATGACATTTGCGCATGCGCAGATTTTTCTGTGTAAAGGGGGAAAATGGAGCATAAAATTTCACACACACTGTGTAAAAAAAATTAGGAAATTGGTGTCAAAGAAACACTCATATTTTTTTTATTTTTTCTGATGAAATTTAGTGAGAGGAACACGAAAATGACGTTATTTCAACTGAACACCTGAGTTCGGGTGTCCATTTGATTTTCAGGTGATAAGTTGATTGGTGTGTAAACTTGGTATTCGGCCAACTTCACAGGGCTTACAAACACACACACACACACACACACACACACACACACACACACACACACACACACACACACACACACACACACACACACACACACACACACACACACACACACACACACACACACACACACACACACACACACACACACACACACACACACACACACACACAGTAATTGTTTAGTATTCATTAAGTAAGATGACGCGAGTAATGTACCCTTTTCAAGATGAATGAAATCGCCAAGTTGATCGACAATCGGGTCACACCCCGCTTCGGCTAGATTAATATATTCATGTCTGTATTTTTTCCATCCAAACGGATGATTCTTTGGTATTGATGATAATCCAACACCAATTATTACTTACATTGTACCGTAATATACAATATGTAACAACTTGCGATGACCTCCCCCCCCCCCTTTCAAATATCCACCGTTTAAATATGGCTAATGTATTTTCAAATCAGAATTACAAACGTGCATGGTGAACATCCTTTTAATTGAAAACTCTTGCTCGCTGTTGTTATTACATTCCATATAACACTTTCATCAATTGTGAATGTAAATGCTAACACCGGGTAATCTTTTAATGAAAAATCTTGAAATTACTTCCTCCCGTTGTCTGCACTATTCCAGAATTCTTTGTTGAGCTGAGAAAATTACGGCGATCTGTTTTCAATTACTTTGAATTATTAAATTTTGGTTTGTTTCTTCATAAAACAAAACAAATATTGACTGGGGTTGAGGGCAACATTGATTATATTAGCCCTCTTGGGCCGAAAATATTGCCCTCCGCTTCGCGTCGGGCAATATTTCGTCCCTCGGGGGCTTATATAATCAATGTTGCCCTCAACCCCAGTCAATATTTGTATAATATCAAACAATCTTTGCAACTTGCCATTTTTCATTCAGATAAAACTGTTATTTAATTATTTTGTTACATAATTATAGTATCTAATGTATTCAATTTTGAGGCACTATTACAAATCGTTTGTTCTTTTTCAACTATGCTACTTATATTTACCGTGACACTATCCTTTTTATCTTGATATTGAAACACTCTTTTTGCAGTTTTTGATCCAATGTAATATATGGAAATAAAATACTACTAGACTTTGACCCTTGCGTGCACGGGTTGATATTGCATGTAATATTGGACATTTACGAAATTGATACATCGAGTCACACACCGTATTGTTGACATATTCATAACAAAGCTATCAGCCTACATTAATGCTAATAAAGTCACTACACTCTCCTTAGTAAAATAACCGTCTCGAAAAAGGCCCTTACCACAGTTAGAATGCCTCCCATATACCCGTAATGTAGCAGGATATTGTAGAATCGCTTCGAAACGATTTTGGAGAATATTAATGAAGTTGCATTGAAGATAACAGTCAAAATAATCATAGAAACCTTTTTGTGACTGTAAATACATTTCATCCAAAAATTTAATCCATATAATGAAAGAATTCACAACACTTTTTCGCCAACGTACACATATTTTCTTTGCTACAGAGACAATACACGGAACGCAGACTATCATTAAACCGGGTCCGTAAGACATTTATCATTTTAACAATAAAACATTCTATCTTCACTCTCCTAAGGAATATAATGTGAATATTTTGCATGGAATCAAATAATTTAACTTAAGTACAGATACTAAGTTGATGTGTATATTTTTTATTTTATAATTTTTCCCATAAGAAATCATAAATATACTAGCGGAAAAAAGAAACTGTGCATTATAAAATTTAGTATAATTTTTCTATATATATTGTTTGTATTTATAAAATTTAAACGATCGATAATGGTAATGTTTTTGACAATATCGGATGGTAACCGTCCGGGTGCACGGACTTTTTCATGGTTAGTGAGCACCTGTTGTTTATTGAAGAATTTGTACGCACGAGTTTTACGGGCCAATACTGTTTGGAATAAGAACTGTAAAGGATTTGTTTAAATTTCATCAATGCGCGTAGAGCATTGATGAAAAAGTTTTCCGGTCAATTTTTTCTTTGATACGTCGATCAATAAAAAAATTATTATCTTCATTTCTTATCATTTAATAAAACATTTTCAAATAAAAAAATGTGAAGTGTCATTGATCAAAAATGTAAATAATGTAAATGAAGCGGTGCGTATGAATACAAAACAACAACAGCAATAATATTCAAAATGGATGCACCTTCAGCTGATGCAGAGCTAATGAGCTGAATTTAATGGATTTAACACAAATAGTGAGTTAAAATCTGAACCAGCTGAATTGAAAACGAAAGGAAAATACATGCGATAGCTTGTGATATTATTCACTGTGCAGAAAAACTCGTAATAAAACTAGTTTTCATGTGAGATCGCTGGAATTTGCAACTGGAAATAACCATCTAAGGAAAGGCGACCGAGGACGAAAATAGCTGATATGTCGACAAAGAATAGTATGTATAAGCGACTTTTGTAAACGTTGTGGTAACTAGATAGCCAGTGATGTACTTAAATGGTATATCTGCAGCTTGGAATGCGCCGAAGGAGTTGATGCATTACTCATAGCTTTTCTTTACGACGCTTATTCTGATGATCGATCATGTACGTGTGTAAATTTAAAAATTATCGTTACCAAATTCGAACAGCAGTGTTACTGTGAAAGTTTATAGGCCTATATGTTCGTTAAAATATTCCTGGAAAAGAAACAGCCAGCCTCCCTGTAAATGTTGATTGATCTCAAGCAGACGAAATCGTGAGAAGACGCTTAATTTTTTATTTCGTGAATCATATAATGTGTTTTGTTATATTTGAAGGTTAAACTTTCAAGTTTTTATATTCACAAGGTTGCATTTTATTTGCTGACAAAAAATCAGACACAACTTTACTTTTTGTTGACAGTGTTTATCTTGGAAATTCCCGTTCTATAAATAGTGTTAGATCAGAACAGTTCAGTTGAGAAAAGTAGATCCGGCAAAAAGTTTATTGATGCAGGTATCAAAGAAATTTTTCAACCAATCAGAAGCGCCGATATCTCATCAAACGAATAAATATTAAATGATTTGTTAAGGAAATTACTTTAGTTTCAACAAAATTTACCCTTATGTCATGTCAACGAAAACCAACGTAATAGTGCTGTTGGGATGCTTCAAGCTGGAATGGCACAAAATATTGTAGCAAGACACTTTGGAGTTCATCGGAACACCATCCAGTCATTATGGAGACGTTTTCAACAATCAGGATCGACCGCGCTCTGGGCGACCTTGTGTGACGTCACATCAACAGGACAACCACATTAGACTTGTGCATCTGAGAAATCGTTTCCAGGTAGCAAGTTTGACTGCCCGTAGCATTCCAGGGCTTCGACCAATTAGTCCAAGCACTGTGCGTAATCGTCTGCGCGAGCAAAACATCAGACCAAGACGTCCAGCGGTGCCCCCAGTACTGCTTCAACATCATCGTATCGCCAGACGAGCGTGGTGCACCGACATCTGCGATTCAGAATACAGGACTGGGCCAATATTCTGTTCACTGATGAATCCAGATTTCATTTGGATAGCAGTGACGGCCGTTGTAGTGTGTATCGTCGCGTTGGGGCGCGTTACCAGGACGCTTGTGTTGTGCAACGTCCGCAATTTCGTGGAGGTAGCGTTATGGTGTGGGGTGGAATATCAGCACGTGGAAGGACCCCTCTACAAATTGTCAATGGAAATCTCACCGCCGTACGCTATCGAGATGAAATTATTCAGCGTCATGTGTAACCCTTCATACAGAGACATCAAAATCACATCACTCTGCAGCAATACAACGCAAGGCCACACGTTGCACGTGTAGTCAGGGACTTGTTTGTTCAACAGAATGTCGATGTCTTGCCTTGGCCATCTATTTCCCCCGATTTGTCGCCGATCGAGCACGTCTGGGATGAAATGGAAAGACGTTTACGCCGTTTACCAAATCAGCCAGTGACATTGGCTGATTTAGGCCAGGCTTTAACACACATCTGGAACAACATCCATCAAGCATTTCTGAACACTTTAGTGGCATCAATGAGGCGTCGCTGTCAAGCATGCGTGAACGCAAATGGTGGTCACACGCGTTATTAATTTTGTTAATTCAATTTCAAATAACAGTGACTTTCGAGTGTGCTGAAATTGACGTTATTCGACGTTGACAAAAATGTGTTATGAGATGTTGTTACGAATACATGTGTTAACAGTATTACAAAAAATAAAATGTTTTCATTGTAAATTTTAAATGTTTTTTCATATATCAAATAATGCAGTTTCTTTTTTCAGCTAGTATATATATAAAAAGAATACATAGCAAATTTCCAATGAAAAATGTACACTTATTTGTATTATTGTTTCTGAGTTTGTTCATTCAAATATGATATTGTTGAAACATAAATTACAGATCTCGTTAGCATGAGCGTAATGGACACGCGCAAGATTGTAAAATCCAAAATTTCCAGTTGATTCCCGGGGTTTTTTGAGGAGTTTTCGTTGATAATTAATTAGCGAAGCTTAGTTGAGAAAAAATAAAAACAAATTAGTAATCTTCAAGTACCAATGATGTTTAAAATATAAAAGAAAAGACAATACTCTTCCGATTTATTGCTATTAAAGCCCAAAAATTTGAGTCTTTTTTTTTTTAATTTAGTAGTATAGATGGATAAATTTAGTAGTATAGATGGAATCATTTTTGTTCGTGGATGTCAGTGATTGTGGGTAGCCATATTTTCGCTGGTTCGTCGGGATGTAATTTCGTTGGTAGAAAGTTTGGGATAGTATTAATAAAAATTAAACAAATGCTTGAATATACGCTCGTAGCGATGTACATGTAAATTCGTAGGCAAGGGTTACCCGAGAAAGCCACAAAAAGTTGTCCCTCACGAACAAAAATGATTCCACAATGTTTTTTTTTTTTTATTTTAAACTCACAGTAACATCCGAGTCTTTTACAAGCGATATAATCCGCTGGGGCTGATCCACACCCTCCATTCGGTTTGACACAGCTTCTGTATCGGACGAGGTTGTGGGTGGTACAGTTTCCGGGGCAAGCGGCCCATGATCCCCAGCTTCCCCAAATTGCTGAAAATATAAAAACCATGCGATGAAAAGCATTGTTTTTTTTCATACCAAACGTTTAATTAAACTGTAAAAAAATTTTAAAAAGAAAAATGGATAATTGTATTATCATTCCAAGTAAAAATGTAAGACTTATCAGAAATAACATTTAGGAACTCTTTAATACGTTTAATAACTTGTCTTCTTAGTAAAAATAGAAAGGTTGACATTTATTGTAAATAATTTTACCATCAGATTATTAACTGCTAAATTAGGAAATGTTTTTCATGCGATTATCAGTTTTACCCTGATCGGATTTTAATCAGTGTACTAAAACTATTTAAATGATAAATGCTTTCTACATAATTTTCATGAAGGTGAAAATCAAAGGGAGAGTAAATTTTCATTCATCACTTACAGTTAAATTCCTGTAGATAATTTATGCTTAAAAATGAACCCTTTCTAAGATCAAATATATGCTAAGAATATTGACATGGTTTACCCTATGATAAGTAATTGCCCGTCAGATTTATTTTTCACTCAGATATCAAATAATTACATCCAACACGTACAACCATTCAATACAATTATTATTTAATCGTTTGTTAAATTAACTATTGTCTAAATTGCACAAAACTTTTGTTTACGTTTTAACTAACTTTTTAAAGACAATCTGATTTGGAACGATGGAAAAGTTTATTTAAATATTGATAATTGCATAATTAAAACTAACATCTGCAGTAATAAGTCCAGGCAAGAGTTTTTGTTGTTCCGGAACATGGGTTAACATCTAGCCATGAGTTTTGCGCTCTTATGGTGCAGGCATAGTTGTAGTTACAGTTTGTTCGAATGTTGGAGGTGACAGTTGATCCACTATACGAACAGTAATATCTTCCGTATGTGATGTCGATGTACTGTGAAGAGGAGCAGGAAATAGAGCGTGTATCTGGCTGGGTCAGGGTATAGGAGATACTCTCTGAAAAAGGAGCAAACAGTCTGAAACATTTCAATTAAAAAATGGTTTTGTTTTAATTAGAGTGATTTTAATAAAAAGAATCTTGTTTTCAAAAATTCAATCATACGTCAAGACAATGCAACGTCTAGATACAAAAAGAATCTTATTTTCAATAATCCAATCATACGTTAAGACAATGCAATGTCTAGATACAAAAAGAATTTAATTTTCAATAATTCAATCATACGTTAAGACAATGCAACGTCTAGATACAAAAAAAAAATTCTTATTTTAAATAATTCAATCATACGTTAAGACAATGCAACGCCTATACACAAAAAGAATCTTATTTTCAATAATTCAATCATATGTTAAGACAATGCAACGCCTAGATACAAAAAATCTTATTTTCAATAATTCAATCATACGTTAAGACAATGCAACGTCTAGATACAAAAAATCTTATTTTCAATAATTCAATCATACGTTAAGACAATGCAACGCCTAGATACAAAAAGAATCTTATTTTCAATAATTCAATCATACGTTAAGACAATGCAACGCCTAGATACAAAAAGAATCTTATTTTCAATAATTCAATCATACGATAAGACAATTCAACGCCTAGATACAAAATGAATCTTATTTTCAATAATTCAATCATACGTTAAGACAATGCAACGCCTAGATGGGCTCTTCTTATATCCCTTAAAAAGATGCTTGTGTTTCTATTGGAATTCCCATAGTTACCAATCGTGCACCAATGTAAGCAGACCTATTTTTGTATTCTAATGAAGCAGAGTTTACTAAAAAATTTGTACGTGAAAAACAATAAATTACTCGCTGTGGCCTTCAACTCAACATTCAAGTATATCGTTGACGTATTTTCAATTAACAATTGTTATTTCTATTCTTACGTCGACTCGATATATCCCAGTGAACTTGAAATAAAAGATACCACTGAGTCTGCGTCATCTGTTTCATATTTGGATATTTTACTTGAAATGGACATTGATGGTAACCTAACAACAAAACTTTATGATAAACGCGATTTTTTCAATTTTTCTCTTGTCAACTTTCCTTAGCAATATACCTTCACCACCCGCATATGGTATTTTTGTCTCTCAGTTAATTCGATACGCAAGGGCATGCTCTTCGTATGAACAGTTTTCAAGGCAAGGCAAGCTACTGACAAACAATTTGATAAAACAGGACTATCAAGAGTCTCGTTTGAGGTCATCTTATGTTTTCTTGCAAGTTCTGTGGTAGATACAATGACCTTGTCAGCAAATACAATCTTCCACTGGGTCGCATGCTGACTGACATTTTTGATACTTATAGTTAGTCCATAATTAATCACCTAATGTCTCCGAACTTTTCCTGGGTTTTTTTCGATTACGACAAAGAGGGCACAGTGGTTTTGACTTGTTAGCAGGGGATGCTCGCCCCTCCATGGCATCTCATCCTACCTGTAATTTTTGTTGAGGTCCGTGTTTACCTCTGTTCTTGTTTTGTAATTATCCTTTGAGCTTTTGATTTTGAATTGTTTTTTATAATTTATTCACAAACTATGCATGTGCAATCGTCACATAAACAAGAGGCACATGGGCCACATCGCTCACACGAGGAACAATAGGCATGATAAAATCAGCTTAATGGAGTCATAATACAAACTATCTGGACAATGTACAATAATACATGTAGATCCTGTATAAATGAAATCCATTCCTCCCCCTGGATATTCTTAAGTTTATAATCATTAGTCCCTTTTCCAACAGGATGATTTTATAGTCATATCACATGTTGAAGATTGCAGTTCTCAAAAAGATCCTTAACAATTGTTTATATATGGGATATAAAGCTACATCAAACTCTGAACCTTCTTGTGAGGCCGAGGAATTGTCCTGGAGCAAAACTCTTAAGAATTATAAAAAAATCATCTGGCTGATTAGTTTCTGAGAAGAACATTTTAAAGATTTACTCTATTTATTCCAATCTAAAACTTTAACACCCCCCCCCCCCAATGTGGCCCCACCCTACCCCTGAGTGTCATGATTTTCACAAATTTGAATCTAAACTACCTGAGGATACTTCCACACAAGTTTCAGCTTTCCTGGCTGATTAGTTTCTGAGAGGAAGATGTTTAAAGATTTACTCTATATATTCCTATGTAAAACTTCGACCCCCCCCCCATTGTGGCCCCATCCTACCCCCGGGGATTATGATTTTAACAAATTTGAATCTACAATACCTGAGTATGCTTCCATTCAAATTGCAGCTTTCCTGGCTGATTATTTTATGGGAAGAAGATTTTTAAATATTTACACTATATATTCCTATGTAAAACTTCGACCCCCATTGTGGCCCCACCCTACCCCTGAGGGTCATGATTTTCACAACTTTGAATCTACACTATCTGAGAATGCTTTCACACAAGTTTCAGCTTTATGGTTCTTGAGAAAAAATTTTTTGAAAATTTCTCAAAATTTTTCATTAATTTCTAATTATCTCCCCTTGAAAAAAGGACTGACCATTAATTTTCACAACTTTGAATTCCCTATGCCTAAGGATAATTTGTGCCAAGTTTGGTTGAAATTGGCCCATTAGTTCTTGAGAAGATGTTGAAAATGTGAAAAGTTTACGGACAGACGGACGGACGGACGACTGACAAAATGTGATCAGAAAAGCTCACTTGAGCTTTCAGCTGATTATTTTATGGGAAGAAGATTTTTAAATATTTACACTATATATTCCTATGTAAAACTTCGACCCCCATTGTGGCCCCACCCTACCCCTGAGGGTCATGATTTTCACAACTTTGAATCTACACTATCTAAGAATGCTTACACACAAGTTTCAGCTTTATGGTTCTTTAGAAATTTTTTTTTGAAAATTTCTCAATTTTTTTTATTAATTTCTAATTATCTCTCCTTGAAAAAAGGACTGACCATTAATTTTCACAACTTTGAATTCCCTATGCCTAAGGATAATTTGTGCCAAGTTTGGTTGAAATTGGCCCATTAGTTCTTGAGAAGATGTTGAAAATGTGAAAAGTTTACGGACAGACGGACGGACGGACGACAGACAAAATGTGATCAGAAAAGCTCACTTGAGCTTTCAGCTCAGGTGAGCTAAAAAATGAATGAAATTGGAAACTCAAGTAACTAATATTTTTGAGATGATCCGCCAACTATCCTTGACCTCATTTTCTTTTCGTATGTTCAATGAATGGAAATAGTAGATGTCAACATATCCACAACTTGTAATGTATTCAAACAAGGTTTTTGTAGAAGGTAACATATACTGACATCTGTTAATATAAATAAACCTTTTTGCTAACAATATCAATAGATTAAGCGCTCTATATAATACAGGAATGGCATGGTTACATCCAAATATTACTGCTTGTTTATTTAAACATACATTAATATCGCACAAGTTCTTTAGCTTTTCCTGTATTGTAATTCAAATGTTTCGTGCATGCAGACAACCAAAAAAAAGATGACTTATTGACTCCTAAGTTTCATGGCAAAATGAACACATTTCAGTATCTAATATTTTGAATATAAATAATCGAGTAAGTGAATAAGTGTAGAGTTAGTGCACAAATTGTACGTAAAATTTGGAATTGAAAACTTATTAATTATGTGTTCATTGTGACATTATGAGGAATTGTAAAATATTGTTCCCATTCGTTTTCTACAATATCTATAGACATGATAATTCATTTTATTGAAACTTTTTTAGTTTAGAACAATTTTTTTTTTTTTTTATAATTTATTTTTTTGTTTTCATTTTCACAATCATATATGATTTCATAAAGAAGGTAATATATATAAGAATTTTTTTTGGCATTCTCACTTTCACACTCTTTCTCTCTCTTACATACTACCTTCTCTTCAAGAGCAAACATAACGGATATATATATATAAACGCACATATACAAATATAAATAGTACAGTTGTTTACCATGTTTAAAAATTATATCTCAAATATGTTTTTCCAATTTACCCAGAGTTTATTAAATTTTGTAATCTTGTAATTAGAACAAGTTTTACTAATGACTTTGAACATTGTACCAATCCAAATTTGATAACTCAAACCCTGAGTAAACAACATCCTTAAGGTGCTACTAAACATGCATAGTTTGACAAGCATGTACATTCTCTCAAAATTGACGATTAATAGATAAAATCTAATCTAATGACCTCCAGATTTTATCATAAATAGCACCATTACAACTTCATGACCCTATTCGTAATTTAAAATATCTAATGTTTTAAAATTCTAATGTATTTAAAACATTTGAGACGTTAAGAAGAACTAGTTGGTTATTGTTTTAATCATACGCTTTCTATTGATACATTTTATTTCGAAAAGCCATGTATGAAGATCAAATCAAACAAACCCCAAACAATTTATCAACTTACCGGCTTGATGGGCAAAAATTATGAATGCAACATTAACACAAATCAAAATCTTTAACTCCATTTGTTCATTTAACAGTGTGCAAAACGAAACAAGAATGTCGAAACGCAATGAACACCTTGGACAAAGGAACAAAAACCAAATCGGAGTCTTCCGATCTCATTGTTACACTAGTTACACATCGTCAATTATATCTTTTGATCAGTCGCCATGATAGTTCATGGTAGTACATCGAGTTATTTTAGACCTTTAAGTGTTTAAATAAAAAAAAAAAAATATATATATATATATATATATATATATATATATATATATATATATATATATATATATATATATATCATAGGCGTCGGAACCGGGAGGGGGGGGGCTACCTCTTTTTTTGCAAAGCTATACCTAACCATTAGAAACATAGCATGATAGAGGGTTCACACCCCCCCCCACTTTTTCTCGCAGGAAAGATTATTGATCCTAAATTTACCTTGAAAGACTGAGAAGTTGGATTAAGAAGCATACTAGCCCCCCCCCCCCCCCCCCGATTAGGAATTTCATGATTTTGGAGGAAAAAAATTATGGGTATGTTTTATTTTTTAGTATAGGTATACTACCCCCCTTCCCCCCCCCCCCCCCCCCCCCCACGGATTAGGATTTCGATGATTTTGGGAACAACTTTTTTCTCAATATTACTGAGGATTAGTCTAGCCCCCCCCCCCCCCCCCCCTTTCAATTTGGTTCCGACGCCGGTGTATATTATGTTACCAGTACATGAGAAATGAATGGACTCTTAAATAAATACATGCAAATTGTTAACATTCTTTTTCAATCAACATATTTTGATTGACACTGGCTCAAAATGAACAATATGACCACTCAATCAAACTATTTATGCACCGTGGCATTTAAATCGTGAATATCAAATCTTTGCTTTAATTATCAAATGCATCTACTTAGTAGCTGTTTAGACAAGTAAATAATATATCTGCAACAATAAGGTATTTGGTCTGATGAATTTGACATTTTTAGAACGAATACCTGACTAGAATAAAGGATATACATGCAGGTCTTTCTACGAACAAACAGGATGATATTGGTTCAACGAGACTAGAGTTCATTATTGCTTGGATTCATACAATTTTTGAAATATTTTGATTACTGATACATAGTTTGATGGGATCATTTCTATTTTTAAGAATTCATATTATAAAAATGTGCGTAATTCAAATACAGATTATATTTCTTGCCAAGCACAATAACATATCGTTGATTTCAAAATAAATCAAAGTACTGAAGTACTGACGGGAGTTGATTTTATCGATTATCACTTATTTGAAAATCAATTTATCGTGCGTGGCAATTAGTTTCTAGTTTCTATTTGAATTACCCACTTTTTTATAATATGAATTTTTAGACGTTTCCGACAAGAATTTCGAGGAACCCCCTCTCTGCTTGTCGCAGATTTACGGAGACAGCCGTGAGCGTCTGGTTGAACGAGACTATATTAACTCTGGCGTAGGAATACATGAGACTACAAAAATATCTAAAAAAATATCTAAAATTTGACTATTTTCAAAGTGTTAATAAATAAATTTCCTTGAAAAACAATGCTTCAGCATTTTTTTCTATTACATGTATTTTCAAGAACTTAGTCTTGTCAGCGGTGATGATTTGTGCTTTTCCAGAGTAACTGCATAGGAGAGTTGATTAAAATATTACGGGGCGCTCTCTCCCGTTCGGGACTAATACTGGACCAACCTTGAGCTTATTCTCTTGTTGTTGGACTCAGCCTCAGGAAACCTCCAACAACCCAAAACGCGTTTAAGTTTTTAGACTTTTATATAGACTTTACATGAAACATACTTTTACGTGGGTTTTGTATGCAGTAGGTTTTTGATAAATTTCACAATAATTACTTATTAGTTAAAATTCAATTATAGCTTACGGACATCACACGTTTTGAAATACCATAGGTATAAGCAGTTACTCTGGTGCAGGCGATTTGAAGTTTTTTTGCAACATGTTTTAATTCATGAGTATAGATATGGTATGAAAAAGGACCTCAAGCCTTTAAAATATAACTGTTCAAGGATCAAAGTATTTTTTTTAGATTTTTACTATCTACAAGCGTATAATTTGATACTTTTCCAAAATTTTAAAAAGCTGTCTTCTCTGGAATAAGACTTTGAATAATGTGATAAGTTAATTAAAGAAAAGACGCCAAAAATTAAAATCTGAACCATAAATAACAATATATTACAAAAGGTATTAAACAGCATGTCCTACAAACCAGCTTGTTTAAAATATCTTAAAAAGGTTATAAACATTCTCTTTGGTGACAAGGAGAAAGTATTTCGTTATTTTTATTCAATGACAGAGATTATTAATCATTACAAACAACAACAAAACCCCCTATACCAAAAAGATTAAATTTGCAGAAGTGTAAAATTATACAATAACATCTTAAATATTACGGTCACTAAGTTATTACAATTATATCATTTATTTAATGCCTTTATTATTCCGAGTGACCTCTACATAGCATATAAGTAAAGCACATGAAAATGAAAACGTTCAAACTGCATTAAGACATTAATGAAAAAGTATTTATTCTTGTAAAAGTCCAACAAACAATAATGTATACGTATGACTACATGTAAATCAAATTTTGGCATAATTTGCCTTCTTTAACTTAAGATTTTAATTTTTTGGATTGTCTGAGGTTTTAGCCAAAAGTTGTAGATAATAGAAATATTATTTTTTCATTTCACACAAACTTCACACCATAATTGTAAAATACAAAGTATAATAGACGTAAAGCCTAAAATGACTCTTTTTCTTATAATATTATTCTACGACTTTTTATCCTTTTATGTAAAGTTCAATTTGTAAACCTTCTTAAAGTTTTATGAAAGCGAATCATGCGTAAGTACAATCAGTAAAAAGAAACATAACACAATTTTTACATTGGAATATATTGAGAAAAATCTTTAAATTGTTCGCCTGTAAAATAAATCAGCCAATAAAGTTGTAATGCACATCGGCGAGGGTGTGGTCGAATTATTAAATAGAAATTAATCTTCTTAAAAATCGACATATATTCTGAAATTTTGTATTTTGTTGTAAATGCCAATAAGTAACAGTATCTTAGGTCTTATAATGCCAAGTTATTTCTGAAATAAATATAGAATGGGCTTGGGTCGATACCAACCGCTCGGGCTGATACCAGGGACGAGATCAAAACAACAGTGTGATGTTGTTTATATCATATATCTAAAATCAAAGACTTTTATTCAATTCAAATTCCGAATAAGGAATATAATTTACAAACCTCGTTCGTTTTTATTCCTTTTTATGTGCGTTAGGAACTGAAAGAGTTGTTGGACTTTGTTGACAAACCATCGTTGTTTGAAATACAGTAGGAGTCTGTCGTCTGAGATGAAGCACTATCTTCTTGAATTCAAAATTATCAAGAGAGAAACTTCCAACCTACGCCATCGTTAATTAAAGAAAAGACGCCAAAAATTAAAATCTGAACCATATATAACAATATATTACAAAAGGTATTAAACAGCATGTTCTACAAACCAGCTTGTTTAAAATATCTTAAAAAGGTTAAAAACATTCTCTTTGGTGACAAGGAGAAAGTATTTCGTTATTTTTATTCAATGACAGAGATTATTAATCATTACAAACAACAACAAAACCCCCCATACCAAAAAGATTAAATTTGCAGAAGTGTAAAATTATACAATAACATCTTAAATATTACGGTCACTAAGTTATTACAATTATATCATTTATTTAATACCTTTATTATTCCGAGTGACCTCTACATAGCATATAAGTAAAGCACATGAAAATGAAAACGTTTAAACTGCATTAAGACATTAATGAAAAAGTATTTATTCTTGTAAAAGTCCAACAAACAATAATGTATACGTATGACTACATGTAAATCAAATTTTGGCATAATTTGCCTTCTTTAACTTAAGATTTTAATTTTTTGGATTGTCTGAGGTTTTAGCCAAAAGTTGTAGATAATAGAAATATTATTTTTTCATTTCACACAAACTTCACACCATAATTGTAAAATACAAAGTATAATAGACGTAAAGCCTAAAATGACTCTTTTTCTTATAATATTATTCTACGACTTTTTATCCTTTTATGTAAAGTTCAATTTGTAAACCTTCTTAAAGTTTTATGAAAGCGAATCATGCGTAAGTACAATCAGTAAAAAGAAACATAACACAATTTTTACATTGGAATATATTGAGAAAAATCTTTAAATTGTTCGCCTGTAAAATAAATCAGCCAATAAAGTTGTAATGCACATCGGCGAGGGTGTGGTCGAATTATTAAATAGAAATTAATCTTCTTAAAAATCGACATATATTCTGAAATTTTGTATTTTGTTGTAAATGCCAATAAGTAACAGTATCTTAGGTCTTATAATGCCAAGTTATTTCTGAAATAAATATAGAATGGGCTTGGGTCGATACCAACCGCTCGGGCTGATACCAGGGACGAGATCAAAACAACAGTGTGATGTTGTTTATATCATATATCTAAAATCAAAGACTTTTATTCAATTCAAATTCCGAATAAGGAATATAATTTACAAACCTCGTTCGTTTTTATTCCTTTTTATGTGCGTTAGGAACTGAAAGAGTTGTTGGACTTTGTTGACAAACCATCGTTGTTTGAAATACAGTAGGAGTCTGTCGTCTGAGATGAAGCACTATCTTCTAGAATTCAAAATTATCGAGAGAGAAACTTCCAACCTACGCCATCGTAATGAGTCAAATTCTTTCACTGGGGTTTCGTAAGTTTCCCGTCAGATTCCATTTATAAAAATCCATACTGTTATAGCAAGTTGTTTGAGAACGTTTATATGCGCATCCATTAACCATCCATTAACCACTTAATTTTTACTCTGGTTTTCTAAGATTTTTAGCAATAAATAAAAATATTCAGACGTGTAAGGTGATGCTTTGTATTATCTATTTGTTATTCTATCGTTATATCACAAACTGGTCTTAATTTAAAGCAAAGATATTTGGGATTAGCGATTTTAAATTTGAGGGCAATACACTCCCTTAACGATGGGCTGAGACAGAGAAATATCAGCCCTGAGGGCGATACAGCCCTAGCTTTTGGTTGCTGTCTCACCTAGCCCAAAACACGTTTATCAGGGCTGATACACTACTAGGTATATGATATTAATAAAAACTAGCTTTTTAACTACGTACAAGCTCAGAAAACAGCATTGGGTTTGTCTTGAAGGCCTGAGAAGATACAATTACTCCAAAACAGTACCAATGGTTCAACTGATCTTTTATTTTTTTTAACCTCAAAATTGAAAGTATTTATATTGAATACAGAATGATTAAAGCACAGTTAATGAGTTATGTCATTGCCAATCTGTATCCCACTCTAAATTCACCATTTTGAATTGAGACCCCCCACACCACCCAAAACACATTTCCAGTGCCTTCCTATTGATAATGAATCGTTTCAAAGAATTAAACCAATGATTTAATTAGATATCTTATTTTGTATTTTAAGATGGCTAGCTACAGCGCTAGCTTACCAATACAAGTTTACTGTAGATCTAAAGTAAAGTTTATTTTTTTTGGTGATCTGCTTGATCTTTTTAAGGAGATTCCTTTGTTAACATTCTTTAACAGATATAAGTGTGAAAACGAATTCTGTTGAACATTTATAATCTAAACAAAATATAATTTAATTTTTGTGTGTTCCTTAAACCATGAAAAATATTGTTGTTAGACTATAGTACTAGATCTATCTGCAAGAGTCGCACTTCTGTAATTATACTGATTGGGACTAGATACAAACTATTCGAAGTTTTTTTTCCTTTTAACAGCATCGATATATATATAGATATAGATATAGATATATATATATATATATATATATATATATAAAGCACTGAATAGAATCAACAACACTAGGCATCTTTAAGGTGTCGGATCTAATGTATAGATACTAAGCCAGTAAACTGAATATATAAAGCACTAAAAATGGCGAACGACACGAACAATAGAAATTGTCAAATTTTCGGGACAACCCGTCCCTTCTTCAGGACCAAAAAATAAATTACATAAGTAAAAAACAAAGAAAACAAAATCTAAAGCTACTACTAAACTACTTAAGAAACTATGAAAAAGAACAGCTACATTATACACATCATTTGATCACATTCTTAAAGGTGTTGATACTGTCGCCGATCGCTATAAAGTAATCAATCGATCAATCAATAAGAATGTGATCAAATGATGTGTATAATGTAGCTGTTCTTAACGCATACGAACAAAATTCTTGGTATCTTTTCAGGATTTGAAATTTCAATACACGAAAAAAAATTCTCTTAGACGTGTCCATTTTACTTAGAGAAATAAGCTAGACACAATAAAAAATACTTTTGTAATGAAAGTTAAAACTTATATATAAAAATTTCTTATTACAGTATAATAGGAGTGTTTTCCTATCCTGTGCAACGTATAAAAAGTTAACCCTCGTTGTCATTCCACCAGACGAAGTAGAGGGACATTTTAACACAACTTATTTAGCTGATATAAGTAATAACAAATGTTATAACATTTTAATTTAAAATTATTTCTCATGTAAAATTTCATACCTCAAAGTAGCCCCAAACTACCCCCGAAGATGGTGCTTTTGACACGTTCTAAATATGCTTCCGCACGAGATAGAGCTATTCTATGTATATATGACATTTTGAGAAAGATGTTTAAAGTTTTTTTTGTATATTTCTATGCAAACATTTAACCACAAATGGCCCATCCAACCTACGGGGATCATGATTTGAACAATCTTGAATTTTCACTACCTAAAGTTGTATCTTTCTTGCTTTGAAGAAGAAAACTTACAATAATCCTTAATCATTTCCTCTGGATAGAAGGCATGGCTATTTATTTTAACAACCTTAAATTCCCGTAACCTAATAATCCTTTGTACAAAATTTAGTTAAGGTGGAATAACACATCGTCACAAAATGGCTGAACTCTGATCGAAACGACATTTCGTTATATTAAAAGGATTTTATCGACGGCAACATGTACCTTCCTTCATAGCTGGGTGTTTAAAGTGTTGGGCTTGTGATCCGTACATCCCGAGTTCGAATCCATTGGGGGCTTTTGCTGTTACTTACTGGATTGATTTTTTTTTTTAGATATTTTAAGATATTCATTTTTTATCCCCAAACTGCAAATTTTTCGCTTATTTGGCATATGTACGATTTATTTATCATAATGTCTTTCATAATAAAATAATTAACTGTTAATTCGAGTGACTTTTTCCAGGTGTGTTATTCCACCTTAAAATTGGCTTAGTGGTTCCAAAGCAGAAGTCAACAAGGGCACCGCTAAGCGGAGCATCCCCTCGCGACATGAGTCATTGTAGGGGGAAATGCATTATTAAGGAAAATACATGTAAATTTATCAGATCAAAATAAATGTGACGCAAGTATTTCTTAAAACCACTTTGAATTCATAATAACTATCTTATCCTAATCCCCAAGCTTTGTGGTGTATAAATTGAGGGAGGGGGTTAGCATTTACGTGGTTGTAAAGTTTTCCTATTCCTTGCAGAAACTCAACATATATGCTTTAAAGTTTAATAATTTAGATTAATTAAGTGACATTCATTTCATAAACGATCCATATACATTATAAAACGTAGCTGAAGAATTAGCGATCGGTTGTGTCTGCTCTGATGGATAATTCTAGTTGCTTGTCGTATGTCAACCCATAGTTGTAGATATACAGCTCTTATTAATATGAAGAAATTTTCACGCGATAAATGTGCGATATCTGTCAAAGTTTTGGACTAGTTCTATTGTAAGTTAAACGGGAAAATATGACCGAAAGTCGACTGCTTGTTTCGATGTAAATCGGATGTCTTTAATCTCTTGTCCGCTTCAACTTTAAACTATGGACAAACTTCTACCCCCCCCCCCCCCCCCCACAATACTACAAACTGTTTGCTTTTACGGGCCGCCAGGAGGCAGTCCGTTATTTGATACACATTTAAATATTGTAACTGCGTTTCTGCGGGATAGTTTTTTTTAATTAATTAATAGTATGCTCATTTTTATCAATTGAAAGTAAATGTGCATGTAGAAATGAAAAGTTGGTCATAGACTGTCGTGTTAGACGCATTTTTATCGGGACTATAATATATTCGGAAAATTTCGGAGTTTTTCATTGTATCGGGATCTGTATACGGGACATACTAAAGACCTGAAATACTAAAGACCTGAATGACATGAACTGTTATATAAATGATGTATTTGAGTTCTTATATGCTGCGTCAAATGAAATGACTTTGTGTGTGAATTTATTGTATTGCCACATGTGCTTTGTGGTCGAAAATTATCATGAAATGACATCCAAATCATTTTTTACGCAAAAATATGAAAAAAACTGAAAATTTGTATGGACCAGAAAATTTGAGCTAACCTGATTTATTTTTAATTCTTTTGAAATAACAATGATTATCTTCATAATCTGTAGTTTAGATAAGATTTAGAATTCCATTTAGGAAAAAAATATCGAAGTCTATTCTTAATAATAATAGTAAAATGTTAAAATTCAAAACGAGTTGCTGAAAATATAGTAATTAGAATCAAAATCTATAATTAAAATTAGTACAACCAACTCGTTATTTTCTTTGTGGTGTGTTTTTGATGTAAATAATAGTATATTTTTGCGGCCCATTTGACGCATGCGTCAATATGATTTCTTGTTTTACCTTTACTACTAGTACATGTAGATTAAAATCTAAAAAAATGTCAAGTTGGATTTGAACTGCATACAGTATTGATTTGCTTCAAGTCCTACATAAAATTACCGATAATGTCTATTGTCAAGTCGTACATAAAATTCAACAAGTTGCGCGAGGGGATAAAAAAGTGAAAATTTTACAGACGGTCGGACAGACAAACAGACTGACAGACACACAAACATTCGAGCGACAGACAAAAATTGATCAGAAAAGTTCACCTGAGTTTTAAAGTATTGCGAGTTTAAAACTCAGGTGAAACTACATCACCTTAAGATGCTTCCACACAAGCTATAACTTTTCTTGCAAACTGGTTTTTACAGAGGAAGGTTTCTAAATTTTTCTGAGCATATTTCTTTGTTAAAGTTCAACCTCCAATGTGGCCCAACCCTACTCCCATGGATCATAATTTGAACAAATTTGATTCAACACTATCTGAGAATGCTTCCACAAGATAGGTAAAGTTAGCTACTATTAACTGGCTACTAGTAACTGGCTACGAGAACTAAGAAAAGCTAGTTACTAGTAACTGGCTACGAGATTAAATAAAAGTTGGCTACTAGTAACTGGCTAAGAGAAGTAGGAAAAGCTAGCTACTAGTAACAGGCTACGAGATGAAAGAAACTTGGCTTCTAGTTACTTCTTACTGTCAATGTAAGAACACATACCAAGGATTTCTATTTGTGTTCTTAAGATGTACATTGCACTATATCACTGCCAATTGTCAATAATATAGATTGTGCAATGTATATATAGATTGAAGATATATGTCAGACATGCTAATATCAACATTCTGTCAAGTCATCCACATTACACTACGATACAATTGCTCAGATATCTCTCTTTATGTAGTCAGCTACTTGTGCATTTCGTTACAAATATCTTTATTTTTTGTCTGTTTTGTAAATATATCTCAAGTAGCTGTACATATAGATTAAAGATATATGCCAGACATGCTGATATCAACATTCTGTCAAGTCATCCACATAATATTATGGCACAATTACTCAGATATCTCTCTTTATGTAGTCAGCTACTTGTGCATTTCGTTACAAATATCTTTATTTTTTTTCTGTTTTGTCTATATATCTCAAGTAGCTGAATATATAGATCGAAGATATATGCCGGAATGCTACTATCAACATTCTGTCAAGTCATCCACATAATATTACAACACAATTACTCAGATATCTCTCTTTATGTAATCAGCTACTTGTGCATTTCGTTACAAATATCTTTATCTTTTTGCTGTTTTGTCTATATATCTCAAGTAGCTGTACATATATATTGAAGACATTTGCCAGACATGCTACTACCAACATTCTGTCAAGTCATCCACAAAATATTACGATACAATTACTCAGATATCTCTCTTTATATAGTCAGCTACTTGTGCATTTCGTTACAAATATCTTTATTTTTGTCTGTTTTGTCTATATATCTCAAGTAGCTGTACATATAGATTAAAGATATATGCCAGACATGCTGATATCAACATTCTGTCAAGTCATCCACATAATATTACGGCACAATTACTCAAATATCTCTTTTTATGTAGTCAGCTACTTGTGCATTTTGTTACAAATATCTTTATCTTTTTGCTGTTTTGTCTATATATCTCAGGTAGCTGTACATATATATTGAAGATATACGCCAGACATGCTACTACCAACATTCTGTCAAGTCTTCCACATAATATTACGATACAATTTCTCAGATATCTCTTTTTATGTAGTCAGCTACTTGTGCATTTTGTTACAAATATCTTTATTTTTTGTCTGTTTTGTCTATATATCTCAAGTAGCTGAATATATAGATTGAAGATATATGCCGGAATGCTAATATCAACATTCTGTCAAGTCATCCACATAATATTACAACACAATTACTCAGATATCTCTCTTTATGTAGTCAGCTACTTGTGCATTTTGTTACAAATATCTTTGTCTTTTTGCTGTTTTGTCTATATATCTCAAGTAGCTGTACATATATATTGAAGATATATGCCAGACATGCTACTACCAACATTCTGTCAAGTCATCCACATAATATTACGACACAATTTCTCAGATATCTCTGTTTATGTAGTCAGCTACTTGCGCATTTCGTTACAAATATCTTTATTTTTTGTCTGTTTTGTAAATATATCTCAAGTAGCTGTACATATAGATTAAAGATATATGCCAGACATGCTGATATCAACATTTTGTCAAGTCATCCACATAATATTACGGCACAATTACTCAGATATCTCTTTTTATGTAGTCAGCTACTTGTGCATTTTGTTACAAATATCTTTATTTTTTGTCTGTTTTGTCTATATATCTCAAGTAGCTGAATATATAGATTGAAGATATATGCCGGAATGCTAATATCAACATTCTGTCAAGTCATCCACATAATATTACAACACAATTACTCAGATATCTCTCTTTATGTAGTCAGCTACTTGTGCATTTTGTTACAAATATCTTTATCTTTTTGCTGTTTTGTCTATATATCTCAAGTAGCTGTACATATATATTGAAGATATATGCCAGACATGCTAATACCAACATTCCGTCAAGTCATCCACATAATATTACGATACAATTTCTCAGATATCTCTCTTTATGTAGTCAGCTACTTGTGCATTTCGTTACAAATATCTTTATTTTTTGTCTGTTTTGTCTATATATCTCAAGTAGCTGTACATATAGATTAAAGATATATGCCAGACATGCTGGTATCAACATTCTGTCAAGTCATCCACATAATATACGGCACAATTACTCAGATATCTCTCTTTATGTAGTCAGCTACTTGTGCATTTTGTTACAAATATCTTTATTTTTTGTCTGTTTTGTCTATATATCTCAAGTAGCTGAATATATAGATTGAAGATATATGCCGGAATGCTAATATCAACATTCTGTCAAGTCATCCACATAATATTACAACACAATTACTCAGATATCTCTCTTTATGTAGTCAGCTACTTGTGCATTTTGTTACAAATATCTTTATCTTTTTGCTGTTTTGTCTATATATCTCAAGTAGCTGTACATATATATTGAAGATATATGCCAGACATGCTACTACCAACATTCTGTCAAGTCATCCACATAATATTACGATACAATTACTCAGATATCCCTCTTTATATAGTCAGCTACTTGTGCATTTTGTTACAAATATCATTATTTTTTGGCGGTTTTATTAATATATCTTTAGAAGCTGAATATATAGATTGAAGACATTTGCCAGACATGGTAATACCAACATTCTGTCAAGTCATCCACATAATATTACGGCACAATTTCTCAGATATCTCTCTTTATGTAGTCAGCTACTTGTGCATTTCGTTACAAATATCTTTATTTTTTGTCTGTTTTGTCTATATATCTCAAGTAGCTGTACATATATATTGAAGATATATGCCAGACATGCTACTACCAACATTCTGTCAAGTCATCCACATAATATTACGATACAATTTCTCAGATATCTCTTTTTATGTAGTCAGCTACTTGTGCATTTTGTTACAAATATCTTTATTTTTTGTCTGTTTTGTCTATATATCTCAAGTAGCTGAATATATAGATTGAAGATATATGCCGGAATGCTAATATCAACATTCTGTCAAGTCATCCACATAATATTACAACACAATTACTCAGATATCTCTCTTTATGTAGTCAGCTACTTGTGCATTTTGTTACAAATATCTTTATCTTTTTGCTGTTTTGTCTATATATCTCAGGTAGCTGTACATATATATTGAAGATATATGCCAGACATGCTACTACCAACATTCTGTCAAGTCATCCACATAATATTACGATACAATTTCTCAGATATCTCTTTTTATGTAGTCAGCTACTTGCGCATTTCGTTACAAATATCTTTATTTTTTGTCTGTTTTGTAAATATATCTCAAGTAGCTGTACATATAGATTAAAGATATATGCCAGACATGCTGGTATCAACATTCTGTCAAGTCATCCACATAATATTACGGCACAATTACTCAGATATCTCTCTTTATGTAGTCAGCTACTTGTGCATTTTGTTACAAATATCTTTATTTTTTGTCTGTTTTGTCTATATATATCAAGTAGCTGAATATATAGATTGAAGATATATGCCGGAATGCTAATATCAACATTCTGTCAAGTCATCCACATAATATTACAACACAATTACTCAGATATCTCTCTTTATGTAGTCAGCTACTTGTGCATTTTGTTACAAATATCTTTATCTTTTTGCTGTTTTGTCTATATATCTCAAGTAGCTGTACATATATATTGAAGATATATGCCAGACATGCTAATACCAACATTCTGTCAAGTCATCCACATAATATTACGATACAATTACTCAGATATCCCTCTTTATATAGTCAGCTACTTGTGCATTTTGTTACAAATATCATTATTTTTTGGCGGTTTTATTAATATATCTTTAGAAGCTGAATATATAGATTGAAGAAATTTGCCAGACATGGTAATACCAACATTCTGTCAAGTCATCCACATAATATTACGATACAGTTACTCAGATATCTCTCTTTATATTGTCAGCTACTTGTGCATTTTGTTACAAATATCTTTATCTTTTTGCTGTTTTGTCTATATATCTCAGGTAGCTGTACATATATATTGAAGATATATGCCAGACATGCTACTACCAACATTCTGTCAAGTCATCCACATAATATTACGATACAATTTCTCAGATATCTCTTTTTATGTAGTCAGCTACTTGTGCATTTTGTTACAAATATCTTTATTTTTTGTCTGTTTTGTCTATATATCTCAAGTAGCTGAATATATAGATTGAAGATATATGCCGGAATGCTAATATCAACATTCTGTCAAGTCATCCACATAATATTACAACACAATTACTCAGATATCTCTCTGTATGTAGTCAGCTACTTGTGCATTTTGTTACAAATATCTTTATCTTTTTGCTGTTTTGTCTATATATCTCAGGTAGCTGTACATATATATTGAAGATATATGCCAGACATGCTACTACCAACATTCTGTCAAGTCATCCACATAATATTACGATACAATTTCTCAGATATCTCTTTTTATGTAGTCAGCTACTTGCGCATTTCGTTACAAATATCTTTATTTTTTGTCTGTTTTGTAAATATATCTCAAGTAGCTGTACATATAGATTAAAGATATATGCCAGACATGCTGGTATCAACATTCTGTCAAGTCATCCACATAATATTACGGCACAATTACTCAGATATCTCTCTTTATATAGTCAGCTACTTGTGCATTTCGTTACAAATATCTTTATTTTTGTCTGTTTTGTCTATATATCTCAAGTAGCTGAATATATAGATTGAAGATATATGCCGGAATGCTAATATCAACATTCTGTCAAGTCATCCACATAATATTACGACACAATTACTCAGATAACCCTCTTTATGTAGTCAGCTACTTGTGCATTTCGTTACAAATATCTTTATTTTTTGTCTGTTTTGTCTATATATCTCAAGTAGCTGTACATATAGATTAAAGATATATGCCAGACATGCTGATATCAACATTCTGTCAAGTCATCCACATAATATTACGGCACAATTACTCAGATATCTCTTTTTATGTAGTCAGCTACTTGTGCATTTTGTTACAAATATCTTTATTTTTTGTCTGTTTTGTCTATATATCTCAAGTAGCTGAATATATAGATTGAAGATATATGCCGGAATGCTAATATCAACATTCTGTCAAGTCATCCACATAATATTACAACACAATTACTCAGATATCTCTCTTTATGTAGTCAGCTACTTGTGCATTTTGTTACAAATATCTTTATCTTTTTGCTGTTTTGTCTATATATCTCAAGTAGCTGTACATATATATTGAAGATATATGCCAGACATGCTAATACCAACATTCCGTCAAGTCATCCACATAATATTACGATACAATTTCTCAGATATCTCTCTTTATGTTGTCAGCTACTTGTGCATTTCGTTACAAATATCTTTATTTTTTGTCTGTTTTGTCTATATATCTCAAGTAGCTGTACATATAGATTAAAGATATATGCCAGACATGCTGGTATCAACATTCTGTCAAGTCATCCACATAATATACGGCACAATTACTCAGATATCTCTCTTTATGTAGTCAGCTACTTGTGCATTTTGTTACAAATATCTTTATTTTTTGTCTGTTTTGTCTATATATCTCAAGTAGCTGAATATATAGATTGAAGATATATGTCGGAATGCTAATATCAACATTCTGTCAAGTCATCCACATTATATTACAACACAATTACTCAGATATCTCTCTTTATGTAGTCAGCTACTTGTGCATTTTGTTACAAATATCTTTATCTTTTTGCTGTTTTGTCTATATATCTCAAGTAGCTGTACATATATATTGAAGATATATGCCAGACATGCTAATACCAACATTCTGTCAAGTCATCCACATAATATTACGATACAATTACTCAGATATCCCTCTTTATATAGTCAGCTACTTGTGCATTTTGTTACAAATATCATTATTTTTTGGCAGTTTTATTAATATATCTTTAGAAGCTGAATATATAGATTGAAGACATTTGCCAGACATGGTAATACCAACATTCTGTCAAGTCATCCACAAAATATTACGATACAGTTACTCAGATATCTCTCTTTATATTGTCAGCTACTCGTGCATTTTGTTACAAATATCTTTATTTTTTGTCTGTTTTGTCTATATATCTCAAGTAGCTGAATATATATATATTGAAGATATATGCCGGAATGCTAATTTCAAAATTCTGTCAAGTCATCCACATAATATTACGGCACAATTACTCAGATATCTCTCTTTATGTAGTCAGCTACTTGTGCAGTTCGTTACAAATATCTTTATTTTTTGTTGGTTTTGTCAATATATCTCAAGTACCTGTATATCTAAATGGACGATATATGCCAGACGTGCTATTATCAACATTTCTTCAAGTCATCCACATAATATTACGACATAATATCTCAGATATCTCTCTTGATGTAGTCCGCTACTTGTGCATTTTGTTACAAATATCCTCATTTTTTGGCGGTTTTGTCAATATATCTCAAGTAGCTGTATATTTAAATTGAAGATATATGCCATACTTGCTAAATTAACATTCCTTCAAGTCATCCAAATAATATTACGACACGGGTACTCAGATATCTCTTTTTATGTAGTCAGCTACTTGTGCATTTTGTTACAAATATCTTTATTTCTCCCCATACGTTTTTCGTGTGCACTTAAAAAGATGAAGTGAATGAAAGAAAATTACCAGTGAAATTTAAATTATGAGTAAATTTTGCCCCACCCCCTCCCCCATCCCCTTACAGATAAGATTTTTACAATTTACAATTGATGAATTTAATTTTTTTTGTTTGTTCTTCAATATTTAAATTAAAAACTAGATATCTTTAATCTTTAATCTTTATGTACAGAAACTTGAGTAACATGGAAAGTGTTAAAAATGAAGATATTTGTAAAGAAATGCAGTAGTAGCTGACGAGATTATGAGTGATATCTGAGTAGTTGTGCCGTAATATCATGTGGATGACCTAATAGAATGTTGAAATAAGCAAGACTGGTTAATATGAGCAGTCTATACATAAAGCTACTTGGAAAATGTTGACAAAATCCTAAAAAAAAAGGAATATTTTTAACAAAATGTTTTAGAAGCTGATGAGATTTAAAGGGATATCTAAGTAATTGTGTCATAATATCATGTTGGTGACCTTATAGAATGTTTAAATCAACCACACTATTAGATATCTTCATTTTTTTACACAGCTACTTGAGGTTTATCAACTAAACTGTTGAAAATGGAAGTTTTTATAACAAAATGCACTTGTAGCTGATGAGATTGAGAAAGATATATAAGTAATTATGTCGTAATATCATGTGAATGTCCTAATATAATATTAAAATGAACATGACTTGTATATATCAGCATTCTATATACAGCTACTTGAGATATATTGACAAAACCGCCAAAAAATAAAGATATTTGTAACAAAATGCTCAAGTAGCTGACCACATAAAGGGAAATATCTGAGTAAGTGTGTCGTAATATTATGTGGATGACTTGAAGCAATGTTGATAATACAACGTCTGGCATATATCTTCAGTTTAAATATACAGCTACTTGCAATATATTGACAAAACCGTCAAAATATAAGGATATTTGTAACAAAATGCGCAAGAAGCTGACCACATAAAGAGCGATATCTGAGTAATTGTGTCGTAATATTATGTGGATGACTTGACAGAATGTTTATAATAGCATATCTGGCACATATCTTCAATCTAAATATACAGCTACTTGCAATATATTGACAAAACCGTAAAAAAATAACAATATTTGTAACAAAATGCACAAGTAGCTGACTACATAAAGAGAGATATCTGAGTAATTGTGTCGTAATATTATGTAGATGACTTGAAGGAATGTTGATAATAGCATGTCTGGCATATATCTTCGGTTTAAATATACAGCTACTTGAGATATATTGACAAAACCGCCAAAATATGAGGATATTTGTAACAAAACGCGCAAGTAGCTGACCACATAAAGAGCGAT
Organism: Magallana gigas; assembly: GCF_963853765.1. Taxonomy (NCBI): domain Eukaryota; kingdom Metazoa; phylum Mollusca; class Bivalvia; order Ostreida; family Ostreidae; genus Magallana; species Magallana gigas. Next base: position 6,030,098 of record NC_088854.1, on the reverse strand, counting down.
ATCTGAGTAATTATGTCGTAATATTATGTGGATGACTTGAAGCATTGTTGATAATAGCATGTCTGGCATATATATTCAGTTTAAATATACAGCTACTTGAGATATATTGACAAAACCGCCAAAATATGAGGATATTTGTCACAAAATGCGCAAGTAGCTGACCAAATAAAGAACTATACCTGAGTAATTATGTCGTAATATTATGTGGATGACTTGAAGCAATGTTCATAATAGCATATCTGGCACATATCTTCAGTTTAAATATACAGCTACTTGCAATATATTGACAAAACCGTAAAAAAAATAACGATATTTGTAACAAAATGCACAAGTAGCTGACTACATAAAGAGAGATATCTGAGTAATTGTGTCGTAATATTATGTAGATGACTTGAAGGAATGTTGATAATAGCATGTGTGGCATATATCTTCAGTTTAAATATACAGCTACTTGCAATATATTGACAAAACCGTCAAAATATAAGGATATTTGTCACAAAATGCGCAAGTAGCTGACCACATTAAGAGCGATATCTGAGTAATTGTGTCGTAATATTATTGGGATGACTTGAAGCATTGTTGGTAATACAATGTCTGGCATATATCTTCAGTTTAAATATACAGCTACTTGCAATATATTGACAAAAGCGTCAAAATATAAGGATATTTGTAACAAAATGTGCAAGTAGCTGACCAAATAAAGAGCGATATCTGAGTAATTGTGTCGTAATATTATGTGGATGACTTGAAGGAATGTTGATAATAGCATATCTGGCACATATCTTCAATCTAAATATACAGCTACTTTCAATATATTGAGAAAACCGTAAAAAAATAACGATATTTGTAACAAAATGCACAAGTAGCTTACTACATATAGAGAGATATCTGAGTAATTCTGTCGTAATATTATGTAGATGACTTGACAGAATGTTGATAATAGCATGTCTGGCATATATCTTCGGTTTAAATATACAGCTACTTGAGATATATTGACAAAACCGCCAAAATATGAGGATATTTGTAACAAAATGCGCAAGTAGCTGACCACATAAAGAGCGATATCTGAGTAATTATGTCGTAATATTATGTAGATGACTTAAAGGAATGTTGATAATAGCATATCTGGCACATATCTTCAATCTAAATATACAGCTACTTGCAATATATTGACAAAACCGTCAAAATATGAGGATATTTGTCCCAAAATGCACAAGTAGCTGACCACATAAAGAGCGATATCTGAGTAATTGTGTCGTAATATTATGTGGATGACTTGAAGGAATGTTGATAATAGCATATATGGCATATATCTTCAGTTTAAATATACAGCTACTTGCAATATATTGACAAAACCGTAAAAAAATAACAATATTTGTAACAAAATGCACAAGTAGCTGACTACATAAAGAGAGATATCTGAGTAATTGTGTCGTAATATTATGTAGATGACTTGAAGGAATGTTGATAATAGCATGTCTGGCATATATCTTCCGTTTAAATATACAGCTACTTGAGATATATTGACAAAACCGCCAAAATATGAGGATATTTGTAACAAAACGAGCAAGTAGCTGACCACATAAAGAGCGATATCTGAGTAATTATGTCGTAATATTATGTAGATGACTTAAAGGAATGTTGATAATAGCATATCTGGCACATATCTTCAATCTAAATATACAGCTACTTGCAATATATTGACAAAACCGTCAAAATATGAGGATATTTGTCCCAAAATGCACAAGTAGCTGACCACATAAAGAGCGATATCTGAGTAATTATGTCGTAATATTACGTGGATGACTTGAAGGACTGTTGATAATAGCATGTGTGGCATATATCTTCAGTTTAAATATACAGCTACTTGCAATATATTGACAAATCCGTCAAAATATGAGGATATTTGTCACAAAATGCACAAGTAGCTGACCACAAAAAGAGCGATATCTGAGTAATAATGTCGTAATATTATGTGGATGACTTGAAGGAATGTTGATAATAGCATATCTGGCATATATCTTCAGTTTAAATATACAGCTACTTGCAATATATTGACAACCCCGCCACAAAATAAGATATTTGTAACAAAATTTCACAAATAGCTGACTACATAAAGAGAGATATCTAAGTAATTGTGTCGTAATATTATGTGGATGACTTGAAGGAATGTTGATAATAGCATGTGTGGCATATATCTTCAGTTTAAATATACAGCTACTTGCAATATATTGACCAAACCGTCAAAATATGAAGATATTTGTAACAAAATGTGCAAGTAGCTGACCACATAAAGAGCGATATCTGAGTAATAGTAATTATGTCGTAATATTTTGTGGATGACTTGAAGGAATGTTGATAATAGCATGTGTGGCATATATCTTCAGTTTAAATATACAGCTACTTGCAATATATTGACAAAACCGTCAAAATATAAAGATATTTGTAACAAAATGCGCAAGTAGCTGACCACATAAAGAGCGATATCTGAGTAATTATGTCGCAATATTATGTAGATGACTTGAAAGAATGTTGATAATAGCATATCTGGCACATATCTTCAATCTAAATATACAGCTACTTGCAATATATTGACAAAACCGTAAAAAAAATAACGATATTTGTAACAAAATGCACAAGTAGCTTACTACATATAGAGAGATATCTGAGTAATTCTGTCGTAATATTATGTAGATGACTTGACGGAATGTTGATAATAGCATGTCTGGCATATATCATCAGTTTAAATATACAGCTACTTGAGATATATTGACAAAACCGTCAAAATATGAAGATATTTGTCACAAAATGCGCAAGTAGCTGACCACATAAAGAGCGATATCTGAGTAATTATGTCGTAATATTATGTAGATGACTTAAAGGAATGTTGATAATAGCATATCTGGCACATATCTTCAATCTAAATATACAGCTACTTGCAATATATTGACAAAACCGTCAAAATATGAGGATATTTGTCCCAAAATGCACAAGTAGCTGACCACATAAAGAGCGATATCTGAGTAATTGTGTCGTAATATTATGTGGATGACTTGAAGGAATGTTGATAATAGCATATATGGCATATATCTTCAGTTTAAATATACAGCTACTTGCAATATATTGACAAAACCGTAAAAAAATAACAATATTTGTAAGAAAATGCACAAGTAGCTGACTACATAAAGAGAGATATCTGAGTAATTGTGTCGTAATATTATGTAGATGACTTGAAGGAATGTTGATAATAGCATGTCTGGCATATATCTTCGGTTTAAATATACAGCTACTTGAGATATATTGACAAAACCGCCAAAATATGAGGATATTTGTAACAAAACGCGCAAGTAGCTGACCACATAAAGAGCGATATCTGAGTAATTATGTCGTAATATTATGTGGATCACTTGAAGCATTGTTGATAATACAATGTCTGGCATATTTCTTCAGTTTAAATATACAGCTACTTGCAATATATTGACAAAACCGTCAAAATATAAGGATATTTGTAACAAAATTGCAAGTAGCTGACCAAATAAAGAGCGATATCTGAGTAATTGTGTCGTAATATTATGTGGATGACTTGAAGGAATGTTGATAATAGCATATCTGGCACATATCTTCAATCTAAATATACAGCTACTTGCAATATATTGAGAAAACCGTAAAAAAATAACGATATTTGTAACAAAATGCAAAAGTAGCTTACTACATATAGAGAGATATCTGAGTAATTCTGTCGTAATATTATGTAGTTGACTTGAAGGAATGTTGATAATAGCATGTCTGGCATATATATTCAGTTTAAATATACAGCTACTTGAGATATATTGACAAAACCGCCAAAATATGAGGATATTTGTCACAAAATGCGAAAGTAGCTGACCAAATAAAGAGCTATACCTGAGTAATTATGTCGTAATATTATGTGGATGACTTGAAGCAATGTTGATAATAGCATATCTGGCACATATCTTCAATTTAAATATACAGCTACTTGCAATATATTGACAAAACCGTAAAAAAAAATAACGATATTTGTAACAAAATGCACAAGTAGCTGACTACATAAAGAGAGATATCTGAGTAATTGTGTCGTAATATTATGTAGATGACTTGAAGGAATGTTGATAATAGCATGTCTGGCATATATCTTCAGTTTAAATATACATCTACTTGAGATATATTGACAAAACCGTCAAAATATAAAGATATTTGTAACAAAATGCACAAGTAGCTGACCACATAAAGAGCGATATCTGAGTAATTATATCGTAATATTATGTGGATGACTTGAAGGAATATTGATAATAGCATATCCGGCACATATCCTCAATCTTAACATACAGCTACTTGCAATATATTGACAAAAACCATAAAAAATAACGATATTTGTAACAAAATGCACAAGTAGCTGACCACATAAAGAGCGATATCTGAGTAATTATGTCGTAATATTATGTAGATGACTTGAAGGAATGTTGATAATAGCATATCTGGCACATATCTTCAGTTTAAATATACAGCTACTTGCAATATATTGACAAAACCGTCAAAATATGAGGATATTTGTCCCAAAATGCACAAGTAGCTGACCACATAAAGAGCGATATCTGAGTAATTGTGTCGTAATATTATGTGGATGACTTGAAGGAATGTTGATAATAGCATATATGGCATATATCTTCAGTTTAAATATACAGCTACTTGCAATATATTGACAAAACCGTAAAAAAATAACAATATTTGTAAGAAAATGCACAAGTAGCTGACTACATAAAGAGAGATATCTGAGTAATTGTGTCGTAATATTATGTAGATGACTTGAAGGAATGTTGATAATAGCATGTCTGGCATATATCTTCGGTTTAAATATACAGCTACTTGAGATATATTGACAAAACCGCCAAAATATGAGGATATTTGTAACAAAACGCGCAAGTAGCTGACCACATAAAGAGCGATATCTGAGTAATTATGTCGTAATATTATGTGGATCACTTGAAGCATTGTTGATAATACAATGTCTGGCATATTTCTTCAGTTTAAATATACAGCTACTTGCAATATATTGACAAAACCGTCAAAATATAAGGATATTTGTAACAAAATTGCAAGTAGCTGACCAAATAAAGAGCGATATCTGAGTAATTGTGTCGTAATATTATGTGGATGACTTGAAGGAATGTTGATAATAGCATATCTGGCACATATCTTCAATCTAAATATACAGCTACTTGCAATATATTGAGAAAACCGTAAAAAAATAACGATATTTGTAACAAAATGCAAAAGTAGCTTACTACATATAGAGAGATATCTGAGTAATTCTGTCGTAATATTATGTAGTTGACTTGAAGGAATGTTGATAATAGCATGTCTGGCATATATATTCAGTTTAAATATACAGCTACTTGAGATATATTGACAAAACCGCCAAAATATGAGGATATTTGTCACAAAATGCGAAAGTAGCTGACCAAATAAAGAGCTATACCTGAGTAATTATGTCGTAATATTATGTGGATGACTTGAAGCAATGTTGATAATAGCATATCTGGCACATATCTTCAATTTAAATATACAGCTACTTGCAATATATTGACAAAACCGTAAAAAAAAATAACGATATTTGTAACAAAATGCACAAGTAGCTGACTACATAAAGAGAGATATCTGAGTAATTGTGTCGTAATATTATGTAGATGACTTGAAGGAATGTTGATAATAGCATGTCTGGCATATATCTTCAGTTTAAATATACATCTACTTGAGATATATTGACAAAACCGTCAAAATATAAAGATATTTGTAACAAAATGCACAAGTAGCTGACCACATAAAGAGCGATATCTGAGTAATTATATCGTAATATTATGTGGATGACTTGAAGGAATATTGATAATAGCATATCCGGCACATATCCTCAATCTTAATATACAGCTACTTGCAATATATTGACAAAAACCGTAAAAAAATAACGATATTTGTAACAAAATGCACAAGTAGCTGACTACATAAAGAGAGATATCTGAGTAATTGTGTCGTAATATTATGTAGATGACTTGAAGGAATGTTGATAATAGCATGTGTGGCATATATCTTCAGTTTAAATATACAGCTACTTGCAATATATTGACAAAACCGTCAAAATATAAGGATATTTGTCACAAAATGCGCAAGTAGCTGACCACATTAAGAGCGATATCTGAGTAATTGTGTCGTAATATTATTGGGATGACTTGAAGCATTGTTGATAATACAATGTCTGGCATATATCTTCAGTTTAAATATACAGCTACTTGCAATATATTGACAAAAGCGTCAAAATATAAGGATATTTGTAACAAAATGTGCAAGTAGCTGACCAAATAAAGAGCGATATCTGAGTAATTGTGTCGTAATATTATGTGGATGACTTGAAGGAATGTTGATAATAGCATATCTGGCACATATCTTCAATCAAATATACAGATACTTGCAATATATTGAGAAAACGTTAAAAAATAACGATATTTGTAACAAAATGCACAAGTAGCTTACTACATATAGAAAGATATCTGAGTAATTGTGTCGTAATATTATGTAGATGACTTGACGGAATGTTGATAATAGCATGTCTGGCATATATCTTCAGTTTAAATATACAGCTACTTGCAATATATTAACAACCCCGCCAAAAAATAAAGATATTTGTAACAAAATGCACAAGTAGCTGATTACATAAAGAGAGATATCTGAGTAATTGTGTCGTAATATTAAGTGGATGACTTGAATAAATGTTGATAATAACATGTCTGGCATATTTCTTTAATTTAAATATACAGCTACTTGAGATATATTGACATCCCCGCCACAAAATAAAGATATTTGTAACAAAATTTCACAAATAGCTGACTACATAAAGAGAGATATCTGAGTAATTGTGTCGTAATATTATGTGGATGACTTGAAGGAATGTTGATAATAGCATGTGTGGCATATATCTTCAGTTTAAATATACAGCTACTTGCAATATATTGACAAAACCGTCAAAATATGAAGATATTTGTAACAAAATGTGCAAGTAGCTGACCACATAAAGAGCGATATCTGAGTAATTATGTCGTAATATTATGTGGATGACTTGAAGGAATGTTGATAATAGCATGTGTGGCATATATCTTCAGTTTAAATATACAGCTACTTGCAATATATTGACAAAACCGTCAAAATATAAAGATATTTGTAACAAAATGCGCAAGTAGCTGACCACATAAAGAGCGATATCTGAGTAATTATGTCGTAATATTATGTAGATGACTTGAAAGAATGTTGATAATAGCATATCTGGCACATATCTTCAATCTAAATATACAGCTACTTGCAATATATTGACAAAACCGTAAAAAAAATAACGATATTTGTAAGAAAATGCACAAGTAGCTTACTACATATAGAGACATATCTGAGTAATTCTGTCGTAATATTATGTAGATGACTTGACGGAATGTTGATAATAGCATGTCTGGCATATATCATCAGTTTAAATATACAGCTACTTGAGATATATTGACAAAACCGTCAAAATATGAAGATATTTGTCACAAAATGCGCAAGTAGCTGACCACATAAAGAGCGATATCTGAGTAATTATGTCGTAATATTATGTAGATGACTTGAAGGAATGTTGATAATAGCATATCTGGCACATATCTTCAATCTAAATATACAGCTACTTGCAATATATTGACAAAACCGTAAAAAAATAAAGATATTTGTAACAAAATGCACTAGTAGCTGACTACATAAAGAGAGATATCTGAGGAATTATGTCGTAATATTATGTAGATGACTTGAAGGAATGTTGATAATAGCATGTCTGGCATATATATTCAATTTAAATATACAGCTACTTGAGATATATTGACAAAACCGCTAAAAAACAGACAAAAAATAAAGATATTTGTAACGAAATTCAGAAGTAGCTGACTACATACAGAGGGATATCTGAGTAATCGTGTCGTAATATTATGTAGATGACTTGACATAATGTTGATATTAGCAAGTCTGGCATATATCTTCAATTTATATATACAGCTACTTGCAATATATTGACAAAACCGTAAAAAAATAACAATATTTGTAACAAAATGCACAAGTAGCTGACTACATAAAGAGAGATATCTGAGTAATTGTGTCGTAATATTATGTAGATGACTTGAAGGAATGTTGATAATAGCATGTCTGGCATATATCTTCGGTTTAAATATACAGCTACTTGAGATATATTGACAAAACCGCCAAAATATGAGGATATTTGTAACAAAACGCGCAAGTAGCTGACCACATAAAGAGCGATATCTGAGTAATTATGTCGTAAAATTATGTGGATCACTTGAAGCATTGTTGATAATACAATGTCTGGCATATATCTTCAGTTTAAATATACAGCTACTTGCAATATATTGACAAAACCGTCAAAATATAAGGATATTTGTAACAAAATTGCAAGTAGCTGACCAAATAAAGAGCGATATCTGAGTAGTTGTGTCGTAATATTATGTGGATGACTTGAAGGAATGTTGATAATAGCATATCTGGCACATATCTTCAATCTAAATATACAGCTACTTGCAATATATTGAGAAAACCGTAAAAAAATAACGATATTTGTAACAAAATGCAAAAGTAGCTTACTACATATAGAGAGATATCTGAGTAATTCTGTCGTAATATTATGTAGTTGACTTGAAGGAATGTTGATAATAGCATGTCTGGCATATATATTCAGTTTAAATATACAGCTACTTGAGATATATTGACAAAACCGCCAAAATATGAGGATATTTGTCACAAAATGCGAAAGTAGCTGACCAAATAAAGAGCTATACCTGAGTAATTATGTCGTAATATTATGTGGATGACTTGAAGCAATGTTGATAATAGCATATCTGGCACATATCTTCAATTTAAATATACAGCTACTTGCAATATATTGACAAAACCGTAAAAAAAAATAACGATATTTGTAACAAAATGCACAAGTAGCTGACTACATAAAGAGAGATATCTGAGTAATTGTGTCGTAATATTATGTAGATGACTTGAAGGAATGTTGATAATAGCATGTCTGGCATATATCTTCAGTTTAAATATACATCTACTTGAGATATATTGACAAAACCGTCAAAATATAAAGATATTTGTAACAAAATGCACAAGTAGCTGACCACATAAAGAGCGATATCTGAGTAATTATATCGTAATATTATGTGGATGACTTGAAGGAATATTGATAATAGCATATCCGGCACATATCCTCAATCTTAATATACAGCTACTTGCAATATATTGACAAAAACCGTAAAAAAATAACGATATTTGTAACAAAATGCACAAGTAGCTGACTACATAAAGAGAGATATCTGAGTAATTGTGTCGTAATATTATGTAGATGACTTGAAGGAATGTTGATAATAGCATGTGTGGCATATATCTTCAGTTTAAATATACAGCTACTTGCAATATATTGACAAAACCGTCAAAATATAAGGATATTTGTCACAAAATGCGCAAGTAGCTGACCACATTAAGAGCGATATCTGAGTAATTGTGTCGTAATATTATTGGGATGACTTGAAGCATTGTTGATAATACAATGTCTGGCATATATCTTCAGTTTAAATATACAGCTACTTGCAATATATTGACAAAAGCGTCAAAATATAAGGATATTTGTAACAAAATGTGCAAGTAGCTGACCAAATAAAGAGCGATATCTGAGTAATTGTGTCGTAATATTATGTGGATGACTTGAAGGAATGTTGATAATAGCATATCTGGCACATATCTTCAATCAAATATACAGATACTTGCAATATATTGAGAAAACGTTAAAAAATAACGATATTTGTAACAAAATGCACAAGTAGCTTACTACATATAGAGAGATATCTGAGTAATTGTGTCGTAATATTATGTAGATGACTTGACGGAATGTTGATAATAGCATGTCTGGCATATATCTTCAGTTTAAATATACAGCTACTTGCAATATATTGACAACCCCGCCAAAAAATAAAGATATTTGTAACAAAATGCACAAGTAGCTGATTACATAAAGAGAGATATCTGAGTAATTGTGTCGTAATATTAAGTGGATGACTTGAATAAATGTTGATAATAACATGTCTGGCATATTTCTTTAATTTAAATATACAGCTACTTGAGATATATTGACAACCCCGCCACAAAATAAAGATATTTGTAACAAAATTTCACAAATAGCTGACTACATAAAGAGAGATATCTGAGTAATTGTGTCGTAATATTATGTGGATGACTTGAAGGAATGTTGATAATAGCATGTGTGGCATATATCTTCAGTTTAAATATACAGCTACTTGCAATATATTGACAAAACCGTCAAAATATGAAGATATTTGTAACAAAATGTGCAAGTAGCTGACCACATAAAGAGCGATATCTGAGTAATTATGTCGTAATATTATGTGGATGACTTGAAGGAATGTTGATAATAGCATGTGTGGCATATATCTTCAGTTTAAATATACAGCTACTTGCAATATATTGACAAAACCGTCAAAATATAAAGATATTTGTAACAAAATGCGCAAGTAGCTGACCACATAAAGAGCGATATCTGAGTAATTATGTCGTAATATTATGTAGATGACTTGAAAGAATGTTGATAATAGCATATCTGGCACATATCTTCAATCTAAATATACAGCTACTTGCAATATATTGACAAAACCGTAAAAAAAATAACGATATTTGTAAGAAAATGCACAAGTAGCTTACTACATATAGAGACATATCTGAGTAATTCTGTCGTAATATTATGTAGATGACTTGACGGAATGTTGATAATAGCATGTCTGGCATATATCATCAGTTTAAATATACAGCTACTTGAGATATATTGACAAAACCGTCAAAATATGAAGATATTTGTCACAAAATGCGCAAGTAGCTGACCACATAAAGAGCGATATCTGAGTAATTATGTCGTAATATTATGTAGATGACTTGAAGGAATGTTGATAATAGCATATCTGGCACATATCTTCAATCTAAATATACAGCTACTTGCAATATATTGACAAAACCGTAAAAAAATAAAGATATTTGTAACAAAATGCACTAGTAGCTGACTACATAAAGAGATATATCTGAGGAATTATGTCGTAATATTATGTAGATGACTTGAAGGAATGTTGATAATAGCATGTCTGGCATATATATTCAATTTAAATATACAGCTACTTGAGATATATTGACAAAACCGCTAAAAAACAGACAAAAAATAAAGATATTTGTAACGAAATTCAGAAGTAGCTGACTACATACAGAGGGATATCTGAGTAATCGTGTCGTAATATTATGTAGATGACTTGACATAATGTTGATATTAGCAAGTCTGGCATATATCTTCAATTTATATATACAGCTACTTGAGATATATTGACAATTGACAGTGATATAGTGCAATGTACATCTTAAGAACACAAATAAAAATCCTAGGTATGTGTTCTCACATGGACAGTAAGAAGTAACTAGAAGCCAAGTTTCTTTTATCTCGAAGCCAGTTACTAGTAGCCAGTTACGAGTAGCCAACCTTGATTTTATCTCGTAGCCAGTTACTAGTAGCTAGGTTTTCTTACTTCTCGTAGCCAGTTACTAGTAGCCAGTTACTAGTAGCTAACTTTACCTATCTGCTTCCACACAGGTTTTAGTTTTTCTGCACGACCGAATGGATTTTGAAAAGAAGATTTTTGAAAAATGCCGACAAATTGTCAATTATTCCTAATTATTTTCCCTTGGAAGAGAGAATGACCCTTTTAACAAACTTGAGTCTCCTTTACTGAATGATTCTTTTGGCAAGGTTTAGTTAAGATCGGCCAAGTGGTTCTAGAGGAGTATCGAAAATAAATAAAGTCAGTTTTTTATCATCGGGTCTGAATGAATGGATCCTACAATAATTTTTGCTTTTTCTCTGCCGTGTCCATCCAATAGGATTATATTAATAAACCAGGACTACTTTACATGTATCTAAAGCTGGCAACCAGAAGAATACAGGATATGTTATACCCGCTTGTAGGTAATGTCGATTTGAAGGTCATTTAGTATGTACAATATATGTCTTCCAAACAGATATAACTGCTAGAGTTAAAAAGTTTGGCCAACAAAACAATAGGCATGGACCAATGATCGTAAAGGTTTCTTATCTATGATCGTTGATCTTCTTTATTTAGATTAATCATCATAAATACAAACTCCATTCATAAAAACACAATCTACTGAGTCTTTGCATCCAGTTTCGTCCTCAAACTTATTCAAACATGCGATGCAACTATTCGCGCTAGGTCCTCCAAAAACCTCTTCACAAACCCCTTGGTTGGTAGTTTTGCAAACTAAAACAAATTTCAAAAAGAGTAAGAACTTTTTTTTTTTATAATTTATTTGCAAGAACAAACAAAGTATACAATAACTTCAAGCACAGAATTCTAATAAGCTATCTACAAGACAGCACATTGTCTTAAATAAGATACTATGATTATTATTTTTGTCATCTAATTTTATATTGCTTATGAAAAAAATACTTTAAAGAGTATTTAGAGTTGTATAGATTCCACAGATAATGTTTCAGTGTATTACACACACACACACACACACACACACACACACACACACACACATATATATATATATATATATATATATATATATATATATATATATATATATATATATATATATATATATATATATATACAATTAGCATTGATTCATAAAGCAAGTAAAAAAAAAGGTGTACAAATAAGGCTAAATTAGCAATGTATAGAGATTTAAATAAATGTACAAGTAGTATCTTGTCTAACCCGGTAGACAACATTATCAATTACATAGTCTCTGGGTGTAGAGATACATAGGCAGACTCTATGTATCCATGGTATATAACAGTTTACTATATTACAATTGTTCACTGTTTTTGTCTATATAATTATGATATAAAAATCATGGACAAAAAGAGTTTGCTGTCCTAATGAGGAGGTTCTACCTTGTTTTACAGTCCATATCCTCCCTTATATGACAGCTCTACTGGAAGACAGGTCTCTTCTCAGTAGTTTTAGAATATTTTACACTATGATAATAAGACATATCACATCATCTTTGACAGATTTTCAAAAACCTTGCACTCAGCATTTGCATTTAAAAAACGTAAAACTGAGGCATAAAAACAAGTGGATTTTTTAACATGATTATATATGATACATTCAGTTTCATTCATAGAATCCAATCTACAAAGCATTTTTTGTTTGTAAATTCTATAAGCTACATAAGTGATAAGTAAATTTAGAGATTTAGTTTTATCGCTTTTTTCATAGAAGAAACCAACAACAATATGTTTCCATTGTATTTTGAATGACAATAAACTACTAACAGTATTCCATATGTTTTTAACATTGTTACATTCAAAAAGCAAATGTTTTATATTTTCTATTTGTTTACAGTGTACACATTGATTTGATATATCTTTTTTCCATTTACCCACATATACATTATTATACAAATATTGACTGGGGTTGAGGGCAACATTGATTATATTAGCCCCCGAGGGACAAAGTATTGCCCGACGCGAAGCGGAGGGCAATATTTTCGTCCCAAGGGGGCTAATATAATCAATGTTGCCCTAAAACACAGTCAACATTTGTTTTGTTATATGAAGAAACAAACCAAAATTTATGAAAGTAATCGAAAACTGATCGCCGTAATTTTCTCAGCTCAACAAAGAATTCACGAATTCAATTTTGTCGAAATATCCTCTGCATCAAACGGTCACTGGTGATATTCCGCCGACCGTAAGAATTAACATACAGATGTTCTACCTGATTTTACTTCACAGTAATTCGCCAATCCTTATATCCGTTATGAAAGCAAACCGTCGCATTGCGCGTCCGTTATTTACTTGCCTTGACTGACTCTCTATTATGACGTCACCTTGTTTTGGAGTTGCAAAGAATTATTTACGTCATCGTTTACGAATGCACAAATCAGAGGCGAATATTTGAAATAGAGGGAATGTTCTCTAGATATTATTCCTAGCCGGTCAATATCAAAAAAATATTGACCGGTCAATATTTTTCGGACGAGCTAATATTACAATTATTGACTATTCGTCTATATAGAGTTATATAGTGAGAAAATACTACTGAATATAACAATACATAATATATTATTTAAAAGCTTGTAACTGAATTCAGCTACATGTTTATCTTTTATATCTTTAATCTTGCATTCATAAATATTTTTCCAACTCTTCTCATCGTATATTTCAAATTCTTTACGCAGTATTAATTGAAAAGATGGCTTACAAAACTTTTTTTCAATGAGATTTTTATAGAAAAAATTACTAGATTTACCAGTCAAGTTGTAATATCCCAGAGGGAAGTTGAAACTCATTACGCTTTGTATGTTGATAAAGTTTACATTGCTGAATGAGTAAAGTCTTCCAATTGATTTAGTTATTTGAAAAAGAATTTTGTATTCACATAACCAGTTAGATTTATTAATAATATTTGCATAATGTTCTAATCGTCTGAAGTTACCCTCGTCGTCAAACAAGTCTTTAATGTATAGTATTCCTGATTTAATCCAGTTTTCGAAGAAAACAGAGTTTCCCTTATATACTAAATTACAATTATTCCATATTGGTTGTTGTAAAATATCATCAGGTGATCTTTTTTCAAAGTGCAGTTCACGTTTACATTCATTAAAACAACAAAATATTTCTTTGTAGAATAGGGGTAATTTTATGCTATCCAAGGTCTCTGTTTTAGTAGTGGAGCACTTTAAAAGAATGTGTTTATCGATATTAAGTTTTTTACACTGGTTACTAAGAATATCAAATAGAATGCCTTTTGAGTTAAGTAATCTTGGAATCCACGCTGCTTTTAATGATTTTAACTTGCAATCTATGTCTACTATAGATAATCCACCTTTTGCTATGTCTCCAATTAAAGTATTTCGTTTGATTCTTTCCGTTTTTTCCCAAATGAAGTTAAAAATCAATCTCTGTATTCTTTTAATAAAATTGCTATCAGGAAGACAAAGTATTGACGAAGTATATACAAGTTTTGAAATAGCTAGAGTCCGAATAATACATGCTTTTCCAAAGAGTGTTAATTTTCTTCGTTTCCAGGATTCAAATAGTTTTTCCATGTCATGATAAATTCTCATCCAATTTTTATTATAGCATTCTTCCTTATCATGGCCTACATAAATACCTAGACATTTAATTGCTTTATTTGTTACTTTGATTCCATGAAGCTCTTCAAATTCGTTTTTCATATCTCCTAATAATATGCATTCAGTTTAATTAGTATTAATTTTTGACCCAGCACATTCACAGAATGCTTTAATAATATCTAAAGTATTCTTCATTGAGATTTCGTCATTCAAAGCCACTGTTAAATCATCTGCATGTTGTATACTTTTAATTTCATAGTTATTTATTTTAATGCCATTTATGTTTTGATGATTTTTAATCTTAGTCGCCAATATTTCTGCAACAAAAAGAAATAAGAGAGCTGATAAAGGACATCCTTGTCTTATTCCTCTTGTCATTGAACATGATTTTGAAAGCCAGCCGTTGTTTTTCATTTTAAAAATAGGGTTTGTATACAAAATGTTTGCCCATGTAATAAAACTTTTTCCGATATTTTTTTAAAGTTTTAAAAAGAAAATTCCATTCAACCGAATCAAATGCTTTTTCAAAATCTAAAAATAACAGAATTCCCCCCACGTTTTCTGATTCGCAAAATTCAAATATATCTAATATAAGCCGGGCATTTTCTCCAATGTATCTTCCTTTTATATATGCAGTTTGGTTATCATTGATTGTGTCTTTTAGGATCTTCTGTAGTCTTTTTGCAAAAACAAAAGCTATGATTTTGTAATCAGTATTTGTTAGACTAATTGGACGATAATTTTTTAAAGAATTATTTTCTCCTTTCTTAAACTCTAACGATATTACTGATTGCCGCTGTGTGTATGTCATCATTTTATTTTCATATATATTTTTTTAAGAGCATCGTAGAAATAAGGGCCAATTACATTCCAAAAATATTGATATAATTCACTTGGTAATCCATCAGATTTATCGTGTTTCATACTATTGACAGCTTCCGTACATTCCTCGAACGTCGGAAATTTATCTAGCATACGTTTATTATCCTCACTTATTACTGGTACATTGATTTCAGATAAGTAGTTATCAATTATTTTATTAGGGTCTTCCGTTTCGAACGGAAGACCCTCTTGTTATTCTACGGTTTCTTTTTCTTTATTAGGGTTTTCCGTTTTCAACGGAAAACCCTTCTGTTATTCTACGGTTTCTTTTTCTTTATTAGGGTCTTCCGTTTTCAACGGAAGACCCTCTTGTTATTCTTCGGTTTCTTTTTAGGGTCTTCCGTTTTCAACGGAAGACCCTCTTGTTATTCTTCGGTTTCTTTTTATTATTATACTTTTTCTTTTTTTTTCTGACTCCTTCTCGGCTTTATAACTCAAAAAGTTTCCAACCGATTTTAATGAAACTTTCAGAAATAATGTGACACTATTATTCCTCAAAGATGTTAAAGTTTTCTTGACAACGTAACTTCCGTTTTTACGTTACGTCATTTTTAAAATTTTCAAAAAGTCATTTTGTCCGCGGCGTTTCTCAAAAACGCTTTAAGATAGAGACTTGAAATTTTCAATGGTTATGATTTGGTCGATTTACCTCTGTAATAAGGCTCGAAATGAAAATCTGTCACTTCCGGTCGAAACCGGAAGTGAAACAAATTTTTCGAAAAAATGAATTTTCTGATCAAATCAAAAACGAATATGTGTTTTGTAGAGCTTATTAAGCTGAATCTAACACTGAAAGCCGTTTTAAAATCGGACGATGCATTACAAAGATATCGGGGTTTAAAAATTGATTTTTCCGGAAATTTTGATTCCGCGTCCTTGGTTTAAAAAATAGCATAATGTTCATAGTAAAGTTAACTCGTACGAAAAATAATTGTTAAGTCGTACTTAAACACATTCGGATTTTTTTTGTTAAGTCGTTCTTAAAATTAAAAAGGTTTCTGTTAATTCGTACTTAAAATCATTCGGATTTTGTTAAGTCGTACCAGGAATAATTCGATTTTTTTTCAATTTTTTTATTTTAGTTACTCTTGTTTTTGGTTTAAGAGCACGCTTCTTACAGGAGCTTCCAGCTTTACTTCCGGTATTAACGGAAGACCCACTCGTTGCTTTGCAACGAGCTTTGCTCTAGTTATTATTATAATTTTTCTTTTTTTTTCTGACTCCTTTTCGGCTTCATAACTCAAAAAGTTTTTAACTTTTTTTATGAAACTCTCAGAGATAATGTGAAATTATAATGCCTCAAAGATGTTAAAGTTTCTATAGCAACGTCACTTCCGTTTTTACGTTACGTCATTTTTAAAAATTTCAAAAAGTCATTTTGTCCGCGGCTTTTTTCAAACACGCTTCAAGATAGAAAGTTGAAAATTTTCGAGCTTATATATTGATCGTTTTGCCTCTGTAATAAGGCTGAAAATGAAAATCCGTCATTTCCGGTCGAAACCGGAAGTGAATCAAATTTTTCGAAATTTTGAATTTTTTTATCAAATAAAAAACATATATGTATTGTGTAAAGCCTAATAAGCTGAATCTAACACTGAAAACTGTTTTTAAATCGGATGATGCATTACAGAGATATTGGGGGTTAAAAATTGATTTTTCCGGAAATTTTGATTCCACGTTCTTGGTTTAAAAAATAGCATAAAGTTAAAAGTTAAATTAACTCGTACCAAAAATAATTGTTAAGTCGTACTTGAACACATTTGGATTTTTTTTGTTAAGTCGTTCTTGAAATCGAAAAGGTTTTTGTTAATTCGTACTTAAAATCATTTGGGTTTTCTTAAGTCGTACCAGGAATAATTCGATTTTTTTCATCTTTTTATTTTAGTTACTCTTGTTATTGGTTTAACGAGGCCGAGTACAGAACAAGTACGCACGCTTTCGCGCAGCATTTCATTTGTATTGTGACGTCATCTTTTTGCTTTGTTGACGCCATGGCGGGATAGTTTCAACTGCAGATATTCAGCGAAATTTGTTGAAAATAGCTCGTTTGATGTGTAAAATTGATATTATATTGTGGAATAAACATAAATGTCTCGAAGTATAAGCTATATTTGGGCTTGGGTCGAAAACGTGAAGAGGGTTCAGCAAGCCTAACCCTTTGTCATGTTCTCTTAACCCGCCTAAATATCGCTTACTTCATTTATTTCAAGACATTAACCATGTATTTTATATTAATTATCCTTAAAATGTGATGTTATATATTTATTTATTACTTAAATATGTCTTAATGTTTTAATAATACAATAAAGATCACCATTTCCGTCATTATCAAATAAAAAATAGCCATTATCTGACAAACTGGGAAATTGGGCGTACAAAAAATAACTTTGATAAAACCCCTGGAACAAACCAGGAGGTTTTTTTTATTTGACAATTTGATTCCTTTTAGCAATAACTTTAATATGTAGAACAGAAAAAGAAATCCCTAGGGCAGAAGTTTAAAAAATGTGCAAATTTGGTACATTTCAAGCAAAATCCTATAGGATCCTATGTTAAAAATTAACAAACTTTGAGATGACCCCTTAAACAAACGGTGTGGTAAATGTCTTATTTTTTTATTTTAAAATAATAATTATATCAGTAGAAATTCTTGTAAAATATTTCATTCAAAAATTTAAGGCAGAAAAAATTAGACCCGGCCTCGTTAAGAGCTCTGCTTCTTAATGAAACTTCCAGCTTTACTTCCGATATTAACGGAAGACCCACTCGTTGCTTTGCAACGGGCTTTGCTCTAGTTATTATACTTTTTTTTTCTTTTTCTGACTTTTTTGGAGCGTTATTTCTCAGAAACAATTCAACCGATTTACACCAAATTTTTAGGAGTTATAAAGCATCAATGTCGCTACTGATTATTAAAATTTCAAATGATTACGTCACTTCCGGTTTCAGATATGGACGATTTTGTAAATCTTTAAGGGTCATTTTGTCCACGCATCTCATCCAAAACTAATCAAGATAGAAGCTGGAAATTTTCAGGGATTGTAGATGAATGCATGTAGATGTACCCCCATGCTTCCAATTATGAAAATTGCTCAAGGCCTCGAAGCTCGCCTGAACCTGAAAATTAGCACCAAATTTTTTCACGAAATTTTCGCACATTTTCTGTAATATCTTTTGATGTATAAATATTTTGTTAACACATGTAATGCAAAAGTTGTTTAATTTTGCAAGACCTTTAATTTGATATCATGAAAGAGGGGCTGGCCCCTCAAATTAGGGGCTCTAAAGTCTTCTTACAATAACTCTTTACTAAACGATATTTTGTTATTAATTATAGAAGCAAAAATGTGTACTGTACATCTGTTTATCTATTCAGTATCATACCTTAGTCATATGTTACGTAATTAGGGGTTTCAAGGGGCCAGAAGTTGAAAAATTTGATCATTCATATCAGAAAAAGGAAAAATATTTTGAATAGCACTGTAGAACAAATGTTGTTTAAAATAATGTTCTCAACAATACGAATACTAAAATGTTGTTGTTGGTGGCCCCGGTAAGGAGTTTAAGGGTCGGCCCCTAAAACACATTTATACAGATATCTTGAGAAAGGTTAACAATTCCTAAACACTTGTTGAACAAAATATGTTTATATTTGCAAGACCTTTAATTTGATATCAAGAAAAAGGGGCTGGCCCCTCATATTAGGGGCCAGGGGCTCTAAAGTCTTTTTATAATAACTCTTTACTGAAAAATATTTTGTTATTATTTTTAGAAGCAAAAATGCTCATTGTTCAGCTGTTTATCTATACAGTATCATAACTAAGTCATATGTTACGTAATTTGGGGTTTCAAGGGGCCAGAAGTTGAAAAAATTGATCATTAATATCTGAAAAAGGAGAAATATTTTGAAAAGCAAAGTAGAACAAAAGTTGTTCAAAATAATGTTCTTAACAAAATGATACCAAAAATGTTGTTGTTAGTGGCCCCGATAAGGGGTTAAAGGGTCAACCCCTAAAACACAGTTGTTTAGATATCTCGATAACGTTTTACAATTTGTGAACACTTGTAGAACAAAACATGTTTAAATTAGAGAGACCTTTTATTTGATATCAAGAAAAAGGGGCTGACCCCTCAAATAAGGGGCCAGAAGAGCTATTAAGTCTTTTTATAATAACTCTTTTCTCACAAATAATTTGATATTAATCATAAAGCAACAAAGAAGCTTTTTTATGCTTAATTTTAAACTGAAATCCGTTTTAAAATCGGACGCTGCATTACAGTAAAATTGGGATTTAAAAATTAAGTTTTCCGGAATGTTTAATTCCACGTTCTTGGTTAAGAAAATAGCGTTATGTTCAAAATAAAATTAACTCGTACCAAAAAAAATTGTTAAGTCGTACTTGAACACATTCGGATTTTTTGTTAAGTCGTTCTTGAAATCAGAAAGGTTTTTGTTAATTCGTACTTAAAATGATTCGGATTTTGTTAAGTCTTTCAAGGAATTATTCGATTTTTTCATCTTTTTATTATCGTTACCCTTGTTATTGGTTTAAGAGCTCTGCTTCTTACAGGAACTTCCAGCTTTACTTCCGACATTAACGGAAGACCCACTCGTTGCTCTGCAACGAGCTTTGCTCTAGTTATTCTTTTTTTTTCTTTTTCTGACTTTTTTGGAGCGCTATTTCTCAAAAACTATCCATCCGATTCGCACAAAATTTCCAGGACGGATAGAGCATGATCGGCGCTACATATTATAAATTTTTCAATCGATGACGTCACTTCCGGTTTCAGATATTGACGATTTTGTAAATTTTTAAGGATCATTTTGTCCACGCATCTACTCCAAAACTAATCAAGATAGAAGCTGGAAATTTTCAGGGATTGTAGATGAATGTATGTAGATGTACCCCCATGCTTCCAATGATGAAAATTTGTAAAGGCCTCAAAGCTCGGCTGAACCTGAAAATTGGCACCAAATTTTTTCACGAAAATTTTACACATTTTCTGTGATATCTTTTGATGTATAAATAATTTGTTATAACATGTAACGCAAAAGTTGTTACAAATTACACGGGCTTTCGTTTAATATCAAGAAAAAGGGACTGGCTCCTCAAATTAGGGGCCAAGAGGGCTGTAAAACCTTCTTACAATAACTCTTTACTGAATAATAATTTGCTATTAATTATAGAAGCAACAATGTTCATTGTTGGGCTGTTTATCTTTACAGTACCATACTTAAGTCATATGTTACGTAATTAGGGGTTTCAAGGGGCCAGAATTCAAAACTTTGATCATTGACATCTGAAAAAGGAGAAATATTTTTAAAAGCAACGTAGAACAAAAGTTGTTCAAAATAATGTTCTGAACAATATGATACCATAAATTTTGTTTTTAGTGCCCCCGGTAAAGAGTTAAAGGGTCGGCCCCTAAGATACAGTTGTTTAGATATCTCGATAACGGTTAACCATTTGTGAACATTTGTAGAACAAAGTATGTTTATATTAGCGAGACCTTTTATTTGATATCAAGAAAAAGGGGCTGACCCCTCAAATTAGGGGCTAGAAGGGCTATTAAGTCTTTAATAATAACTCTTTTCTGACCAATAATCTGATATAAATCATAAAGCAACAAAGGAGCTTTTATTAAGCTTAATTTAAAGCTGAAATTCGTTTTAAAATCGGACGATGCATTACAAAAATATTGTGATTTAAAAATTGCGTTTTCAGGAAATTTTAATTCCACGTTTTTGGTTACAAAAAATAGTGTTCTGTTAAAAGTTAAATTAACTCGTACCTAGAATAATACGGTAATTGTTAATTCGTACTTGAATTCGGGACTTTTTTTTATTAAATCGTTCTAGAAATTGTAAAGGTTTTTGTTAATTCGTTCTTGAAATCATTCAGACATTGTTAAGTCGTACTAAGAATTAATCGATTTTTTAAAAGTATTTTTTGAATTTTCTTTGTAGTTGGTTTTAGAACTCTGCTTCTTACAGGAACTTCTATCTTTACTCTCGACACCACCGGAAGACCCACTCGTTGCTTTGCAACGAGCTTTGCTCTAGTTATTCTTTTTTTCTTTTTCTGACTTTTTTGGAGCGTTATTTCTCAAAAACTACCCACCCGATTTGCACAAAATTTTTAGGAGTGATAGAACATCATTGTCGCTACAAATTATTAAATTTTTGCATGATGACGTCACTTCCGGTTTCAGATATAGATGATTTTGTAAGTTTTTAAGGGTCATTTTGTCCACGCATCTCCTCCGAAACTAAACAAGATAGAAGCTGGAAATTTTCAGGGGTTGTAGATGAATGTCTGTAGATGTACCCCCATGCTTCCAATTATGAAAATTGCTCAAGGCCTCGAAGCTCGCCTGAACCTGAAAATTAGCACAAAATTTTTCCACGAAATTTTTGCACATTTTCTGTAATACCTTTCGATGTGCACATAATTTGTTAAAACATGTAATGCAAAAGTTGTTTCAATTATCACGAGCTTGCCTTTGATATCGAGAAAAAGGGGCTGACCTCTCAAATTAGGGGCCAAGGGGGCTCTAAAGTCTTCTTACAATAACTCTTTACTGAACAATAATTTGTTATTAATAATATAAGCAAAAATGTTCATTGTACAGCTTTTTATCTATACAGTATCATACTTAAGTCATCTGATACGTAATTAGGGGTTTCAAAGGGCCAAAAGTTCAAAACTTTGATCATTAATATCTGAAAAAGGAGAAATATTTTTAAAAGCATTGTAGAACAAACGTTGCTTAAAATGGTGTTCTTGTCAATAAGCTACCTTAAATGCTTTTGTTTATGACCCCATTTAGGAGTTAAAGGGTCGGCCCCTAAAACACATTCGTACAGATATCTCAAGAACGGTTAACATTTCATGAACACTTGTTGAACAAAATATGTTTAAATTTGCAAAACCTTAAATTTGATATCAAGAAAAAGGGGCTGGCCTCTCAAATTAGGGGCCAAAAGGGCTCTAATGTCTTTTAGCAATAACTCTTTACTGAACAATATTTTGTTATTAATTATAGAAGCAAAACTGTTCATTGTACAGCTGTTCATCTATACAGTACCATACCGAAGTCATATATTACGTAATTTGGGGTTTCAAGGGGCCAGAACTCAAAACTATGATCATTAATATCTGAAAAATTAGAAATGTTTTAAAAAGCAATGTAGAACAAAAGTTGTTCAAAATAATGTTCTGAACAATATTAAACCAAAAGTTTTGTTGTTAGTGGCCCCGGTAAGGGGTTAAAGGGTCGGCCCCTAAAACACATTTGTACAGATATCTCGAGAACGGTTTACAATTCATGAACACTTGTAGAAGAAAATGTTTGTATTAGCGAGACCTTTTATTTGATATCAAGAAAAAGGGGCTGGCCCCACAAATTAGGGTGTACAAGGGCTTCTTAGTCTTTTTATGATAACTCTTTTCTGACCAATAATTTGATATTTATTATAATGCAACAAAGCAGCTTTTATTAAGCTTAATTAAAAACTGAAATCCGTTTTAAAATCAGACGATGCATTACAGAGGTATCGGAGTGTAAAAGTTGATTTTTCCGGAAATTTTGTTTCCGCGTCCTTGGTTTAAAAAATAGCGTAATGTTTATAGTAAAATTAACTCGTACCAAAAATAATTGTTAAGTCGTACTAAAACACATTCGGATTTTTTTGTTAAGTCGTTCTTGAAATCAATTAGCTTTTTGTTAAATCGTACTTAAAATCATTCGGGTTTTTAGTAGGTCGTACCAGGAATAATTCGATTTTTTCATCTTTTTATTTTAGTTACTCATGTTATTGGTTTAAGAGCTCTGCTTCTTACAGGAACTTCCAGCTTTACTTCCGACATTAACGGAAGACCCAGTCGTTGCTTTGCAACGAGCTTTGCTCTAGTTATCAATGTTTTTACTTGCGTATAAGCTCAGGTAAAATTTAAACATTTCCCCCATAATTGAATTGGTATTATGAATTTTTTTATTGTTTGAAGTCAAAAGTTCCGTTATTACGTTTGATGATTGATGTTGCTTTTCTAAATTTAGAAAATATGATGTGTTTTTTTCGCCATTTTCTACCCATTTTGCTTAGATCTACTAGTTTTACTAGTTTCTACATTTTCAATTTCTTTCTCAATTTCCTTTTTCCGTTTCTTAATTGATCTCTGTTGATATTTCGAAAAATTAATAGAAAATTCTTTTATCTTACGTTTAATACATTCCCATTTGTCGACTGGGTTCAAGGAGTTATCTAAATTATCAATGATTTTATGAATCTCCTTTTTATATTTATCGTTTTCTATATTTGACACATTTAACTTCCAGTAGCCTGGGCCTCTTTTTTCACATGATAAGTTCAGGTGAAATTTTAAAAACCTATGGTCAGACATGCGATTTCCTTTAGAATGAGTGCCAGGAATTTTCCTGATTATTAATCCACCAAATTTACGATATATATTTTCATTTAATAGTACATAATCTATCCTACTTTTAGGGTTGTTTTCTGCATCACACCATGTTAGACCATTCAACTCGGGGAATTCACTTTTCCAAAAGTCAATTAAGTTGAATTTATTCATGATATTTTTCAAAACGTGTAAACTTTTATCACTTGTATCATTAATTTGACAATTAAAGTCTCCACAAAGAATTATGTTGTCATTTAAGCAATTTTTTTCTATAAAAGATTTTAATTTTGTAAAGAAAATTTATCACCGGGTCTGAATGAATGGATCTTTGTATCCTACAATAATCATTGCTTTTTCTCTGCCGTGTCCATCCAATAGGATTATATTAATAAACCAGGACTACTTTACATGTATCTAAAGCTGGCAACCAGAAGAATACAGGATATGTTATACCCGCTTGTAGGTAATGTCGATTTGAAGGTCATTTAGTATGTACAATATATGTCTTCCAAACAGGTAAAACTGCTAGAGTTAAAAAGTTTGGCCAACAAAACAATAGGCATGGACCAATGATCGTAAAGGTTTCTTATCTATGATCGTTGATCTTCTTTACTTAGATTAATCATCAAAAATACAAACTCCATTCATAAAAACACATTCTACTGAGCCGTTGCATCCAGTTTCGTCCTCAAACTTATTCAAACATGCGGTGCAACTATTCGCGCTAGGTCCTCCAAAAGCCCTTTCACAAATCCCTTGGTTGGTAGTTTTGCAAACTAAAACAAATTTCAAAAAGAGTAAGAACTTAAAATATGAGATGCTTATGTGACTTATTGGGATATATATATATATATATATATATATATATATATATATATATATATATATATATATATATATATATATATATATATATATATATATATATATATATATATACACAATGTATATATACATATATATATATAAAGTACAGGGAATTTCACTTTTGTTGGAGCTCCACCTCCAGCCCGACCAAGGCTTGAACTAATTCGACTAGTTGTACTGCAGTGTGTTTCGCGGGTATAGGTGATTTTTTTTTAGGCCAATAATTTTACTCTGCGAATTAAGCTTGAGATTAATGTTCTCGAGGAAGGGGTGTCCAGACCCCTATCCCTCCTTCCCTGTAGATTTAAATGTTTATACTGTGTGAGGTTAATCCATCAATGTTAATTAAAATAATATATAGCTTTTACAATCGCAATTTCTCGGGTATTTCCGGCAGGCTCGGAAAAATACCACGAATGTTTTAATACTACCAGCTGTTAGAAGTCTATACATACATGTAATGGAGTCACTTCCCATCAAATTAAATATCGGCTAGACAGCCTCGTAATTCTCTTTTGTGGTATATCTCAGGGTATATTATAAGGTTTAATGAAGTCAAACTCATATCCCAAAAATCGTAAAACATGTTTATATGTTTATATTTATATCAAGTTTCATGAAAAAGGGAGTTGCCGTGGACGCGTATAAATATGATACATTCGAGGTGTTTTTCATAGCCTGCGTGAGAGGCCCAAAAAGTTGCGATAGATAGCCACTATATAAGAGCTATTAAGACATCTATTTTGTAGGTTAGAATCTGTACGAATGAACAGTATTTAAAACAAAAACGACTGATTTAAAAAAAAAAATCATTCATGATTTAGTATACATACTGGAGAATGCATCCTCCTGCACTTCACTTTCTAAAGCTGAAGAAAAATCAACTACAGCATGTAATATTCCACATAACATTTTAGAGAAATATAATTATACAATTTTATGAAATACTAGTACATGTATATAAAACATAATTTCACCAATATCTTTTAAGTTTTCATTTCCTCACTGCAATCAAAATCAAATGCATTTAGATACATTCTTTTAATAGCTATAAAGTTTATCCTTTTTATCCTCTTTTAAAATCATAAATATTATTTCTCTTCATATGGGATCGAATATACATGTATGATTCTCAATTTAATGTATTAATTAATTAATGCAAAATGGTAATTAAGAAATAAGGATATAAAATACTTTTGATATCAAAGCTGTAGTAAAATGAACACATAACCAATATAAACCTTTTTTTTCTTCTTCACATTTTTGTCTTTCAGCAGCAAGAACAACATCACAAGTTGTCTCTGGTTCTTGAGGTTGATCCTTGCAATTGCAATTTTTGGAGTTTTCACGGTCAGACATTGCTGCCAAAGCGGCGCTTGCTGTTAAGTACAGATCTAACAAGTTAATTTTTTTTACTTAAAAATCTATTTATGTCATTTGTATTTCAAGGGAATAAAAACCAAACCAAATATAACCTGCGAGTGCCGCTATGCCGATTGACCCAGCTGCTATAATGGTACCGGATATCAAACCGGATTGCGCCGGTTGAGGGGGCACAGCCTGCATACAGCAAACTCCAAACAACACTGTCCAAACAAAAAGTCCTCTTGTGATTGTCTGCATCTAATTTTTAAAGATAAATACCATTGCTTCTTAAATCATGAAAAATTATCAAAGATTACTGACTCACAAAGAATAGCTCTGCTTGTTGGTAACTATACATCACATATATTACATTTTTACAGTAATTCATTTTTTGTGTTTCATAAGATGACTCAAAGAAGAAACTATGAGTACAAGTCGAACATTTAAGCGTAGACATAGAGGACTATCCATGTATCTGTCCGTCACAATAAGGTATAACAAGCAAAAGTAAATAGTTCACAATAAAAGATGTGTTATTACAGTACTGAATGCAAGCATTCTAAGAATATTGTATTTAAGCAATACACGTACACTACCGGTTACCTAATTGTTAAATGTAGACCGTCTTATGTGGTAAACAATCGGTGAAAGATGTCCAAGGACGGTCATGATACAACACAAGAATTATGCGAACTAATTATGCTCACAAGTAATACAGTATATCTGGAAATAGTTACCTTAGATACATTTTTAGCAAATTTGCGCGTGCTCTGCATTTGCAATTCTTTCCTCTAAAAATTAATTAACAATAAAAAAGGTAAATTTTTCGAAGGCTGGTCTCCATCCTTACTATATAGACAGGTGTCCGTAAGTAGTAGTCATTAAAATACATGTTTATATAACCAGGTAACTACCCTTAGCTATAACCAGCGTGTGGAGAAGGGCTTCACTCACAATCGGTATTTGGATTGACTGGCAGGCTCGATTGTGTCTATCTTGAATATACATGTGTACTGTAGGGCTGTATCAATATATCGATATGTACCGGTATACGCCTGTCAAGCGGTATTCGATACACAGTTTTGACGATATACCGATATAAAATCGGGTTTGAAAGCGCTTTTAAAGGTCGGGGTCGAAGTTTCCAATTTAGAAATGGCTTCCTTTCTGGAGCATGAATAGAATCTATTTTAAAGAACAAGCTTACAGAAAATCACTGAACGTTATGTATGCTTTGAAAAAAGACTGATCAGACAATTAATATAATAGTTTAAACAAGTTTGATTGTTTATTACTTCACCGTATACTAAAACACGGCTGCCAGGGAAAACATGACTGCCGAGAGAATCTATACATGCTATACGCCTGCCGTTACCTGATTGATAATTTTTATTTTTTGAAATTTAATTTTACGTAACCTAACTTATCATCATAGGAATATAAAGTTGACTTCATAATAATTAGTTAGCACAAAATTAGGAATAATGTTCAATGTTGGTCAAGTTAGATACTTGTTGTATAGAATTCATACGCCTACCGAGGAAATCTATATGCCTGCCGTTTATTTGATTGATAATTTAATTTTTGGATATTATTTTAGTCTATATATATATATGAAATGTTAAACGGGAAACGATTTTGAGGTGGAATAACACACCTGGAAAAAGTCACTCAAATTAACTGTAAATTATTTGATTATGTAAGATATAATGATAAATTAAATATACATATATCAAATAAGCGAAAAATTTGCAAATTGGGGATAAAAAATGAATATCTAAAAAAATCAATTCAGTAAGTAGCAACAAAAGCCCTTGCGGGATTCGAACTCGGTATGTACGGACCACAAGCCCGACACTTTTTCATGAATAACTGAGTAACTACTCCCTGATCATTTTTTTTTTCAATAAACAGTATGACAATGATCAGTTCATATATAGTTTATCATGTAAGTCAGTACATATGTCCCTGATAATATTTAACTATTATATAAACTGATTCTTTTTTCTATTACTTTCATTGACTCAAACAAGACAGACTGAGTGTTTGTTTGGTTATTTTATTTCAAAAATCCAATATAAGATCTGTAATTTTGGTTTATTATTATGATAGTACTTTATTCTTGAAAATGCTAAACTATATAATATGATTCCTGGGAAATTAGAGGCGGCGGTAAACGATATCCGAAGGTTACCTAACATTGTGCATGTCAATATGTGTGACATTAGATATTTGAGTGGGGTTTTCCCCCCAGATTTACGGTACCCCCGCTCTTATGTTAATATATGCTCTCATGTAAAAAAATTTTCACGTCAATCCAATGATATGGCATTTGAAAACAAACAGTATGCAACAATTTCAAGCTTTTTGCGAACAGTACGTAGTTGCTAACAAAACTGTAACAGAAATTACGAAAAGACAGACAGATTCACGCTCACGATTTTTTCTTCATCAATTTTAACAAATTTCAAAACTTCGTCTCTATTCTCTAATAATGTAAGTTTTAAAATCTTGTTAAAAATCTTAAAACCTTTACCAAAACAGGCATGGCAATCAAAGTTGAGAAATAATGATTGACAGACAGACAAAAAGACGACAATAAAGAATATAACCTTCTCCGGTTTAATGGTAGAAACTAATAATAAGAAGATATTGCTTAAAGTCTGTTTGGGAAATCCAAAAATCCAATGTCAGCGTTGTCTAAATGCTTTAAAACCTGTAGGACATTGGGGAAAAAACGAATCGACTAAGACGCTGAGATTTTTGGAGAAATAATTTTAATCCAAAAATACAACAGTCAATTATAAAGAAAAAAAAATTGTAAGCACAAAGACAACAATACCAAGTAAGAAAACATTTTGTAATTTAAAAAAAAATGCTTCAACACAACTGAATTGTTTTCAATGATTAGTTATGAAAGGAACATTACCTGCATTTCGCTACCCGTTTTGAGATTGAACACTGTACATACATTACCCTGACGTGTTCCTGCGGGGTTTTATATGCTCTACACGGAAATAACATTCTACGCACCACTGTACATCGTCTCTCTATTGGTGGGTACATGAACAAATTACACATAAACACATCTTATCTCCTCTCAGTGGATGAACTGAATAAAAAACAACCTATTTCTGATAAGTAAAAAAAAGTTTGTACCTTACTTGTCCTATATGTAAAACCATTTTAACAAGACTTTGGTTTTTGGTAGGGCGTAACTGTCTATTTCTTGCATCAAAACAAGTTAAAAATGCCGCTTGCAGCAAGTGATATATGCATAGATTGAATATTCGAAGCCCAAACACTAGACAAATCTTGTTGATTTCAAGGAGCTCTGGCTGAGTGGTCAGCAACAAAATAGACAGGCCTACGTCACATTGCTGTTTACCACAACTACACAAAGTCCAAGCTTTTGTTAAAATATTTCTATTTCATACGTTTTCGTAGGCTTCAGCAATTAAGTAATTTTAATATATATAAAAAATAAACCCTTTTTTACATGTAAATAGTTCTGCAATTAAAGTACATGTAATACCATTGTATTCTTTAATTGATCAGAACTTAAAGTAAAATGAATATCTTCTGAATATTTTTATTGGAGTCCATAATTCTGACAAACTTCTGAAGAAGACGGATACCGTAATATAAAGCTGGTCGCTGTCGTGATTATGTATCAACATTTTTTGTTATGTTACGACACGTTTCATGTCCCACAATTCGGTGACAGTTGTTTTTCATATGTTCATCTATACAGTACCATACCTAAGTCATAAATTATGTAATTAGGGGTTTCAAGGGGCCATTATTTAATATTTTGATCGTTAATATCTGAAAAAGGATAAATATTTTGAAAAGCAATGTAGAACAAAAGTGGTTAAAAATAATGTTTTTAACAATATGATACCAAACATTTTGTTGCTAATGGCCCCGGTAAGGGGTTAAAGGGTCGGCCCCTAAAATACAGTTGTTTAGATATCTCGAAAACGGTTGACAATTCATGAACACTTTTAGAACAAAATATGTTTATATTAGCGAGACCTTTTATTTGAAATCAAGAAAAAGGGGCTGACCCTTCAAATTAAGGGCCTGAAGGGCTACTAAGTCTTTTCATAATAACTCTTTTCTGATCAATAATTTGATATAAATCATAAAGCAACAAAGGAGCTTTAATTAAGCTTAATTTAAACTGAAATCCGTTTTAAAATCGGACGATGCCTTACAGAGATATTGGAATTTAAAAAAAAAAAGAGTTTTCCGGAAATGTTGATTTCACGTTCTTGGTTAAAGAAATAGTTTTGTGTTCAAAGATAAATTAACTCGTACCTAAAATAATTCGGAAATTGATAATTCGTACTTAAACACAATCGAATTATTTTTGTTAAGTCGTTCTTGAAATTGGAAAGGTTTTTGTTAAGTCGTACTTAAAATAATTTGTATTTTGTTAAGTCGTACCAGGACTTATTCGATTTTTTTCATCTTTTTATTTTAGCTTTTCTTGCTATTGGTATAAGAGCTCTGCTTCTTACAGGAACTTACAGCTTTACTTCCAACATAAACGGAAGACCCACTCGTTGCTTTGCAACGAGCTTTGCTCTAGTTCTTATTATTCTTTTTTTCTTTCTTTTTCTGACTTTTTTGGAGCGCTATTTCTCAAAAACAACCCAACTGATTTGCACGAAATTTTTAGGAGTGATAGAACATCATCGTCGCTACATATTATTAAATTTTTGCATGATGACGTCACTTCCGGTTTCAGATATAGATGATTTTGTAAGTTTTTAAGGGTCATTTTGTCCACGAATCTCCTCCGAAACTAAACAAGATAGAAGCTGGAAATTTTCAGGGGTTGTAGATGCATGTCTGTAGATGTACCCCCATGCTTCCAATTATGAAAATTGCTCAAGGCCTCGAAGCTCGCCTGAACCTGAAAATTAGCACAAAATTTTTCCACGAAATTTTTGCACATTTTCTGTAATACCTTTCGATGTGCACATAATTTGTTAAAACATGTAATGCAAAAGTTGTTTCAATTATCACGAGCTTGCCGTTGATATCGAGAAAAAGGGGCTGACCTCTCAAATTAGGGGCCAAGGGGGCTCTAAAGTCTTCTTACAATAACTCTTTACTGAACAATAATTTGTTATTAATAATATAAGCAAAAATGTTCATTGTACAGCTGTTTATCTATACAGTATCATACTTAAGTCATCTGTTACGTAATTAGGGGTTTCAAGGGGCCAAAAGTTCAAAACTTTGATCATTAATATCTGAAAAAGGAGAAATATTTTTAAAAGCATTGTAGAACAAAAGTTGCTTAAAATGGTGTTCTTGTCAATAAGCTACCTTAAATGCTTTTGTTTATGACCCCATTCAGGAGTTAAAGGGTCGGCCCCTAAAACACATTCGTACAGATATCTCAAGAACGGTTAACATTTCATGAACACTTGTTGAACAAAATATGTTTAAATTTGCAAACCCTTAAATTTGATATCAAGAAAAAGGGGCTGGCCTCTCAAATTAGGGGCCAAAAGGGCTCTAATGTCTTTTAACAATAACTCTTTACTGAACAATATTTTGTTATAAATTATAGAAGCAAAAATGTTCATTGTACAGCTGTTCATCTATACAGTACCATACCTAAGTCATCTGTTACGTAATTAGGGGTTTCAAGGGGCCAAAAGTTCAAAACTTTGATCATTAATATCTGAAAAAGGAGAAATATTTTTAAAAGCATTGTAGAACAAAAGTTGCTTAAAATGGTGTTCTTGTCAATAAGCTACCTTAAATGCTTTTGTTTATGACCCCATTCAGGAGTTAAAGGGTCGGCCCCTAAAACACATTCGTACAGATATCTCAAGAACGGTTAACATTTCATGAACACTTGTTGAACAAAATATGTTTAAATTTGCAAAACCTTAAATTTGATATCAAGAAAAAGGGGCTGGCCTCTCAAATTAGGGGCCAAAAGGGCTCTAATGTCTTTTAACAATAACTCTTTACTGAACAATATTTTGTTATAAATTATAGAAGCAAAAATGTTCATTGTACAGCTGTTCATCTATACAGTACCATACCTAAGTCATCTGTTACGTAATTAGGGGTTTCAAGGGGCCAGAACTCAAAACTATGATCATTAATATCTGAAAAATTAGAAATGTTTTAAAAAGCAATGTAGAACAAAAGTTGTTCAAAATAATGTTCTGAACAATATTTAACCAAAAGTTTTGTTGTTAGTGGCCCCGGTAAGGGGTTAAAGGGTGGGCCCCTAAAACACATTTGTACAGATATCTCGAGAACGGTTTACAATTCATGAACACTTGTAGAAGAAAATGTTTGTATTAGCGAGACCTTTTATTTGATATCAAGAAAAAGGGGCTGGCCCCACAAATTAGGGTGTACAAGGGCTTCTAAGTCTTTTTATGATAACTCTTTTCTGACCAATAATTTGATATTTATTATAATGCAACAAAGCAGCTTTTATTAAGCTTAATTAAAAACTGAAATCCGTTTTAAAATCAGACGATGCATTACAGAGGTATCGGAGTGTAAAAGTTGATTTTTCCGGAAATTTTGTTTTCGCGTCCTTGGTTTAAAAAATAGCGTTAAGTTTATAGTAAAATTAACTCGTACCAAAAATAATTGTTAAGTCGTACTCAAACACATTCGGATTTTTTTGTTAAGTCGTTCTTGAAATCAATTAGGTTTTTGTTAAATCGTACTTAAAAGCATTCGGGTTTTTAGTAGGTCGTACCAGGAATAATTCGATTTTTTCATCTTTTTATTTTAGTTACTCTTGTTATTGGTTTAAGAGCTCTGCTTCTTACAGGAACTTCCAGCTTTGCTTCCGACATTAACGGAAGACCCAGTCGTTGCTTTGCAACGAGCTTTGCTCTAGTTATCAATGTTTTTACTTGCGTATAAGCTCTGGTAAAATTTAAACATTTCCCCCATATATGAATTGGTATTATGAATTTTTTCATTGTTTGAAGTCAAAAGTTCCGTTATTACGTTTGATGATTGATGTTGCTTTTCTAAATTTAGAAAATATGATGTGTTTTTTTCGCCATTTTCTACCCATTTTGCTTAGATCTAATATGTGCACCTTTAGATTGTTTATCATAAATAGAATCTAATTCTGCTTCTAACTGTTTAAGCTTTTTATAATCGAATTCCTCAGTTTTACTAGTTTCTATATTTTCAATTTCTTTCTCAATTTCCTTTTTCCGTTTCTTAATTGATCTCTGTTGATATTTCGAAAAATTAATAGAAAATTCTTTTATCTTACGTTTAATACATTCCCATTTGTCGACTGGGTTCAAGGAGTTATCTAAATTATCAATGATTTTATGAATCTCCTTTTTATATTTATCGTTTTCTATATTTGACACATTTAACTTCCAGTAGCCTGGGCCTCTTTTTTCAAATGATAAGTTCAGGTGAAATTTTAAAAACCTATGGTCAGACATGCGATTTCCTTTAGAATGAGTGCCAGGAATTTTCCTGATTATTAATCCACCAAATTTACGATATATATTTTCATTTAATAGTACATAATCTATCCTACTTTTAGGGTTGTTTTCTGCATCACACCATGTTAAACCATTCAACTCGGGGAATTCACTTTTCCAAAAGTCAATTAAGTTGAATTTGTTCATGATATTTTTCAAAACGTGTAAACTTTTATCACTTGTATCATTAATTTGACAATTAAAGTCTCCACAAAGAATTATGTTGTCATTTAAGCAATTTTTTTCTATAAAAGATTTTAATTTTGTAAAGAAAATTTATCACCGGGTCTGAATGAATGGATCTTTGTATCCTACAATAATCATTGCTTTTTCTCTGCCGTGTCCATCCAATAGGATTATATTAATAAACCAGGACTACTTTACATGTATCTAAAGCTGGCAACCAGAAGAATACAGGATATGTTATACCCGCTTGTAGGTAATGTCGATTTGAAGGTCATTTAGTATGTACAATATATGTCTTCCAAACAGGTAAAACTGCTAGAGTTAAAAAGTTTGGCCAACAAAACAATAGGCATGGACCAATGATCGTAAAGGTTTCTTATCTATGATCGTTGATCTTCTTTATTTAGATTAATCATCAAAAATACAAACTCCATTCATAAAAACACATTCTACTGAGCCGTTGCATCCAGTTTCGTCCTCAAACTTATTCAAACATGCGGTGCAACTATTCGCGCTAGGTCCTCCAAAAACCTCTTCACAAATCTCTTGGTTGGTAGTTTTGCAAACTAAAACAAATTTCAAAAAGAGTAAGAACTTAAAATATGAGATGCTTATGTGACTTATTGGGATATATATATATATATATATATATATACAATGTATATATACATATATATATATAAAGCACAGGGAATTTCACTTTTGTTGGAGCTCCACCTCCGCCCCGACCAAGGCTTGAACTAATTCGACTAGTAGTACTGCAGTGTGTTTCGCGGGTATAGGTGATTTTTTTTAGGCCAATATTTTTACTATGCGAATTAAGCTTGAAATTAATGTTCTCGAGGAGGGGGTGTCCAGACCCCTATCCCTCCTTCCCTGTAGATTTAAATGTTTATACTGTGTGAGGTTAATCCATCAATGTTAATTAAAATAATATATAGCTTTTACAATTGCAATTTCTCGGGTATTTCCGGCAGGCTCGGAAAAATACCACGAATGTTTTAATACTACCAGCTGTTAGAAGTCTATACATACATGTAATGGAGTCACTTCCCATCAAATTAAATATCGGCTAGACAGCCTCGTAATTCTCTTTTGTGGTATATCTCAGGGTATATTATAAGGTTTAATGAAGTCAAACTCATATCCCAAAAATCGTAAAACATGTTTATATGTTTATATTTATATCAAGTTTCATGAAAAAGGGAGTTGCTGTGGACGCGTATAAATATGATACATTCGAGGTGTTTTTCATAGCCTGCGTGAGAGGCCCAAAAAGTTGCGATAGATAACCACTATATAAGAGCTATTAAGACATCTATTTTGTAGGTTAGAATCTGTACGAATGAACAGTATTTAAAACAAAAACGACTGATTTAAAAAAAAAAATCATTCATGATTTAGTATACATACTGGAGAATGCATCCTCCTGCACTTCACTTTCTAAAGCTGAAGAAAAATCAACTACAGCATGTAATATTCCACATAACATTTTAGGGAAATATAATTATACAATTTTATGAAATACTAGTACATGTATGTAAAACATAATTTCACCAATATCTTTTAAGTTTTCATTTCCTCACTGCAATCAAAATCAAATGCATATAGATACATTCTTTTAATAGCTATAAAGTTTATCCTTTTTATCCTCTTTTAAAATCATAAATATTATTTCTCTTCATATGGGATCGAATATACATGTATGATTCTCAATTTAATGTATTAATTAATTAATGCAAAATGGTAATTAAGAAATAAGGATATAAAATACTTTTGATATCAAAGCTGTAGTAAAATGAACACATAACCAATATAAACCTTTCTTTTCTTCTTCACATTTTTGTCTTTCAGCAGCAAGAACAACATCACAAGTTGTCTCTGGTTCTTGAGGTTGATCCTTGCAATTGCAATTTTTGGAGTTTTCACGGTCAGACATTGCTGCCAAAGCGGCGCTTGCTGTTAAGTACAGATCTAACAAGTTAATTTTTTTTACTTAAAAATCTATTTATGTCATTTGTATTTCAAGGGAATAAAAACCAAACCAAATATAACCTGCGAGTGCCGCTATGCCGATTGACCCAGCTGCTATAATGGTACCGGATATCAAACCGGATTGCGCCGGTTGAGGGGGCACAGCCTGCATACAGCAAACTCCAAACAACACTGTCCAAACAAAAAGTCCTCTTGTGATTGTCTGCATCTAATTTTTAAAGATAAATACCATTGCTTCTTAAATCATGAAAAATTATCAAAGATTACTGACTCACAAAGAATAGCTCTGCTTGTTGGTAACTATACATCACATATATTACATTTTTACAGTAATTCATTTTTTGTGTTTCATAAGATGACTCAAAGAAGAAACAATAAGTACAAGTCGAACATTTAAGCGTAGACATAGAGGACTATCCATGTATCTGTCCGTCACAATAAGGTATAACAAGCAAAAGTAAATAGTTCACAATAAAAGATGTGTTATTACAGTACTGAATGCAAGCATTCTAAGAATACTGTATTTAAGCAATACACGTACACTACCGGTTACCTAATTGTTAAATGTAGACCGTCTTATGTGGTAAACAATCGGTGAAAGATGTCCAAGGACGGTCATGATACAACACAAGAATTATGCGAACTAATTATGCTCACAAGTAATACAGTATATCTGGAAATAGTTACCTTAGATACAATTTTTAGCAAATTTGCGCGTGCTCTGCATTCGCAATTCTTTCCTCTAAAACTTAATTAACAATAAAAAAGGTAAATTTTTCGAAGGCTGGTCTCCATCCTTACTATATAGACAGGTGTCCGTAAGTAGTAGTCATTAAAATACATGTTTATATAACCAGGTAATTACCCTTAGCTATAACCAGCGTGTGGAGAAGGGCTTCACTCACAATCGGTATTTGGATTGACTGGCAGGCTCGATTGTGTCTATCTTGAATATACATGTGTACTGTAGGGCTGTATCAATATATCGATATGTACCGGTATACGCCTGTCAAGCGGTATTCGATACACAGTTTTGACGATATACCGATATAAAATCGGGTTTGAAAGCGCTTTTAAAGGTCGGGGTCGAAGTTTCCAATTTAGAAATGGCTTCCTTTCTGGAGCATGAATAGAATCTATTTTAAAGAACAAGCTTACAAAAAATCACTGAACGTTATGTATGCTTTGAAAAAAGACTGATCAGACAATTAATATAATAGTTTAAACAAGTTTGATTGTTTATTACTTCACCGTATACTAAAACACGGCTGCCAGGGAAAACATGACTGCCGAGAGAATCTATACATGCTATACGCCTGCCGTTACCTGATTGATAATTTTTATTTTTTGAAATTACATTTTACGTAACCTAACTTATCATCATAGGAATATAAAGTTGACTTCATAATAATAAGTTAGCACAAAATTAGGAATAATGTTCAATGTTGGTCAAGTTAGATACTTGTTGTATAGAATTCATACGCCTACCGAGGAAATCTATATGCCTGCCGTTTATTTGATTGATAATTTAATTTTTGGATATTTTTTAGTCTATATTTTTATATATATATATATATATATATATATATATATATATATATATATATATATATATATATATATATATATATATATATATATATATATATATATATATATATATATATATATATATATTTATATATATATATATATATGAAATGTTAAACAGGAAACGATTTTGAGGTGGAATAGCACACCTGGAAAAAGTCACTCAAATTAACTGTAAATTATTTGATTATGTAAGATATAATGATAAATTAAATATACATATATCAAATAAAATTTGCAAATTGGGGATAAAAAATGAATATCTAAAAAATCAATTCAGTAAGTAGCAACAAAAGCCCTTGCGGGATTCGAACTCGGTATGTACGGACCACAAGCCCGACATTTTTTCATGAATAACTGAGTAACTACTCCCTGATCATTTTTTTTTTCAATAAACAGTATGACAATGATCAGTTCATATATAGTTTATCATGTAAGTCAGTACATATGTCCCTGATAATATTTAACTATTATATAAACTGATTCTTTTTTCTATTACTTTCATTGACTCAAACAAGACAGACTGAGTGTTTGTTTGGTTATTTTATTTCAAAAATCCAATATAAGATCTGTAATTTTGGTTTATCATTATGATAGTACTTTATTCTTGAAAATGCTAAACTATATAATATGATTCCTGGGAAATTAGAGGCGGCGGTAAACGATATCCGAAGGTTACCTAACATTGTGCATGTCAATATGTGTGACATTAGATATTTGAGTGGGGTTTTCCCCCCAGATTTACGGTACCCCCGCTCTTATGTTAATATATGCTCTCATGTAAATTTTTTTTCACGTCAATCCAATGATATGGCATTTGAAAACAAACAGTATGCAACAATTTCAAGCTTTTTGCGAACAGTACGTAGTTGCTAACAAAACTGTAACAGAAATTACGAAAAGACAGACAGATTCACGCTCACGATTTTTTCTTCATCAATTTTAACAAATTTCAAAACTTCGTCTCTATTCTCTAATAATGTAAGTTTTAAAATCTTGTTAAAAATCTTAAAACCTTTACCAAAACAGGCATGGCAATCAAAGTTGAGAAATAATGATTGACAGACAGACAAAAAGACGACAATAAAGAATATAACCTTCTCCGGTTTAATGGTAGAAACTAATAATAAGAAGATATTGCTTAAAGTCTGTTTGGGAAATCCAAAAACCAATGTCAGCGTTGTCTAAATGCTTTAAAACCTGTAGGACATTGGGGAAAAAAACGAATCGACTAAGACGCTGAGATTTTTGGAGAAATAATTTTAATCCAAACATACAACAGTCAATTATAAAGAAAAAAAAATTGTAAGCACAAAGACAACAATACCAAGTAAGAAAACATTTTGTAATTTAAAAAAAAATGCTTCAACACAACTGAATTGTTTTCAATGATTGGTTATGAAAGGAACATTACCTGCATTTCGCTACCCGTTTTGAGATTGAACACTGTACATTACCCTGACGTGTTCCTGCGGGGTTTTATATGCTCTACACGGAAATAACATTCTACGCACCACTGTACATCGTCTCTCTATTGGTGGGTACATGAACAAATTAAACATAAACACATCTTATCTCCTCTCAGTGGATGAACTGAATAAAAAACAACCTATTTCTGATAAGTAAAAAAAAAATGTGTACCTTACTTGTCCTATATGTAAAACCATTTTAACAAGACTTTGGTTTTTGGTAGGGCGTAATTATCTATTTCTTGCATCAAAACAAGTTAAAAATGCCGCTTGCAGCAAGTGATATATGCATAGATTGAATATTCTAAGCCCAAACACTAGACAAATCTTGTTGATTTCAAGGAGCTCTGGCTGAGTGGTCAGCAACAAAATAGACAGGCCTACGTCACATTGCTGTTTACCACAACTACACAAAGTCCAAGCTTTTGTTAAAATATTTCTATTTCATACGTTTTCGTAGGCTTCAGCAATTAAGTAATTTTAATATATATAAAAAATAAACCCTTTTTTACATGTAAATAGTTCTGCAATTAAAGTACATGTAATACCATTGTATTCTTTAATTGATCAGAACTTAAAGTAAAATGAATATCTTCTGAATATTTTTATTGCAGTCCATAATTCTGACAAACTTCTGAAGAAGACGGATACCGTAATATATAGCTGGTCGCTGTCGTGATTATGTATCAACATTTTATGTTATCTTACGACACGTTTCATGCCCCACAATTCGGTGACAGTTGTTTTTCATAAACGTCAACAAGTGACTCAATAAAAGGTACATATGAACTCGCCAAAAGATATCTTACTATAGTGGTTCACCGAGTTTAAACTGTGTATGGTACTTGTATAGATACCCCCGAAACAACATCTCTCATTGAATAGTGATGAACTCACAAATAGGAAACTAATTAACAACAGTGGTTCGCTAGTGCACGCCGTGTGCTCAATAGATACCCACAAATTAAAACATCATCATCTGTCTCACAGTTGCCATAGGACAGGACTACCTCCCCCCCCCCCCCATCCATCCTCCAATCCAAGTATCTAGATCCCCGGGACTTTACTCCTTTTTACCATTAAATTATCCATTTATGACATTTTTATAGACTTACTTATACAATAATTGCACAAAATTACTTAAAACAAACATTTTTTTAAAATCAGATTTACGTGCTCAGTGTACATTTTATTATGACAGATAGAAATGCGCAAGTATATCGTATTACAATATATTAATGGTCTACACTTGTCTACACGAAATATGCAGTCGGCATGGACAATACAGGGTCCAGTCTCCAACTGATAACCAATCATTATTAGCAAAAGCGTACACGAGTTAATACACAGAGTTATTCTTTACAACCATAACAAATATAGAATTGGAAGGATTACTCAAGACTTATTAACAGTGGACTTTGTGATATGAGCCTTATTACTGAAAAAAATCCTCAATACATGAACGTTTTCAGCATCTTAATGCTAGCCCACGAAGGGTCAAAATCGGCCTGATAAAATACCCAAAATAATTAAATTTAAGTTTTGGTTTCTGCATCATGGATTGTCTAGGTATTATACATTTAATTGGCGAGAAACTTTTGAGGTTTTGTGTAGGTATACATGAACCAAAGAACCACCGCCCTAACTTTCATGACAATCCAGAATTTTCTCAAAATAATTACTTTTTTGGAATAAAAGTCTCAGATTTCACATAGAGAACAGTTAAAGGGACTTGGACACGATTTGACTTAAAATTTTCAAATTTCATTTTTCCATTTTCAATTATTATACTGATGAATATATAAGGTTATAATGCTATGCCAAAATTTGAAAGTCAAATATCAAGTTTTAAGCAAGATACAGAGTTCATAATTCTTTGTTTTGTAAACAAAGCTCGAATATTGTCATTTTTTACATAGGTGTTGTATTGGTTTTAAGTTTCAATCAAATGTATCTTTCTTTTGGTGATAATAGTATTTATGTGCATATTGAATTGGTTTAAATGGTTTTTTACATGTTATTTTGCATAAGAAATAGAATTTCTCTACTTTACATTTTTAAAAACTATAAGACTCTAGCTTTGTTCACATAACAACCAATTCTTACCTCTGTATCTCGCTTGTAACTTGATTTTAACATTCAATATTTTGGTCAATCATTAAAAATGCGCAAGTTAACTATTTTATACATAAAAAATAAAAATAAAATTTTTGATCTTAAATCGTGTCCAAGCCCCTTTAAAGTTTATAAATATTTTTTATCAATAAGCAAAAATATTAAAGTACATTTAAATATCTTTTGATTAAAACTATTAAAGATTTTTAAAGGTTTCTTTAAAAAAATAAAATAAATAAATGTGAATACATTTCATAATCGAACAAGATAATATATCAAAATGTGTGTGTGTGTGTGTGTGTGTGTGTGTGTGTGTGTGTGTGTGTGTGTGTGTGTGTGTTTTATTATTTTTTATTTAAGTTACTTTATTTAGAACAAACTCATAAATGTAATCGTGTTCAATTCAGTTTAAACTATTAAACATCCCAAACATCTGGTTTACTCAGAAAACTGTTTAAAAAGTTCTTTGAATGAAAAACATCAACCCCCCATTTATCCTTTTTCTTTCATTCTCGATCGACAGTAAAACTTCTATATCTTTTATTTGTATTTTTACTGCTTTACAAAGATATTATTATTTAATCAAACAAAAACATTAAGCAAACTTACAATTGCATGCATCACTCCATTCAAAATATTTAGTCG
The DNA here is from genome assembly GCF_963853765.1 of Magallana gigas. Classification (NCBI taxonomy): domain Eukaryota; kingdom Metazoa; phylum Mollusca; class Bivalvia; order Ostreida; family Ostreidae; genus Magallana; species Magallana gigas. The sequence goes on along the minus strand of NC_088854.1, from coordinate 5,987,798 downwards.
ATCCAGGACATGGGTCACTTCCAAGCCAAGAGGTCGTGGCGTAAAGAGTACACGCATTATTGTAATTGCATTTGGAATTCACTGTAGCTGTCACAGTTACAGATTTTAAAGAAGTCTTACAATACCATGTTGCATTCTTGATCTGGAGATAATACCCGGATGAACAAGATTTTGTGTAAGATAATCCTTCAGAGATCGTAAAACAGGCTGAAGTAAACAAAACATAGTAAATTAGACAATACCTTCCCTGACAAACACAATCACACTATGCTACCTTTCTTTATACTCGTATTTTCACGTATGCTGTGATTGGTTACAACATTGTCTTGACTCATTGGAAAGATATTGTTGTGACTGGAAGTTAGAATTTAATACACAAAAACAAATGCTATGGAATTTAGAAGTAAGAACCTTAAAATTTTTTAGTTGTAAAACAATGAGGTATAAAGATGATGTTATTGCTTTTGTTGATGAATATAAATATTTGGATGTTGTACTAAACGATAATGGTAAATTGAAATAGGCATGTGAAGATTTAGCAGGTAGAGCAAGGAAAGCATATTCTATAATCAAATCAAAGCTACCAAAGAATCACAGTCTTTCAGGAAAGGTTCAATATAAGATTTATGAATCATGCATTATGCCAATTTTGACTTATGCCTCAGAAATTTGGATAAGTGGTTTTCGAAATATAACAAAAGATTTTGACAAAACTCCATTTGAAACAAAATCTAAATTTTATCTTGAAAGGCAGTTTAGGGGATCATAATAATGCTTCTAATTTAGCAGTTAGAATAGAGTTTGGTGGACTTCCAATTATTTTCAGAATATATAAATTATTTTATTATACCTTCATGTTAAATACTGAAATCTGATTGGTTTAGACGCAGTTGATAATCCGTTCTATTACCCTCAGCGTAAGCAACACACTTAGCAACGGGTAACACAACGAATTGTTACATGCGCGTAAACTATGCGCGTACGGTTCGCCAAAGAATTCGCGTCATTCATATATAAAAGTAGTAAAGTTTTCTTTAAAATTAAGACATTCAGTATAATAAAATAAATAGTGCCTGTTTAGGAGGCAAAGAGTTGAAATTGACACCCCTCGAAAACCATTGTCAACCTCCGCTTCGCGTCGGTTGACAATAGTTTCCTCGTGGTGTCAATTGCAACTCTTACCCTCCTAAACAGGCACTATTTATATAATACATATATTATTTAAGAGTTCATAAAATTGTTTCAGATCAAGAGAACTCAAAGCTTTTAAAACATGCATATTTAAAGGATGAAAAACTTGCAGGAAACGGACGACATGTTAGCAAAACTCTATATACGATGAATCCTTGATGATATTATTGGTTCACATACTAATAAAGTATCTATAAATAATTTTGAATATAATTCTACAGCCAATTAATAAGTACACAAAATCTAAACAAGCTTGAAATTCAACCATACTTAAATTTTTCCATTTCCAAGAAAATTCGTTCCTTATTACTCAATTAAGAATATAAGTGCACTCAAATTACAGATAGAGGTTGGCGGGTATTGTAACCCTATTATTCCAAGGGACAAAAGATATTGTATAAATTGTGGCACTGTTGTTGAAGTTGAATATCATATTTATTTGTATGTCCTCTTTATATACGATTAGGAAGTGAATATTGTTCACTTTTTAATAACACATGTATATCTTATAATATTCTTAACCCAGCAGATGTTAAATCAAAAAGAAATATTTGTAACTTCATACGTGATGCATTTAACATAAGAAAATCTATGTACTAATTATATTTGTATACTGTATGTATGACTTGCGCCACATGTGGTTTTTGTCATTAGAAAATCTTAAAAGTTATAGTCTTTTTATACCATTGAAAAGTGATATGAGATTGAAATAAATAAATCTGAATCATTAAAAAGTGTATATACGCTGTTTTGTTAATCGGTAGTCAGACCGGCATAACGACGACCTCGGTGACTCTAGGGTTGTTCAGAGCATTTATCGACCATTAACTAATGATAAATGAACTGTTCGGAGTATTCTTGACCCACTCAATGGTGGTTCTTGAACTCATAGTCTATAACCGTGACAGTTTGATTTTTATCACTGCATGTAGATTATAATAAATTACAGAAACTCCAAAAATACAAAGTTTTTGCTTGCTCCTTGCACATAAATATTTCATCAAACAACGTTTGATATATGTTTCTTGTGTACTAGGAAATGGTTTTATCCTGTCAACACGTAATGTAATCTGAATTTAGAAATCTACTTTTACTTTCAATACACTATCCTGAAATGGCAAAACATGAGAGTGAAGTAAACTATAACTAATGAAGAACTTTGATCAAGTTCCGAGGTCATTAAAGTTAAACGAGATCACTATTATTATCACTCTCACTTTAACAATGGGAGTGTCTGGTAGAAAAGTGAGACTGATATCAAAAGTGAGATCGTTATGACCCCGAGACCAGAATTTTTTATTTAAACATTGTTTTAGTTTCTTCAGAATATAACAGTTTCTGTAATATGTTTTACGGTGCGACCGTTGGGGCGAGCACAGCATGTGATCAAACAATGAATTATAATAAATCAATAAAAATAGAATTAACAACGTAAAATTTGCATGCAAAAAATAAAACATATTTTTCAGTAAATTTTCATTATTCATAGTTTATAAGATTTGTTATAATTTATTTATTTATAATAGAACAGTAGTTTAATCTCAGATACAATGTTGTTGAATGATAAAGATTTTAATATACAAATATTCATTGCACTGTATCTCCTCTTTTAAAGTGATTATCATATTGAAAGAACATGGTGCCCCCCCTCCCGCATGTAATAAATTGAAATGAAAATAAAGAAACCATTGAACTGCTAAACTGCTAAAGAGGTGAAGGGTTAGAATTTTCATTATTTTTTTCTTTTTGCTCGCAAATTTTTTTGGGTGAGGCTGCCATCCACCCCCCCCCCCTTTAAAAAAAAAGCAATGCTACGTGTACGTTTCAGGAAATTACCGTAATTATAGTGAATAAAATAAATGTGAGCATTCATCCAAATGAGTGCAATTTACAACTGTTTCCTGTATCTGAAGAAATGTCCTTATTCTTCAGCTGTTCTTTAGCTTAGTCTTTGCAAGATTTTGAGAGGATTTCATTTTAGCAGATTTATAATAACTTCAGTTAGAGTAATTTCCCCTTATCAGTGCTTATTGTGACGTCAAAGCTGGCGTTGGTTAAGTGTCGCCTGACTCTTTAAAACTCCCCTGAGAAATAAAAGAACGCGAAGTATACTGTTTTATTTACTTAAAAAGCATGATGTTCTTTAAATTACACATATGATTCTCAAAAGTTTTACTTTAATTCTCGCGAGAACGTGAGGTTGGAAACCATTGGTACTATGAATTGTTTGTCAAAATTTACTGACGCCGAAAAAATCTATCGGATCAATGTGTAAACCTTTGTGACGTCACTCGATTATTTTTGATTGAGAGTGTACTGAGGTGAACTTTAGAGGTAGCTCTGGATGTATGTCGTATATACATCGTTATTGTTTTTATTGTCTTGCTGATTCTCGTGAGAGTGTGAAGTGATAAAAAGTGCAATGATTACAGGGAACTACTGGGACGATTAAAACAATGCATTACTGGTCCGATTTACTGACGCCAAAAAATCCGTTGAATGAATGTGCAACTAGTCCGAATTTTCTATCCACACATGCCTCGCTTCGCTCCGGCGAGCTGCGCTCGCTAATATCATAAAAACTGTGTGACCGTTGGACCGAGCGCAGATTCCACACAGTACTAGTGCAGTTTGATTTTTATAGAACAACATTTATTTGAAACGAACACAGTATAGGATCCGTCTGTGGGGCCTACTCAAATCATTATAGCCAAAGTTTAACTAAACGTCGCGTGCACAGTCTACATTATGATGTCATGTTTCAGACCTAAGACGTACACTTTTGTCTTCGGAAATAGCCGAGGAGAGTTACGTTATTCCGAACTTTTTTTTTTTAATTTCTTCTTTCATTGTTTATCAACTTATTTCATATAAATGCCGCGGTAATAAAATCAAATACTATCGCATAGCCCCCTAACTCCGTCACTACCCTAACTCCGTCACTTTCGGGAAACTCTTCGCCGTTTGAAATCAAGTACGATTATGACGTCATTTTTTACATGTCAAAAATCTTCAATCAAATGTCAACAATTTGCAACGGTTAAATTTAAGAATATGTCAAAAAATAACAGAACTAAACCTTGTTCATTTTATGCACCATTAATTGTGTGAAATCAGCTAAAACTTTTTCACGGGTGCACTAAAATATCGATATTTCTGACATGCAGGCCCATTCGATCATTTACGGTGGTCAGCCATTTTAAGAGAGGTTAAGATGAAACATTTCACATGTAATACATTTTTGATTAAGGTAATTAATACATTTTTTTCAGACCGCAATAGCCTTTATGCACTACTCTTGATGATAACGTCAAATCGCTCATGCCGATACTTTTGCCTTATACAGGGTACATTGACATATCCGGTATATCGCTATTTAGAATGCGCTACATTTCTAAAAATGTAATAAATAAATATAAGTAATATATTAATTAATGATATAAAATATTTGAAATATATAAGGACATAAATCAAACAGCATCCATAAATTCTGAAAAGGACATTGTGATTGTTGTTACATATTTTTTATTCTGACGATCATTTCATTTCGATGAAATTAAATACAATTTAAATTGTATGCACCATTTTTACTTATTATAACTTGGCCTAGATACAAATTGAGTTTTAACTAAATTGTTAATGAGTCTTCATTCCCTGCCATATCATAGAGCATGTGGGTGACGGAGTTAGGTTCATAAGTTATGATAGCACGTGTGATAAACGTCGTATTCAGAGGGCTTATTTAAATAAAAATAAAAGTATTTTTGTTAATAATTTTATAAATTATATTGTTTCAGATTATGTTTAGTGATTGCAAATGATAAAAACCACAAAAAATAATTTACAGAGAAACGCGGGAGGTTTTCTGCTTATGGTGACGGAGTTTGGGTACTCGGGGATATATTTAGTAGGCCTATCTATAAAAGATTAGTTCCTTGATTTTATTAATGTTTTTATTTTCCATCTGATAATTTGATAAGACATACATAGAACTAGTCGTATTTCTTGTTACCTTCTATTGAAACACTGGAACATTTTATTCGAGTTTAGGGGCAATAGACATCGATAAGTACCAGTCAATAAATGATCGAACTAACTTTTTAAAAACAAAATGACTGCCAATATGGCGGGGCCCAGGGCTTAAAGAATTTTTTTTGGCCTTAATATCCCTGATTCAACTTTTATTTTTCACTGATTTTCTTAAATATACGTGTAACCATTAATCCTCGCTTCGCCCGCTTCTCGCTGCGCTCGGTATAAATAACTGTATATTTTTACTGATAACGCACATTAAATAACTTTAGTCAAATCTGAAAGAAACTAAACAATAGAGGACCTGACATCTTTGATTCTTCTCTCGGAATAGAAATACTAACTGAATTTCATCTAATTTCTAACCATTTAATAACTTGAACTAGAATGAAAATAGATTTTTTCTTTATTCTTTAATGAACAAGCAGTGATTATTTGATAAAATTGGAAATTCTCTGACATTTTCAAATGATTCTGCCAAAGTCATCTAAAAAGAGAACAATTTCTATATTGTTAGATCTTCAATACTTAACCGGAACCCTTAAGCACTTTGTTTATACGTACGGGGCTTTGGACAAACCAAATGCAAGGACTGTTAATCAAAAACATTCCCCTCTTCTATGAAACCAAAGAATTGTTTAATATTCCTTACAAATATTTATGTGGTGTAAACCGAATTTAAGATCAAATTTAATATTTTTTCTCAAAATATTGAAAAACCAGATTGTGGTCCTTTGTGTTCGTTTGTGTTTGCTTGTGATCCCTTTCATCGAGTGTTCAATGCTTTCTGAATCAAAAGCAAATCTCTGTAAAACTGACTTATTATTTTTCAAAACAACTCCTCGGTGGGTAATTGCAGTAGGAATGTTATATCCAGTTTTGATCAATTTTAAGATATCTCAAAATGTCTTTTCCCAAATATCATAATGATTTGGTAAACTATTTTTTTACGCCTGTGCATGATTGATCCAGTTATTCAATTATCTGTTGAACTTGCAGAGTTGAAGGGACATCTAGTCTGGAAGCACATGTTGCAGACATCGTTGGGTTGTGAGGTACGTCCACTACCTGATCAAAAGGACTGATGCACTACTAATATTGATCTGCTGCGTGCTGGTTTGTTGTAGAGCAAGTTCAGACAACTAAGTAGCAGAACCGGTAGCAGCAAAGGGCATGGGTTTAAAGTACGATTGGAAGCGTCTGTTTACTACCCATAAGGGCTCTGTTATTGGCGCTTCTGATCTTTTTCTCATTGTGCGAGTCATCAGCAATATCATTACATTGGTATTCCTGTACTGTTTTCCACCCTGCAGAGGACCCAGGTGCCATCCTGATAAAGGTGTGTCCAGTTTTAAGTTTATTTTTTATTCTTTTGACAACATTCGTATTGTTATTCGACAAATTTTTAAATTTGTCATGTTTATCTAATATTTAAACAAATATTGTACCTTATTCCCCTCGACGTTAGTTTTCAAGCTATATTGTCCTTGAGGTTCAAACAAAGTTGTTCTGCTGAGGATTTTTCAACCTCTTGTAACTTGTCTATTAATTGTTGAAACTGTGTAGAAATAACTGTAAAAAAAGCTGCTAAACTACGTCAGCCAAGGCGAATGCGTTAGCCGTCTTCTGGACTGCAGGCCTAGTTGCAGTATTTCATCCAGTAAGATATTGTCCTCGTGGTCTTGATTGACCATATGTAAATAATACGAAACGCCTGACTACACTGAGAGAGAACCTTCGACTTAAAACTTAATTCTTTACGAAATTGTGCCAACCTGATGAAAATACCTTTAGAAAAGGTTTTCTCTATATATAATAGACATTCAAATTAATAGTTTTTATAAGACACACCAGGTAAACGAAAGTTCGTTCGAAACATGTGTTGTGTTATATTCAGTTAATACATATACTGATTATGTATGTCCAGCGTTTCTATTTCCGTAACTCTTTGGTTTTATATTCGTAAAAGTCCATTCGTTTTAATGTAACTACATACATTCAAAATAACTTTTAAAAAAAGTCAAACTATCAAATGACAAGTCCTTAACTTATAAACATACTGAAATAACTAAAGATCTAGCTTGATACGATTTTTGAATTTTTTGTTTTATTCAAGTACTATCGAGTTAAATTTCAAGGACAGAAAACAACAATATACTGCAAGACTTAGCTAATATCATGCTTTCATTGAATAATTGAATTATTCTTTTGTAAAATGATTTTAAAATATGACAGATAAGCATTTGGTTTTTTTTATTGTGTCAATTAGAAGATATTATGTCTATAATTGAAATCAAAGCTTTCTTGTTTGAATTTGAGATCCTGAAATGTCCAGTTGGACTTACCCTAGTCAACACCACCGGCAAGATTATTTCAAATTTATTTGCAAGGCGGTTTATGTACACTGAAATGGTGTCGAACTCTCCCAATCATTTTTAACATTTCTTGTATAAATAAAAGCTTTCATTCAATAAATCAATTTTAAATTTGAAAAAAAAGAACAACATATTTTGCCATAAAACAACTTCCATAGGGTTTTACTCTTGTCAATTTCCTTAGATAAAAGGAAGGGATGTTTCAAGACGGAAATCGTACACTTTCATCCGTATATCGATTTCATCTGTTGTTAATGATAAAACATATACGTACATATGAAAATGAAAATCAACAAAATGACAGACTATACATAGGGAAATATTTATTAAATTGCTGTAAATAGCCAGAAAATAAGGGTTATTTTACGTGAATATAAAAAATAACTGTGACAAGGTAACAGTGTTTCGGGATATTACCATAGAGCTATTCGAGTGTTATCCTTTCATCGAAATGTTTCGAAATATGAAAAAGTCTTAAGAAATCTCAATTAAAAAAACAAAATACGTGATTTATCTTAGAATTGTTATTAATACAAATTAACGACATTTTTTAACTAATCGAAAACTATCGATCTGCGTATAGATATATATATATTAACTTAAATTTTCAAACGTATTTCAAACGTTTTTTGTAAGCATTTGAGATTAAGTTGCATGAATTTTTTCAGGATCGACAAAACCTATGGAGAGCACAAATTCTGTTCTCATATAATGAAAAATATTTAACTTCTTTTTGACTTTCTGATTAACAGTTACAAAAATGGATGTATTTTACGTTCTGTGAATGATTAAGTAAACGGATACGACAACAGATGTTAATATAACCAAAAGGGGGTTTCATACACGTAGAATATTAAAAAATGAGAATGAAACAAAATGGAAGTAAACACAAAAAACTACTTACCAGCTTTGTGCACCAAAACTATTAAAACAGTGAGTGCAACATTTGAACAATCTAAACGTAAAAACGCCATTTCGTTCAATTAGAATATTCAGTCTGTTGAAAAACGATGAAGTAATCTGGCTAACGAAACAATTACTAGTTCAAGTGAGTCAGCAAATATCTTCCGTGTTGAAATATAACAACGTCTATAAAGTTAATGATATCTCTTTGAACCACCAAGATTAAAAAATAACAAAACAACAGGCCAATGGGCCACATCGCTCACCTAAGGAACAAAAGGTATGATAAAATCAGCTTAATGGAGTCATAATACAAACTGTCTGGACAATGTACAATAATACATGTAGATCCTGTATAAATAAAATTCATTTCCCCCCTGGATATTCTTATGTTTATAATCATTAGTCCCTTTTCTAACAGGATGATTTTACAGTCATATCATATGTTGAGTATTGCAGTTCTCAAAAAGATCCTTAACAATAGTTTATATATGGGATAAAAACCTACATTAAACTCTGAACCTTCTAATGAGGCCAAAGAATTGTCCTGGGGCCAAAGTCTTAACAATTATAAAGAATCATCTGGCTGATTAGTTTCTGAGAAGATTTTTTGAAGATTTACTCTATATATTCCTTTTTTAAACTTTGACCCCCCAATTGTGGCCCCACCCTACCCCTGGGGGTCATGATTTTCACAACTTTGAATATATACTACCTGAGGATGCTTCCACACAAGTTTGAGCTTTCCTGTCTGATTTGTTTCAGAGAAGAAGATTTTTAAATATTTACTCTATATATTCCTATGTTAAACTTTGACCCCCCATTGTGGCCCAAACCTTCCCCCGGGGGTCATGATTTTCACAACTTTGAATCTACACTACCTGAGGATGCTTGCACACAAGTTTCAGCTTTGCTGGCTGATTAGTTTCTGAGAAGAAGATTTTTAAAGATTTACTCTATATATTCCTATGTAAAACTTCGACCCCCTATTGTGGCTCCATCCTACTCCCAGGGGGTTATGATTTTCACAACATTGAATCTACACTACCTGAGAATGTTTCCACACAAGTTTCAGCTTTCCTGGTCTTATGGTTCATGAGAAGAAGATTTTTGAAGATGTACTCTATATATTCATATGTTAAACTTCGACCCCCCATTGTGGCCCCACCCTACCCCCAGGGGTCATGATTTTCACAACTTTGAATTTACACTACCTGAGGATGCTTCCACTCAAGTTTCAGCTTTGCTGCCTGATTAGTTTCTGAGAAATTTTTTTTTTAAAGATTTACTCTATATATTCATACGTTAAACTTCGATCCCCCATTGTGGCCCCACCCTACCCCCGGGGGTCATGATTTTCACAACTTTGTATCTACACTACCTGAGGATGCTTCCACACAAGTTTCAGCTTTCCTGGCGGATTAGTTTTTGAGAAGAAGATTTTTAAAAAAATTACGCTACATATTCCTATGTTAAACATCGACCCCCATTGTGGCCCCACCCTACCCCCGGGGGTCATGATTTTCACAACTTTGAATCTACACTACCTTAGTATGCTGTCACACAAGTTTCATCTTTCCTGGTCTTATGGTTCATGAGAAGAAGATTTTTTGAAAATTTCTGGAAAATTTTCATAAATTCCTTATTATCTCCCTTTGCAAAAGGGCGTGATCCTTAATTTTCACAACTTTGAATCCCCTTAGGCTAAGGATGCTTTGTGCCAAGTTTGGTTGAAATTGGTCCGGTGGTTCTTGAGGAGATGTTTAAAATGTGAAAAGTTTACAGACAGACGGACGACAGACAAAATGTGATCAGAGAAGCTCACTTGAGCTTTCGTGCTTTGCGAAATCTCTCAGTTACTGAACTACGCAAAAATAATAACTCCTCAATAATATGACTGGCTTAACTTTTCCGTTTTACTTGGTTTCTGTCTTCTACTGTCACTTTTATTAGAATTTGATGAACTTGAAAGTTCTAGCTAATCAAGGATGTTCGATTAGGAAGGCTGAGAAACTGCCTCTCTATTCTCTGATTTCTCAGTGGAATGCTTCGATTTCTTCTGACGAATCAAGTTATCTTTCTAGCAGTTACGTACATACACTCGTTTTTTTCCGGTGTTTCCCTTACTCCTTTTTGCAACACAATAAAGCATGCCCAAGGAGTCTTTCTCGGCTAGAAGAGAAGATACACATAGGACACTTTTCATGCAGCTTTACTGGTATCAACTTGGTATTCACCAGGATGGTTTTCCACAACTAGAAATAAAAACCATCAAACCAAATTGATAACACTATTGTCCACTTCACTTAGTACACTCACTAAATAACCTAACTTAACTTAAACTATCTAAATCACTGGACCTTAATGAGAACTAATATTACTTTGTATCATTATCGCTTAACCAGGAAGGTAACTGCTTTGTACGCGTAGGCGTGATATTTTGAGTTTCGTTTTCCAAATTATTTTTTTAGGCTTGATCATGGTTTTTCTAGTTTGTTTCAGGAACTCTTTTATTCTCATCTTCATCTGTGAGTACTTGAGATCGAACAGGCCTCACTCGGTCTACGTGAATTATTTGAGGAGTATTCCTTGGTCCATAGTTCTCTTTGTAATTCACATCAGAGAGCTTAGCAAGAACAATGAATGAACCATTTTTATAACTGGTTAGTTTTGAGGACAGCTCCCTCTTTTGTCTGGGAAAATAAACAAATAATAAATCTCCAATCTTGAAGCTTTCCCAATTCTGCTTCTTATCATGATATTTTTTTCTGTTCGAGTATTTCTGTACCTGTGTGTTCTCGTCCTAACATAAGGAAATTCGGTGTTGTGTCGTGCAGTACGATGAGCAGTAAGCCAGCATTACATAAGGTAACTGCTCATCCCAGTCTGTATAATATTCGTTGACGTAGCCACTCAACATGCTCAATAAGGTGCGATTAAATCGTTCACCCATACCATCAGACTGCGGATGGTACGGAGTCGTATAAGTTTTGTGTATGTGTAATAGTGTGCACATTTCAATAAAGAGTTAACTCTCAAATTGACGACCCTGACATGAGTAAACGGCATATGGAACACCGTATCGTACAATGAACTCTTTGACGACGACCTTTGCAACATTTCGCGCTTCCATATTAGGCATGAGATAGTTCTCTGTCCATTTCAAGTAATGGTCGGATACAACCAATATCTATCTGTTTCTTCTCATTGTTTCTGGCAGTTCATTTTATATGTCTAAAACTATTCTTTCAATGGTACGACCTGTTTCAACAATATGCATTGGAACACGCTTTGTTCTGTTGGAACCATATGTTTTTCTTACTCCAAAATGTCCATAAGTTCGGTTGTCATGCCAATATTTGAGCACTGTTTGTCATCAGCTTCTCAGAATGATTGCTTGAAGTTTAGTTGTGTTTATTTTAAAATATCCCAATTTCTGTATAAGATGTCATCCTTGCCAACTAATCTTTCATACTGGGCGAGTAAAAACTTCTCTACTAAACTCTCAGTACCAATGTCCCTTTTCAAAGGTTTCACACCTTTGAGTAACCATTGTATTGGAATCTTCTTCTTGAAGCAATTTCAGCTCAGGGCTTGACAAATTTAAGTCTTTGTGCTTTCCACATTGATGGCAAGGTATGCGTCTCATAGCATCCGCATTCTGGTGTAATTTTCCGGGTCTATGCTCAATGTCTATAATATATTCCGAAAATATATCGACCCATCTAGCTAATTGACCTACGGGAGTTTTGAATCTCATCAGCCATTTTAATGAGCTGTGGTCTGTTTTAATTATTAACGTTTTTCAGAGTAGATAGTGTCGGAAGAAGCGTGCAAAGTAAACAACAGCAAGAAACTCCTTTCGAGTAATGCAATATTAGTTTCTTTCTGGTTAAGATAGAGTTCTGCTCATATAGGCTATAACGTTCTCACTTTCATTACTCCTTAAAGATAAAACAGCTCCAATTGCATCAGAGCTGGCGTCTGTATCTAGGATAAAAGGTTTAGAAAAATCTATATATACCAATATTGGAGCTTGTGTTAGACAATTCTTTAGAGTTTCAAAGGCGTTCTGAAATTACTTGGTCGAGACAAAATCATGTTGCTTCTCAGGTCAGTCAATGGTTTCGCCTTCTCAGCATATTTCTCAATGAATCTACGGTAATATCCACACAACCCTAGGAATGATCTCATCTCTTTTGCTGTTGTGGGAACAGGCCAATCTCGTAAAGATTTAACTTTCTTTGGATCAGTTGATACACCCTTACTCGAGATTATACGACCAAGGTATTCAACTTCTTTAGCAAATAGTGTACATTTCTTTGCTCTGAGTTTCAGCCCAGCTGCTTCCAATTTTTCAAGGACCTTACTCAAGTTCTCCAAAGAATGCTCAAACGACTAACCGATTACGATATTGTCGTCAAGATAAATGAGACATTTGTGCCAGTGCAATCCTGAAAGTACTCCATTAACCTCTAAAATGTGGCAGGAGCATTGCTGAGACCGAAAGGCATAACATGGAACTCGTAAAGAACCCGCTTTGTTGAGAAAGCCGTCTTTGGTTTGTCTTGCAAGTGCATCTCAACTTGCCTGTATCCAGAACAAAAGTCTTAAGTACTGATCTACATTTAGCCGGCCAGGTAGTCTAAGTGCTTCTTCAATACGTGGAAGGGGATATGCGTCATTCACTGTCACAGCAGTAAGTCTTCTATAATTGACACAACGCGGGTAGGATAAGGCAACTCTCAGCGATCGATTGAGCAAACATTCCTCTGATCGATATGACGTCACAATAAGCAGCATGATGTCATATAAAAACTACAGGCGTAAAATGTAACTAGAAACTCTTCTAACTGAATATATCTTCGATTTCTCTGTATTACGTTTAATTATCATTGATGACGTCACAAGCATGTTTAATAGAGAAGATCCATGTCGGAAGACAATTCATCGGAATGCAGTGTAAACAATGCCGAAACAAGACTAATTTCATACTGATACACAAGATTTAGATGAATGTCAGTTTGGATATAAGCAGAATAATACGGGCATTGATATTTTGTTTTATTAGTCAATGTTATAAGGTAAACTGATAGACATTTATGTGGCTTGACCGGCCTTTCCTCTGTCAGTGTGTACAAAAAAGGCAAAAGTGAAACACTACTCCGAATATTATGAAAGTTAAATTTGGCAAATATCAAAAGCATATGACTTAAACTTCTTGAAAGTGCTGCTACAGTTTGGGCTTTGTGGTTGTAAATGAAAAATGCGAAGTATTTTCAATGACATTAAAAAAGTTGAGGGGGGTTCGGATAAATAATGACAATATTTATTTTATGTGATTAACAATAGGATTCTAGCAGTTATACGGACAAACATAAACTAATTGCCGATAGAATTATTGTATCATACATACACATGAACTTCGGGGTGGTGTTACACTTTTTGGTTTTTTTCTTAAGATAAAAAAGTGACCTATTTTTAACTGTCACATAATACCATGGCACGGCAGCTTCAAAGATCGAGTCAGTCCAAAGTAGAAAAATAATATCTTGGTGAACAAATTTTCTTGGTATTATTATTCAGCACTGTTTTCATAAAATAAAAAGTTTTTAAATTGATCATAATCTTGACGGTCATTAAACTAAGAGTTGCCTTTACCTACCTGCGTACTAAACTTTGTTTGTGATATTTCTATAAGAACTTAATTACAAACTACTAATAAAAAAATAGTTGATAGTGAAGCAAGTTCCACATTCTCTAATGGGAATATACCACAATACAAGCCTAATTAGGACACGTCTGTTCTTCTCTGCAGTCAGAACTATTCTGATCTGTTTGTTGATGATGCGACGCTTTTATACCCTTCAACGCGGAGGTCTGAGAAAACATCCCTTTTATCAAAAGCGGGAAATTCATACAATCACATCTATATATATTACACTGTTACACTATCTGTAGATGTATATATAAAGCACAGGGAAATTCACCTTACTGGAGCTCCACCTCCGTCCTGGCCGGGGCTTGAACTCACGACCTCTAGAACCCATTGTGATCCTTCTGTTGTTATTCTTTAGACTTTTGATATCATAAGTCAGTTCATGTTTTATGATATTTATTAAGCACACTTATCGTATAGTGGTATAAAATCAATCCACAATTTCTTAATCAAATCAATAGCATAAAAAATAAGTAAATAGAATAAGCATTTTTTATACATCCTTTCGGGTCACAGATCATAAGTTTCTTATCAACGAAGTCCATTGTTAAAGGTTAATTACAATCAAGAGTCTTGCATCCGTTGACCGCTTTCCACAATCCAATTATCATGGGGAGTCTTACTCTTCTTGGTCATTCTGCAGACACAACGAATTCAAACTACGTCAAGTGTACTTTTCGGTCAAGGACCTTTAACATTAATCACTATACACTTATCTCGTATCGAGTGAGCAACAAGCTAATGACTTATTAACGTAAAGCAGAATACAATTATAAAATTATATTTCATAGATATATATGACTATCTGGTTACATACGTCCCCCTAACAAAAGAAATATCCCCGAGGGAGATTTCTTTCGCCAAGTGACCGTGTGAGAATTTATCCTTCAAACTCTTTTAGGTCAAATGAATTCCTTGTGACACACCGGTCAGAACATCTATGTTAAGAGGTCGAATGAATGACCAATTTCCTATACCAGCTTGGGATACAATAATAGTCTGTCAACAAATACGTATACTTCACACATTTCTATATATAATTGTTTGGCATTTAATGCAAAAAGTTAATAATAACCAATATACTTTTAACAACAATAATAATTAATACAAAATAATCAAAGTCAAATAAAATCGCAATTAAATGAGATCAGGATTGTCCAATGTCTAAAGTTTCACACACATAACATATAATGTCCATTATTAAATGTTAATTCAAGCATAAGCGCTGCTAGAATTATAATAAAATACATAAGCTTATACAAAGGTTACACAGTCCAGCGTACATAAAAGTTACACAGAAGTTATCGGTTTCCACAACAGCATCCATTTCGAATAATCGGAACGATAATCAAGAAAACGTTTGCGTAATTCGGAGTTGATGAATTCCATTCGCAGTTCACAGCTCACTGTATTTTATTTCAAATTTAACATTTCATAATTATCTTCAAAACATCTGACATTATTCACTTTTTTTGAAATATATAGAATACACAATTTTTTATTAGTACATCAACGGCACTTCCTGCCCAAATGGCGAGTAGGCTCCCCGCGGAACTTCGACTGCGTTCCTCTATTTCTTAGACATTAACGTCCTTTCTGCAATGTATTCTCGTGCCAAGTCCGGGTCTGGTCCATAGCGTTCAGGCCTCGGATATTCGGAGTTGCTATTCTCTCCGGTCAACTGGTAATTGTTCGGTGATTGGTTCCATAACGTGAGCGTCTGCAAGTGATCGTCGTGGATTTCTATGTCGGCGAGGTTCTTTTGAGGTTGTCGCGTTCTCTACTAGGGATTTCATTTCAATAGTCTCTTGGGAATTCCCTTGATTAGGATTCACTCCACACAAAACGGTTCTTCCAGAACTTTCCTCATCCCTGTCACCACCCCTTTTTTGACAACCCGACTAGCAACCATGGCACATATATCGAAACTTTTTGATAGTTTTACGTTTCATGATACAAATTCCAAATACAATTATTATTGCCAAAATCAAAAATATAAAACCAAAGACTTGTCCAATGTCCAATGTCCAAAGTTCCACACACGTAACATATAATGACCATTATTAAATGTTAATTCAAGCATAAGCGCTGCTAGAATTATAATAAAATGCATAAGCATATATAAAGGTTACACAGTCCAGCGTACTTATGTTTCATGATACAAATTCCAAATACAATTATTATTGTCTAAATCAAAAATACATAAAACCAAAGACTTCCCACCCAAGGCGATGATTCCATAAGTTGTAGTTCATTGTTTTACCGGCAATTCAGCCATTAGTGTGTCCATGGGGTAAACTTTAATATCGTTTAATTTATCGGGAATCTTAATGTGTTCTATCCCTGGAAATTGAATATTAAGAGGATCCCAAAGTGTGTATGTATTTATTCCATCAATAAGATGAAAGGAGTCAGACCTATTAAATGGATTTTCTCGATTGTAGTAAGTAATAATAAACCTTGAAAACCAGAACATCCTTGTCCCAAATTTAAGATGTTTATCCTACCATTTTATAATTTTACCAGTAATTTTAAATTTCTTACAACAACTCGGTTTCACGATTGCTTTACTTAATTAGTCGCGGGTTCCGTTATTTCAAACGTGTTACGTCCGTGGTATTTCATTGTCAGTCAAAATGTCAAAGAGGTCATATTATCGTACTTATTCACAAGCGAACAATTTATACAAAGCAAACTTACTCATCATTCGTTATATTTACAACACATAAAGAATTCCTTTAATCATGTCGGCCATTTTGTCCGCCACCATAGCAAGACAATCCTCTACCTGCTGTTGTTTGCTACCAGCTATATTCTTACGAGGTTTTGGAGTTGGTTTACGCAGTTTGGGGATTGGTTTACGGGTGAAGCCTGGACCGACTTTAGAATTTATTTCACCAATTTCCATTTCCTCGTCTGTGGGTATAGCTGGGGTATGTAAGGGTACCTCATAATTTTGATCATGACTAGACTTTAACCCGTGCGAGCACGGGTTGACATTGCATATGATACCGGACATTTACGAAATAAATACATGGACACACCGTATACTTGACATTTACATAACCAAGCTTTAAGCTTACAATAATGCTATTAATTTCACTAAACTCTTATTAGTTAGAATAATCTTACTGTGTCTCGGGACAGGCCTTCACAACAGTTCCTCATATACCCGTAATGTTGCAAAAAATTGTAGAATTGCCCCGAAACGATTTTGGAGAAAAATAATGAAGCTGCATTGAAAATAGCAGTTAAATTTTTCATAACAAACCATTTTGAGGGTGTAAATACCATTCATCAAAAACTTTAATTCATATAAATAAAGAATTAAACCCTTTTTTCCCAACGTTTACATGCTTCGAATTTACACACCATGCTGACATTCGGAACTCTCGGGATTTTTCATATTAAATGCACTGAGTTACAGCTATCTTACAGTTATATTTCCTTTGATAAACAGAATATATGACAAATTTTCAATGAAAATTGACACGTATTTGCATTATCGTTTCTGAGTTTATACATGGAAATGTGATATTGTGGAAACATAAACTAAAGAGCCTCCCGTGATTTAATGTGATTGTAATGCGCATGCGCAAGATTGTAAAATCCAAAAAATTCAGATGATTTCCGGATTTTTAAAAGGAATTTTCGTTGATTATTTATTAGCAAAGCTTGATTGAGAAAAATTTAAAACAAATTGGTAATCTTCAAGTACCAATGATGTTTAAAATATATAAAACAAAAGACATTACTCGTCCGATTTCTCGGTATTAAAGCCCAAAAATTCGTGTCTGTTATTTTAATAGAGTAGTATAGATATTCACTTTGTTCTGACACAAGGTTCTCATCCGACTCCGACTCTACAGTCTGTTTATGCTCGCCCTTACTCGGTCGACTCATTCGCTCTTACACGTCTCTGAAGTTCGGCTATGGGTATCTCTTCTTCGTCTGAAGAACCCTCTTTCCTCGTTGTTTAAACCGTACAGCTCTTTCTAACGGCTCTGGCTGCACCTCGTCATCATCTTCCGAAGATAATTCTTCTTCAGGTGGTACCACATAACTGGTTTTTAGCCATTACGTCATTAGGAGTTAGGTGGAATCTCTCCACTTTGCCGTTGCCTTGAGGACTGTAGTAAGATGTTCTGTTGTGGTTAATGTTTAGTTCTTCACATTCTCTGTGTCATTGGCTGTGAGAATTTGAAGAGGACAGCCATATCTTGGGTATATTTCTTCCAGTATAAGTTGCACGATATTGTCAGCTGACTTGTCAGGACCAGAGAATACTTCCAGCCATCCAGAGTAAATGTCAATGAAAGAAACTAAATACTTGTTTCCTGTCAGTGAAGTTGAGTATGGTCCTGACAAATCGAGTCCTACCTAGCCGTTGGAAAAGTGGTATTTCTGTCTCTTGAAGTGGAGGTTGAGTTCTCTTATTGCTCCTTGTTTGGAATATTACGCACCCCTCTATCTTAAAATATAACCTCTTGTATAAGTTTACCACATAATATTTTTGTCTGATTACATCATACGTGTTGTTCATTCCCATATGTCCAAGTCCATCATGGGATTATTGTACTACAAACAGTTCTAACTCATGTTGTATATAGAGGCAAAGTCTCAGGCCTTCGGAATTTTCATCTGAAAGATAGTACATTAAGCCATCTATTTCAAAAAACTTCTTTTCTTCGGTCGCCGTTGATTTTCCTTTACTCAATCTATTCTCCAGCTTCTTGATCTGCTCATCATTTTGTTTGCTTTCCTTCATGTTGACACCTTAAGGTAAATCGATGGAAGCTTAAGGCTTCAGCAATTCGTCCTGTTGCTTATTTCGCACCTGGCAAATCTTTTAGGTGAGAAAGCAAGTATAGGTGAATGGGTTCCAGAGGTCGTGAGTTCAAGCCCCGGTCGGGGCGGAGGTGGAGCTCCAATAAGGTGAATTACTCTGAGCTTTATGTGTATCTATATCATTCACTATGGGCAGGTATATGTCAATTTGAGAATAATTGCAATGTTTGTGCTTCTCATATGTATATATCTATGCAATGTGTATCGTCCCGATCCTCTCAAATTGTCGTTTAACTGTATTCCACCTGTATCTCAAACGACTGTGTAGTGAGCGACCAGCGTGCTAGTTTCTATTCGTCATCGAAAGCAAGATTTTTGTCTTGCCTAGATGGCCCAGTTGTTAGCGCGATGGCCGCTCAATGCTAGGAGAATGGGTTCCAGAGGTTGTGAGTTCAAGCCCCGTCCGTGGCGGAGGTGGAGCTTCAATAAGGTGATATATATATATATCTCATACAAATTATATTTGCCCCCGAGGGACGAAATATTGCCCGACGCAAAGCAGAGGCAATATATTCGTCCC
The DNA here is from genome assembly GCF_963853765.1 of Magallana gigas. Classification (NCBI taxonomy): domain Eukaryota; kingdom Metazoa; phylum Mollusca; class Bivalvia; order Ostreida; family Ostreidae; genus Magallana; species Magallana gigas. Next base: position 5,968,210 of record NC_088854.1, on the reverse strand, counting down.
AAGGGGGCTTATATAATCATTGTTGTCCGAAATACAGTTAACATTTGTTTTGTTATATAAAGAAACAATTCAAAATTTAAGTAATGATTTGAAAACAGATCGCCGTAATGTTCTCAGCTCAACATAAAATTCACGATTTCAATTTTGTGCATTTTCCAAACTACCGTCGGCATCAAACGGTTACTGATAATATTCCGCCACCGATAGAATTTCACGTATTTAACGTATGTTCTATCTGATTATACTTCACACTTAATTGCAAATTTTTATATCCGTTATGATAGCAAACCGTCGCATTGCGCGTCTGTTGTTTATTGCCTATTATGACGTCATTGAATCAGCAATACGTAAGGCGAAAGAAACATCAATAGCAGAATTTTATCTGTGAACCAACGTGATAAAGCCAACAACAGAAGAAACATTCCTTTTGCTCTCACCCCAAACCCGAGAAATCATAACAGCCAAACAGTTTTCCCCATTCTACAACAATCGGAAAACAAGAACTGAACCAGCCTAATGATATACTTCACAGTAGACGCCAGCCTCCAGATTTGAAGATCATTCTTATCAAAGCCAAGTTCATCTTAAACCAACTGTATCTAAATGCAAGGATCCACGATGCGGGAATGTCCTTCTCTTCAAACCGGTGCATTCATATCTTTTTAAGAACGACATTCATTTTAACGTAAATTCAACAAATAATTGCAAGGAACCTAATGTATAACGTAAATACAGACGCATTTTGCCAGCCAGAAAACGAATCTAACTTCACACCACGAAATTTTAGCAGGAGAGAGACAATTTGACGAGCTTTCATTCAAGAGGTCGAACGAAAATTAGGGCTAAAGCTAAGAACTCTAACGGTAACATTACCGCCTAAAAACTACATTAGTGGACTATACCCATATACATTAACATAACAAAAAACAAGCAGCAGTCAGTTACATTTGCACAGTAAAGTTATATAATTAATGTTCTTTTACTTGGAAATTTTGAACAATTCAATACTTTTAAGTGACCATTCATTGTCTTTTCTTGATAATAAAAGATGGTATATTTTCAATACTTAAAATTATGGAAGGAGACAGGTAAAACTACTAACTTATTGGACGGGTACAGATTCGCTGGAAAGAAAAATTAGACATTCCAATTTGCATTATATAGAAACAGACTTACTATGTCTTTTACGTCATGAAATGTCACTGATAGATATCGTGATTCAGAGGGTAAACGGTGAATTACATTTTAATAATCAACCGTTGTATTTTTCTACCCTATTATGTATCCACATTAACAAAAACAAAGGGCCTTTATTAGTTCTTTTTCTCACAGAAGTAACAGTTTCGTCTTTTATCTCTTACATACAAAGAGGATGATATTTAGTACTGATATCACATTTAAAAGAGTCAATGTACAGTTGACCTTTGAAATCTAATGAATTTACAGAGATGACACTCCAAAAATATATGACTTATTGTTGAAAAGCAAATTTTCCAAGAAAAGTAAATGGACACACTTAGCAAATCAATTTACTGTCACTTTGAAAAACCAAAAACAAAGTTATATGGCAAAAATGTAAGAAAACATCAAAGTATATGTAGATCTAAGAATGCTAAACATGACAATTTATTTCTTCTTTAATTCTTCTGGAACAAACATTGTTTGGATAAGCACAACACATGCCATCAAAGCCATGAGGAAAATTGGCACACAGGATAACCCGATTGATAACATAAACCATCCTGTTGAGAGGAAAAAAATAAAACGACTGTAAAATAGTGTATGAGTTGCATGGTGTACGATTGTCTATTCAACAGCACTTCATTTAACAAGCATTATTTTGTGTATGCGCCCTTTGAATATTTTGTCTTATATTTCTCTTATGTTACGTTTGTAGTTTTGTTTTTATAATGCTATATTTTTGTGAATGATAAAATATAAAGATAAATTAAGAGCACGAAATCTACCTACTTATACCGACTGAACCAAATTTTTAAGTAGTTGTTAATATTACGGCAAATTTCTCAAGTATTCGAAATTACTTGCTTTCTAAGCAAAGTTCTCATCAACAATAATATAATGAAAAAAAATTGAAAATTTAAGGCAAACCTGGGTTTGTTGGTTGACCCCAAGCCTCCTCAAGTAGGATTTACGCCTAGGCGTAAAAGGGCCTACCATTTTTGTGTTATAACTTAAACACTGATATAATATTACTTGAATCGTCTTACCAACATAAAAATCAATAATTCGTTATATAAATACTAATAATTTGTATTTTATTGTATTGTATTGTATTTAGATAAACAAATATTGACATAGAACAATAAAACTTTTTACATATCAGTTATATTGACATGAATATCATTTCATTTGTTGGGTATATTCGCGGAAATTCTAATCAAACGTTAAATCTAGCTCTAACTTGTGGATCAGATTGACACAAACTGTTGAATTAATAAATTTTGTGTTATTTTGGACCTTTTTGTATTACCATACTTTTTTCCCTTTCGTCCTCGTTACATGCTGTATTTGTTGTATAAAAATATGATAATTATTATTCTAAATGAGCAAAATCCTTTTTGAAGAAGCCATAAAATATTTGGAATTAAATTATAAATGTAAAGATATTATTTGTAACATTTTCTGATCACTAACGTGATTTATAAACATATTTTCTGATTAGAATAAAATCTCACCTGGCGGCTCATACGTTGTTGTTTTGTTTGGTTTCTTGATGTTGACAATAAGTACCCCGGTTGATTTGTCTTCGTCGTCGTCACAACATAACTTCACGATGTAAGAATTATATTGTCTGTAAGAAAATGCAGGAGCGTCGCTGGCCATGATGGAATAATTGACACGGATTCCTGTGTCATTTCCGAAAACCACGAAATTATTCGTCTTCGGTAACGTACTCTCTAATGAACAACACACGCTATCCCCGCTGGGATCTTCCACAATTGTTGTATACAATTTTGTATCTCCGTCGGTTTCTTCAGTTATGGAGATAATATTAGGCATACCAAGGACTTCAGGCGGCTTGCATGAAAATTAAATAAAAAATTACACACATATTGTAAGGTGAAATGCTTTAAGCGTACAAGCACTATCAGATAATACAATGTTAAAGGGACTTGTACACGATTTGAGCTCAAAATTTACAAAATTTATTTTTTCAATTTTTAGGTCTTGAATTGTTTGAGATGTTTTCAATGCTTTGACAAAATTTGAAAGTCAAATATCTAGTTAAAAGCGAGTTATAGAGATAGAATTCGTTGATTTGAAAACAAAGCTCGAGTCCTGTTAATGTTTACATATTCTGGGTATTTGGTATAAGTTTCAATCTAATGTTGCTATTTGATGTGATGAAATTATTAATTAACCTATTGAATCAGTCTATCTTGTTTCCACAAGTTATTTTGATAGAGAAATTGCAATGTTTTCTTTACACTGTTTGTAAACAAATATAAGACTCGAGCTTTTTTTTTTTACATAACAATGACTTCTTTCATCTGTATCTCGCTTGTAACATGACTTCTAACATTCAAATTTTCGTGAATCATTCAAAATACAAAAAAGAACTTTTTTATACATAGAAATCAAAAATAAAATTTTCATCTGAAATCGTGTCCAGGTCCCTTTAAAGTATCTCTAAGCTTACCATATTCTGTGTTTGAATAGAAACTGTCGCCGTTGCAGTGGTATTACAAGAATCTTTAGCCCTGACAAGGAAGGCATAATCATTCTTCACTTTGGCTTTCAGGAATCTTTTCGCCACTGTAATTTGGCCTGAAGAAAACGATATCCTTCAATTTCAAATCAACATAGAACAAAATAAGAAGAAATTGAAAATTCTGAAAAAGACAAATACCTGATGTTTCGCCAACATTGAAATATTCCATAGAATTTGGATACGATGGGTGTTGCAAGACGGTATAATTAACGACTTCAGCATAGTCTGCGCCGTCTGGCTCCAGTAACGTAACGAAAGATCCAACAGGTAAGTGGTCAGGTATCTTAGCGCTGAGTGTCGAGGTTGGAAACGCTATTGCTTCATCTACAAAGATATCAGTCCATTTACTTCCACATTAACATGAATAATCATTGTTATCATTATCGATCAATATGAATGTTATGAAAACGCGTATCAATTTTATGTAAATCCAAAGGATCAATGTTCACATTTTATAACATATAAGTAATATAATTATACGGGAAATATTCACATGCCAAAAAATAACTATGATTAATTTTGCATTTACTGCCTTGTTTCAGTGTGATGAAACTAACAACTATCCCTTTTGTATTCTAATTTTTTCCCATTTATCAAGTAGAGAAAGTTTTAAAAGATTTATTTTTCTAGAGCTACTGCGTAAGTAAGCATGGCACCTAGTAGTGTTTAAGCATATAAATGTTTACTGAGTATTTATTCTGGCAATTTAAGATAAAATCTTGAATCTTGAGGGTTGACATTTCTCTGTCTCGGCCCTTTATCAAGGTCGTGTCAAATTTAAAATCGTAAAAATATCATTACTTAAGTTTGTATTTCGAAGATTTAAAATAAAATACCGATAAATTTAAACAACATTAAGGGTGTTGTTTACTCAGGGTTTGAGTTCTCAAACTCGGATTGTTATAAAGTTCAATATAATAAGTAAAATTTGTTCCAAACACAAAAAGTATTTATGAAAGAATTATTATTGACAAAACATTCGATATTTTTACTTTATTATGGGATAAGGCCCAAACAAAAATAGAATTTTAGCCAAACAGTGGAAATTCAAACTAAATTTTGCAGGTTTTGATTTCTGCTAAAAAATATTTGGCAGTACTCTAATATTAAAATTTAGATTTTTTATTTTGGTTTATGTAATTTTGCATATTTTCTGTTGGCTTTACCTCACTTATTCATTAAATTAATCTTATGGCACGAATTGCAAAAATTTTGACCTACTTTTTTGAAAGTGAAAAATAACACTGCAAGCACAGGTCTATAACACACAATAGATGGTTTTTCATTTTCATCAGTGGAATTTTTTGCCGGGCTCTGCTGAAAGCAGAGTCCTGGCTGTAGGCATGCAATTCGCCAATGTTACTATAAATAGCACAACTTCAAAAGTAGACAAAAAACCAAACAGTGTCAAAGTAAAAGCTTCCGCTATACCAAATAGCTACACAAAGAACCAAGTTTTGTCAGAATTGTTGGCATTTTGTTCCTTTTTTTTTAATTTCGAGAGAATTGTCTATCTTTTTTAGTTTTCCTTTTAATAACGTGTTTTAAAAACAAGACTGCATTTTGGACACATATAATGCGCATGAATTTCCATGAACTACTACTGCGCGTTGAAAAAACAGGGATTGGATATATACATGTTACGCTTCTTACAAAATTCAAGGCAGCAACTGTTGAATTTGAAGAGAGATTTTCAGTCTTTACTACACAATAGCATAAAGACACACCAAAAGATCCAAGCTTTCAGTATTTCAGTACTTTGATTTTTTTCATTCTGAGTAAACGCCATCCTTAAGCATCTTTTTTTTTAATGTCAATAAGAACTGCAAACGGTAGCATTGTTTAACCGCCTAACAATAAGTCATTTTTGATAATTGTCTATTTAAAATTATTTTTTTTTTTGAATGATGTAAACATGTATGTATATTTTCATTCAATATAATTAAATATAAAATATTTGGTCAAACAAAGAGGGCTAACTTTGTATTTTAGGTCAAAAGAGTTAATTTTGTAATAGAAACGAACGGAAAACAGATTTAAAAAAATCTTGAAAGAAAAATTCCTTTTGAGGGTTTTATATATTGCTTTTATCATACCCATACCAAAGGGTTTGTTGTTTAACGGGAAGGGGAAGGGAAATATATCTGCAGACCAAAATCATTCCAAAAACTGCAATTTGCTTGAAAACGTTTCAAAAATAATTAACAAATATGAATTAAAATGAATATTTACTTTAATCTCTAAAGTAAACATGTTATTATTAAGTTTTAATGCACATATCGTTTAGAAAATAATAATTTGACTACAAATTGTATTTTGATATAAATCAATTTGGAATTGATTATACTTTTAGTAGATAACCTGAAGTTGACAGAAATTCCGATACATCCGATGTAAATTGTAGGCGGGAAACGGAAGTTAGCGTTCGCAATTCTTAGTAGTTAGTGGTTTTCCCAATTCTGAGTATTCAATGGTTTATTGTGAAAGGTTATTTTGCCACCAAAAATAATGCCAAAATTTTAAGAATCTAATTAAACATAGGATGGTAGCCAACGCAAAATTTGGGTAAATAGAACAACAGCATCCTAAAAAAAATTAACGGCATCGTTTTAAACAATTGAAGAAGTGGCTTTTAAAAATCCCAGCAATTAGATAGTGAAAATTAATCGGCTAAAAGGATGGGCATGTTATAAACGCTTTGTAACAATTCTAGTGGGAGTAAAAAGTTACATTCTGTGTTTTCAGTGCAATGTTTCTATTTCAATAATTTTGATTTTAGATATTGATGCTTTACCTTTATTCCCTATTTTTTACTTTTGTACATTTTTAACATTAAAAAAATGGAATTGGAAAAAAATATTTATTAATGAATTATATTCCCTGTGTAAAGAAATTTGATGTTTATTTTGAGAATAATCTTTTTTTGTTAACATATGATTTAAGAAACATCAACCGATTTAAGCAAATGCCTACCCGGTCGGGCTGACACCAGTGGCCGAGATGAAAACAACGGTATGGTATTATATTTATATCTACCAAGTATTATTCCCACTATTCCTTACGGAAACTTATAGTAAATTCATAGCTCTATAGAAATGGCTAGAATGAAATCTACACTGTTTATCGATTGGTCGAAATCTATAGCGGCTGAAACTGACAAGAAAAAGACAGGACTGAAATTGACACGCCCTGTTTATCGATTGGTCAAAACCTACATGGATCTAAGAAAAATCAGTGACTGCACGAAATAATCATGATGATGTCAGACTCGTAGTCTCACAGGAGACGATTTCGCTGTTTCTTCTAGCTAACGTACTTATGTACATTATCAGTAATTTAGTAAATTTTACTTACTTTTTATAATTATTTATTAATTCGTTAAAAGAGAGACCTTAATATAAACAATAAAATGCTTTCTTTGATGATTCATGAGGGTTATGAAGGTAGCGATCATTGCAGAAAAAAATTACATAACCCGCTAACGCGAAAGAAAGACTTTTACTGTTTAAATACATACACCGTATATCGGGGAATACTTTTCATAAATTCAAAATTATGTATTTTGTTTAAGCTTTTAGTAAACCAATTTTGCAAATGCGAAAGTCTGGAAGTGTTCATCTGATCAGAGTTACCTGGTTGGTCATGTTCCTATAGTGACAATATAGAGAAGTAAATTATTGTGCTTGAAAATAAATTAGCTAAAGGACTAAATATGATAAGGGCCTAAAATGGCCCCCTAAAATGAACATCATCATTTTACTATCATTCTTTGTTTTCTTAGTACAGATATGTATGTGATGTGTTTACATAATATTCATTTTGGTTCAAGTGCCCACAATTTAGAAATATGACATTGTAATGACAACCTTTTCCCGCCATTTTTGCATTTTTAGCGAAAACCAGCTTGTTTTCAAGCAGTTTTTCCTTCCGAAAACATAGAGCGCATTCTTGAACAAAACAAATATTTTAATCAGAGATGTATGTAGCTAAGACTAATAAATGACAAACAAATTTTCCTTGTTCAAGCATACGCTCTATATTTCCCATTTGTAAATAGATAAGCAAAATGTCAATTTTTGGCTGATTTTGATTGAATTATAGAAATTGCGTCACTTCTGACGTCATATACTGCCAGTGAGTGCAAATAAATCAAATAAATAGATGAAAAAGATATTTTATATCAACTCTTCTAAAAAATTAGTTAACATTTTATTGTACCCGAAACACTTAAAAAATGGCGAATTATGGGGGCCAAATTTAACTCTTATCATATATAGTTCTTTAAGGTCATCCTGCCTCCCTAAATGCCCAGCAATCTGAGGGTCAATGACCGAAAACCCATTTCTGATAAATGATTATTTTTCTTTTGAACCTAACGAAAGAATGATTCCTATCATAACGTATCAGTAAATATTGAACTATTTAAATGGGGTATGAAAACAGGCAAATCCTATACTGTATATATCATCCCCTCGTTTTAGAGGTTAACATGCATAGAAATTTATCAATCATATGTTATTGAACTCAGAAAGAGTTGTAAATATGTCATTGGTTTAAAACATAAGTATGATTTTTAGTGAAGTGTACAGTTTCGATAAAAGTATTTACAAATTTTGATTAAATACATCAGGATTTAATGAACATCCGAAGATGTCATTAACAAAAAATATCTTAAATTAATCATTTGTTCCAGCCAAGGATGGGGTAATGGTAATATGATAATTGATCGTTGCTCTCTACAACTTTTATGTTATTAAAAGCACTTGGCAATTGACCTATTTTCAATTGTAGGTTGTAATTTAATCAATTACTTTCCAAAAAGGCATGTTATTCAAATTACTTTCAAATACTTTCAATTACACATTGATGTATATATGAATAAGATAGCTGACAACTATTGTCTCCTAAACTTCAAATGGTACATAAGTATAAATAAGTATAAATCAAAAATTCAAAAAGAAAATTACGAAGAGTAGTTAAACGCATTTAACTTTAACTATATTTTTTAACAAAATATACATGTAACTTAAAATAATTTTTTTTTCAATAATCCATCTCTTTCCAAACTAATGAATATCAATGTGTCAAATATTTATCAATTTGTTAGGGACCAAATAATTTTGATGGTATTCTTGACCTTGTTTCCTTGATTGATAGAGACTTACTGTCTTCTAGGCATGCTTTGATAGCATATGCAGTCCCATTGATCGACGTGCCCGAGTTTTTCCAATCGAACTCCTCTCCGATTTGAACATTGTTTGGTGACACTTTGTATCCCTCTGCGCATGGTCCTAAACATGGTCCACTTGTCACTAAGTTATCTCCCTTGCTCCGCCTGGTAAATGAACAACTCTAAGATTAAGGAAAGACCTAGACACAATTTGAGCTTAAAATTTTATAGATTTATTTTTTCATCTTTAAATCTAGAAATATCTAAAATATCTGGTCATGTTTACAAAGTTTGAGTCTTGTTATTATTTACATACGTGTTGCATTGTTGTTATTTACATACGTTTTGTATTGGTAAGTTTGTTTGAGGAGGTTGAATGGTCAAAATATCATCATCAGATCCTCCGAAAAATTGTTCAGTTATAGATTATAATGTAGTACAAAAATATCCATGTTTTAGCTTTTAAATTTTGGTATTTTCTTATATATCTATATGGAGCTCTTTTTAAAAAGGAGATCAATACAATCTACGATATCCACGACCATCGAGATCCTTTACAAAGCAATAATTGTTTTACCATTGTCTTTCGTTTGTTAGTTAATCTCTAACAATCAAATTTTGGTCAAAGTTCAAAATGCACATCTCAACCATATAAAATATAAAAATAAAAAGTATATATGAAATTTTCATCTAAAATCGAATATCGGTCCCTCTAGATCTAAGATGCAAAACAAGAGGCAAGAATAATTTTGTTAGATTTCTGTAAAAATGGTCTTACCAGCCAATGACATCACCATGAAGAACAGCAATCCTCTCGTACTCAACCACCGTGTATGTTGTGGTATTTTTGCCTTTGTAAATGATCGATATTAGTTGTAATCATTCAACATCTAATATTCATATAAATTGATCATGACCAAAAACAAATCACAAATTTACCTGAAACATAGATAGTGTTGTAAGCCACCAGTTTATAATTACTACCACTTGGCCTCCAAACCATGAAGTCAATGTATCCAGATTTCCAATGGGAGAATTCCCATGAAGTGATGCGTGAACAACTTGTTATGGTATACACAAAATCAGTCATCAAGTACATCGTATCTACAAAACCAAAGAACACGATAAATTTTGACTGTAATCAAATTTAACATAATGCCAAAAACGTTTATTAGTAGCTAAAATGGACAATAGTCCTGACATTTTCCTGAAAAATTTATTTCTGTTTATAAGAGTTATAAAAAAAAGATCGACATACTTTGTCCGCCGTCTTTTCCTTCTGTCAGGTCTTCAGGGTAAAGATAGATGAGACTGTTCAGGCAGGGAGCAGCTAAGCAAAAATTTAAAAAGGTGCAAATTAATCTATATATATATATTGAATATTCAAATTGTTTGGGTAACAAGCAGAACCTATATAAAACATATGTTCAAAATGCGAAGTCAAGTAGTCAAGTACAGCGTGATCTATTATTAGTTTTTTGTGTCGCTGATATATGAAAACATTTGTGCTATAAAACCAGGTATCGTCGTCATGAATATTGCAGACAAAAGAAATTAAATGAAATACAGCTCATTGGACCTTAAAAAACAATAACCAAAAGCAGAGACGTATATACTAAAAGGATAGGCATCTTCCACATTCACCACTTTTATTCCAATACTATCATGCAGCTATCACGCGAACCTTGACAAGTTTGTAAATCACTGTTCAAACCCATGCAGTAATATATACATTGTATTTTTAAAGTGATCTGATTAGACCATCGTTTGGAAGACAGTGTACTCGAGCAATGTGCCTCAACATGTTAAAAGCACAGAATTTTTCCAAATATCACGCGTGTGTCTTTTAAAGTTTGTTTACAAGCACCTGATTTAAACGCTGCGATTGGATCAGCTACTCGCAGCTGCGGCCAATCAAACACTTGTCACAGAGTTTTCTTAATGAGATCTGCCAAGAGTTTGGACCGAAAACCCTTGGCTAGCGAAGATGATTGTTCTTATACGTGCAGTTTCTTTATAAATGTATTCCATCGACAATTATTGATGTTCAGCATTCCTGTGTATATGTATTCATGTGTATTTAATTTTTTTTTTTTAAACTATTTCATAATAGTTTTTGAGATCGATTTGAGAATCGATTTAATTTATCTACATTTCAGCTTCTGTGTACGCACTATATTTTCTCATCTTCATTTTTAATTACTTTTCACCACCACAACTTACAGACATCGGCGAACATGAGAGAACCATCAGTTGTAGTCACTGGTTGAGGCACAGGACATTTCGTAATGGCTGCGATTACGTCAGATTCGATGGCGGATAAATTCGCATAAGAAGATGCATAAAAATATCGACTATTAACCCCCGCTGTTCTTCTATACTCTTTTTCATAACCACTGTTTATATCTACAATAACAGAACGATCTATCGTTAAAAATCAATTCTTGCTAAAACGTTTACAACTTAAAAAACAGAAATATAAATAAGATATTATCAATTGATATTGATTTAAATGTTCAATTCAAACATCATGATACTTATTAACATCAAATTATCATACCAATAGCAAACACTGTGCTGGGCCATCCTTTCATTATATATTCCGCCTGGATAGAGGCGCCACTTCTTACTCCGTCTATGGCGAACACGTAATAATTAGCAGCGCTCGCACGGTCTCCATTAGCTGCTGTAAAGAAGTTATTTTTGGTGTGAACCAATGCGGTGTCGATCATGTTTCTTTTGCCTGTACCTTCCGCTAATTTCAGAATCTGGTAGCTGATATCTGTAGGCGTCATGTAGGCGTCCAGGGCAATTGTTGTGTACGCATCTGTGTCGTACGTAACGACTCCAATACGTATAGTGCTACTGGATACATCCAGCTGTAGTGCTATATTGGAGAAGAAACTTTTCAGGAACACGTAGTTCTCATGGGAGGACGTTTCTGTCTTTTCCATGATAAAAACTATATCAAGTTGGCAACCTGAAATTTAAATTTTATAGGCCTGACGTGATACAATCTTTGTAAAAACTATTTCTGTTGGCTCAAAGCATGGAATTCTTTTGCAGAGGATTAACTCGTAGACTTTCGTAGCTTACTTGGAGAGACTAAACTAGCCGGGGTGACCGAGTCTGGACACTGAGTGATATTGGGAACGACCACATCGTTGATACATTGAAGAACAGAAAAGTTGACGGCCTTCAGGTATTTGTCGTCATCCACGGTATCAAGAAATTCAGGGACATCATTCGATGAAATGTTAACGCCTAAAATAAGCCAAATATATAACTTTATCTAAATGATAAATGATTAACAAAATGACTTTGTTGCGATGTGCTTGAATTTTGATGGACGAATATAATAATTCAAAAGTTATAGCTAATGATAAATTATAAAAATTTGTATATGTAATTATGAAAAGAATGATACATGTGTATCTTACCAACAATGAATAGATTACTGGAAGCTATAGATCTGATCGCCGATCCAAAAGCAGCAGCTTTGTTTCCGGCAGACGGTCCACCAGTCAGAAGGATGTAGTAGTTGGCGGCGTTTGAACGGTCACCATTCCCTGTGGTAAAGAATTCCATCTGGATATATTTCAGGGCTCTATCCACGTAACGGCTGCTCCTGTTGTAGGCATTACTTCCCTGGTTAATGTTAGTGATTCCCATAATGACTCCATTGGCTGTAGAGTACTGGTTCAGCGGGAAAGCAGTGGTGGCCCCATCGGCGTACGTCACTACCCCTATCTTAATTGCCGTGTCTCCGATGATCATACGAGATACCAAACTTACGAAAAAGCTTTTCATGTCATTAAAATCTGTGGCACTTAGTTCATCTGTATCCTCCATGATGAAAACAATGTCTAATGGACAGTCTGATTAAAAAATAAACATTTTTTATTCACGGAGTTTACATGTAATTATGAAATCTGTAAACCATACTTTCATCAACGCTTTGTATGAATAAATTGAATGGACGTGTTTATAGATATACATGGAATCATCTTAACCCTGTTTGATTTGATAGTTTCCTGCTACGGACATGTAGTCGTTAAAAGCATTGTTAAAATCATTGTTTTAAAATTTTGTATTTTGAAAAAATACCATGGAATAAAGCCCGAACTTTTACCCTCTATAATTTGCTGCTAACTTTTTCAAAAAATTATTCGAATATGTCCCAATAAAATGAACTTCATTTTGTATCAGGCCAAAAAAAAAACATTTATATACAATGATTAAGAATACAGAAATTTTACAACAAAGTGAAACCTACCTGGAATTGTAATATTCACGCTCTCACATGATGTGATTTTTTGGAGGATATCATTTTTAATGTTAATCAGGTTTTCGTAAGAATCCACATTTGTATACTTGGTGTAGTCTCCACATGTATCAACGGCCTTCTGGTATTCGGTCTGGTACTGATTACCTATATCTGAGAATAATGAAAACATATAAAATCAGAATGTGTCAATTCAATACAAATGCATCTTTTACATTCACGAAATACTTACGAATTGAGAAGACGTAGTTGCTTCCACTACTCCTTATGTCCTTTGCTACAGCTTCCGGATAACTTTCGAATGGTCCAACAATTATCACGTAGTAGTTACTGGCATCCGTACGATCACCTCCAGCGACCGTGAATACATTGTCCCGGGCTTCTATCAACCCTTTGTCTACCAAATGATCGGTATGATTCGTCTCTGAAATCTTTTCTATGTCATCTCGAACAGATTCAGAGGAAGTATGAGAGTTTAGTCTAAATACAGTTGACGCACCAGAATCAAATAAAACCATACCGACTTTAATGCCAGTACTTGAAATAGTTATATTGTCCATCAACTCCGCCAGAAATCTTTTGGTGTATCGTAGATTGTATCTCTCTACTATAAATACGATATCAAGTTCACATTCTGGAAAAATAAATAGAAGACCGTATCACATTGTAATTTTTACCTAACGTTTTTACATAAACCATTAAAGATTATTGATGTAAATTGTAATCTACAGAGTAAATAGTTCATTTGTATATTTGAATACATGTAGTTTTGAATAATTATGTAAAAAAAATTATAAATCATGAACTACATGTAGCTTGATAATGTATAAAACATTCCGTCTTTTAAGGATGATTTACTGCTATTGGGCAGCAGAAAAGACTTACCAACCGTCATAGTCTCAAATGTTACATCGGGACAAACAGCAATTTTCTGAAGAATATTGTTGAATTGGTTATACAGACCATCTGTAGAACTAACTTCGAAATGTCTGCTGTCGTCACCCGCAATTGCTTTCAAGTCCGTGATTAAGGAAGCAGATGGAGAAATACCTATAAATTAAACGAAATTAAAATGATAAAAAAGACGCGTGTGGTTGTTACTCTGCCAGTATTAATTTTATTTCAAGCAAGTTATATCGATGTGTTTTGTTATAATTAACCGATTTTAACAAAGCCTCTGATATAGAACTGGTATAAGTGAACAACGTGAAAATTTCAACCCTGATCTTTTTTCTAAACGCATTCTCTTGATCAACTAATGAAATGAATGTTAAAACATACGAATACTTTGAATTTTTACCAATGGTGAAAAGCTGATTTTTCAAATTCATTCTGATTTGATCGGCCACTGTGGCACCTGTCTGCGAAGAATATGTTTTTGCAATCACAACAAAATGTCTGAAAGCTGTGAATCTGTTTCCTTTGGATAATGTGAAGAAGTCGTAAAATCCTACTCGCAGAGCTTCAGCCAGGTTTACGGTAGATGCGGCGTTTGATATTGGTATTGATGTAATGGAGCTATCCAGTGTCGAAGCGGAGTAGTAGTCATTGAGTTCGATGTTTAGGTCCACAGTATCGTCATATGTAATGACTCCAGCTAAAATATTACTTGTTGAAATTTGTAGACTTCCCGCCAAATCGCCAATAGCTGTCATTAATGCTGAATGAATCGAAGAAGTGTAGGCCGACGCTTCAACGATGAACACTATGTCGATTTTACATGTCGAAACTAAAACAAATAGCATTAATAGTAAAGTCTTGCTATTCAGGGTTTATTTTGGGGTTTTTTTAACGTTCCTACAAATTAAAAATATATCACATCTTACTAGAGCAGACCAGTGGATACCCAGACAAAATTCCACCAAATCCACATGTACGTTGTGTGTTTCCTGCGACCTGTTTGTATCCCGTATTGCAAGCATAGTAACTTCTCCCGTTGCAGGATGTATCATCAGTCGTAATGCTTACATAGCTGTTAGTAACGTGTGAACATGCAACATCTGGTCCAAAAAAGGAAAAAGATTTTTCGGAACAAAAAGAAAAAAAAAATTTCCTTTAAAATAGATCAAATTTACTAACAAGTGTAAAATGTGGATTTTAAAGAAGCAAATTAAGTGCAATTAAACACACACCATTAGGAAACCTCCATTCTCCTGATGATCCCCATCCCGTTTTTATCCAAATAAAGTTGACAGTATATGGTGTTGAATGATAGCAGCTCATGAAAGTGCCACTTCCGGGTGAGCTTCCAGTGCCTACACGGACGTAATTTCCGGTCCAAGAAAACCAAAATTCGTCGAAATAAGTTTGAGACAGGTACGAACCTGATTGATAAACACAGGCAGTTCCGCCAATGGCGAATCTAATTGTAGACTGCGTGTTGCTCCAGCCACCGATGAGAATTTCATAATGGGTACCACTCGATGAGCTATCTTCACTAGCCAAGGCAATATGGACGTCATTGTTTGCCCTTGCTCTAAAGGCGACGGACGTTCTATCTGTGGCGACGAAACAGTCGGTGGTCAGACTATAGTACACCTTGTTATCGGGGGTACTTCTGCTGATGTCCGACGATGCTGAAAACAGCAGTTTAATATTCTGTTATCATACGACTAGTTGTGGAACGATTGGACTTAAACGGTTATACACTGGAAGACTAGAGTTGTAAAATGTTCAACTGATTAGGAAAAACGGAAATGATATCTTTACATTGACTTTTCTTTCTGTCGAGGTTTATTAATTTATTTATATATATACTGTATATAGGAATTTTATGGGTTTAAAATAAAAGCTACTTACAGTAACACCCGAGTCTTTTACAAGGGATATAATCTGCTGGCGCAGATCCACACCCGCCACTTGGTTTGACACAGGTCCGGTACCGGACAAGGTTGTGGGTGGTACAGTCTCCGGGGCAAGCGGACCAAGATCCCCAGCTTCCCCAAAAAGCTTTGTTAGTGAGTGTAGATTATACATCTTAATGTTTATTTAAATGTGTTTCGTAAATTTTCATTGTATGATCAATTTAAACTAACGATTATTCTACATCTACTCAACCAGTCATGTGAAGAATATCGATGACTGTTATATTAAATAGGTAAAATTACATGCACATTTTAGATTTTAAAATAAAAACTCATACACCGTGTTCTGATACACATAACTTACTAACCTTTCTTAATCTGAATTTTTTTAAAACAAAATTTTACACCTTTTTTATTTGATGCATAACGAAAGTAAGAATGATTGAGGACTACTTTTTTGGCTAGATATAAAAAAAACTTGATTATTATCTTTTTGAATTAAGGACAGGGGACCAAAGTCATTTCCACGACAGAGTTTTTATTCAAATTTTTATATAATGTTAATCAGTTAATGGCGAGTGAAAATCAATAATAAAAATTACATTATCATCGACTTCCTTATTTTACTGGAGGTGTTTTAAAATTTGGGTACGAAGCTCCTCAGATATAATAGAAAGTAATGGGAATTTTCTGGGTTGTGGTATAAAAACTGATATTTTAAAATTTTGCAATAGATTTTGTACTCTAATCAAATTGATATATTAAGAAGTCAATTGGCTTACCGATGAACAGAAAAAAATGTAGGTCATCGACCCAAATTTTTTGAGGGGTTGTGTCAAAGTTCACTGCATGGTTCAATTTTCTTCAGAAATATCATAGAAAAAGGACATAATTAATTATTGCTCGACGTTTACATTAACTGCTATATACATAAATATTGTTAGGATAAGATATAAATTCAATATCTATCAGATAACACTATAAACTACCTTTGGACGTTTTAGGATTTATAAAACGTGGAAATATAACGGACTTGTCGCAAACAGAAAAAATTCATACTAATTGGGTTTTTTTTTATTTTTCTCCACTAAAAATATTTCGGTATTACAAATTACGTTTAGTAGAATGATTTTTTTTAAATTTTCTCTTATTCTGGTGTACGTAATTACGACAGTCATATTCATAACATATGTGCGGATTTATGCGCAGAGGTGCGAAATCTTGAATTGGGTCTGTCGTCCTTAATTTACCCGTTTGTTAATGTATGGATATAATCATGTATAGTTTTAACTACTAACTTTTCAAAATCAGTTACACAACTTAAGGTCGAAAACAAGTAAGTTCTTTTTTAAATGTAAAAAAAAAATGGTCCAGCAAATTGGCTAACTTTCAATAGGATGGAACATAAATCTTGGAAGTTCCCAATAAATTTACATATATATTTATTGAACTTTTACATACCTTCCAAATTGGAATAACAAGTATAAATCATGTCATTAAATTTACATACGCATGTAAACTTAATCCACAAAAAAAATAGTTATGAAAAAAATGTTTTTAATATTTTTTTAAAAATGCAAAGTTTTTTCTAAAAGATGAACGAAAAATGATGTCATCTTGAAAATTATTTCTTTCTAACCAAATACAATAGCCCAAAATAATTACTTACACTTGCAGGTATCGGCCCAGTATAGATATTTAGAATATAATGGACAAGGGTCGCCTCCTAGCCAACTGTCCTCAGCCCTTAGAGTACACGAAGTCTGGTAATTACAGTTTGAGTTGACACGAGATGTCACTGTCAATGAGTTGGAATTCCATTTACTGTTACAGTACCACCTCGCAGAAGTGATCTCGAGATAGTACCCCGATGAACAAGATCTACTGTATGTATTTCCTTCAGATATTGTAATACAAGCTAAGATAAACAAAAAAAAAACATGTCAAAGAAAATAATTCATAAGTTTTAAACGATTTCTATTGGTTCGTCTTACTATTAATGACGACGAGGATATCAATGCAATGAAACAATATTTGCTTTTAAAAAATCTTTCAAATTTAATATTTTGAAAACTTCGAAAGACAATGCGACAAATCATTTTTCTAGATACAGATCGATATAAATACAATGATTATAGTAAAATTGTCTATGTTTAACATCTTTTTTTATTTTCTGTTTATTCATTTTTTTATCTGCACTATAATATTGTCTCATAACTGAACTGAAAGTTGAAATATTTCAAGTAAATTAAAGCTATTGTTAACTTTTTTATTCAATTAAAAATCCTTGTTGATAAAATCTTAATACTTGATCCAATTATTGTCCTCTCCTGATTTTATTTGGGTAATTCTATTACATTGTACAATACTTTAACTCGAAGCTAATTTTGCAAGAAAAGTAATGAAACAACATAGCTTAGCCATAAAAGGCATCTTTTTGAAACTTTTAATCGGCAATCTATGCAATAGCATTAATACACAAACTTCAAGGCAAATTGTTATATTAGTAATTGAGTGACATTTATCAAAGATTTTTTTTCAGTTGTTACTGAACAAACGCCCTTTTCATAGATTTTTATAAGTCATTTCGATATTTAAAAAATAGTTATTTATGGTAGAGGTACATGTATCACTCTGATTGCATATTTTAGCTTAAGGTAGTACAAAACAGATAAGCTAAATTTTTCCTATAATTCAATTTTTCCAAAATTTTTATATTTTTTTCTTTGGAATGAAATCTTTATATACGTAAAATTTGAAAAAAAAATCCGACCTCACAATTTGTGCCCACATTGCCCCAAACCTACCATTGGGATCTCCTTTCAGTGGAGTGTAAAATGAAATAGTCATTGTTATAATATTCTATGCCATTAAGTTACTTTTCAAGATATTATAAATATTTCTGCTGCTATATAAACAGGGGACCTTCATGTTACTTAAAGATACTGAAATAAATTCTAACTGGTAACCTAAGATAATTTCTCATGCGATATAATGTAAAACTAACGCCTTAGAATACTCTTTTAAGACGAAAATTTGCAGCACTTAACGGTATCTAAAAAGAAAATGTATAACTCAAATTTGAATAAAATTGAACAGCATGATTGTCATGATCCTGTTATTAAAATGTATCAAAATAAAGAACATTTAACCATTTTAGATTTATTAAGGTTTAAGTATGTTTGACGGGGGTGGAAATGATAAAAATCCTAGATGACGTCATCATATTTGACCTTTGACCTGTTGATATGACCTTGAAATTGGAATGACATAAAGCCTAAACACTGATGGAGGTTGTTTTCAAATTTGAGGTCTTTACTTTGAAACGAACATGAGTTACACATTTTTAAATTATATAGGGCTAAATTGCACAAAGATCATATGAACACCATCCAAATGTATGTTTCAAAATTATCGATATACGTTGTATCTCAAATTTTTGGGGGTCTTGATGAATTGATGGGTATGATTTATGGTTTTTTTCTTGAGAAGATAATGGACTAAAATTATTTTCTACATAATAGTTATCATTATTTTGTGTATTTGAGAAAATATTTCAAATAAATCATTTCAGGGGTGTTTCGTACTACCTTAAGCACATCAAATTCGTGGGGACCATGTCTTCGTGAATTATGGGATTTTGGCTTATGCGTGTGTTTTCACTTTCAATGAGAAAACTAACTCTTTCAAAAAAAATCATGGAGGATGTAAAATCGTGGAGTTGGGCTACCCACGAATACTGCGAAAAGTGAGCCACCATGAATTCTAATTATTCCACAGTAATCTGTAATGACCTTAAGCAATACCTCTGCTGACCTACTTTTACATGCTATAATTTTGTACAAACGAAGATAAATAGTTTCATTCAACATTCTAACAGATGAATAATACTAAACTCATTTACCTGTCTTTTGGACTAAAATCACTAAAACGACATTTAGAGAAAAGATGTGTGTGATCGCCATTTCGACTTAGGTACTAAAACTATTGCAAATCTGGTCTTACACTTTGATCTAGATCGACTTGAATTGACACAATATAGACCAATCCACATGTGAACATTTTTACACTGTAAATCTTTGTATTCTTCTGATCAAATTTCGAGATAACCTCCTTTAATTTTAAAACATTAAAACGTTTTGGCAGTGGTCAATGCACTCATGACATATATAACACGCTGTTTTAAGCACGAAATGATCTGAGTTAAAAAGCAGCTACAAGAACACTATGCCCTTTGATATGGGTTTTAAACAGAGGATAATATCTAGAGCGAACCTTACATTTATATAAATAGTTGTCATCATTTTGCATGAGTTTACAAATTACTAAATAAATTTTGTAATTTTATTGAACTGATAAAATTTATAAGGCATTGTCAACTGGCTAATACATATTGCGATAACTAAATACTAAAAAGAATTCAAAACAAAATGGTGATTTTAAACCATTAAATTATGTATGATAGAGTTTGCAGGTGTTCTTGTTAACTCTCTATACAGCTATAAATATAAAAACGATTTAGCGAACGTTTGTTATTGTCATTACTGATCAGTTTGTTACTCAATGAACTCTGAATCTAAACTTTTTTAAAATTTTGCAGCGATTAAAAAACAATACAACTTATGTCGATAGTTTTAGTCCGCCATTTTGTATAATAGTTATATGTATAAAAGCATTTTATTTCCTCCCAGCCAAATGAATATACAAGATGCATGTATGTGTGCTTTGATATTCATTATGTATTTTATTGATATGATATTACATGACTTATTTACATATTTTATTTTGCAGACAAAGACTAGTTGCGAAATGCCAGAATTTCTTGATTCGTTGAGTTATTGTATATTAAAGTCCATCTCTGTCGTTTGGACGTATGTTAGCACGCACGAGTTAGAGGGGTTAATTAATAAGGCTTAATGTTGTTTTAAACAATAGACTGACTTAAACTGGTCTGCTGTAGCTGTATTTCACACTGTTAATCAAAGTAGGCCGTGGGAGAAAAAATATCCAGTAGATGTGAAAAGATTTTAAAAGTTTTTTTCTCTTTTTTTCTTAAAAAAATAACCCCCCCCCCCTACCCCAATAAAAAAAGCAAACAAATAAAAAAAAATACAGTTTCACATGTCCTGGAATCTTTGCTGCCGAATCAAGCCTTTAAGGGTTTTGTATTTATTCTTCTCCATGTTAACGGTACTGTTATTTGTTATTCTTGCTTAACGCTAAAAGCAAGGCCTACTACCCCCTCTAGCAACACAGGAGGAACAGTGGAGAGGATGTAATACTGCGACCAACAATTCATTTTGTATAATCAAATTTGAATCGAAAAGTAAAATATGCCTCCAGAAATAATGTCAGTTTTCTTTCCTTCTGGTTCATGTGAATCCAGGCAGCAGAGTTTTTTAATTGTCGAACATCGGTGAGATTAGTTTCAGCCGCACTGTTTGGTTGAATACAACACGTTTGTATTTTTTTTATTGATGGATATTGACACTTTAATCAAACACAATATTTTCTAAATCCAAAATACCAGAGAAGTAAAAAAGAGTACCGCCCAGCGACTCCCTGGGTCCATAGAAGCCGTGGCGTTCTGAGTTGAACCGCTTCCAACAGGTCAGGCCCCGAGGTTATAAAACTTTTTCCATACTCATACTCCAACTCGTACTCCGTACTCCGAGTATGTGCTCCACTGAGTACGACTCTAAAAACCGAGGTTATAAAAGTTTTGGAGTACGTTCTCCGCTGAGTACTATTTGGAGTATGCTCCAAAAGCCGATCGGTGAAATTTTACGTCTCCGGAGAAAGACAGAGAACGGTAATTCATGTAAATAGTCCTGGCATGTAGGCAAACTGTACATGTATTCAGATTAATTATTTATCAACAAAATGTAACACATTATTTACATGCACATATTACCTTCTTCATCTGCAAGCATGGAAATGTGTCTGCATCCATAACTTATGAATTTTTGATAAATCCAGTGTAATTGGTAAAATTATCAACAAATTGTGTTTATGTCAAATCTCTCTCTCTCTCTCTCTCTCTCTCTCTCTCTCTCTCTCTCTCTCTCTCTCTCTCTCTCTCTCTCTCTCTCTCTCTCTCTCTCTCTCTGATATGAATATAAAAGAAAGAAGTAAGAATTTACACGGATATGAAGAGAGTATTTCAACATAGAATTTAGTTCGATATATCTTAAGTTTTCCTGGCTTTTTAACGATTTTGATATTTTACATGCCAGGAAAAGGCCAGAAACGACGCCAATACAAAACTGGAAGTCACTGTCCCCAAGTGGATATCTCTTAAGATATTTAGTGAGCAGTTCCTGTATTAAGAAAAACAGGAAAGAGTTTAATTAAAAAATACAAACATATACTTGGGAAAATCACAAAAATACTGAGAAAAATCCGTTTATTTTCACACTCAGAAAGTATAAACTCAGGAAATTATATCGGTATTCCAATTTAATTGCAACATACTATATTTGCCCTAATTAATTCTTGTGAGAAAAAAAACATAATATCTTGAAGGGGTGGGGTGGGAGTTGGGGTTGGAATTGCATCAATGAACATATGCCAAAAGCCAAGGACACACGTAAAGTTTCTCATTTCAATATTTTTGGGAATGTGCACGAGAGTAAGAAAATTCACTAATTGAAATATTTTTGAAATTTCCAATGTGAGGACCACATTAAACCGAAACAACGTGTTCAAGGAAACTGTGTACTAAAGTTGCTGTAACCCTTTTTGTGGGGTTTTTATTGATGGTTCAAGTTTTTCTCACTTAGTCAAGGCCTGAAAATGTGTGTTTAGAATTTATACATACATGTACTGTGTCATTTTTAATCTTAAGTAACGTCATTTGATATTTTTGAGCAAGCCTTTTCCTATTCATCTTTAAAATTCGAAATACATGTGTTAATTTTGATGCATTTGACATAAATATTTGGTTACTTTATCTAAATAGTTACTTGCTAATGAAATAAAACAATTTAAGAGATGAATATTCCCACAGCTAAGCTATATAGAGAAAAATTTCTCACATGAAAATGCGAAGAAGCTATTTTATCACAAGAAGTACATGTATTTTCAATCGATTGCATAGAATAACAATAATTCTCTCTCTCTCTCTCTCTCTCTCTCTCTCTCTCTCTCTCTCTCTCTCTCTCTCTCTCTCATAAATTCTAGCTTCTATCATGCGGGTTATGATTAATTAAAGTGGTTTTTTTTTACATAAACAAGCTTTTAATTAACTGAAAATTACCCGAATTCTCAAGCAGAATATATACGTCGATCATACTTAATGTTTTTGTAGAAAGATACTAATATAATACTTAAGACTATGGGGTCACCGGGACCCACCATCCTTATATTCGAGCGTTTATAATCAAATGTTAAGCCAAACAATGCATTTCACCTTACGTATACTTAGACATGTCTATGCTCTCGATGTTTTAATTTGAAATAAATTATAAAGATCGTAAGGTAGGTGATGTTCCATGGTAAAATTTCATTGATATTCAAATAGACGTTTGAGATATTTCTTCTCGTGATTACCGGTATACTAAAAGTAATAAAACTATTTACAATTTTTAAAGGTTTGTAGATTTAAGAACTACAGTCATCAAATCCCTCTGTCTTGTAGAAATCCAAGAAACATATCCTTTTATTGTTTTTTCTTTCGAATGACTGTAAATTAATCAGTTTAAACATAAAGTTCAATGGAACAATGTAAATTAATGAAGTTTTAATAAAAGATAACTTTATATACCAGCTTATATTATAATAACAATGGAAGAGTCGTTAAAACACTAGTTAGTATAACCAATTACTTAAAGGTGGGTATATGGGTGACTGGTCATATTTGAACACAACGACACCGTAACCGAAATGTTCTTTTTCTGGGTTTTTTAGTTACACCATTGAACACACGCGTTATTGAAATCAGTCTAATGAAGATAAATTCCCCAAGTTAAAAAAAAAGATAATTAAGACTCGCAAGTTGTACATTTTCTTTGCTAGAAGGAGTATGATTTAATTTTATTTGGACAATTTTTTTGAGGGCCGTTTGGGGAGGGGGGGGGGGCGCCGGGTGCGACCTGCTTTACTCCGCCACTGATTTACCGCTTATTCTATAAAATGTTTCCCTTAATTTCCAAGTTTTGTGGCATGCAACATAACTGATATTTGATTAAAAAGTAAGTAATATAAAGTGTTAGACCTTTATGCATCCCCCATCCTTTGTAATGTTTAGAACTAACCTACTTCTTCACTATAATCAAAAAGGGACCCAGCAAGTACATCTGATTGAAATTGATTAATAACGATACATGTACATTGATTTCTTTGTTTTAAATGATGGGATGTATGGTCGTATTTGACTAACCACAGAATTCTTAAAAAGTCGAGCTATTCAACGATAGTAGTAAACTATCTAAGAGTTATTTTGATAATATTGGTTGCAGTTCGCCCTTACTCTTAAATTCACCTCCATTATATCTACATGTAGATATGTCATTAATAAAATGGTAAAAACTTTCCATTTTAATTCATATACATGTATATATGATTAGATTATAGCATGTAATACAATATGAACAATATTATATGTTTGCACTGCATTTTATTTAGATTAAATGTCTTGAGTACGACTTTGAGAAAGCTTCAAAGCTTACTCAGAAAATCGCCGTTTTGTACTCAGCCGGAGTACGAGTATGAGTATGAAAAAGTTTTATAACCTCGATACCTTGAGTACGAGTATGATTTGGAGCACGGAATACGATTTGGAGTACGAGATCGTACCCAAGAAAGTTTTATAACCTCGGGGCCAGGTTCTGGAGATATTGTGAGGCCATCTTTGAGCCATACCCGACGGTTGACTTTTACGCTGGCATTCGGTCGGAGATCATTTGCGAATGACCTAGGCCGCCAGGCTATTTTTTTTATCCCAGAAATGACCGGGACAGGCGTTACTGGGCTTCTTCAGAGTATTTGTGGAGCCTCTTTGCGTGCAAATGCTAGGTTAGATCCGCAAAGGAAAATCACATGCAGTTTAATTAATACCCAGCAACCAAAGCAGCAACGTGACAGCATGAGAAATCTCTCTCTCTCTCTCTCTCTCTCAGCGAAAAAAGCGGGGTATTCTAAAAATCACGAAATTCCGCTTCGTGGGGGGGGGGGGGGGAGGGCTAGTATTTCTTGTTTCTTCAGTTTTACTGCTGAATTCCTTGTTTTTGCGTTCATGTATTACATGCTCACATGAAAGCAACTACCTGATACTTCATTTTTTATGTGTAGATTAACGAGGCCGGGTCTAATTTGTTCTGCCCTAGATTTTTGAATAAAAGTTTTTACATGAATTTCTACTGATATAATTATTATTTTAAGATAAAAAAAAAATAGACATTTACCATACCGTTTGTTTAAGGGGTCATCTCAAAGTTTGTTAATTTTTAACATATGACCCTATGCGATTTTGCTTGAAATGTATCAATTTTGCACATTTTTTACATTTAATTTAGACTTCTGCCCTAAGGATTTCCTTTTCTGTTCTACATATTAAAGTTATTGCTAAAAGGCATTAAATGGTCAAATAAAAAAAAAACTTTTACCTCCTGGTTTGTTCCGAAGACGAAAATGGTGATCTTTATAGTATTATTAAAACATTCAGAGATATTTAAGTAATAAATATATATATAACATCACATATTAAGGGCCATTAATATAAAATACATGGTTACTGTTTTGAAATATATGAATTAAACTATATTCAGGCGGGTTAAGAAAACGTGACAAGGGGTTAGGCTTGCGGAACCCTCTTAACGTTTTCGACCCGAGCCAAAATATAGCTTTTACTTCGAAACATTTATGTTTATTCCACAATATAATATCAATTTTACGCATCAAATGAGCTATTTTCAACAAATTTTGCTGAATATCTGCAGTTGAAACTATCACGCCATGGCGTCAACAAAGCAACAAGATGACGACACCATACAAATGAAACGCTGCGCGAAAGCATGCGTACTCGTTTTGTACTCGGTCTCGTTAAGGTCAAGATCTAGGAAATGATTTCAGAATGTCTTTTGGTGCTAGAACCATAATGACGTCATAATTGATTTGATGAATCTTTTCCCGTATTTTACGGGTTTAAAGGAATTATGAAGAAAATAAAACAATATTTTGTCATTCTATATTTATTCATGGGAAAAGATAGATATATTTAATTGGTCAAAAATGGACAAAACTCCGAGATTTGTTATCCTTCATATTTCATAGAAAATGTTGTTTAAAACATGATTTTTCATTGTGTTTACCAAAACATTAAGCCCCGGTACACCGTATGAAACAATGAAATATATTGTTATGAAGCATCATTAAAAAACGTATATTTTGAATATCATAAACATGTAGGCACCTTTCATTTACTAGATCTTGATCTTAAAGACAAGTGCTGCTTAAAAAGTGCCTGAATAAGCGTGAAAAATAGTATCTGATAAGCTGAACAGTGCATAAATCCTAATATTTTTGTAAGACAACATCTGTGTGATGTCGTCGTCGATACGTATTTGATGTCAGCGAAGCACCAACAAGCAGTTGGATTATGTAGGTGACCTATAGCACAAGATATGCCTATCATATAGCAAAGTCGCTGAAATTAAAAACAAAAATTAAAAAAAACCGCTTTTTTAAGTAGTCCATGAAATTAATAAGCTTATTATATGTACTATTGGGGACAAAATGTACAATATTGTCCATTAATTCAGCATTAATAAGAACAAATGTGTTTCTTCGTTAAATTCAAATTGAAAGATACAGTCTCATGAGTGCAGTGTGTTTGCATACAAATTGAGTAACGTGCGCTATCGCGTTATGAAAATTTGTATGCACACATCGCTGCAGTTATGAGACTGCATCTTTCAAAATATCATGATTAAATGCTTATATTTACATTTTTTAACTTCTTGCCTTGTCAAAAAATGTGATATATACCTTAAAATTCCTATCTTATCCTAAGGGTAATTTCATATCATTGGAAGAGCCACAGTAACAGCCGCAAGCGTGAACTTTGATTTTCTTTACTTTAAAAGTTTGCAGTGTTCAACGTTTGTGACATCATTATAAAACTCCTCATTTAAACCTTTGAGTACCATGTGTGTATTACAGTGTTTTATCCCATACGTGTGGTGTGTATTACCTGTGTGATAAACCTTTGTTATATCAAACGGGTGACGCTTTATCAAATACTTCTGGTCCGAACTATTTTTGACACAGCCCCTCGCTTCAACGCTTCAGTGACCTATTTTCGAAGATTTGCTAGTACTTTCAACATATATATATCTTATACCAAAAAATTGATATAAAATAGATTTTGTCAAAGATTTAAATTACAAATATGAAGGAAAACGTAGAACTGCGAAGTATAGGCGTAGAAACCGGGGGGGGGGCGGCTTAATAGCCCCCCTCCCCCTCTCACTTTTTTTGCAAAATTAAACATGATAACCGTAACCAAAGACATCCTTTTCTTGTTTGTCAAGATTTTTGTCAAGTTTAGTCCCCTTCCAACTTTCATTTGCTTTGTGTAGTTTATAAAATTGCAAATCACATTAACTATCAAAGAGTTCATCCTGACGACGCGATGAAAACAGAACGCTCTGGTTGTGTTTATATACAAGATCTTACCGAATTAATGTTTCTTAAGACTTTTGTTCCACCACCAGTAAGCACCCTCATTCATTATTTTCAATTTAGAATCATTAGGCTAGTGTTTGTTTCATAAAACCTTAACAACTGTTCCTCGTTCGAGTCAGTTCAAAATACCGAGCATTCGCAACTTTGTGTGTGTCAACAAAATTGATTATTCAAGTCGTCCGATCAATATTTCTATTTAATAAAAGAAATAAGCTCTAGGAAAAATTATTTAGAGCTAAAAATTATTTCAAGGTTTATTTCAGTGAAACTTTACAATAAAACAGTTCGATCTTATCTCAAAAATGACGTACTAAATTGACTTGCGCAAGGTCACAATAACCGCATAACACAACATTGCATAATCGCTTTTAATCTTTGAACAAATCAATTGGGTCATAAAGGGGAATGTCTCAAAAGTCTTTTAATATAAATCAAACTGTATGAGATAAATTTCACATCTATAATTGTGTGATTTTATATAAGCCTCGCGAATATAAACACCATTTCAACTCGTTGGATAAAGCAAATATAAAATCACACAATATAGATATCCTCTATATAACTGTCGTAGCTGTCAACACATTTTACAAGCAAAAAATATATGGAATGTAAATATAGTGTTATAACTGCCGTAGATTTCTACACACTTTACAAGCCAAAAATATATGAAATGTAAATATAGTGTTATATCTTCCATAACTTTCAATACAGTTTTCAAGCATAAAATATATGGGATGTAAATAATTGTCAGTATACTGTTATGTCAGATAAGAGTCACTATTTCTTAATAGTAATCGTTTAATAATTATGCGTTCCTTTCTAATAGAATGTTTCGAGTAAAGGTGCAGAATATTTTTAGTCTCACATACATAAGATCATTCCAAATATTTCTTTTTGGTTTCATCAATATTTGTAAATATTCAAAAAAAACAGTTTGGGCAAAGTTTGTAACTATACAAAGTTATCATAATGTCATGTTTTGAATTTGTTTGAGCATTTAATTTCCTCCATCTACTTGTATCACTACCAAGTCCACTTCACAACGAAGTCCACGAGAGCTAGATCTGTTCATCTTAACAGTTTATACATGTAGTTACTTGTAATGCTTTTGTAACTATTTATAATATTTAATCTTTCTTATTCTCAGAGCCAATTTGGAAATGTTCGATCAACTAAATATCTTTGAATTTTGGAGAAAGAGGGACCTTAAGCTTCAGTTTTGTTTAAAACTTCATACAACTATATGATATCATTTTGTCTTGTGCATACCCATGTTGAGGATCTAAAAGCTCTTCATCTTAAATAACTGATATAATCCAATTTGCACCAATTAAAGTAGCTATTTAAAATAACTGGCTAAACAATTTACCTCATAGGGTTCTAAAGGGTTGCATAGTCATAAGGACATGGTTGAATTAGATATCTTTTAAGAGATAAAGAATTAAGAAAGTGAACCAAAATGTTATTTTTCTCTCTAAAGGCCATGAGTCATCTAAATTGTCCGAATTTCATTGCTTAATGCTTAAGTTGAATTTATAATTAAATCGGATCAGTACAACCTTCATATATCGGTATAGAAGTACAATTATGGACTCGCCAGTCGCGAACAAAATGTATTTCGGTAATTTATTCTAAGTTCATAAGACAGAAAAGTTCACTTTAACCAAATCAGTACAAGTATGTAAGAAAATGCAAGTAAATGATATTTATATGATAAAGTCTCTTTATGATTATCTCGTAAAGATTACTACATCTTATCCATTGATGCATTTACAATAGAAATGGACATATACATATAAAATCAGAAGACATATTCAAAACTATTTTGTCAAAAATATATTAGAATATATACGAACAACTATTTTTTTTAAGTATTTATTCTGATAAAACTTCAACAAAACAGTATTATATCATTTAATCAAATTAAGGTAAAATCTATACACGAAAAATTACAGCGTGACCATACGTAGATGACAGTTGATCAAATAAGACATATCATAATTGATTAACCCAGATCCAGCAATATTTATAGTCTTTTTGTCGTTTGCAATTGTTTGAACGTAACAAATTTTTAAAAAGTACATAAAACACTAAGCAAATGTATCTCTGCAACCTTAAAAAAACCCAGATAAATATTCCAAAAAAACATATAAAATAAACAGAAATGTCAATCTCAATATAGATAAATGAATCATTGAATGTTGAAAGTGATGATTTATCTTTTCTTTACTTCACCTGGAATAAACATAGTTCCAATGAGCACAAAGCAAGCCATAAAAGCCATGAGGAAAATAGGCCCACAGGATATTGCGATTGACATCATAAACCAGTCTGTAAAAAAGAAACAAAACTTACTGTAAGAAAGGTAACGGTGTTGAAGATTTTACAGGATATGAATTCTATACAACGGAAATTTATGAGTACACAATTGTTATATACGCATCGTTTGGGCTGGTAAGTATTTTGTATTTGTTCATATCGCAGTGTTTCTTTTTTTCAATTGTTAGTTTTGGTAAATGACTTAGGTTTTTATAAGAAAAGAAACACAATGTCATAAATGTAATTATCTGTACAATATATGTTTTAAAACAAACCTTTCATATTAAAGCTATCGTAAAGAAGTACGTTTTTGTTTTCCCCCAGACTGAGATGTCACACTGTTATTGGTTTAAACATGACACGTGTCTGCCGGATGTATCTCTATGTCCATCCGGTGAAAAGTAAATTTTGGCAATATTGCCGGGGCTTTAAACAAGAGGCCAAGGGGCCACATCGCTCACCTGAGCAACAATTGCTTAATTCTGATCAAATTAGCATTACAGTATCAAAATATCTTGACAACTAAGCACAGTAGATCTTGCTAAAAAAATTGAAAATCTGCCAATTTTTATCCACATCTTTTTTTTTTTTGGTGAATACCAAGCCCCTTTTGTTGTTGTACCTGTAAGAAGATTTTTCTCTATTCCTATATACCCTCCCCCCCCCCCATTTTGTGGCCCCACTTTTCTCTAGGAAACCATGGTTTCATCAAACTTAAATCTGCATAACCTGTGCTTTCACACTAAGTACTGAGTTTTGGACCGAAAACTTTCCCAAAATATTTTTAAAGGTTTTCTCTATATATTCCTATGTAAAAATTCAAACCGCCATCGCGGCCCCGCCCTACCCCTAGGTACTGTGATTTTGCAAACTTGAATTTACACTACCCGTGGATGCCTCTACAAAATTTAAGCTTTTCTGGCCAAATAGTCTTTAAAATGGAGATTTTTAAAAATTTTCTCTATATATTCCTATGTAAAAATTCATCCCATATTGTAGCCTCACCCTACCCCTGGACTATTATTTAAACAAACTTGAATCTATACGATCTGGGGATGCTTCCACTCAAATTTGGGCTTTCCTGGCCTATTAGTTTTGAGAAGAAGATTTTTAAAGATTTTTCTATATATAAAAATTTATCCCCAATTGTGGCCCAGCCCTAACCCCAGTAACAATGATTTGGACAAATTTGATTCTACGTTATCTGAAGATGTTTTCACTCAAATTTGAGCTTTCCTGGCCTAATAGTTTTTGAGTAGAAGATTTTTAAAGATTTTCTCTATATATTCCTATGTAAAAATCCATTCCCCAATTGTGGCCTTACCATACCCCCAGGGACTATGATTTGAATAAACTTGAATCTACACTACCTGGGGATGCTTCCATTTTAATTTGAGCTTTTCTGGCTTAATAGTTTTTGAGAAGAAGACTTTTAAAGATTTTCTCTTTATATTCCTATGTAAAACTTGATCCCCCTATTGTTGCCCCACCCTACCCCCGGGGATCATAATTTGAACAAACTTGAATCTACACTACCTGAGGATGCTTTCATTTTAATTTTCAGCTTTTCTGGCCTGGTGGTTTTTGAGAAAAAGATTTTTTAAAGATGTTCTCTATATATTCCTTTGTAAAACTTGATCCCCCTATTGTTGCCCCACCCTACCCACAGGGACCATGATTTGAACACACTTAAATTTACACTACCTGAGGATGCTTCCATTTTAATTTTGAGCTTTCCTGGCCTAATAGTTTTTGAGAAGATTATTTTCAAAAATTTTCTCTATATATTCCTATGTAAAAATCCATTCCCCCATTGTGGCCCCACCCTACCCCCGGGGACCATGATTTGAACAAACTTAAATCTACACTTCCTGAGGATGCTCCAATTTTAATTTGAGCTTTTCTGGCCTGACAGTTTTTTAGAAGAAGATTTTAAAAAATTTTCTCTATATGTTCTTATGTAAAACTTGATCCCCCTCTTGTGGCCCCACCCTACCCCCGGGGACCATGATTTGAACAAATATGAATCTACACTACCTGAGGATGCCTCCACACAAGTTGAAGCTTTTCAGGCCGAATAGTTTTTAGAAGAAGATTTTTTAAAAATACCAACAAATTTTCAATAATTCTCAATTATCTCCCCTTTAAAGAGGGCGTGGCCTTTCATTTGAACAAACTTGAATCCCCTTCAAATAGTGATGCTTTGTGCCAAATTTGGTTTAAATCTGCCCAGTGGAAAAAATGTGAAAAGTTTACAACGACAACACCGCCAACGCCAACGAAGACAGACAACGGACAAATTTTGATCAGAAAAGCTCTCTTGAGCTTTCAGCTCAGGTGAGCTAAAAAGGGGATGCAGCGAAAATTTTCAAAGACTAATTGTAAGGTGAATGATATTTTGAAGATATTGACTGTGTTAAATTGGACAAGATGTAAGCAACTTTCATCCATGAATAAATTTTTAAAAAGCATCGCTTCTTGTGAAAAAAATGTCTCACTTTATAACAAAACACTTACTAGATTCGTTACTGATTGACTACTATTGATCAGTCTAATAGGCGGCAAAGCCATAAGTAATATTGAAAACCAATTAATCTTTTTCGGAAACAATATCAATAAATTTAGAATTGATATTATTAAATAATTGATACAAAATCATTGGTGTTATAAGAAATCTTTCATGCCGTGAACTTTATAGAAAAAAACATTTTATTTAATAAAAAATTTCTCATTTTGAAGAAAACAACTTTCATATTATGTACCAAATTATGATCTATAAGTTCGCGTTTACTAATTTAGATCCCTATATACATTCTTTATTTGCACAAGACATACATCTTATGGCATAGGTTATTACATATAATTAATAGCAATATTGAAATAATGGTATGGTACATGTACATGTAAAGTACATTGAAAATGTATAAAAAATAAAATTTTACTAACAGGGGAAAAAACCAGAGAATTTTTCTTAATTATCATGAATATTGAAAGCCAGATGGAGATACCTTCCCAAATTACACAGTTCTTTAAAATTTTGAACACTTAATAATTGTATAAATTTGTATACAGAAGGTTTTTTCCAATATTTCTTAATATATTTTACTCGGATATATATATATATATATATATATATATATATATATATATATATATATATATATATATATATATATATATATATTCTTATTTTATGTAACTCCTTTTTCATTTTGTTGAAAAAATGCAATTTTTCATCAAGCAAAACTTACCGACACGAATGTCGTTGATAAAAAGGTAATGAATATAAAGTCATTTACAGTATTTTCTGTGTCAGTAACACTTTATCTGTTATAAAAATATTACCTGGCGGCTCATACGTCTTAGTTTTGTTTGGTTTCTTGATGTTGACAATAAGTACCCCTGTTGATTTGTCCTCGTCGTCGTCACAACATAACTTTACAATGTAAGAATTATATTGTCTGTAAGAAAATGCAGGTGATTCGCTGGACATGATTGAATAATTGACACGGATTCCTGTGTCATTGCCGAAAACCATGAAGTTTTTCGTCTTGGGTAAGGTGCCCTCTAGTGTGCAACAAACGTCATCCCCGCTAAGATCTTCCACAATTGTTGTATACAATACTGTTTCTCTCTCGGTTTCCTCATTTATGGATATAACATTGGGCATACCAAGGACCTCAGGTGGCTTGCATAATAAATAAACACATAGGCTAAGAAAGCATTGGTAACAGTAAGCAAAGAAAACTTTGCTGCATTATCACTAAGCTTACCATATTCACAGTTTCAATAGACACTGTTGCTGTTGCAGTTGTATTACAGGAATCTTTGGCTTTGACAAGAATGGCATATTCATTCAAAATTTTCGCTTTTAACATCCTTTTAGCCACTGTTATTTGGCCTGAGGAAAACGAAATCCATAAAAAGATTACAAAATGAAACAAAGTACTATTGAAAAAAAATAAGAGACCAATAGGCCTAAACGGTCACCTGAGTACCATAGCCTATACACAAATTTGTGGAGGAGTCTCATACATGCATATAATTAAGTTTCACTCTGGAGTAGAAAAATTATAATATTATAATGTCGACTTCCTCCTTGCCTGAAATCTTTTAAAATGGACTACGAAATCTGTAATTTTGACGAGAAACTTAAAGATCATATAAGAGTACGTGACCTGATATTAAAAGGTACAAGACTCTCATAGAAAAATATTTTCCCCATATTTGTTAACTTTCAAGATAAGTTTTATGTGTATATGTTTTCATAGATAAGCTAAAACAAGGTGGATAGTATGCATGTTTTATCTAAAACAATCTCCCACCCCCCATCCCCAGGGTTAGACAGGCACTCTCCCTGTGGGCATTTAAGTTCAAGCTTTTGAACATTTAACCTCCAATGACATTTTATCACAATCTGGCATTTATACCTAAATCATTTTACATGTACTGCTTACCAGTGATTTTGGTTAACCCATCAGTACTTTACTTTGAATACGTCTATTTGTTTATTTAGAGAGTTCAAAACTCTTTGTTACAAATGATTATAAAAATACTTGCATTACTCTGTTTGATCATACCATTTCTAAATTACATTAAATTCAATTTATTCAATGATGTATTACTAAATATGAAAAAGATAACTCCATTATTAGGAAGCAAAAGAAGACAACTTAATCAATACCCCCGACTCTTTTAAAATGTTTTGACAATATCTTGAATTTGAAGACAGCTTCATTCTTATTTTTTTCTACATATGAGGATTTACTCATTTTTTTCATTGAAATTTCTGATTAGAATTTAAACAAGGGCACCGCTAAGCGGAGCATCCCCTCGCGACATGAGTTATTGTGTGTAGGGATGCATTATTTAGCAATATATAGTTTTGTTAATGAGAAGACCACATTCTTCTAACCCTAATACTGCAAAAACTACATTTTCTTTACATGTACTAGATCTAAATCCAAAAATATCAAGTTATTGATTTGAACTGCTTACTTTCACTTTGGTTTCAAAGAAGTGTAGCGGAAGATTGATAACTCTTACTCAGAAATTTCGATTAACTCGTATACAAAATTGATTATGACATTGATTTAATGAAATAATAATTTGTAATAGTATTAATGGTTTGGAAAGGCACATACATTTTTTATTTGTTATTTTTACAGAAGTGTGCAATCTATGATAAATATTTTTTTTAGTTTTGAACGAATTTTGTCATAATGTATGCCCCCCCCCCTCCTCTACATTAGTGTAATTTTATCTAAGTTTTTGCATAAATATTTGACCAATTAATATGACATTGCATTTGATTTTATCTTTTACAATGAGAAATATTTGTGCAAAGGTTGAGGAAATTCTATTGGAGGGTTTTTATCAATTTACTAGAAAATTGAAATGGAGTGCACACACACACATACATACATACATACACACATACATACACACATACAAACACACACACGCACGGTAGCGATGCTATATCCCCTTCGCAACAAGTTGCGCGAGGGGATAAAAATAAGACCAACATATGCCCCCACTCAGCCATAACCCTTGTCTTTATTATCTATGATGACAGCTTAATGTTTGTTTTTTTCAAATATGAAGTCAGTTTTTTATTCTGCGTTAGCACTCCAAACATTAAATAAATTCACATTAAATAACAATTTTGGCCACACACCCTGCATTAAAAACCCCTACCCTATACACAATTTGAGTGCGCTGGCTCCACCGTAGATAGGAGGTGACATGAAATTTAAACAAATTTGATACATGGCTTTAGTTTCCTTCTTTATGGGTAGTCAGTTTTTATTCCGTATCAGCAAAAGTAAAGACGACATTAATTCCATTAACATTCTATGACAATTTTGACCTTACACTTGAATGGGATGCATTTTAAAGAAGAGGAAGTGTGTTGTTTACTCAGGGTTTGAGTTCTCAAATTCGGATTGTTATAAAGTTCAATGTCATGGGTCAAATTTGTTCTAAACCCAAAAAGTATCTGTGAAATGAATTATTATTGACATAACATTCGATATTTCTACTATATTATGCAATTATGTCAAAACAAAAATAGACTTTTAACCAAATAAAGGTAATTCGGACTAAATTTTGCAGATTTTGTTTTCCGCTAAAATATTTTTGGAAGTACTCTAATATTAAATGTTAAGATTTTATATTTTAGTCTGTATAATTTTGCATATTTTCTGTTAGTTTTACCTCATTTATTCATTATAATAACCGTATGGCCCGAATTTTTTTTTTTTTTTTTTTTATTGGGTTTTTCATTTCACAGCATATGTACATATGTAACATAATACTGATTGTAACATTTTTATAAACATATTACATAGTCTTTATACTATTTCTACTTAATAGTACAGTTTTGTATATTTCATATGAAGTGAAGCTGATTTTGAGAGAGAGAGAGAGAGAGAGAGAGAGAGAGAGAGAGATAGAGATTATACAGGTGGATTACAATACAAGTATAGACTATGCTATACTGGAAACAAATGAAATGATATGAGGGTTCACATCGATCAAAAAAAAACAAACTTATCTCTATAACTACAATTTTTCACAGATATTCTGCCAGTGGCTTTCGTATTCCTTATAATTACATCTTTTCAACAGCAAATATTTTTCATTTAAGATTCTTTCTGTTATGACCTTTTTCAAGGCATGTATATTTGGTGTCGGATTACTTTTATATTTACATGAAAAAATATATTGCTTCACAATAAGAGCTATCAGATTAAAAAATTTATAACTTTCTTTATTTTTGTATTTTCCAAAAAGAACTGATTGAATATCAGATGTAATCGAGATTTCAAACTGTGTAAAAATCCACTCTTCAACATCACACCACAATTCTTTTACTATATTACATTCATAAAATAAATGACCAATACTTTCTTCATCTTTTTTACAAAAGGTGCAAACAGCAGATTCTGCTTTTTTTATATTAAAAAGATATTTATTTGTAGGGACAATCCTATGAAGTATTTGATATTGCAGCCAATGTAGTTTTGATTCCTGTGTACACTTAAAAGGGAGTTCAAAAATTCTACTCCAAGAAGTTTGTGAATAGTTATAACCCTTTTCTCTCCATTTTGATATCGATGTACATATTTCTCTTTTTTTGTCTAATAGTATGTTGTACATGGGTTTACAACCTTTACAAGTATTAATAAACAATAGAATATGATTAGGGACAATTGGTCCATATTGTAATGTGTTCTGTAGGTTTGGTAAGTGTATATCTTGTGTATGTAGTCTGGTTGTAACTGCAGTTCTTAAACTTGCATACTCTATGAAATTTGTCTTTGGATTAATGTGTTTCAATTCATCAAAGTTTCTAAATGTTCCATCTATATTAAGCAGATCACTAACAAAAATAAATCCTTTATTAACATAACTTTTGATAAATATTGATTTATTGTCTATGGTGATTTTGGGATTGTGCCATATATTATCATTTATAATTTGGGGTCTACTAAGTGGCGTTTGTTCAATTATTTTTAACCAGCTGAGGAGCACTTCTTTCCAAAAAGAATTTTCTAATTTTTTACATAGAAGGTACGAATAATTAGGACCACTTCTCCATATTTCAGAGATACTAATTTTCAAAATTGATTCTAAAAGCTTTACCCATTTTGTATCAGTTTTAATTAGCCTTCTCATCCAAGTAGCTTTGAGTGCTGTGATAAAATTTCCATAATCAACCATTTTGAGACCCCCATGATTATAATCTTGTATAATTGTACTTTTCTTTACTTTATGAACTTTACCCCATAGGAAATGAAAAATATCATGTTCAAAAGTTTTTAGGTATTCAGTTTTTGGGTTGGGTAATGCTAGTATCAAATGATTTAGCTTTGGTATTATTAGTGTCTTGATTATCGTAATTCGACCAATTGGTGTTAATTTTCTTAACTTCCACTGATTTATCAATCTTCTAATTTCAGACAATTTTGGTAAATAATTTAATTCTTCCATTTCATCTAATTTAACTGAAAATTTGATACCTAGAAGCTCAAAATTTAAATTGTTCCAACTAAGTTTCCATCGTGAATGATGAAATACATCCTTTGAAAATTTTTTGCTACCAATCCAAACCATTTTTGTTTTTGTAAAATTTATTTTTAAGCCTGATACTTGTGCGAAAAAGTCTAAAACCCTAAGAATGCCATCATATGATTGTGGTGTACCATCCATTATAATTGAGGTGTCGTCTGCATATTGAGATATTTTGTATTCTTCTCCATCAATAATTATACCTTTGATGTCTTTTTCATTTCTTATTAATATTCCTAAAATCTCAGCGCAGAGAAGAAAGAGATATGGAGATATTGGGTCACCTTGTCTACAGCCCCTTTCTGGATAAAAGTATTCTGAAATTATACCATTTTGAATCACACATGCCTTAATTCCGTTATAGAATGTTTTTATCCAATTTTTGAAGGAGGGTCCAAAATTAAAAAAGTCTAGTGTTTTTGAGATAAAACTCCATGAGATTGTGTCAAAAGCCTTTTCGAAATCAATTAACATTAAAATGCCGGGTATGTTGTAATGCTCTGTATAATACATAAGGTCATATATAAGTCTTATATTTTCCCCAATAAATCTTCCCTTCAAAAATCCAGTCTGATCATTATTTATCAATTTATCTAGAATAGTTTTCATGCGTTCAGCTAAGCTTCCTGAAGCTAGCTTGTAAATAACATTTAGTAAAGTAATGGGACGCCAATTTTTCAGAAATTGTTTAGGTTTTCCAGATTTGGGAATGCATGTAATAACACCTAGTTTATTTGGCCCGAATTTAATAATATTGAAATATGCTTAAACACGAGAAAAGACACCATATTTCAAAATTTTGATCATTGACCTCATATAAATTATATGCCAACAGAATAACATCAATATAAGTAGTTTAATACTATAAATGTTTTTGTATTATCATCATTCAATTTTTTGTAAAATTCGATCAAAAATGGGTACGAATTTGAAAAGTGATAGAGGAAATTCGAACTGGAATATTTATAAAAATTGTGAAGGAAAACTTAATGCTTTGTATGTATTTAATGTCATTGCCATTCATAAATTGTAATTCATTTTCAAAAGTTTTGAAGAATTTGTATTATTTTCATAATTAAGAAAATCTCAATCATAGTGTAAAATTTTAAGGGATTTTCCTTTAATATTCCAAAAATATACAATGGCCATTGACTCAAAAGAAGGTCATTGACTTACTTTTTTGAAAATGAAAATTATCACCACAATAAAAGGTCTATAACACACAATAGTTGGTTTTTCATTATCATCAGTGGAATTTTTTTCGTTCTGAGTAAAGGTCATCCTTAAGACCACATTAATGAATGCTAATTAATCACCAACTCACAATAATTTATTATTATTGCTGGAAAAAATAATTATTGGAATTGTAATATTTGTAAACAAATTGTTTTATGTCAATTTTGATCTTAAAAGATCAATTTACGAGACGGTAAATATTTACGACGACTTTGTCGTAATGTCTTTTGTAAAATACAGCTCAGAACTCTTACGTCGGGGGACATGAACTTTATAATTTAGGAAAAGGGCTTCCTGGATTACAAAATTCAGTTTTCCTAAGATGTCTGTCGAAGTATAGCAGATAATTTTAAACATTATATGCATTACCAATATACATCCATTTTGACCGTTTTCTAGAGTCAAAACCCATACTCCAGGGGATATGAAATTTACAATTTTAGTAGAGGACTTCATGGTTAACATAAATATGAAGTCATTTTTTCTAACAGATGTGTAAGAGTTGTGAAGATGATTTTTTTAAAATTATATGCATTAACACCATATCGCCATATTGCCTCCCCCCTTGAACCTCTGCCCCAGGGGCCATGAACTTCACATTTTAGATAGAGGAGTTCGTGGACATCATAAACATGCATTCAGTTTTATTCAAATATATATATAGGAGTAAAGAAGAGGATTTTCTAAGAGTTAATACATTTAACAATACGGCCATATTGACCCAACCCTAAAGCCTGAACTTCTGTCCCAGGGGCCATGAATTTTACAATTGAGCTTTAAAGACATCTTAACCATGCATTCAGTTTTTCATCACGTGTGGGGGTAGGGAAGAAGATTTTTGAAATTTCAAGTATTTTGCATATCATGCCCCGCCTGTGGCGCCCAGGGTGGTAGAGCCATAAATTTCATGAATTTGGATTTTTCTTATAATAGAGATGCTTCAAATTGAAAATGGTAACAAATGGCCATGCAGTTTTCTAAAGGAAGCTAAAAATGTAACGACGACAGACAAAAACCAATTGCAAAAAAAAAACTAAACAGAGGCCAATACCCGATGTTTCACCAACAGTGAAAAACTCAAGAGAATTTGGATAGGACGGGTGTTGCAGGGCGGTATAATTAACGACCTCTGCGTAGTCTGCACCGTCTGGCTCCAGTAACGTAACAAAAGATCCGACAGCTAAGTGGTCAGGTATTTTAGCGCTGATTGTCGGTGTAGGAAATGCTATTGCTTCATCTACAAAACATTACTTAATTTACTGCATGTTGGTATAAACATGAATGGTAATAATGACACGCTCATGGTATGAAACAATTCTAAAACTTCACGTAATGAATGATAATATCAATAAATTGTCCGATGTCAATTACTTTTCTCTTATTGACTATTCTTTGATTTAGTGCAAGATTTTTTATGTTGACGTCGACGTTGTGATTTATTGTCATAATGCGAAATCGAGATTGAACGACGCATAGTGATGTATGATCAAAATAACCATTAAATGATGGTAAGGGGCGCAATATAAAAACCGAAGATTGCTGGAATGGCATAATTATACTTTTCTACTTGGTACAGGTAATTATTATACAGGGATTGGCGAGTTATTGGTTTATATTAAATAGGAAGGAAAAACGCATACGATTAATAAAATCACTATAAATGATTTGTTAAACGCATTGTTGTCGACAGAAAATAACAAAGATTGTATAATTGGTGG
Source organism: Magallana gigas (assembly GCF_963853765.1). Lineage (NCBI taxonomy): Eukaryota > Metazoa > Mollusca > Bivalvia > Ostreida > Ostreidae > Magallana > Magallana gigas. The sequence continues at coordinate 5,927,184 of NC_088854.1, read as the reverse complement.
TGTTAAGCGTACCGTGAATTGGAATTTTTGTGTTTATCAGAAAACCGATACAAAAATCTTATGATTTACTTAAAAAGTTTTTTTTAGCCAAAAATTGTAACACCTTGATTTCGGCTAAAAACGGACATGATTTACACTTTCCAATAGCTCACATTGTTTTTGCATTAGACGAGATGTGACGCTGTTCTACGTTATATTTTATAGATTTACTTTTGAACTTTTTATCTTTTTCAGCAAAATCATTACAATAGCTTAGTAAGGTGCCCAGATTTCAGTATTACAGATTATAATTCTTTGAACTTGTTCAATTTTTTATTATGTTAAGATTAATATTGATTTCACTAAGAAAATTTCATTTAGAATTAGTTTTGAATTGTTTATCTTTATCGCATTATCAAAGTTAGAAATCATTTGTGCGATGACAGAGAAAAATTCAGACAATATTTTTTAAAAGCAAGATTGATTTCATAAACAATGATTTGAGGAGCCTTGCTGTATCTAGAGTAGACAGGGTTTCCTTTGGAAACTCGTCATGTAGTGACTGTCACTCTGGTCAATGGATACCTTAGATAAAGTCTACACAATGCTATACTAGTATGTGGGTAAGAGACTGTAATTTTGAATATCATTTGAAATACGCTGCAGTAGTGATCAACAGCTTTATCTCTGAATGATTGAAACTCACTGTCTTCTAAGCATGCTTTGATAGCATATGCAGTTCCATCGATTGACGTGCCCGAGTTTGTCCAATCGAACTCCTCTCCAATTTGAACATTGTTTGGTGACGCTTTGTATCCCTCTGCACATGGCCCTAAACACGGTCCACTTGTAACTAAGTTATCTCCCTTGCTTCGCCTGGTAAAAATCACATTTGAGAAAAGACAGCAAGGACACAAAACGAATAATAAATGATTCTGATTTCCATTGTATCTTTATGATATGGTCTTACCATCCTATGAGATCACCGTCGAGAACTGCAATCCTCTCGTACTCAACCACCGTGTATGTTGTGGTATTTTTACCTGTTTAAGAAATGATGAAATTTTTTTATCTTATTCATCAGAAAAAAATATTTGACTCTTGTGGACAGTTTTTAAAAATAAAAAACCACCTTACCTGAAACATAAATGCTGTTGTAAGCCACCAGTTTATAATTACTACCACTTGGCCTCCAGACCATGAAGTCAATGTATCCAGATTTCCAATGGGAGAATTCCCAAGAAGTGATGCGTGAACAACTTGTTATGGTATACACAAAATCAGTCATCAAGTACATCGTATCTGAGAAATCAAATAACATGACTTACATTTAGACTTCGTGGTACATATTTTGTATCTTACGTCAAATTAATGTATCCTTAAAACGAAATGTTAGTTGTTACATAGTTCGCCATACTTTGTCCGCCGTCTTTTCCTTCTGTTAGGTCTTCCGGGTAAAGATAGATGAGACTGTTTAGGCAGGGAGCAGCTTTACAAACATTAAAAAAGTAATAAATGAAATTGATAGTCCCTCAAAATATATTAAACATTTCTCATTGTTAAATTATTTTCATAATTACAAATTTTCATTGCTATTTGCGTTTTGCCTGTTGAATTCAAATGCAGTATACTTCTGTGTATTAAAACATACGAAGAAACAGAAATCTTATAATATCCTTTTCCATCATATACTTAGATTTGAATGTACATATTTTAAAAATTTTATTTCACTTTATAGCTATTTTTGTAACAAAAACTGGAACATTTTTTACTTCTCATTAGTATTCGTTTACGCAAATTAAACTTACAGACATCAGCAAACATGAGAGAACCGTCAGTTGTAATCACTGGTTGTGGCACAGGACATTTCGTGATGGCTGCTATGACGTCAGACTCGACGGCGGATAAATTTGCATAAGACGGTGCATGGAAATATCGGCTATTGACTCCCGCTGTTCTTCTATACTCTTTCTCATAACCACTGTTAATATCTACAGATCATTTAATGCATAAAATTAAAAATTTATCAAAAAACAAATATTGATACAAAAGTTGTTAACATATTTCATTCTGTACATTAAATTACCAATAGCAAATATAGTGTTTGGCCATGCTTTCATTATATATTCCGCCTGGATAGATGCACCACTTCTTACTCCGTCTATGGCTAACACGTAATAATTAGCAGCGCCCGCACGGTCTCCATTGGCCGCCGAAAAGAATTTGTTTTTGGTATAAGCCAAAGCGGTGTCTAGCATGTTTCTTTTGCCTGTGCCTTCAGGTAATTTTAGAATCTGGTAGCTGATATCTGAAGGCGTCATATAGGCGTCCAGGGTGATTGTTGTGTACGCATCTGTGTCGTACGTAACGACTCCAATACGTATAGTGCTTGAGGATACGTCCAACTGCTGTGCTATTCTGGAGAAGAAACTTTTCAGGAACACGTAGTTTTCATGCGAAGACGATTCTGTTCTTTCTATTATAAATACAATATCTAGTTGGCAATCTGAAAATACAAGTGATTGTGGTTAAATGATGATTGATTTCCTATAAGCATTGTCTGTAGTATCATAGAAAAGAAGGAGTCAATTTATTTTAATGGCTTACTTGAAGTGACTAGACTAGTATCATTTATGCTGTCTGGACACTGAGTGATATTGGGAACGACCACATCGTTGATACATTGAAGCACAGAAAAGTTTTCGGCTTTCAGGTATTTGGCGTCGTCCACGGCAGCAAGAAATTCTGAGTCAACACTCGAGGAAATGTTCACACCTTAATCAAAGTCGATTTCAGAGACATGAATTAAGATTATTTCATAATCTTGCGATAGGCAGCGCTCAATATTGTATTGATAATACAAAGTATTTAACAAAGAAACGTTGTCAATGTGACAGCAAACTAGGTTTTCTTTTGTGTGAACAGTACCAATAATCCATTTGTCAACCCTGACTTTATAAATACTACCTATCAAGAAAAAAGGGGAACTCTATATGCAGTATTTTGCCAAAATAATTATGTTTATCAACATGAGTTTTTAAGTTATTTTTAAAAATCAAAATAAAAAATGTACGTAAATTAATAAACAAATCTCTAATATATGTACAATTGATTTGAAGAACAACATTCTATCTTGAAAACTGTAAAATTGTAAATTATCAAAAATTTAAAAAAACTAATAATATGCCCGTCTCCAGTAAAATGGGCAATTGATTTGAAACATAACAACTTCCTATCTTGAAAATATGAGAAGTTATTCGTACAATGAGGGTACCCAATCTATAAAGATAAATGGGGTACTCGTACTCTAAATGCAATATTTTGCCAAAAAAGAACTAAGTTTAACGGTTAATATTTTTTTCCGGAAATTATCATACATCAAAATGCAAGTAAGTAAGTTGCACGATATTTTGATATGTGTACAATAAATCTGCAAAACATCAACTTCCTCTCTTATTAACTGTAAACGGAATTATCGGTAAAATATGCGTACACTTTTGACAGCTGCTTGCCTGCCCGCCATTTTCAATAACCGGAGTTTTCCTTTGGAAAACCCTGTTGAAAGGAACTTACCAAGCTTTTTTTTTTAAACCATCCTCCTTAGAAGTATATATCTAATGTAAATAAACTTTTAAAATGTTAGGTTTTAAGTAATCTCTTTTGAAACAGACATTTGTATTAAATGGAAACAATTACGTTCAAGAAGAAGCTAAATATGATAACCTTTCTATGTCATTTCTATATTTTTTTTTTAAAAAGGTCTTCTCTCTTAGTTTATCTGAATTAGATATATTAAGTTGGAGTGAGCTTTTTGCAATTGCAAAAAACAAAGTTACAGCTAGACATTGGTCTTGAGTTAACGTTGTCATACGTCTCTAAAGAATGATTTTCAAAGAAATGTAAAGACTTACCAACAATGAAAAGATTACTGGAGTCTATAGATCTGATTGCTGATCCAAATGCAGCAGCTTTGTTTCCAGCAGACGGACCACGAGTCAGAAGAATGTAGTAATTGCTAGCGTTTGAACGATCACCATTTTCTGTCGTAAAGAAGTTCATCTGGGTATACTTCAAGGCTTTATCCATGTAACGGCTGCCCCTGTCGTATGCAATATTTCCCTGGTTAATGTTAGTGATTCCGGTAATGATTCCATTGCCTGTAGAGTATTGGTTCAACGGGAAAGCAGTGGCGGCCCCATCGGCGTAAGTCACCACCCCTACCTTAATGGCTGTGTCTCCGATGATCATACGGGACACCAAACTTACAAAAAAGCTTTTCATATCGTTAAAGTCTTTAACAGTTAGTTCGTCTGTATCCTCCATTATAAAAACGATGTCTAATTGACAGTCTGGAACATACAAAACAAAGGCAATTTTGAATAACCGATATATTATGGAAATGAAAAACAAAAAATTAACCAATATATAGAGAGCGAAATTCGCCGGTGCAAAACGCCGACATGAGTAAGCGAGCTCTAAAATCCAATGTGCGGGGAAAAGAACGAGATAAACTTTCAGATTCTTCAAGACAAGTTTTTATTACCAGCATTTTTTCAGGCTTACCTTCAGGACATTGCCAGACTCATGCATTCACTGTGTTGGATTTTTTTATGGATGTTTGGAACTATCATGCTTCAGTAAATTATTATGTTTTTTCTTGTAGTGTAAAAATATATAAACGTTATCCGTTAGGTGTAAGTTTCAAAGAAACATCTGAGGGATATTGTTCTTATTTGAAATGTGTATTGTTTTTTACAAAGAATTTTTATTCCTAAATATCACTCAATGCAGAATTGGAGGCGCAGTTATTTTGTTAATCAAATGATTGTCTCCTACACACCGATGGCAAAAATGGTCATTCAAACTGGTATAAAAACCATCTCAGGGTTATTAGATGCTGTCGGTTACCGATTGTCATAATTACCGTTCAAGGAGTCTATTGTGCTAACCTCATTATTCAATCCACAACTAGCACCTTTCTTTAGGTTGTGTACATTTAACCACATGAACTCTTCAATAACGCTGGCATCATTTTGCTTAACTATACTGACTCACAAATTATTGCACATATTTTAGATATTTGATATGCGCGTTATATTAGAAATGTTTCTGACCTAATATAACTTTCGTGTTCGCCCAATCCTGGAAAGCTCTACACTCTTTTACTGAAGCGTTTTTTACAACGCCTTTTTAGGACTTTGATTTTATTTTTATTGTGTAACGATTTTGTGTTATGTACTGTTGAATCATGCGTACGGCACATGACGACTGTTTTTGTTTTGTCGCCAAGCAATCAGCGGAGATTGTCACGTGATCCAGAGAGGGTATATAAACCAGCGCGTCGTAGTCGCAGCGTTCGTTTTCCCTAGCAGTCTTCAAAGAGAAAGACCGAGATAGGAATTGCAAGACTAAGGTACGGTTTTGGTAGCTGGGTTGCCATGAGAGAGAGGTTAACCACATTGATATTAATAGGACCAATCGTGTTTGGAGGCCGACCACTAGTTGGTTATTATAGAGGCTGTCCTCTTGGAGGTTAGCCTAGCTTAGTCGTCGCTGATTCTCTAGTAGTATAAGAGAAGGGGTACGCCTTTAGTTAGAGATTGTACACTGTCCGTCCTGCATAAGGAGTTAACACAGTGACTGCCTCTGCTCAGGGTTTACCTCTTGAGTAGGTAATATAGCTAAGGCGTGCCGCGGGTATTCACCGCCGCCTGAAAAAGGCATATAATAGTGTTTACCTTGTGGTATCAATAAAGTTTAAATTCCGGCCGACCATATTCATTTTGTGATTTTACCCTAAGTAAGGGACGGCCATTTTGTAAATATTTGTTGGCCAATTGTAATCTATAATCATTGTGGAGCGGAAAATTATTATTGTTTCATATTTCAATATTTAACCCACAGACACTAGAAACGACCACGTAACGGACCCCTCGACACGTTACAGTTCTTGTTGATCATTCGCAGTAATATTAATTTGATATACGCGTTCACTTACCTCCGCTTACATGTATAAGTGTATGTTGATATTTTTAGGTCAGACAACACGTTCCTTAGTTATATATAACCTTTTTTCAGGAATTCGGTAGCAATTTACTTTTCTACTTTGATGACCTTTCTTGCAAATATAATTTTTTAAACCCATTTCGGTGAAAAACCGGATATTTTTTTTTATTGCAAGGAGATACAAAAAAGATGCTCGAGAAACGTGTCGTCTGACCTTAAAATAAATAATCTCAAATTGCTAGAAGATTTTTCACAGCATGTTTCTTTGTTTTTAAATCTATTTAGTGCACCTTCATAACTAGTGTTTTGTTGGGGGGGGGGGTTCATAGCTTTGTAATACTTGGCACCCTTTTGTCATTTGACCTATTAGCTTAATTAAACTGGCCAGTCTTTAGTTAAAGTATAATTTGTAACTTAAACCAGTTAAAAAAAATTATCATTATGCCTTAAACATATGAACTACTAACTGGTCATTAAAATTTTGTAAAATACAGAAATTACACAATCTGAAAGTTTTTCAATGAAATCTACCGGAAAATCCATCCTAAAATGGCATGAATTATTTTCTCTTTGTTTGAAAAAACATTGTAGCAATGTATATTGGCATTAACATAATATAAATAGTGCCTGTTTGGGAGGGTAACAGTTGAAATTGACACCCCGAGAAAAACATTGTCAACCGACGCGAAGCGGAGGTTGACAATGGTTGTCGAGGGATGTCAATTTCAACTGTTACCCTCCCAAACAGGCACTATTTATTTTGTTATACTGAATGTTTGAATTTTTAAGAAAATTTTACTACTTTCATATAGGAATAACGTGAATTCTACAGCGAACCGAAGGCGCATAATTTTCGCGCATGTAACAATTTTTAATGTTACTCGTTGCTAAGTGCGTTGCCACTTGAACTGCGTCTTAACCAATCAGTTTTCAGTATTTAACATGAAAGTATAACAAAATATAACATTATCTAAATAGCGTCTGTTTGGGAGGGTAACAGTTGAAATTGACACCCTGAGAAAACCATTGTCAATCTCTGCTTCGCGTCGGTTGACAATTGCAATGGTGTCAATTTAAACTGTTATCCCTCCCAAACAGGCACTATCTATTTTATTATACTAAATGTCTTAATTTTGGAGAAAATTTTACTGCTTTTATTTAAGAAATGAACTCAATGTCTACCCAAGTTATACTCGTATAACCTGGGTTTGGGCAATTTACGCTTTATAATCCGCGAAGCGGACTATATAAAATCGTAAATTGCTCCAACCCAGGTTATACGAGTATAACTTGGGTAGATATTGAGTTCATTCCTTATAATTTAATTTTCTGGAATTTACTGTACAAATTGGGTCCGTTTTACTTTTAAAAATGATATAAATCTGTTCAAAATTCAAACGTAACGTCAAGTGAATAAGTACGTTGGTTCATTGTGACGTGTCTTGTGACGTGCAAACCAGGTTATACAAATTTAACTAAATTCTTCTATCCAATCAAATGCCGCGTTACAACCATAATTAAATTATAAAGAAATGACGTGAATTCAACGCCAAACCGTACGCGCATATTTCACGCGCATGTAACAATTCGTTGTGTTACTCATTGCCAAGTGTGTTGCTAATGCTGAGGGTACCAAAACGGGTAATTAAGTGCGTCTAAACCAATCATATTTCAGTACTTAACATTAAAATATAATTAAATAATTTGTAACCCTTATTAGATTTATTTAAAGGTGTTTGCATCCTCAATAAAAGTTTATTTTAAACTTGTTTGCTGTTACATTTTGGGTTTGCTACGGACCAAATGGTAGTACAGTTGAGGCGCCAATTCACCACAGGTTATTTGCTGCTCGCATGTAAACCCTTTTCGTGCTTTGTTTCATTTTTTAAAAAAGGTCATTCTAGTAATCCAAAAAATGAATATATTAAGATTAAAAGTTTAAAAAAAATTGAAAAGGGTGAACCTTACCTTGGGTAGTGACGTTTACGCTCTCACATGATGTGATTTTTTGAAGAACATCATTTTTAATGTTTATCAGGTTTTCGTAAGAATCTACATTTGTATACTTGGTGTAGTCTCCACAGGTATCAACGGCCTTCTGGTATTCGGTCTGGTACTGATTACCAATATCTGAGAATGATTAAAAAAACAATTAAATTAAATATTTGAATAATAATAAGCTTTCTATTTAATGGAAATCTAGCAACAGTGTATCACAAAAAACTTACGAACGGAAAAAATGTAATTTCTTCCGCTACTTCTTATCTCTTTTGCTACAGCTTCCGGATAACTTTCGAATGGTCCAACAATAATCACGTAGTAGTTACTGGCATCCTTACGATCACCTCTAGCGGCCGTAAACACACTGTCCCGGGCATGAATCAAACCTTTGTCTACCAAATGGTCAGTGCTATTCGTCTCCACGATTGATTCAATGGCTCCTCGAACAGATTCAGAGGAAGTATGAGTGTCTAGCCTAAATACCGTTGACGCCCCAGAATCAAATAAAACCATACCGACTTTGATGCCAGTACTTGAGACAGTTATATTTTCCATTAACTCCGCCAGAAATCTTTTGGTGTATCGTAAGTTGTATCTTTCTACTATGAACACTATATCAAGCTCACAGTCTGAAAAAAGTGATATTTAATTTCTTACTTTTGAGAAAAAAATAATTTACAATACTTTAAAAAAACCAAATTGAGAAGCTAACCGAAACAATAGAGTAGTACAGTTCCAAGTAATAATTTTGGTATCAGTGAAGGATATTATATTTTATGTATATATATATATATATATATATATATATATATATATATATATATATATATATATATATATATATATATATATATATTTATATATATATATTATATTTTAAATTACATTATATTTAATTCTGTAGTAATATGTCCATCTAAATTTTCTTTTTACAGCTACAAGTCTACTGAAAGACATACCAAACGTAGATGGTTCAAATGTTATATTGGAACAAACAGCAATATTCTGTAGAAGTGTGTTGAACTGAGAGTACAAATCGTCTGGTGAACTAACTTCAAGGTAGCTGCTGTTGTCACCTGCGATCGCTTTCAAGTCCGTAATTAATGAAGCGGATGGAGAAATACCTATGATTATATCACCAGGTTAAATCTTTTTTAAATATAAAATATGTATCTTTTTTGAGTTTACAATATTTATTTCAAACCACTAGAAAAAAGTTTAATGAATTTTATAGCATGATGAAAATTTAAAAAAATAATATAACAAAACGCACGTGGTTTTTTTTTTCAATTTCTAATTATTTGTAAAGTATATAGATAATTCTCTTGATGATATTCATACAACTTTTTGGGTGGTTTTTTTTGTTTTTTGTTTGTTTGGTTTTTTTTTTCGACAAAGCCATCTTAAACTAAATTGATTGTATTGAAGTACTTTAACGACCATCGAAACCACTATTAATTAATAAAACATTAGAACCTGAAGACAATATTAATCCTTGAAAATTTTCCTTAGCTATTGCTAAAATCAGTTGTAAAATGATACAGTACCAACAGAAAAAAGTTGATTCTTTAGGTTTATTCTGATTTGATCTGCCACTGGTGCTCCTGTCTGTAAAGAATGCGTTTTTGCAATCACAACAAAATGTCTTAAAGCTGTGAATCTGTTTCCTTTGGCTAATGTGAAGAAGTCGTAAAATCCAACTCGAAGAGCTTCAGCCAAATTTACGGTAGATGCGGCGTTTGATATTGGTATTGATGTTATAGAGCTTTCCAGTGTCGAAGCGGAGTAGTAGTCATTGAGGTCGATGTTTAGGTCCACAATATCGTCATATGTAATGACTCCAGCTAAAATATCACTCGTTGAAAGTCGCAGACTTCCCGCGAGATCGCCTATAGCAGTCATTAATGTTGAATGAAATGAGGAAGTGTAGGCCGAAGCTTCAACGATGAACACTATGTCGATTTTACATGTTGAAACTAAAATGAGATCAATGTAAAAGAAAACATTTACGTAATTTTCATTTGTTGGAGTATTAAGGTTCTGATTATGAATTATTGAAAGAAAGAATGGATTAAACTAGAGTAAAAAAAACAGGGGTTGATCAAACCAGAGCAGACTAGCGGATATCCTGTTAGAATTCCTCCAAATCCACAAGTGCGATGTAGATTTCCTGCGACCTGCTTGAATCCAGAGTTACATGCGTAGGTACTTGTTCCATTGCAGGAAGTGTTGTTAGTGGTAATGCTCACATAGGAATTAGTTACGTGGCTACATGCAACGTCTGATAAAGAAAAAAAATATCGTAAATAAGATAAATTACTTCTGATTTGTTTTAATGAAATTCATCATCGAAAAAAGCTTTAAAGTTTGAATTATTTCAAGTAAGATAGGACTTTGTGACCACAAACCATTAGGAAACCTCCATTCCCCTGACGAATTCCATCCAGTCATTATCCATATAAAGTTGATAGTGTATGGTGTTAAATGATAGCAGGTCATAAAAGTTCCATTTCCAGGTGAGCTTCCGGTGCCCACATATACGTATGATCCGTTCCAAGAAAACCAAAATTCGTCAAAATAAGACTGGGACAAGGGTGTTCCAGATTCACTAACACAGGTAGTTCCCCCAATACCATATCTAATTGCAGACTGCGTGTTGTTCCAGCCACCTATAATTATTTCGTAATGGGTACCGCTCGATGGGCTATCTTCACTACCCAAGGCAATATGAATGTCAGTGTTTGCCCTTGCTCTAAAAGCGACAGACTCCCTTCCCATGGCAACGAAACAGTCGGTCGTCATACTGTAGAACACCTGGTTGTCAGGGGTAGTTCTGCTGATGTCCGACGATGCTGAAAGCAACAGTTTATGTTCTGTTACCATACAACTAGAATTAGATCGATAAGACCTTAACTGCTATAAATAGGGGGTTGATAATTCATTGAACATTATCCATTGAATAAAGCTATTGTCCCGACATCAGATGAATACTTGTAAAACATATGTAATGATTTTATAGTCTGTCCCAAGATATTAATGCTGCACATTTGGACGATGTTTTATTAAAATACACATACCTGTGAAAGAAGTGCAATTGAAATCGATGAAAGGGAAATTAATAACCTTATTAGCATATTATCATTTTTCCCTCGTAAAAATTCACCGGAACGAAAACAGATTTCCTATGGAGATTTATAATTGGGAATGTTGACATCTTTCCTCCATTCGGAAGTACTTGTGACACCTTGCGCAATTTTTCAACGTTATCATTCGGGCTTCTTCATCTCCTTGGCAATGGAAAAACCCCGTATACTTTTTATTTTTAGCCTTGTATTGATACCCGACAAGCTAGAGGGGGTGTTTCAAGGGGGAAATCTTGGGAATTTTGGCATCGTCGGAAGCAAAAGGTATTTATAAATATCAAATAATGTAAGAAAATATGCAGCAAAATATCTCAGGACAGACTATAGACGTTTTTGCCAAACAAAATGTTTTTATTTTGTTGGATTATTCATTCCCAAAGAAAATGTTTTTATTTTGTTGGATTATTCATTCGCATGAATTCAAGGAGAGTTTTTATCGATAATGAGTGTAAAAGAATACTTACAGTAACAACCGAGTCTTTTACAAGAAATATTCTCCGCTGGGGGTGTCCCGCACGACCCACTGGGCTTCACACAAGCTCTGTACCGGACAAGAATTTGATTGCTACAGTCTACTGGACAAGGAGACCATGGTTCCCAGTCTCCCCAAAAAGCTAGATTGATATACATGTATTTACAGTTTACAAACAAAATATGCTTTTAATTTACTCTGATACTTTTTCTCATTGCCTATAATTCATCAGTAAAAGTTTCACTGATTAAATACCTGTTTCATTTGATTATTATGCATTATTTGTGACATTCGATTATTTAATTTAAAAATGCTATATGCTAATCAGTATTTCTAGAATAATTTTTAAGTCATATGTAGAGGGAAATATTTATCTTAAATATTAGTGATCCATTATTAAAACACAATTCTAACTCATTACAAAGGATGTAACAAAAAATAAGATTCCTTTTGAAAAGGCAATAAACAATAGCTTAAACAATTATTTACAGTAGCAAGTATCCCTCCATTCAAGATATGTTGTATGTCCAGGGCAAGGGTCTCCTCCCAGCCAACTAGTTGTGGCTTGCAGATTACAGGTAGTCTGATAGTTACATTTGGAATTCACGGTAGATGTCACTGTCAGTGAGTTGGAGTATGTCCAAGAGCTACAGAACCATCTCGCATGCATGGCCTCGAGATAGTACTCGAACGAACACGATCTACTGCGGGTTGTCCCAACAGGGATTTTTATACAGGCTAAGGAAAAACAAAACAAAATTTTAAAATATGTTGGTTTGTTTATTTGACAAAGCCTATACCATTGCAGTTTTTAAGAAAACGTTTAATTTTTCATATTAATACGATATATAAATTGAGGCTCTTATAATACCAATTGGTTTGTTAACGGGTCAAGATTTCAACAAGGGTAAGTCTACAAAGCACTTAAATGTCCCTTCAATAGTACATGCAATATCATGAAAATATATTGATAAAAAAAAAGCCGGAAGTCAAAATAGTGGGGAACAGACATGTTGTCATGTGATTACAAAGTTATTCAGACCAGCTCATTTGTTTAAATCATACTTTTTTTATTGATTTTTGTTTTAATTTGTACTGAACCAATCATCGACATAAGTATATATATTAATAACATGTACAAAAAATATCTATTTATGCAAAACAAATTAAAATATGCTCTGATAAAACAACAGCACTTTAAGAGGTTTGTTCTTTAGGTTTTTGGTAGCCATTTTGAGTCACCTCTTGTCTGAAAATTCTGCACCACATATTAATTCTAGTAACTGTTGTATATTTATATTCTAAGATGCCAAATAATCTTTATCAAATAAAGTTGTTTTTAAAAAATTACAATTTTACGGAGTTATGTAAGGGACTTTATTATGTGGCGAAAGGTTTCCAAGAAAGAAATGAACAATTTTCAAAACTCACTAGTTTTAGAGTACTGTTACTTTAGCTTCCTATTTTTCAGCGCAGTCCAAACTTCTATAAAGTTTGTGTATTACGATATAATCATGCTGTTCTAAAAAAAACATATCTAAACAATATTTTGATATATTTATCGATATATTTTGGCATATTTAGTTTATATTTCATAGAAGTTAAGATAATTAACTCCATTTTGGCCAAAAACTAGCTTATTTCATGCTTTATCTCAAATTTTTGAAATGTGACCCCCTACTTGTTTTGCATTTATATGAGACATTAAATGTATGTCTATTTGTATGCAAAGTTTTGGAAAGATGAAAATACCATTATTTTTTGTTATTTGCTTTATAATTTGATTACTCCAAAATTGTGTATCATCTGGTGTTGTGTTCATTAGGTAATGGCCTTTGAAGCCACCGGTAAAGCCAGGCATTTTAAACTGTGATTTAGATTTTACTATCATTGTCAGTAGATGTGTTTAACTTCATACTTTATTAAAATCATACCTAAATTATAGTTTAAACTATAAATATTTGTTTGATTTCTTCATATTATCAATTTTCATGTCAAATTTTAGCAACATTTTCAGAAAATTTATCATTTCTGTTTGGGGCCCTATATTTCCAAAAAATGGCATGTGACATGGGTAACAAATAAATAATAAAAATTTAGGTCCCCATCTTTATATCCAAGTGGTTTTCGGATGATTTACATTACTATTATTTCAGGTGCCAACCTCTTTAATTTTTTCAAAATTAATCAAGAACGTAAAGACGAGTCAATTTAGATTTTTAAGGGTAATGATAAACTGCAATTAGGGCAAACAAGTAGCGATATTTAATTTGAATAGTTGATAGACTCACCGTCCTCTAAGCATGCTTTGATAGCATATGCCGTACTACCTATTGAAGTCCCCGAGTTTGTCCAATCGAACTCTTCTTCGATTTGAACATTGTTTGGTGACGCTTTGTATCCCTCCGCACATGGTCCTAAACATGATCCACTCGTGATTAAATTATCTCCCGCACTCCGCCTAATAAATTAGCAAACATGGTATAAAATTGAAAAACAAGGAGTAACAAGAGGCCCATGGGGCCACATCGCATACCTAAGCAACAATGACTTTAATGGGCGTTAAAAAAAACATTGTGCCATATGGCACCGCGGTAGAATAACAAAAAAGAAATATTGTAAAGTATCTTTATACTTTTTTGCATACACGTACGTAATCTTAGACATTGTATTGTTATAGAATACTAGTTTTACCGAGAATAAGAAAATCCTACGCAAGTTGAAACTAAACATTTGGTAGGGATACACTGTTAATTTTAATTCTAATTCCCTATATTTTTTTTGCCCCCCCCCCCCACTTAATAAAGCTATCGAAATATATGACAGCATAAAGGTACATTATATATATATATATATATATATATATATATATATATATATATATATATATATATATGTATATATATATATATATATATATATATATATATATATATATATATATATATATATATATATATATATATATAATTATATATATATACACATGTAATTATTTTATTTTATTTCAAAAATTCCTATAGATGTTAAGAAGAAAATTGTACCCCAATGCGCTCAAATTAAAAACACTCAAATATTTAATGTCTACTCCATTATAATTAAACGACCTTGTTTACCTGGCGTAAACTCGTGCGACTTGCTCACTTACTCACACTTGATTGATGAATACACTTGAATGAAAAACTTTGTCACGTGAAATGTTAAAGAGCTTTAAAAATTAACGTATTCACATGCATATCACTCTATTTTACTAAGGCCCACCCAATTTTTTTTCAGCTTCATTCAAAAATATCAAATGGCTCCAAATCAGGATAATTTTCCGCTGTAATATTTTCTTAGAAATAGCGATAATGCCTTTATCCCCGTAACAGAAATGTGTCAGAACTATGGAAACTGTTTTAACGGTGTCGTTTTTATTAACTCGTGTCTGAAAAACTATCAAAATTCATGTATATTTCATATTATTCATTTAATAAAGAGGGGCCCCCGAGAGTAGTTACAACAGATCATCCTTGAATTTTTTTGTACAAGTTTTTAACGTTCAGCGAGACGTTTCTAACAATCAACCAGAATTTCAGCGCTAATCGTAGAATTATAAGCAAGATACAAAGCTCACAATTTTGCTAGTTTGAATCATATTTTGTTCACATGGGTTTATTACATTCAGCTTAAGATTTTGAACTTGGTATTTCCTATTCAGCATTTTAAATTGAAACAAAAAATGGCCTCTGATCTGTGTACAAACATAGAATTGTGAGCAAAGCTCTGTATCCTGCTTATAATTCGAAGCTTAACACTCAAATATGGTTAGTAAATAGAAATAAATGTAAACAAATAAAATAAGAAACATGCACAAACAAACGGACAGACGGACGGATGGACAGACGGACAAAATGTGATTAGAATAGCTCACTTGTGCTTTCATCTCAGGTGAGCTAAAAATAGTATACAAATAGTGACTGGGGTTAAGGCAACATTGATTATATTAGCCCCCGAGGGACGAAATATTGCCCGACGCGAAGCGGAGGGCAATATTTTCGTCACAAGGGGGCTAATATAATCAATGTTGCCCGAAAACACAGTCAACATTTGTTTTGTTATATGAAGAAACAAACCAAACTTTAAGAAATTAATTGAAAACAGATCGCCGTAATTTTCTCAGCTCAACAAAGAATTCACGAATTCAATTTTGTGCAAAGTTCATTTCCAAAATATCCTCAGCATCGAGCGGTCACTTGTGATATTCCACCGACCGTAAGAATTATCAGACAGGTGTTCTACCTGATTTTACTTCACAGTAATTCGCAAATCCTTATATCCGTTATGATAGCAAACCGTCGCATTGCGCGTTCGTTGTTTACTTGCCTTGACTGACTATCTATTATGACGTCACCTTGTTTTGGAGTCGCGAAGAATTATTTACGTCACCGTTTACGAATCAACAAATCAGAGGCGAATATTTGAAATAGAGGGAATATTCTCTAGATATTATTCCTAGCCGGTCAATATCTAAAAAATATTGACCGGTCAATATTTTTCGGACGAGCTGATATTACAATTATTGACTATTCGTCTATATAGAGTTATATAGTGAGAATATACTACTGAATATAACAATATATAATGTTACATTGTATTTCCAAATTTTACTTGTATTATTAGAATAAAGTCGTCTTACCATCCAATAAGGTCACCTTCAAGAACAAATATTCTATCCTTTTCATCCACATTGAAAGTTGTGGTATCTTTACCTGTTTAAATAATTGATAACACTTTTATATAATTTATAAAAATTCGGTATCTGATTTTAGATAACGTTAACAGTTTCAAAATAACCAACCTACCTGAAACATAGATACTGTTGTAACCCAACAGTTTATATTTACTGCCACTTGGCCTCCAGACCATGAAATGAATATATCCAGATTTCCAATGGGAAAATTCCCAAGAGGTGATGAGTGAGCAGCCTTTTATTGTAAAGACATAATCCGTCATCAAGTACATCATATCTGAAAGTAAATGATACGACTTAATTTCGAACAGTATTTAATTTGTACTAACATTGGAAATGAAAGTATTAAACAGGAATATTTTCTAGAAACAATATATTTCCTGCTACATTATGATGCAATAAAGTTTTACATACTGTTGACAAAATTATTTTCGCTCCGTGTTATTTTCGCCGTCTTTACTTGCAAACTTTGACCACTGACAACGCGGGTAAAGGGGCGAAAATAAAACGGGGGCGATTTCCCTATGTACAGTACCTTTTCCGCCGTCGTTTCCTTCTGTTAGGTCCTCTGGATAAAGATAGATCAGACTGTTCAAGCAAGGGGCAGCTAAACAATGAAAATACGGATCAGTGCAGGTTATGTTTAGATGAAACGTATAATCTGTCTAATCATGTTTTTATTTGTAAAATATTTACATATTTACAATTGTTTACGGTTTTTGTGTTTTCCTCTTGGAAAAAACATAGTATACTGAACTGTATAAAACTACTACTAGCATAATGAAACTGAATTCTGGTGGAGTCCTTTTCGATTAAGTATGAAGTATAGATATTTCAAGAATTTCTTCTTATTTGAGTAATAAGATTGGGCAATATTTAACTTTGAAATAATTAAATAGTTACGTCAATAGTACTTACAAGCATTAACATTCGTGGTGGAGCTATCAGTTGTAATCACTGGTTGTGAAACAGGACATCGCGTGATGGCTGTTATGACGTCAGACTCAATGGTGAACAAATTTGCATAAGACGATGCATAAAAATAACGACTATTATCTCCGGCTGTGCTTCTATATTCATTCTCGTAACCACTGTTAATATCTATAAATCATCATTTGTATACATAGAGAAAAATGCATGATTTATTTATTAACATACTACAGTAAATTTATTGTCAAACAGGTTCGCCAAAATAGATTTGCTATTGCATATTGTGTTTTACTTGTTTTTGTAGAAAGTAATTTAATATGGACGTCAATTGACACAAACATAATTTACCAATGGCGAAAACTGTGTTTGGCCATGAGTCGGCGATGTGTTGTCCCTGAATAGAGGCGCCACTTCTTACTCCGTCTATGACGAACACGTAATAATTAGCAGCGCTCGGGCGGTCTCCATTGGCCGATGTGAAGAAGTTGTTCTTGGTGTGAACCAACGCGTTGTCTATCAGATATCTCTGGTCGGTGTCCTCCGATAACTTCAGAATCTGGTAGCTGATATCTGTAGGCGTCATGTACGCGTTAAGGGCGATTGTTGTGTTTGCATGTGTGTTGTACGTAACCACACCAATCCGTATAGTACTCGTAGATACATGCAACTGTTGTGCAATATTGGCGAAGAAACTTTTCAGGAAAACATAGTTTTCGTGAGAAGAAGATTCTGTTCTTTCCATGATAAAAACAATATCTAGCTGGCAGCCTACAAAAACAACCGAGAAGTCATAATGTTCAATAAAGTATGTTTTTGTTTAAGCTTTGTCTGAAGCTTTTAGTAAAAATTGATACAAGATAATTTAATGACTTACTTGGAGTAATCAAACTAGCAGGTGTGATTGAAGCTGGACATTGGGTGATACTAGAAATAATCTGATCGTTCATACATACAAGCGTAGAAAAGTCTGTGGCCTTCAGGTATTTGTCGTTATCCACAATATTAAGCAATGCTGAGTCATAAGTTGAAGAAATAGCAATGCCTAAACAAATTAAATTTAAAAACACGAAGTCATAAAAGATTAAATCGATTAAATCAAAAACAATAATAAGACTATTTCATCGCCTAAAAGCAGACGTATATTTGACGTAACCCAACCCCTATAAAATTTGTGTCAAACCAAACCAAAGTGGCGTTATTCAGTGAATCAAAGACAGAGGAGTATGATACGTGTGCCACAAAGGGTTCAAGTAAATTGTGTTTGAAATCAAATATTGTTTATGATTAAGTTAGTGAAATGAAAGCATTCTTGATCATAAATTCGACATGCAGCGCAATGTCAAAAACAAAATTTTAAAATCAACATGTTGAAATGAACATTGCAAGGAAGGTTAGTTTTCGAAAGGAAAAACTGAAATAAAAAAAATACATTTAAATTTGTTATTATTGATAATATTTACCCAGAAAATGTTTTGGCTATAACAAAACGTTTGCAGATTTTACAGCGCGTTCGTGGCAAGTTGAAGTGATAACTCGTAATAAAATGACGTCATCGTTAAAGGCAGTGGCATTTGAAGTAATTCAAATTAACAAAATTGCTAAGAAATATTTTTTTTAATTGGTTGTCTTACATTCATATGCGGACGATAAGTAAAAAAAAGAAAACCAAACAGACGGAATTGGACGCAAAATGCTGAACGACACATTTCAGTAATGCAGACAACAACAAGTAATACAGGGCAAGTTTGGAGTAGACAAATCATTTGTAGGCCTACTTAGAAAATATTTTTTTTAAACTAGAATTGTATATGGAATGTGCACTCAGGGTAAATATTTTCCCCCAAAAAATTCTCATATGAAACGGAATATTGTCGTAAACGATATGGAGTGTTTAACAACAACGAAAAGACTGAATATTTTCAACGTCACATATTGTCCTGCCTGGCAAAACTTGTTGTTACTTATTACTCATTTTTCCGAGAAATAAATAACGTACAGATTCAGTATTGTTTGCCAGAAAGTGATTGAAAAAAAATATAGAAGTATGATGAACTTGCAGTGATCTGTTTTTGATTTATGTGTTCTGTCGACGCTATTTTAGGACAACCCTCGTAATATAAGACAAACTAATTAAAGTCAGTTTTTTAAATGTCATTGATTTCCTACAGAAAGTAAAAACAGCATTAGATGTAAACTTTAAATGACCTTCCAAGAAATTCACAAAATTTCATATATTTTTTCAAGTTGAGAAAAATTTAGAAAATTTAAAAAATCGTTTTAATAAAATTTCTTCAAAATGTTATTGTTTAGATGCTAGTTTTATTAAACATTTATTAGGAATACATATTTTGTTAACAAAAAACATAGTTTATCAAAATTGACCACTTAGTACTAGTATTTGCTTGATATTCTCAGAAGCATGTATACCCCAAATTGTTGGATAAAGTTTTCCCTCTTTTTTTTTTGGGGGGGGGGGGGTTAAATGTACCAATGATACACAAATTAACAGTCACTAAAAATTATATATGCAATCAAACTGTATTATACATTTTAAGATTTTGATCCTAGCCAGCAAAACCGTATAAACGAGTACATAATACCCCCTACCCCTTTCCGTCATCGTTGATATGCCCAAAACTATAACCAAAACTATAATCAAGTCCTCTAAAAAAGGGTTGGTATTACTTTATGAGAAAAACTAAACGTGTACTTACATATTAATTAGTAAAAAATAGTAGATATTTATTACTTTCGAACCATAGTTGTCGCCAGTTTTTAAGTCACGTTTTATTTTTTTTTATTTTTTAAAACTCATAAGTATTCTTACCAATAATGAAAATATTACTGGAGGCTATGGATCTGATCGCAGATCCAAATGCAGCGGCTTTGGTTCCAGCAGAATGTCCATGAGTCAGAAAGATGTAGTAGTTGGCGGCGTTTAAACGGTCACCATTCCCTGTGGTAAAGAAGTTCATCTGGGTATGTTTCAAGGCCTTATCCACGTAACGACCGACCCTGCTGTAGGCACTACTTCCCTGGTTAATGTTAGTGATTCCGGTAATGATTCCACTGGCTGTAGAGTACTGTTTCAACGGGAAAGCAGTGGTGGCCCCATCAGCAAACGTAACAACTCCTACTTTAACTCCCGTGTTTCCGATATACATATGAGAAACTAAACTTTTGATCAAAATTTTCATCTCATTAAATTCTGTGGCAGTAATTACATTTGTATCCTCCAGGATAAAAGCGATGTCTAATGGGCAGCCTGGAACGTAAGATGGTGTTTTAGAATTTATAATGAGTTTTGTGAATTATACAATTTCAATAACATGTAATATCAATGAACGTGTTTCGAAATGCCATAAAGTATCGGTGTTTACACTAGTGTAAAAAGACTTGATTTTGATATGTTTTTTCTTAATATTACTTTTCTTCCGTAAAATGCTATTTTGGTTTCGCAATTTAACGAAAAGCTTCAAAGTGCATCGCAATATATTCGAGAAATCAATAATCCATTCGAGCCCCCGTCTCGGAAACACTGCACGTTTCGATACTACTGACGCATGCGCCTAAAACTTTGTTATCCTTATTCCTCCGAAACTGTGAAGCTTGCGTGCACGATACCTTTATGGATGCTCTATTTCTAACAAGTGGCTGTGCATCTCTAAAAGAGTACTGGTTTCACACTTCATGTACAGAAGATTTTCTCTTTTAATTTATTTAGGTTTAGCGAAAAATCTAAAATCAAACATTAACATTCAACGGCTGAAAACAGACAACTCTAATTCCTGCAACTGAAATTTCCCCATACTGTTTGTCGGATGTAAATAAAAGTATATGTTTCATTTTATGTTTTGCTTTCTTTTAAATCCACGATTGGAATTATATCTGATGAACATACACACGATAAAACCCATAAATATTCATTTCCATTTTTTAAAAGAATTAAATATATAATTTTTTTTCCCAAAGTCTTGGGTTTAGCAACCCAAATATTTCTGCTGTCCATGTCACAGTGTTTTGCTACGTTGAAGACCTTAATGTTTTGTCAGCTCAGATTATATACTGAATAAAATAAAAGGAAACAATTTTGTGCCCCTATTTTTCCTCTTTATTTCGCTCTTACTCATAAAAAGTAAGCGGTAATTACGTTACTCTTTTGTTGATTAAAATAGCATCATTCTAGTCCATAACAAAAAAACCCCACAAAAGTCAACAAAATATCAAAAGAAATGATAACGAATATCCCATTGATTATATCTCATAACAAATGTCAGCGGCCTCTTTTTACATAATAATAAATAGAAAATTTACTATGGTTTGAATAATCCTTAAAACGAGGTTGAATTTTTTAAAATGACGAATAGAATAAAATATGACATTTCCCCTTATGTTTGCATTGGAAATCTGCGACGTTCAATTTTCTAAGAATACACTTTGCTTATTCATGCGTAATGAGCACAAATTTAAACGTTATAACGTGTTTTGAGTATATTTATTTTTGTAAGATTAAATGAATCTTACATAACTAATTTGATATGTACTTTTGAAATCAATCTCCACTCCTTAATAAAATAGATTTTTCTCCACAAAGTTTCAGGCACTGTAAATTTTGTGGTGGAAGCTAACTAAATAACATGTTAATATAGCTGCATGTATGTTTCATATACCTAAGAGCGTAAATAATAGCTTTATAACTGCGATAAAAATATTTAATACAAATAGACATCAGTTTTAAAATATGATTATAAGCAATGATAGCTTTTTTTTTGTCAAAGGACCGACGGCATCAAAAAATAAGAATTCAGTGCTTAAATGAACTTTGTTGGTCACGTGATCAAATCCGGCTCATAAAAGAAACCATACACTGTAGTTTATGAAATTGTTTCTCTCCCTCCAAACTATAATTATTGAGGAAAAACGCACTGATCAAGTTCTGTTAAATATAAAGCTTACAAATATGAATACACATGAATGAAGGCTAAACGCATATACGGTTATGTCGAACACGCTTCCTGAAATGTATGCCTTATAACACGGGCGGTGCAGGCGAGACATCTTATGAAAGGTTAAGCAAGTTCACACGAGAAAACAAATTATATTTTTAATGGGAAAGGTCAACTTGACTTTAATAAACAAATTTTCAAGAAGAAAAATGTACCTAATTGCGCTCATGCATTTTGAAGCTTTTTAAGTGTTGTACAGAGAAAACGTTCCATATGAACTGAATAAAAAAAAGTGTACCTTTATCATAACTTATTATGTACATCTCCAATTAATTGTCTTATGGGAAAATGGAAGTATATACATGTAAGGGTGCATTCACAAGATTAAGTACATGCAAAATTTAACAGTATTCTACAAATTAGCGCGGCTGTATTTCACTTCATTTCTTTTAAAAAAAAGATTTAACTTACCTGGAGTTGTGATGTCTACACTCTCACATGATGTGATTTTTTGAAGGACAGTATCTTTTATATCAACCAGGTTATTATAATAATCCGTATGAGTGTATTTGGTGTAGTCTCCACATGTATCAACGGCCTTCTGGTAATTGGTCTGGTAACTGCTACCAATGTCTGAAAAAAATTGTAACCATATAAACATTAATAAGCTCTCTCTTTTAATCACACGCAGCAATTTAATAAAATATCATGAAATACTTACGAACGGCAAAGACGTAGTTGCTTCCACTACTTCTGATGTCCTTTGCGACAGATTCCGGATAACTTGCGAAAGGTCCCACAATAAACACGTAGTAGTTGCTGGCATCCGTACGGTCACCTCCAGCTGACGTAAATACATCGTCCCGGGCTTGAATCAATCCTTTGTCCACCAAATGGCCGGACCCAGCCGTCTCCGAGATCGATTCAATGGCATTTCGAACAGATGCCGAGGAGGTATAGGTGTTTAGTTTGAATACAGTTGACCCCACAGAATCAAATAAAACCATACCAACTCTAACTCCGTTACTTGAAATAGTTATGCTGTCCGTAAACTCCGCTACAAACCTTTTGATATATCGCAAGCTGTATCTTTCTGCTATAAACACAATATCGAGCTTACAGCCTGAAAGATTAAGGAAACACTATATATAATAGTAAAACAATGGAAAGTAGAGCTTGTTTGCGTCTTAAACAAAAATAGGAACGTTTTGGCATTTCTTTATCCCACGTTAACTTACAGTTTAAAAAAAATTACATCCTGTGTTTTTCTTAAACTGTCAACGCCTTCTTAAAATCATATACATGTAACTATGTAAGATCCTACAAGACCGTAAGGTGCCAAAAGAAAGATAACTAAAAAAATTATTTATCAGAGTACCGTTCATTTTATATCCTATAGAATATTTTCAAAAATTAACACAAACAGAACTCTTTTCCCCAGCACACGACTAAGTATAATGTCTGGAGAAATTATGCTATTTTCCTTTGTGCAGAGCGAGATGAATTTTGTAAAACGATTGCAATATCATGTTACCAAGAATACCACTCTCTCTGTTTCAATCTATAAACCGAAAACAGCTTGGAAATCGGTTAAAAAAAACTTTCCAAAACAATGTAGAGCTAAAGGGCTGTTTTAAGCTTTGAGCCATTTTGACCTCTAAACTTTGGAATTGTTTTTTCAGAACCTTTTAGTTGTGAGTATCAGAACCCTTATTATTAATATAACAATATGAATATCTAATTGAAAGCCAATTTGAAAGCATAACATGCTTATATTCAGTTTGACGTGAAAACTGCCATAAACGACTTTACATCGACTCATAAGACCAAAAATATTTAATATTTTCGGATGAAACATAAAATATATATTATATACTACTGTATTTACATACGTCATGCCTCTTTATAAAAGTCGATGCTAACGTGTATGTACATCATCGCATGAACTAAATAATTCAAAATTGTCGAAGTTTTAAAATCAAAGAATTAGAAAGCTTCAAATAATTTGTATTTTGGGAAGTGTAATTTAAAACCGGAGGTCCACAAATGGAAATACGGGAGAGATATACCATTGCTACAAGAATCATACATTACTTTTCAAAAGTTTCTCTTCCATTTTCAAAGAAAAAGGGAACTTTGTCGAGAAGATAAGTATAATACTTATAAAACGGAAGGGAAAAAGGTCTCTTTGACCGAAAGTTGAAACGTCATAATGATATTCTAGTAAATAAAATAGTACTTCTTTTTATTTGAGTATTGGTGTTGGATGGTATTTCGAATAATATTTGCAGAGTGTCTTATCATTGTAGTAGTTCAATGTCTCTAATTTTATGACATATTTTACTAACATTAGTCAAAACAATGACTTACCAACCGTCACTGGTACAATCGTGACGGCGGGACAGACGGCAATTTTCTGGAGGAGAGTGTTGAATTGAGGATACAAATCGTCTGGAGAACTAATTTGAAAATATCTGCTATTGTCACCGGCGATATTTTTCAATTCAGTAATTAATGAGGCAGCTGGAGAAATACCTAATATAATGTAAACATGTAATATTATTTAATGATAAGAAATAAAACGACATCAGTTAGGAAGAACAGATCTCATCGGGGATGAGTCAAGCGTTGCCAAATGACAGTAAACCCTGGGATAAAATGACAGTAGCGCTAGCCTGATAAAAGCGATTGTCACCTTGGTCGGGGAGACCAATAGGACAATTTTACACCAGATCTTTTTATGAAGATATTGTCTTGACTGAATTTATTTGTAGAAATGCATGTAAAGAGGAACTGAGTACAAATTAAATTTTACCAATAGTAAAGAATTGATTTCTTGGGTTCAGTTTGAATTTATTGGCATATGTTGCTCCTGACTGTGTTGTTTTCGCTATCAAAACATAGTGTCTGAAAGCTGTGAATCTGTTTCCTTTGGACATAGTGAAGAAGTCGTAAAATCCAACTCGTAGAGCTTCAGCCAGGTTTCTGGAAGTTGAGGCGCTTGCTATTGATAAAGAAGAAATAGAGCTTTTAAGTGTCGAAGCGGAGTAGTAGTCATTGAGTTCGATCTCGAGGTCCACAATGTTGTCATATGTTACGACTCCAGCTAAAATAGCACTCGTTGAAATTTTCAGACTTCCTGCCAAATCGCCTATAACTGTCATTAAAGATGAATAAATCGACGATGTGTAATACGAAGCTTCAATGATGAACACTATGTCGATGTTACATGTTGAAACTGAAATGAGGTAAATAAATAAAATTACAAATATTAGTAGGTGTGACAAGGGATAAACCAAAACATGGGAATACATCAAACTAGAGGGAAAATATAAAGAAAAGAAAGTAACAAACCAGCGCAAACAAGTGGATATCCAGACATGGTATCACCATAGCCGCATGTACGTTGTGTGTTTCCTCCGACCTGCTTGTATCCAGAATTACATGCGTAGGTACTTACTCCGTTGCAAGAGGGATTGTTAGTGGAAATGCTGACATAGGAATTAGTCAAGTGTGTGCATGCCACATCTGCTCAGAAAAAGCAAAGAAATGCAACGTAAAACAAATCAATATTAAAATACTCATGTATATTTTAAAGATAGTCATCGAATACGTAAGATTTGGGGACCACTTATGAATAGGCACCATCAGACAGGTTATATGTTTTGCGGTGGGAGCTCAGCATATACAAACGGGGTACTTGTTACATAATAATGAATTAAAGCGTGATTAATCAAATGAATGCATCAACATCAATTAAAATGAAATATTTTACGTTCCAGTATACATGTATAAACATTAATTTAATGTTTTACGATGTGTTTGTCTGGAGGAAGGTACCAGTAACAACGATCACTATCAGATTCATTAAAAACGTGCACAGTCTATCCATCTATCGTTTTATTTCATGACGCTTAAGTTCGCGGGTCTAGATATTGTGACTTTATGTTAGGAGAGCAGACATCAAATACTATTTCCATTACTTAAAGAAACAATGCTCCAAACAATTTGCCAAAAATAGCTTTAACAACTAGTTTCAAATCAATTCTTTTTTTTTTTAATCAGCAGAATGTTTTATTCATCTTTTAGATGCATGACCATCTTAAAATACATTTAACCTGTTCTAGCGAGAACATGCCATTGGTAGCGATTTGCATTTCACAAGGAATTGTGGGTAATACTCTGACGACAACGTTTTCAGTATGTCAAATGGAGCAGTAGTCCGAAGTTTGTTGTCGCCTAGGCGTTGTCTTTAGAACAAGCAGTGCTTCCCGGCGCTTCGCGCTGGCGAGTTCTGGTCACACAAAAAACACTTTGATTTCGGTGCAATTAATTGCACACAATAGAGGCTCTACCGTCGTGTAGTATTCCTTCCCTCGCCTCAGATTCTGTGCAATTATTGATCTTTTATGTGCATTTTCTGTATTTAAATAATGCATGCACCTGTTTATTTGATGTAAGAATTTTTCTGGTTTGAACAAAGTGTGTAAAAATTTGACCGCCACCGAGAAACGCTGCAATGTAAGATGAATGTTCATACAGTGAGACCTCAACAGCAAGATATTATAAACTGTTAAAAGAGGTCTGCATATCATTAAGAATTCAAGGGATAGCGGAGATAAATGAAGAATATGGCAGATAATACCTTTCACAAGTAATGATCAGCTTTAAGATATGAGTGTATACATACCATTAGGAAACCTCCATTCTCCTGTTGATCCCCATCCCGTTTTTATCCAAATAAAGTTGACAGTGTATGGTGTTGAATGATAGCAGCTCATGAAAGTGTTACTTCCAGGTGAGCTCCCAGTGCCTACACGGACGTAATTTCCGGTCCACGTAAACCAAAATTCGTCAAAATAAATTCCAGACAGGCGGGAACCAGAATTAGAAACACAGGCAGTTCCGCCAATGGCAAATCTAATTGCAGACTGCGTGTCGGTCCAGCCACCTATGACGATTTCATAATGGGTACCGCTGGTTGCATTGTCTACACTACCTAATGCAATATGGACGTCATTGCTTGCTCTCACTCTAAAGGCGACGGACGTCCTACCAGTGGCGACGAAACAGTCGGTGGTCAGACTGTAGTACACCTGGTCATTGGGTGTAGTTCTGCTGATGTCCGACGATGCTAAAAACGACAGTTTTACGTTCTGAGTGGCAGAACTATAGATCTAAACGGCTACACATGGGAGGATAATCCATAAAAGAAAAGTTTAACCACTATGTGAAAAAAAATTATTGTAATCCTATTATTTATTTTTCGTTATTTGTTCACTTAAATATCAATACAGGAATCAAACCAGGAAGGATATCATTTGAGTAGAACTCGAATTACGAAGTTTAAACCCGACAATTTCTTATTAACATTTTTGTTTTATATTTTCAATCAGTTAAATGCTCTAATGTATTAAATTTTGAAGGAATAAAAACATAAGACTACTAAGACAACCTTAGATATTTTAACTGATGTGGACAGTTTATGGTAAAATGCCTTCCGTCTTAAATATTGGAAGATAAAAACAGTAATCGACCGGATAAAGCCGATTATTATGACTCACGTTCTATCACACAACGTCGCGTCAATATATGTTTATTTATTTAGCTCCTAATTTGATAAAAAGATTTCTTTTTCAAATCACATGTTATATCGAATAAACTTAAATTGATAAGCCACACTTTGGCAACAATACAATATAAAATGTTTAAAGTAAAACCTATTATTCTAACGCGTTAGGAATATACACTATAATGAATATTGCTTTCAACAAATTTGAGACGTATACATGTATGTCCAAAAGCTTTTAACGTTAGGTACTAGTATACAGATCAATAAACCAACTTGACTTATTATTATTATAATACCGGTCAAACAAACTTTCGGGGTTTTTTTAACAGTTCATTCTAGCGAGAAATAAATATTATAAAATTCTACCAAAGTATGAAGGTGTGAAATAAGATAACTTACAGGCACATCCGAGTCTTTTACACGCGATATTTTGCGCTGGGGCAGATCCACACCCTCCATTTGGTTTAACACAGGCTCTGTACCGGTAAGAGGTTTGGGTGGTACAATCTCCTGGACAAGACCATGATCCCCAATTTCCCCAAATAGCTAAATTGATAAATTCATATTTCAAAAATCAACAATTCCATAAATGTATATATTTAATCTGTTCTTACATATGGTAATCACTCCTTTAGTTGGTCCTCAGAATTTTTCACCGATTTTAAACCTGAATCACTTGATTGGGCTCAAAACGTAGAATTATTTAGGAAATGTAACACTTTTGGCTTTAGATTAGAACTTCATATTCAAGTAATTTCTTTTTAAAATTTAATTGAAATTTTGATAGTTGGTCTTGATTTGATAAATATACAGATGTACAGTTCTTATCTCAATGTTAAAAATCAAAAATGACATGATCATGAAAAAAAAAAACTTTGATTCCTTCGGTGTACAATAAACATCAACTAACCCGAAACGATTAGTACTCACAGTAACACCCGTCGGCCCAGTACAAATATGTAGTAACTCCAGGACAAGGGTCGCCTCCTAGCCAACTGCTGGTTGCATACAGAGTACATGCGGTGTTATAATTACATTTGGAATTCACAAGATTTGTAACTGTCCAGGAGTCGTTGCTACAATACCATCTCGCAGATGTGATCCGCAGATAGTACCCGGATGAACAATATCTGTAGTAGTTTGATCCTTCAGTGATTGTGTAACAGGCTAAGAGAAACAAAATAAAAACATGTGAATGTGAAAAAGGTCCTTTATTACATAACAAATCAAATTATTTTTTACGTCACTGAGTCACTCGGGTACAAAAGCCGAGAAGGATCATTCGAGATTCGAGATTCGAAATACGAGATTCGAAATACGAGATTCGAGATTCGAAATTCGAGATTCAATATCTAAATTAACCAATCAAATCATGGATCTGAAACCTGTATCCTAGCAACATCAAACTGTTCTAAATAAAGATCATTCGTACATGCTCTTTCCTACAAATTATGAAATAAATGTCTTTATAGCTCTTAATAAATGCTATGTTCACTTCTCCCTACCTAACTAAATAATTATTTACTTTTACACTGAATATCTAAGTAGACTAGTAATAATGCAGTGTGCTTCGCGGATCTAAGTGATTTTGTTTGCCCTGGTGCATTTCCACCTGATGCGTTTGAACCCTGGGGTATTTCACCACCAGTAATAGTTTAAAACCCGGGTTTATTCACCCCTTTTGTGTAAAAATGCGGTTATGGTAGAGAACTTCATAAGCGTAGCTAATTTTTTCTGTAGGAGGTCCTAGGCCAATTTTAAAATATTTTACTATGTAAATTTAATAAGCTCCAATTTTCCCGAGGAGGGGGTCCAGATCCCCTGACCCCCTCCTTTCTAGATCCCCGCATGAAGATTAGTACATGTATCTAAATAATCTAAATATAAATAACCTGTCCTGTTTCACTAATAAATATAAGCATTACTTATCGTTTTTATGTATGCATACAGTGATACACTAGTACTATGATTATAAACAAATCATTGAGATATTATCACATTATACGGAATTATTAATAAATACAATTTATTTTCCTTTTCCTCAGTAAACAACTTATTATGAGTCTTACTTTTGGAATTGTTTTCAATATAGAAGGATACCTACTCTCTACAATTAAAGGTAGGGATGATAGGGTGCCAATTTGTTCACATTGCCGATTTCTTGTGCAGAGAACAGTAAAACATTTTAAAAATTTGATTGTGCATGAATAAATATTTGTTGTAATTGTTGTACATGTATTTTGTTATAATTCATTCATTGATATATCAATAAGAAAGATTAAAAGCATATGTTTCAGAGCCAAGTTTCTCTGTAGTTTCCTACCCCCCCCCCCCCCCCCCCCCCACCAAAATTGACAATAATAACATATAAGTCATACAAATGTTTCCTTTTTTTGTAAGTAAATCTCTAAAGATGTAAATAAGCACTGCAAACAAAGATGTGTGTATTTAATATACTACTACATTACACTTAGCCAGATCAAATGTAATAAGGATGAAGCTACAAGGGGTGAGTGGTGCAAATTTACCAATTTGTCGCCATACACACAGAACACCAAATAAAGAAACTGTGAGTGGTGTATGGAATGCATAAAATTATTATAAAATTATCTCAAATAATCAGTGCAAAAACCAACAAATAGACTGTTATTTGTTACATATCCTGCAAAAACATTGATAAAAAATGCTATCGTCCCATAACATAGCCGATTAAGTTAATGTGTACATATGGTCAACGTACATGTAATTCTAATATACAAGAAGGCGGACGTATCAGGCGGGGATCCAGAAAATTAAATTTCAAAAATGATCGGTTGAATTACATTAAATGCTTTGAAAATTGTTTTAAACTATCGCACGGGTCAAAATGCATGATAGAAGTTATGTACAGTGTAATTTGAAACTTTCATTTTATATCAATATGTAGTATTACCTATTATAACAAATGAGAGTATAGCACAACTGCCACAAGCAATACATGTCCTTTACCGGCACCACCTCCCTCCCCATAAAAAAAATGAAACAATTGTCGTTTTATTTGCTAAAATGTGTGTGGTTCAAGATTTTTCTAAAGGACATACCCGATTAGAATTGAAAAAGAGTCGTACGTTTAAAACTAATTTTGTCAAATTTTTTAGATTCATTGGTTATATTTTGGTCCATTTGGGTAAATAGATACACCAGCGCAGCTCTTATTTATATATAATCAGGCCATAAATTCAAAATATTTTCAAAAATTAATAGCTTTAAATCCAGTGGATGAAAAAAAGGAAAGCAAGTCGAACTCGATGAGTGCTAATACCTGTGTTGAATGAATGGTACAGTAGGGTATGCGCAAAAAAGTCCCATCTACTATTTCCTACCCTATATTTATTGGAATATTAAATCCGATTATAAGAGTCAAATTAAAAATCAATTACGGATATGTACCTGTTTATCAAAAGTAAAACTACTCATAATTTATCTACAGTGCATCGTTATGGAGCTACACAAAAAGTTTTATATTAATTTGCCGAGCCAAATAAAAAAAACCTGGAAAACGAAGAGAAAACAAAGTGGGGACAGAATAACTGGCAAACTAATTAGGACTTTATAGCCCCCCCCCCCCCCCCCCCCCCCCCGATTATTGGAGTACAACATCCGCACACAATTTAAAGAAAATTTCATGGTTTTTTTTATCATTTTTGCTAGCTAATGTAAGACATCACAAATACCCCAAACCCCCTCACGGAAAAGGAAATGCTAGGTGATGAGAGAGAGAGAGAGAGAGAGAGAGAGAGAGAGAGAGAGAGAGAGAGAGAGAGAGAGAGAGAGAGAGTCGATGTAAATCACAGGTGCGCTAACACCGTTAAAACTAAAGCTTGCTTGTTGGTCTGCCCTACCCTAGCTACCTCCTCTCTTTTCTCCTTTTAGAGGCTTAATTATTGTCCATATATGCTTGTAACAAATCAAATCAATTTCAAATTCTAAATCAAAACTGAATTTGACACTACAAAACTCTCTGTCTGTCTGTCTGTCTGTCTGTCTCTCTCTCTCTCTGTCTCTCTCTCTCTCTCTCTCTCTCTCTCTCTCTCTCTCTCTCTCTCTCTCTCTCTCTCTCTCATATCGACATATTCTTATCTGGATTTTTGTCTTTGAGGTTGTAAATCATTATATCTTCTATGGTTTAAAACTTCATCATAACCTTTTGACATGTCGATTATTTCATTGAGTTTCGTTTCATAGCTAAAACATTTAGATTAAACAGATCTTTCTTCGCGAGCCGATTTTTACACAGTTGGGGCGAATACACTTCGGGTTAAAATTGTTCGGGGGAAATACATACAGGGCAAACAAAACCACTTAGATTCGCAAAGCCAACAGTGTTATTTCTAATTTAATTGTTTATACTGTGTGGGGTTAATTCATCAATGTTAATTTAACCATGTTATAACCACTATATAAGAGCTATTAAGACATTTATTTGTAGGAAAGAGCATGTACGAATGATCTTTATTTAGAACAGTTTGATGTTGCTAGGATACAGGTTTCAGATCCATGATTTGATTGGTTAATTTAGATATTGAATCTCGAATTTCGAATCTCGAATCTCGTATTTCGAATCTCGTATTTCGAATCTCGAATCTCGAATGATCCTTCTCGGCTTTCGTACTCGGGTAACCTTTTGTCGCCATATTTTAGGAGATTGACTTAAAATTTCCTGTGCATTGTACGCTTGTAGAAATGAGATGAATGCATGTTGTGTGCATTATAAATGAAACTTGATATGGTTAAGTATGCCTAATTATATTGTGTCTGCACAATATAAGGTCAAATATTTAAAGAATTATTGCCATCAAATGATTGGCTTTATTGTCCATTTTAATAGTACACGTATCAATAAAATTGTACTTTTAAAAGCTAAACACAGAATTACTAACAAAAAAAAATGGAAGTTAAAATAATAACACAGCAATTTGTTTTTAGAACACACTGGTTAATGTGAAATATTTAATCAA
The DNA here is from genome assembly GCF_963853765.1 of Magallana gigas. NCBI lineage: Eukaryota > Metazoa > Mollusca > Bivalvia > Ostreida > Ostreidae > Magallana > Magallana gigas. Next base: position 5,894,406 of record NC_088854.1, on the reverse strand, counting down.
AATGAGCAATGAAATATATAAGGGTCAAAACTGTAACGTAACTTTTGTTTATACTCTTAAGGATGTAAATATAACCTAAATATATCCACGACAACCCAAGCCTCGTCAGGAGGTTGGATCCTGCGATTTAAAGTCTGAAAGATCTTTTTAAAGTTTTCTTTGTGATTGGCTTCGGCCGATCACAGTTGTGTCCATATGAGGCATCCGGCAAATTTAACTATTTGTTCACGGATTGCGCCTTGCACTAGTTTATTTACTATGCAATGACAACCTTATTTAAATCTTTATTAGACGTAGATTACTGAAAACGGTAATCTTATCAATTTACTCTGAAAATAAAACATTTATAGAGTTACATACATAATGATTCAAAACACGGGAGTTTTTTTTCATATGCGTAAGAATATTAGTAGGAAGTGTAATTCGCATACTAAAAGTAAAGCTCATTCATGCCTTGCCATTTCAGAAATAAATAAAACGGTGCTATATATAGTTTACTGCATGTAGCGCATATTATGTAAACACAGCTGACCAATAATATTTCATGCCGAACATTGCTTTAAAAGGAATTCTTGTTTCACATATGCGTAGGAATATTAGTCGGAAGTATAATTCGCCTAGTAAAAGTAAAGCTCATTCATGCCTTGCCATTTCGGAAATCAATAAAACACTGCATGTTGCGTATATTATATAAACAGAGCTGACCAATGATATTTTATGCCGATCATTCCTTTAAAAGGAATACTTGTTAAATAAATATACCAAACATACGAGTAGAAAATTTTGGACGAGAGGTGACCCAAAAAAAGAGAGGAACGAACCTCTTTAAAGCTACTTGGTCCGATTTTAGATCAAATTTTATGTACACTTTTAAATAATGGCTTGCTTTGTATGTGTAGGCCTATTATAATACGCATTGCGTTACTTTTCGTGGTCAATTAAGCCATATTTCTAAGGTAAAATGATAAACATAAAAAGGTAACGCGTTATTTCGTCCCTAAGTCGATTCGGATATGATTCCATTATGTTTTGACGTTCGCTATAAATATATTAATTTTTTCTTAGAAAATCAAGAATAAAACCGTGCGCATTTTTTTCTCTAATTTATATTTCTGAAATTTATTTTGTTTACAGTCCATGAATAATATTGATTGAAAAAAAGCCAATCAGTCAGGGACAAAACCAAACTGTTCCCTTTTCTAAATATGTCTATGGTGCATTTGCTTTTGGTTTTTGTGTGTGTTTCCTTGCAGAAATATTTTAATCATTCCTATCTACGTTGAATATATTTCTATTCTGGTTTCATAAAACCGTTTGTTCATCTCGTTGTACCAATAAATTATGGGATCAGTTTCCTTGATTTTGTTCTCTTGCTCTGTATGTATGTGTTGAAAATGTAATTGCTCTAGGCGAATGAGTTCATCTTCTATGACAAACACATCTGTATTTTCTAACTACAGTACATTGCCATAATACGCAAATATTTTCTAACTATAGTACATGGCCATAATACGCAAAATGGTGGTCGTAAAACAAAACAAATAAACACAAAGAGAGTGTTGCAAAACAGCGGGAATATTCCCTATAAACGTGAGCCCCCCTCACAGCCTACTTAATATTCAGGGTCATGAACCCTGGGGAGCATTCATTGTTGTCCCCAAGAGAGACAACTCTTGAAAACGTGCATTTGTTGACTATAGTCCGTTTCTTAACCTTATTAAAAAGATAAATTGAGAAGTTTTCAAATTATTTTAATTATACATAATACATATAAGAATGAGTCTAAGACATGAAAAATGCATGAAAGAAGTACATTATCAGATAAAGTAGGCTGGTACATGTACCTGGGGCTCGTAAAGGGTACTTAAGTGTAAGACAGTGCTTAAGTATGACTTATGTAAATTCTTAGACTTAAGTCCGTAACTAGAAGAGTGCTTAGCTAGGACAATTTACCCAAAAGGTAGGCGGCCGGTAGAGGAGACTTAAGTATGTCTTAAGTATTGTTTTCACACATTTAGAAGACTTATTGTTAATTATTTCAATTCAACATATGATTACAGAGTATTAATCACATTATGATATTTATACAGAATAAATATCATAATACTCATCAATATAAAAATTTTGATTTGATTGATATAAATATTAACAGTGGTCATAATGATCTGTAACATTTTCCATAAACCAGTAGTGTGCAAGTGGACTGCTAATAGGTTGTAAACACGTAATGGTCGGTTAACAAGAAGTAACTGCATATATAAACTTGCGAAACTTGAGAAATTAAAAAAGGATGTTTGAAGACAGAAAAACCCTCAGCGATTTTAATGACGACGATTGCCTCATTTCAATATATCGACTTAATGAAGAAATCATACTCAGAATATATGAATTGCCTTATTGGTGAGGTAAGATGTAAAACAAAAGATAAAAAGAAATTCACTATATAATTATATCAAGTTCTTACGGCCTCATGATATTACCCCACAGGCAGTCTTCGAGAACGACTAAAATAGTGAATATTCGTCAAAACAGAAGCAACAACAATAACCTGAATATATTGCCCGAGATCCATCGCTTTGAGTTATGTTTGGTACAAACGTATATATACTCATGCCACCTTTAATGTTGTGTATGTAAAATTTAATTACATCTACCCCCATCTAATATCAAAGATGTCATGCACGTGTATCTATAAAAATATGATTTTATTACCAATACATCCAAATTCGACAAAAGAAATGAAAAATACGTTTATACTTTTTAAAATAAACATGACTTAGCTAAGACATTGCTAAGTTTGCTTTATGTTACGGTATATTAAGACATACTTAAGCAGGACTTATGCAGGTCCTAAGATTCCGCCTAAGTCCTACTTATGACCCTACTTAAATCAAAATCTTAGCATGCTTTATGTTACGAGCCCCTTGTGAACATTATATATATATTGCTTGTACATGTAGGTACATGTATAAATCTACACAACTACATACAATTAATAAACTGTATTATGTAAATTGAAAAAAAGAATACACATGTCGTTTTTCATATGTAAGGTAATTAAAAATTAATCACTAGACTAGTTTCAAAAACTTCATACCATTTAAACAATGTAAGGTTGCAGAAGGCCTGTTTGTATCTAGTTTAATATAATGGGAATAAATTAATGACCCTGTATAAATCATTCTGAGATAAAAAAAAAAAAAAAAAAAAAAAAAAAGTAATAGACAAGCTGTCCAAGAAACTAAAGTGATATATTATAGGGATCAATAGGATATACGGTACAGTGATTTTTTTATATAAACGGTAACAAAAATTTTCAAAACATTTGAATAAAGGGAAAAACTTTTATATTTTAATTATTTTTTCAACATAAATTAAATAATATTCTAAAAAAAATATGAATATTTGTATTTGATGGCTAAATCTGAATATTTTTCTGTCACTTTCTTCTGTTCATGAACAAGACCTATACATTTACCAGACACTTTTGATTATTAAATATATCCGTATCGCTTTAAAAAGTCACACCCGTTACGTAAAAGACTATATTAATTCAAATAGCGGGAATGTTTCGTATGTAGGCAAAATAAAGTAATACACAGACATTGTACGCGCATTTCTATTGAACACGACTACCACGCTTCGCGTCAATTCGGAAAACTTTCCCGTTTATTTGCAACAATTTCATCATTTTACTCTCGATAATAAGCTCAATGGGCTTTCGTATGATTTAACACATTCTTTTACTTTAAATGAAAAAAAAAAATAACTTGATTTCTTTTTAGAGCCAAATGCTTGAGAAAATTTATTGTCGGGTTTTTGTTGGGTTTTGTTTTTGAAAACGTTTTTACCTACTAACATATCACGGCATCAGAGTTTCAATTAATACACAAACAGAAAATGTCTTCTCTGAAGATGATATGTTTTATAGAGCATGACGTGAGGAGAGTCACCTCACGCTGGCGAAGTAAATCTGGATATTTTTGTCGTAATGCTAAAACTTCTTAAGTTAGTCCTTAACAAAGAATTGGCCATGCTGCTCTATCCAATTATTATTATTATTATTATTGAATGAATCATCGCAATATTTGTGCCCGATAGAGAAGCATATACTGGATTGTTTGATGTGCTTTATCGATGGCTCTTCAAAAAGTCATAAATGTAGTCTAATAATATGGCTGATGACTATAAAGAACCTATTTTTCATTTTCCATTAGAGCGTATGTCTTTTGATTATCTAATTCAACACTGGAATTTTATCGAGGCCAGGGTACCCTGTTTACTCTCTTTTACTTTCAGTTTGATACACCAGATAATACACATATTCCAGTGATTTTTATTCATCGAAGCAAAAGGGCAAAAGTATCAACATTTTGCAGTTCCGGCATTATTATTCGCAGAAATATTTAAGATATTACATGTAATCTTCACACAGCCTTCCAAAAAAGAAAAAAACCTTGAAATTGCATATCTTTGGAAATTTCCTTTAAATAAACACTGTCTTTATTTTTTTTATTAATCATTTATAAAGAGTTATATATTTTGTTGACAAATTTAGTTTAATTGTAGACACGAGAAATTAATATAAATAAATTAAGCCAAAATAACTCAAGTGGGAAAAAGGGATCTGAAGAATTGATGTAAAAAAGGAAATTAATAAATTTGTTTGCATGCAAAAACATGTCATATCGTTTATTTAGGGAAATATTTGGAAATAAAAATTCATTTGTTTTAATTAATTTTAACGAACAAAACAATTTTTGTGAGTATATTTTATTGTATTTATGAATCAATATTTGTAAAAAGAAATTTTTTAAATAATTTTACAAAATTTTTTGTGGAAAACTAAAACCTCTGTTAATTACAATCCCTGGTACCCATTCTCTAAAAACCATCTAGTTCTAGCTTGTTACCTCAGAGACCCCCCCCCCCCTTCCCAAAAACATCGATATAATAAAAAGAAGGAGTTTTATATAAATCAATAAATAAACTCACCAGTCAGCTGGACTAAAATCACTAAATAAATTGTGATGCCTCCTAAAATGATGTATGTATTCGCCATTGGACTAGGTACTGGACATTAAAAATCCGTTCTTGTACTTTGATCACGGTAATGGGACGATCTCAGATTAAGATAAAAGGTTGTCATGACATATAATTAAAGACCCGACCGTAATAATTACTCTGGTAATATATATGTTACAATCTTGATTATCTCTATAAATTCTCAGATAACCTCGTTTGAGACTGAAAAAATTTAAACACTCCAGCGAGTACCGATACAATAGCAATACATTTAATATGCTATTTAAAGCAAGATAAAACCCCATGTGAACAATGAAATACGTTCTTAATTAATACAAAGAGGCGGTGTTACAAATTACAGCCCAACAAGACCCTAAACAGTTGCCAGTACACGCGTACGCAAATTGGCACCAATAATTTTGAAAACGTGACAACCGAAGTCATAATACTACAGTAAAACACGTTTATTACGAACACGGGTAAAGCGAATTCTCGGATATACTGAGTAGCTAAGTTTTTTTATTCCCCGGTAAAATTTTTAACAAATCTTTGTAAAATTTTACGGTTGTAACGAATTCGAATTTAACGAATTTACGGATATAGCGAACTCATTTTGAGTCCTGTAGAGGTAAATAATAACGAAATTTAAAACTTTTAAAACGAATTTCTTTACAGTTAAAAAAAAAAGTTTGCGCTACCATTAAACATAATGGTTTGAATGTATTTATTTTCATAAATCATTTTCAATTCACAATCCGATTATTAAAGGTATCAAAGTAATGTATTTTTATTTTAAGCCTCAATTAACAAAAATTATAGTCTGGTAAAAGAAAACGTGTATATAGTGAATTCGCTATAGTTATTATTACGAATTCGTTAAACGGATATAATGAAGTAAATCAATTGGTCCCTCAGACTTCGCTTTAACCGAGTTTTATTTTTCTTGCACTAGACAACTGCCTTCAAAGACCGTTTGAATCATCAAAGAAAGCATTTTCTAGTCTATATTAACATTTTTCTTTTGACTACTTCAATTATTCATATAAAAGGTTTATTATCAAACAGTACCTTGCAGGTAGAAAAGAAAGTCACTAGACTCTTTTGGAAGTCTGACATGCAGTTAAATTTTAATTTATAGTCTGTCCCAAGATATTTATGCACCTCATTTGGACGATTTTCAATCAAAAGACACACACCTGTGAAAGAAGTGCAATTGAAATAGTTAGATTGAAAGGGATAATTTCCAAGATAATTTCATTGACACATTATCATCTCTCACTCGGAAAAATTCACAGGAACGAATACAGATTCCTTACGGAGATTATTAATGGAGAATGTTTACATCTTTTCTCCATTCGGAATACATCGCACAATTTTACAACGTTATCATCCGGGCTTGCTGCAATACAAATCTCCGCACAAGGACCAAGCACGTTTTAACATTAATTTCAATGTAACGTTTAAACGGGCTTGGCCCCTGTGATTGTATTGAAACCTGATAAGCTAACAGGCGCGTTTTGACTGAAGAAATCTTGGAAATTTTTCATACTTTTGAATGAACATCGTTTGAATCCTGAGGTGTTTATAAATATAATGCAATTAAGCAAAATGTAAATCCAGGATATCTTAGTACAGAGTATAGCTAAAACACAAGTAAAACCTATTAGTTCATCCATAAATTAAGACTCAATTCAATGTTGGTGTTTACATAATTTTGTCACTGAACACTGCTGATTTACGGGTTTAAGGACTATATAAAATATTTTTGGAATTTCAGAGATGAATTTTCAGTTATAGATCTGTATGTCGAGAAATGGTGAATGTGTTTTACTCCAAGTTCAATGCAATCTGACTGTTGATAAATAATCACTCAAATCATCCTGGAGTAGAGACAATCTAATTAAAATAAGATCCTTTACACTCCTGTCTTTGATGTGTCACAGCGACATATTAAATACAGGAGCATGAAAGATCTAATCTTAATTAGACTGGGGTAGAGAGAACTTTAAGACGTCCCTTGACTCCATTTTTGGTCTGGAATATCACAACAGGTTTTTTGATTTGATTATTCGCAACTCAATCCATAATTAGCTTAAATATAACAAGTGCCCTAATGTATACCCATGGCAAGTAGTTGCATGCCATTGATCAATCCACATGGAAATATAAAAGATTATTTTCATGTACTAGATTATTACATTAATTTTTTTTTAGTTCTTCAAACTTCGAAACACTACTTCTCTAAACTCGAATCATTCTCTAGAAAAGGTATTCCTAAGCTGGAAAAAAAGGAATCTAATCTATCTAATCCATCCAAAACCTAAGACATATGATCTACACTCAACAAAACTTCTAATTGTTCATTTTGATAAATAGAATAATTTTAAAAATTACGAAATAAAATAATGTAAAAATTTTCAACATTTCGTAACTGATATATGTCTTTTCATCAATAGCAAAAGATAAAATAAACAAAACCGATTGAAATCAATTACCCGTGACGAAACGTCAAAACATGAAATTGGTATTTTCCTGCACGTGCTCAATGTGATTGGCATTTTTGGTGATTGATATTAGTCTTTGGTGATAATTTAAAGAGATAAACAAAACAGCCAGAGCCGTTGGAATATTAATGACTGCATTGTTCAGGCACGTAGCATCGTTTTTGACAGTGTGTGTGTGGGGGGGGGGGGGCGTACTCATCCAAAAAATCTTGACAAGCAAAATAAAAAAAAAAAAAAAAAAAGGTTACTTTGCAAAATTATGAAAATCCTAATCCGGAGGGGGGGGGGGGGCGGTTGGATACCTTTAACTTAAATTTCACCGGTTATTTCCTATTTTTTTGTATGTAAATTTGAGAAAAATCTTTGCTGCGCAAAAAAGTGGGGGGAGGCCCTGCCCCCCCTCCCCCCCCCCCCCCCCCCCCCCCGATGCTACGTGCCTGTTGTTTCTAACAAAGATTGTACTCACTTTTTTGCTCTTTATTTGGTCCTCGACATAGTTATAAATATTAAGCAATCCAAAGGAAACGTTATTTTGATGTAACTTTTCTCTTCTATAAGTGTAATGTCATTTTCATCGGCAACGTAAAGCAATCAAAATAATCTGAGCGAAATTCAACCAAACTGGAAGTGTTTGTGATATTTACAGAGGTCAAGGTTTCGGGACGGAACCAGGGATCAAGGGCAATGCTTCGTTTGTAACTTTTTTAAAGTGGGAATCAGTTACCCCGACGAGAAGACAAATAAATATAGGATCTGATTTTCATCCAACGAGGTGTGCGATTTCTATCCCCGAGCCTTGGCAACGAGTTGGAGAAAAATCATATACGATCGCAAATCTTGAGAGATTTTTTATCACGTTTTCCACGTATTTCGTTAACCCCAATCTTTTCTGTAAACATTATAATTGTTAGCCGCACAACACATTTACTACAAGACGTCAATAACCTTACGTACGGAAAAAGTATTTAATTCAATGACATATTTCTATCAATTAATAGAAAAAAAATTAAACCGCATTAAATGTTTCACATTTATATCGTTACATTTTTCTACTGTAGAATTATGTTACTTATTCTACATCAATCATCACCTTAAACCCCTGCCACACCGAAGCTGCTTCCTAATGACGATTCCGCTGCGCACTTAAATAATGTAAAACGCCAAGGTTCACGCAAAAGAGCCTCCTACAGCGGCGTAACGACGCAACGGCATCTTCATTTGTCACGGTGGGATCGCCTAGAACATAATAGAATGCTATGCACTAAGTACTCGCTGTGGCTCTGTGTTCTGATAATCACACAGTAGAAACAGAGGGAGGTCGCCGTGACAGAGCCGTATGGTCTACAACAGCGCCACGAGAGCTCCGTGACAGAACCGTATGGTCTACAACAGCGCCACGAGAGCTCGTGACAGAGCCGTTTGGTCTTCAACAGCGCCACGAGAGCTCCGTGACAGAGCCGTATGGTCTACAATAGCGCCACGAGAGCTCCGTGACAGAGCCGTATGGTCTACAACAGAGCCGTATGGTCTACAACAGCGCCAAGAGAGCTCCGTCGACGCGCCCTAGGAACGCAGCTAATCGCAGTGTAGACGCTGTGAGAAACCCAGATATTCGGTGAACGAAAACTAAACGGTTCCTTCCCTTTCATTAACATTCCTATGATGCATTTTTGTTTTTGTTTTTTTTTATTTGTATACCCATAAAGAAACTGTTTTTATTTACTTTGAAAATTTCTAACTTTGAAAGGAGATCCATACTGCTGGTTTAAATAGGCGAAAATGTCTTTCTAAGATGATTTGTTTTTATGGAAAATTATTTAAAACTGTAATAGACAAAAAATCGGACCATGCATCTTTATTTAAAGAACAAAGCTTGAGTGATACGGAATCGGAATCCCACAGTGTGGTGACCCAAAAAATCAGACTCTGCAAAATTGGCAGCATCAAATAGGGAAAATTGATGGGTATACATGTATAATGAATGTACACAGTAAATACATTACCGTGGGTGATCAATTAGAAATTTGGTTCAGTGTACACAATGTCTGAAGCCTCTGTCACAATGACCAGGCATGTTTAGTGATCATGCAAGCAGATTTTATCAGTCCTGGCGGCCGTGGCTGATCGTGGGGCAAGGAAATAGTATTGACTTTATTGCATATACAACGCAAGACGAACGTTTGAGGTGCCATTTGTAGGTAACACCTACGATATTATATGGACACATACAAGATAGAATTAAGAAAAGAGATATCTCTCATGGTTTGCGATGGCATATGACCCAACTCGTTTATCCAAAGAAAGATTTTCATTTGATAATTTGTTAAAATTACACAGATTTTCACTTAGATTTTAGAGCAAATACACATCTTTATTTAAATGTTTTATGATAGATTCAATAGAAAATTGATGTTTTTTAAGAAAAACTCTCCATTTGTGTCGCTGGTTGACTTTTTTCACAAGTGCAGCAATTACAGAATAACAGTAGTTATTTCTCTGTCCTTTTGATGTCTTAATATTCACTTGCTCACAACAGATTCATAATGAATTAATTTCAGTACATGGCTAAATACCATTCACAGGTACTTAGTTCTTTCATGGCGGTAATAATTGGACACGTGAAACAGTTTTTATTTATTTCAGAGATATAATGAATACTAGTAAATACAGAAACATAGAAACATTGCTGTTTGAAAAACAATATTGGAACAAGTTGTCAATCAGCTCTTTGTTCTGGGACAAACATGGTTTGGATCAGTACAACGCACGCCATCAAAGCCATGAGGAAAATAGGTGTACATGATATTGCTATTGAAATCATGAACCACCCTGAAAAAAAATATATATAAAATTTGTTAGAAGGAGTAGTACATTATGTACACTGCTTTACTAAGTATTTATGCTACATCCAGTTTAATAAAAAGACACGCTAATGACCTGTTCATATAGGTAACCTACATAAATTATATTTAATATGATAAGATGTGTCCCGGTATTTCAAATTATTTTTAGAATAAATACAAATTTTTGAAAACATTTTTAATATTATTTGTTTCTCTTTTATTTCTGAATATTACTGATACGACATCGGAAATAAAGACAGACTCACCTGGTGGCTCATACGTTGTTGTTTTGTTGGGTTTCTTGATGTTGACAATGAGTACTCCTGTAGATTTGTCTTCGTCGTCGTCACAACATAACTTCACGATGTAAGAATTATATTGTCTGTAAGAAAATGCAGGTGCGTCGCTGGCCATGATGGAATAATTGACACGGATTCCTGTGTCATTGCCGAAAACCACGAAATTGTTAGTCTTGGGTAACGTACTCTCTAATGAACAACAAACGCTATCCCCGCTGGGATCTTCCACAATTGTTGTATACAATACTGTATCTCCCTCGGTTTCCTCAGTTATGGATATAATATTGGGCATACCAAGGACTTCAGGGGGCTAGCATTAAAAGAATTAAAGCAAAATGTTCATACAAAAGAGAATGTAATACGTTTAGCTTTCAGACGCTGTGTGAAAAACATTGTTAGAGTATCTCTAAACTTACCATATTCTGTGTTTGAATAGAAACTGTCGCCGTTGCAGTGGTATTACAAGAATCTTTAGCCCTGACAAGGAAGGCATAGTCACTCTTCACTTTGGCTTTCAAAAGCCTTTTAGCCACTGTAATTTGGCCTGGAGAAAAAAGAAATCCGTCAATTTGTAATAGAACAAAATACAAATAAATTAAAAATTCTAAACAAAGATCAATACCCGATGTTTCGCCAACATTAAAATATTCCATCGAATTTGGATACGAAGGGTGTTGCAAGACGGTATAATTAACGACTTCAGCGTAGTCTGCGCCATCTGGCTCCAGTAACGTAACAAAAGATCCGGCAGGTAAATGGTCAGGTATCTTTGCGCCGATTGTCGGTGTAGAAAATGCCATTGCTGTATCTGTAATATGGAAATTGTTTATGCTCATGATTAAATTTATTATAACTTATATAGCATATAACGAAATGTGATAACAGTTGAAAAAGTGTTAGATAGTTATACAAAAACCTGTTTAAAATTAGGGCCAAAATTTGTCTTTAAATTGCACTGGTAAATAACTATGTCCTACGATACGCTTCTTCAGGTATATTTTTTTATTCAATCTGTTAATACCAACATATGCCCCAATTCATATTCCAATATAAATGATTTTTTTATAAGATCTCATGATCAAATCCGGATTAATTCTTTTTTACACATGCATTCACAAACTTGTTGATATCTCTCGTAAACATTTTTGGCAAAGGTAAAAGTATTGCATATGAGATAAAATTTGTAAATATAGACGTAAATAGGATTAACTGGAAGAAGGTCTTAAAGAAGAATCATTTAATAAAAAAAATATTGAATCGGCGCATGTGTTTAGTTTTACAATTTGAATTAGAAATTAGCTGATGAAGCGAGGCAGTATCCAAGATGACGTCCTTCCTTGTTATTTTTCCTCTGAATATCCATATTTCCAACGTTGCTTTTTTCGATAAAATTCCCTGTGAATAGTATTAACACTGCAAAAAAAACAACAACACATAAAGCAGTTCAAACTTAATATGCATAATTGCTAGACTCACTGTCTTCTAGGCATGCTTTAATAGCATATGCAGTTCCATTTATCGACGTGCCCGAGTTAGTCCAATCGAACTCCTCTCCAATTTGAACATTGTTTGGTGACGCTTTGTATCCCTCCGCACATGGTCCTAAACACGGCCCACTTGTAACTAAGTTATCTCCTTTACTACGCCTTTTAAAATATTAAAAATGTAAAAAGGAAACTACATAAAATCATTTTTGACGTTCTGTCCAAATTTGAGGAAATCTTCTTACCACCCAATGAGGTCACCATGAAGAACAGCAATCCTCTCGTACTCAACCACCGTGTATGTTGTGGTATTTTTACCTGCAGTTTTTTTTATTGTATTATTTATAATTCTGCTCGATAAGAAATTATAAATCTCTTCTAGAAGACATTTGACACATATTTGACAGTGATTCGATTCTTATTTAGGAAAAGTTTGTTTTGTCAGTTACCTGAAACATAGATAGTGTTGTAAGCCACCAGTTTATAATTACTACCACTTGGCCTCCAAACCATGAAGTCAATGTATCCAGATTTCCAATGGGAGAATTCCCAAGAAGTGATGCGTGAACAACTTGTTATGGTATACACAAAATCAGTCATCAAGTACATCGTGTCTAAAAGGAAAACAATTGATCAAAATGTTATGATATAATCGCCTGATCATTCATTTCAATTCATGTATTGAATTTATCAATCTTTTTTCTTCACTTCTCGATAGAATATTGTTTTTTTTTTTTTTTTAAAGCTATTTGATGTTTCACTAAAAATGAAAACAAACAACCAAAAACACAAAATTTAAGTTATGTGACATACTTTGTCCTCCATCTTTTCCTTCTGTTAGGTCCTCGGGATATAAATAGATCAGACTGTTCAAGCAAGGGGCAGCTAAAAGTATGAAGTAAAATCACTTAACATTAGTTCATTTGTAAAGCAAATGATACATTTCAATGAAATCAATGCAAAGAAATTAAGACAAATGGTCAGTCATATCAAATAAATGTACGCCCCTGGTTAGTACTTACAGACATCGGCGAACATGAGAGAACCGTCAGTAGTGGTCACTGGTTGTGGAACAGGACATTTCGTGATGGCTGCTATGACGTCAGACTCGATGGCGGATAAATTCGCATAAGAAGATGCATGAAAATATCGACTATTATCCCCCGCTGTTCTTCTATACTCTTTTTCATAACCACTGTTTATATCTACAATGACAGAACAATATATCTTTAGAAAATAAATTCTATCTTTCAGAATGACAAACAAAATATCTTTAATTTCATGCACCATGATACTTATTAACATAAAATTATTGTACCAATAGCAAACACTGTGCTGGGCCATCCTTTCATAATATATTCCGCCTGGATAGAGGCACCACTTCTTACGCCGTCTATGGCGAACACGTAATAATTAGCGGCGCTCGCACGGTCTCCATTAGCTGCTGTAAAGTAGTTATTTTTGGTGTGAATCAAAGCTTTGTCGATCATGTTTCTTTTGCCTGTACCTTCCTGTAATTTCAGAATCTGGTAGCTGATTTCTGTAGGCGTCATGTACGTGTCCAGGGCGATTGTTGTGTACGCATCTGTATCGTACGTAACGACTCCAATACGTATAGTGCTACTGGATACATCCAACTGTATTGCTATGTTGGAGAAGAAACTTTTCAGGAACACGTAGTTTTCATGGGAGGATGTTTCTGTTCTTTCCATGATAAAAACGATATCAAGTTGGCAACCTGAAATTAGAGTTTTATAAGCCTGACGTGATACAATCTTTGTAAAAATTATTTCTGTTGGCTCAAAGCATGGAATTCTTTTGCAGAGGATTAACTCGTAGACTTTCGTAGCTTACTTGGAGAGACTAAACTAGCCGGGGTGACCGAGTCTGGACACTGAGTGATATTGGGAACGACCACATCGTTGATACATTGAAGAACAGAAAAGTTGACGGCCTTCAGGTATTTGTCGTCATCCACGGTATCAAGAAATTCAGGGTCATCACTCGAGGAAATGTTAACGCCTAAAATAAGCCAAATATATAACTTTATCTAAATGATGAATGATTAACAAAATTACCCTGTTGCGACGTGCTTGAATTTTGATGGACGAATATAATAATTCAAAAATTATAAAAATTTGTATATGTGATTATGAAAAGAATGATACATGTGTATCTTACCAACAATGAATAGATTACTGGAAGCTATAGATCTAATTGCCGATCCAAATGCAGCAGCTTTATTTCCAGCAGACGGTCCACCAGTCAGAAGAATGTAGTAGTTTGCGGCGTTAGAACGGTCCCCATTACCTGTGGTAAAGAATTCCATCTGGATATATTGCAGTGCTTTATCCACGTAACGGCTGCTCCTGTTGTAGGCATTACTTCCCTGGTTAATGTTAGTGATTCCCATAATGACTCCATTGGCTGTAGAGTACTGGTTCAACGGGAAAGCAGTGGTGGCCCCATCAGCGTAAGTCACCACCCCAACCTTAATTGCAGTGTCTCCAATGATCATACGGGACACCAAACTTACGAAAAAGCTTTTCATGTCGTTAAATTCTGTGGCACTCAGTTCATCTGTATCTTCCATGATGAAAACAATGTCTAATGGGCAGTCTAAAATATAACACAACAATTGAAAAACCTAGAAATATTCGAAATAAAATCAAACAATAAACGAATTTCTTTTATGACATACAAACCCATAAAGAAATATCTTGGAAAGAGGGTTTAGAGATTATTAAATCTATGACTTAAAGAATAGATCTTATGAATTTGTAATGCTTATGAAGGCTTAAAATATGAGCTTCATGTAATCACTTACCAGGGATTGTTATGTTAACACTCTCACATGAGATGATTTTTTGAAGAATATCATTTTTAAAGTTAATCAGGTTTTCGTAAGAATCCACGTTTGTATATTTGGTGTAGTCTCCACAGGTATCAACGGCCTTCTGGTATTCGGTCTGGTACTGGTTACCTATATCTGAGAATGATGAAAATATAAACATCAATTTGCTGTCTATTTTAAAAAAATCCGCGGCTTTAACAGAAAACGAAACACTTACGAATTGAGAAGACGTAGTTGCTTCCACTACTCCTTATGTCCTTTGCTACTGCTTCCGGATAACTTTCGAATGGTCCAACAATAATTACGTAGTAGTTACTGGCATCCGTTCGATCACCTCTAGCGGCCGTAAACACATTGTCCCGGGCTTCTATCAATCCTTTGTCAACCAAATGGTCTGTCTGATTCGTCTCTGAGATCGATTCAATGGTCCTTCGAACAGATTCAGAGGAAGTGTAAGAGTTTAGTCTAAATACAGTTGACGCACCAGAATCAAATAAAACCATACCGACTCTGATTCCATTACTTGATACAGTGATATTGTCCATCAACTCCGCCAGAAATCTCTTTGTGTATCTCAAATTGTATCTTTCCACGATAAACACAATATCCAGCTCACAATCTAAAACAGAGAGTATAAAAACTATGCTGGAAAAATAGATACATGTAGTCCAATTATAACTTTTTTGAAGTTGTTTTATTTTAAGAAATTGTTCAACATAAAACACCGTATTACACTGCGGTGTAATGAGAAATATTTGCCACTTTTATTTCAGGGTTTAATAATTTGAAATTCATTACTTCTGCAAATGCTCAATATCCCTAATATACCCCATACTTATTTTAATGGAGTTCTTTGTATGGCGATTGTATTTTTATAGATTTGCAAAATTGAATTTGAATACACATTACAGAAAAACATGTACAGTAAGTTATTTTAGTAAATAAACTTACATTTTTTATAACCCAGTATAACTTGTCTCATTGATGAACACATTTTGGAACAATCAAATGGTTCAAGAAACGCTAATTTGATACTCATTAAAACAATCACTAAACATTTTTGTTGCGTTTCCATATATATATGTTTATCGTTATCCCAAGTTTTTAAGTCTTATCAAATGAAATTATCTGTACTGTGACAAAAGCAGATCTTACCAAGAGTCATCGGCTCAAAGGATAAATCTGGACATACAGCTATATTGTTGAAAAGGGTGTTAAACTGAGGATATAATTCCTCCGCCGAACTAACTTGAAGGTATCTACTATCATCCCCAGCAATGGCTTTTAAATCGGCGATTAGAGATGCAGTTGGGGAAATACCTGTGATAATTAAAACATATATTCTATAATGTATACTCAATATAACGCACTTTTTATTGGCTATAAAGAATGTTCCAAGACTACTGTACAGAGACACAACTATTTCCGAAAGCCCATGGATATAGCTGCTGTCGATTCTGATGCATGATAAACTTTTTTATCTTCGGAGGAAATAGTACATAGATGTCTGTTTATTATACAAAGACACGTTTTATTGTTGAAAGTTTGCTGTTGGTTGACTGGTTCAAAGTATTTGCAAATAAAAAAAAGTCTGAGATAAAATGCGAAAAAAATCATATGTTTAATTTAAGAAGTAGAAACTACGCAAGGATATTCTGGGTGTTTTTTTGTTTTTTTGTTTTTTTTTTTTTTGGAAAAAATATTTGTTCGATATGGTCTTTTAAGATTGAATAGCACTTCTATCTACAGTTAGGTATAACGACATCCCGTAAAACTTAAAAAAGGGATTGGTTTACCGATTGTGAAGAGTTGATTTTTCAGATTCAGTCTGATTTGATCAGCAACGGCTGCACCTGTCTGTGAAGAATACGTTTTTGCAATCACAACAACATATCTGAAAGCTGTGAATCTGTTTCCTTTGGATAATGTGAAGAAGTCGTAAAATCCAAATCGTAGAGCTTCAGCCAGGTTTACGGCAGAGGCAGCGTTTGATATTGGTATTGATGTAATGGAGCTATCCAGTGTCGAAGCGGAGTAGTAGTCATTGAGTTCGATGTTTAGGTCCACAATATCGTCATATATAATGACTCCAGCTAAAATATCACTTGTTGAAATTTGTAGACTTCCCGCCAAATCGCCAATAGCTGCCATTAATGCTGAATGAATCGAAGAAGTGTGTGCCGAAGCTTCGACGATGAACACTATGTCGATTTTACAAGTGGAAACTGGAACAAATAATTAATATTATTACACTGTCATGTTAAATACTAAAATTCGATTGTTTAAACGGAGTTTATAATCCGTTCTATTACCCTTAGGGTAAGTAACACATTTGGCAACGGTTATAATCACGAATTATTACATGCGCGTAAAAAATGCGCGTACAGTTCGCCGTAGATTTCACGTCATTCCGAAAGAAGTCAATTATGCGTTCTTTAAAATCGAGACATGCAGTACTATATAAATTGTGCCTGTTTGGGAAGGTAACAGTAGAAATTGACACCCCACGAAAACCATTGTCTACCTGCGATTTGCGTCGCTCGACAATGGTTTTCGAGGGGTGTCAATTTTAACTGTTACCCTCCCAAACAGGCACAATTTATTTTATTATACTGAATGTATTAGGTTCAAAGAAAACTTTACTGCTTTTATGTAGAATTGACGTGAAATGAATGGTGAACCGTACGCTCATAATTTACCCGCATGTAATAATTCGTTGTATTACCCATTGGCAACTGTGTTACTTACGCTGAGGGTAATAGAACGGATTATAAACTCCGTTTAAACCAATAAGATTACAGTATTTAACATGAAAGTATAGTAAAATAAAATAAAAAGTGCCCGTTAGGGAAGATAACAGTCGGTTGACAATGATTTGCTCAGGGTGTCAATTTCAACTGTTACCCACCATAGAGGTACAATTTATATACTGTTTGGTATAACTTTGGTATTTGCCCTCAACACACTGACAGAGAATGAAATTTGTCAAACCAGAGCAGACAAGAGGATATCCAGACAGAATTCCACCAAATCCACATGTACGTTGGGTGTTTCCTGCGACCTGTTTGTATCCAGAGTTACACGCGTAGGAACTTATTCCGTTGCAAGATGTGTCGTCAATGGTGATGCTCACATATGAGTTTGTAACGTGCTTACAAGCAACATCTGGTCAACAAAACAAACAGAAAAGGGTAACAAATGTACTTAACAAAATGTTATTTAGTGAATAGCTCTCACAGAGGTCCAGTAAAAGACGCCATTCAGCGTTTTTTAAACAGCGTTAAGTTTACTCAATGTTTGAGTTATCAAATACATTTTTTGCCAATTTCAATCTTAAATGTGTGGTTGGTTTTTTTTAATTCTTTTAGTGAAAATAGTTTGCCCTCTGAGAAACTTACTTTTCTAAACAAATTAAAAAACAAAGAAAATTATGCAAACTGTGAATTGATTATAAACGTGTTCCTTGTATGCTTAAATTCTGTGTTACGATCAAATTTATGAGATTTGTTTTTTGCACACACCATTAGGAAATCTCCATTCCCCTGATGAACCACTTCCCGTCGCTATCATTATAAAGTTGACTGTGTATGGTGTTGCATGATAGCAGCTCATGATTTGGTCACTTCCAACTGTACTGCCCCTGCCTGCACGGAGGTAACTTCCGGACCAAGAAAACCAAAACTCGTCAAAATAGGTTTGCCTCAGGACCGATCCAGTGTAGCTGTCACAAGAGGACGAGCCTCTGGCAAATCTAAGCAAAGACACTGTGTTACTTGAGTGTCCGAATACAATCACGTAGTGGGTACCACTTGAGCTGCTGTCTTCACTACCCAAGGCTATATGGAGGTTATTATTTGCTCGTGCTCTGAAAGCGACGGACGTCCTTCCTGTGGCGACAAAACAGTCGGGGGTCAGACTATAGTAGATGTTGTCATTTGGGGTATTTCTGCTGATTTCTGACGATGCTAGAAACAACAGTATTCTATATCATATTTACGAAAACCTTGATAGGACAGTTCATTATAACATATTTTAAATATCAAGGGTTCATTAGCTATCTATATAGACTTGAATATTGAAGAATTAAACAATGTGTAGCTCGAATACCCTTGTTTTGTCAAGTCTGGTTATTTTTCATTATAGTAATGTGCAAATAACTCTGTAATTGTTTTTTTTAGTAATAAATCTGTTATGAAGCACAACTCATAGTATGAGGAATAAAAACAAGATCCAAAAAATACGAAAAAGGTAGAATACAATACTTACAGTAACATCCCAGTTCTTTACAAGATTTATAATCCGCTGGGGCTGATCCACACTCTCCATTTGGTTTGACACAGATTCGGCGCCTGGCAATGTTGTGGGTGGTACAATCTCCGGGGCAAGGATCCCATGAATCCCAGCTACCCCAAAAAGCTTAATCAATGCATTTATATTATATTATAAGTATTCAACAATACTCTGACACATATTAATTTTCTTCTGATTAATTGTACCTAGCTAGCTAGCTCTCTCTCTCTCTCTCTCTCTCTCTCTCTCTCTCTCTCTCTCTCTCTCTCTCTCTCTCTCTCTCTCTCTCTCATTTAATGTCTACTTATTGCATGAGATAGGTCATAATTATTTAGAAACATTCTATCCTTTACCTCAGATTAGCTAGAAACCTTTAGTTATTAATTTGATCAAC
Source organism: Magallana gigas (assembly GCF_963853765.1). NCBI lineage: Eukaryota > Metazoa > Mollusca > Bivalvia > Ostreida > Ostreidae > Magallana > Magallana gigas. The sequence continues at coordinate 5,874,713 of NC_088854.1, read as the reverse complement.
ATGCTCATTCATTTTAATTAATAAAGAGCCATGTAATAAAATGATCTTAAATATATTCGATGAAAGAATCAAGTTGCATGAATATTTCTAAAGCAAATTTTTAACAGCACAAATGAGGTAATCGTGCAGAAAGCTTGAGTTTTTTTTTTAATTTGGCAGTAAACAACAACCTGAAACAATTACTTACAATGACAGGAATAACTCCACTCAAGATACTTAATATATCCAGGACAAGGGTCGCCTCCCAGCCAGCTGCTTGTGGCTTGTAGAGTGCACGCAGTATTGTAGTTACAGTTAGAATTCACAGTAGATGTCACTGTCCACGAGTTAGAGTAGAATGTTGAGCTACAGTACCAACTTGCATACGTAATTTGGAGATAGTTCTGGGATGAGCAAGCACTATAGGAAGTTGATCCTTCAGAGATTGTTGTGCAGTCTTTGGAAAAGGAAATAAATGTTTCTTTAATTATTCAGAAATACTTTTAAGAAATCGAATTACATTGTCCAGACATTAATATTGCTTTATTCAATCGGTGAACGAACAAAGAAAGAACATGCAGCGATGATCGAGGTTAATATTATAAATCAAATTATAAGTCCTATATATGTATATTAAAAACGTCAACATTGTACATTGATTGCATGAGGGTGAGGGAGATATGAAGATATGAGATATGAAGATTTATCCCCCAAAGAAAATTTGTATTTCCCGAAGGTATCACCTGAGGGAAATATCGAACACCCTTTCCTCACACAAATCATGATTATTAATTATTTTTTTTTGGTGGATGAGGGGGGGGGGGGTTAAACTTTATTTTTCCCAACAGTTATGACAATATTTATTTATTTACTCACCAAATTGTTGTACAAAACAAATTAATCCGATGATTAGAGAAACGAGGTGAATTACCACCGTCATTTTTATCTAGATATTGTACATAATGAATCAAGTTTGACAGTAGGTGGTCAATATTAATTGCATCAAGAAGGGGTGTCATGACAAACAAATAACACCTACAGGCGTTGATTTTATCCTCTGAGACAATGTAAATCATATCTTTTAATCAATAGTTTAGACATTTAATTATCTAACATTGGCTATCCTATTATCCTATTAATTAACAATTTTTAAAATACAAAGCGGGGCGTTCAAATGATTACCGAGATGGCAGATATCATGGTGATATTTATTTGATATGTAGGCAGGACTGAGTTTGGGACAAATCTAGTACACGACACGTTGGTAAGGGTAAACACCTATATCATAAATTCTGTTTGGAGCAATCTAATCGCGTTTTCCTCCAATTTCAAAATTCTGTCATGGATGATTCTGGCGATGATTCATTTCGATCTACAAAAGCAATAAAACCTCAAAGAGGGCTTCTAATAACGAAAAATCCTGGGTCACCGATGTACGAAAGATGAAATTGATGAAAATGTATTTGGTGAAAATGAAACGGGCTGGGCCTTCGAATAGCTGTACCTGTATACACAGTAACTCTTAGTCAAAGATTGTGCAATAAATAATGTTCCAGTCTAACTATGTGACAATTCTGACACCAATAGGTGACAGATAAAAACGAAATCGTGTTCGAGATATATTTATTTACCAAATGCACAGCTAAAGATTGAAACAATAGCCGCACTGGTGTAAACGTCAAAAAGTTTTTGTATGCCCTGACAGAGGTTTCTGAAAAATCAAATCAAACATTGAAATGAATATATTTTCTTGTATTAGATATAGATTTTTTTCTTTATAACGAGAATATCTATTTATTTTCGCTTATCTCCTATGGCGAACCTTACTGGAAACTAGACCTAGACGTAATTGTATTTTGAATAAAGACCATTTTAGATGGACTTTAATTAATAAATTTTTGTGGTCTTGTGGAAAAATAGAAAATACTTATTTTTTTTCTTCTGAAAAATATTATGCTCTTAGAAATGAATTGTATCATGTCAATTTTTAAATTAATAATCTACAAATATTAAACACTGGTATTCTACTATGGTAGATTTCATGAGTCCACCAGAAAATGGAAATAAATTTCCCAAAGTGCTATGGCTTATAAAGAAATATTGTCGTTTTTTATTATACCCCCCGCAAACAAAGTCTGGGGGGTATATAGGAATCACCTTGTCCGTCTGTCAGTCTGTCTGTCTGTCCGTCCGTCTGTCTGTGCAATCGTGTCCGGTCCATATCTTTCTTATGGAGAAACATTGGAAGTTCTTACTTCACAGAAAGATTGCTTATGACCTTGACCCAAGGTCAATCGGGCAAGGTCAAGGTCACTGTCAGAAAAAATGCAAAATTCGTGTCCGGTCCATATCTTTCTTATGGAGAAACATTGGAAGTTCTTATTTTACAGAAAGATTGCTTATGACCTAAGGGTGTGTCAGGACCTTGACCCAAGGTCATTCAGGCAAGGTAAAGGTCACTGACAGATAAAATGCAAAAATTTTGTCCGGTCCATATCTTTCTTATGGAGAAACATTGGAGGATGTGTCATGACCTTGACATAAGGTCATTAGGGCAAGGGCAAGGTCACTGGCAGAAAAAATGCAAAATTCGTGTCCGGTCCATATCTTTCTTATTGAGAAGCATTGAATCTTCTAACTAAATATTGCTTATGACCAAAGGGTGTGTCATGACCTTGACCCAAGGTCAATTGAGAGATTCAAGGTCATTGTTTCAAAAATGCTAAATTCTGTCTGTGTCATGTCTTGTTTTAATGGAAATATTAGAAGCTAAGATTTGACACAAAGCAGGCCACATAAAATTATTTTTAGATTTTCATTCCCGTCTCTCTGAAAATGGCCTGCCCCAATGAAATTTTTTTTGGGGGGGGGGATATGTGGGGGGAAAAAATGGAAAAACATCGGGCTCAGTATACCAATAATTCAAAATGTTTAAATATTAAATGGCTGCTTGACGTGGATTTCGTTTGATTCGAGTCATGGTTGTTAACGGAAGGATGCAAATGTCCTCATGCATTAACAGTTAACTTAAAATAAAATGGAATTAAAGGATAGAAATTGGCTTGTTTACTCCTATTAGCATTAACAGTTTAAAAAAAATAGAGCAGTTGTTATTTATAGAAAAAGGACAGTAAAATAGATTCATCCAATATTTTCTATAATAGCAAAAATACGTGCGTTATGATTTTTTTCTTAGCGGGGGGTATTAATTGTGAGCTTGTTCACAGTACCTCTAGTTTAACTTTAATTAGAAAGTATTCTTTAAAATTGTAGATTTTCCGTGTTAGTTTCAATTTTTTCCATATTTAAATGACCACTGTTTAAAAAAATTTAAACACTGAAATACTACGTAGGAGAGGAAGTTGAAAGTATTTAGAATGTGTGCCCAATCCTTTTGTCATCAACATTTTGACAAACAATCTTTAAACCATTAACGTAAGTTATTTTTTCTTTCTGAAGGAGTACATACAGATCGAGTAGAAATTTTATTAACGTGTTTTTGTTGAATTGTGTGTATGCTAAGATGTTTTTAGGACCGAACTTCAGGTGCAAAAAGTTTTGTCGTTGAGTTTCAGGCAAAACGTGAAAAGAGGTGGTACTCTCATCAAAAGAAATTCAAGATGGCGACGAGAACCTTGTATAGAGGTGTATTTTTTAAACTATAGCCATCAAATGTGTCTGCAGGAACGTAATAGACGGTTTGAGTTCACAAGGTGTGATAAGACAATCAGATGTTTGCTGAACCTGGTTAATCAAAGTAAAACATCAGAATGCTTCTTTATATTGATTAGAAATGGTAGCATGGTACGGTACAGAGATAAAAACAGCTTGGCATGATATCAGAACTAGGTGCTAGATCAAATTAATGGCGGAATATTTTAAATTTCTTGATTTCTAAGCTGTTGGGCGTTTAAACTTTTCCAAGAGAGTGAAATGAAGGCTGCTGTTGTTTATAAATTGCAATTTGATTTCTTACTTTTTGACCGGATGATTATATGTGTGAGATGCATATGAGATGCATATGAGAGAAAAAATATCTCAACACTCATTTTTGTTGGCAAGTATTACAACTTTTATTTCTATCATTTCGGCTTTGAATGTTTCTGATTTTATGCACTCTGTCTGATGTTGTGCGCATGCTTGCCTTTTTATTTCTCATAGTACATAGGATTGGACATCAGGCTATGCCTATTTTAGTACTTTTAGTCCTCTCAACAAGGATCAAAGTTACAACTGATATTTCAGTTACATTTGAATTATATAATAATAATAGTTACAGAATATAGTAAGTTCATAATATTATACGTGTTATTGCAGCATTTAAGAAATTGGAATCCATATAGGATTAAGAACAGAGAAAGAAAAATATGAGACAAAAAAGTATTTCTCATATATATATATATATATATATATATATATATATATATATATATATATATATATATATATATATATATATATATATATATATATATATATATATCCTGCTATCATGATGAATTAATGGAGTTGAATATTTATACGCAGATGGACAGAAATAGATGTAAAACTATGATCCAATTTGGTTTACGAAGAAACCGTGATACGGGTAAAAAATTTAGCAAAGAAATATATTTTCACTTAAAGGGATCTCAGAATGTTTTTAAAATGCCACACCAAGATGTTATTATTGTTGTTACGCGCATTGATGAAGTTTTCCGGTCAATTTTTTCTTTGATACGTCGATCTATAGAAGAATTATTATCTTCATTTCTTAAATCACGCCATATAAATGTTGAAATTAAACCTAGACCTGGGTCAACAAGAGGCTCAAAGTGAATTTGATTCACTTTTCTTCTTTCTTCTGTTGTTTTCAAAAGGTGCCAACTCTCTGCCTCACAATTTTCTATCACATGTTTGGCATGGTTGGGCTTATGTAAATATATTGTGACCTGTGTGAGCTTGGCTCGGAACCGTTATTATACCTTTCTTATACTCATCTTTTAATCTCGGACAACTCAACCCTATATTTTTTTATATTCGTGACGCGATAACCGACAGAAACACGCGGTAACTATTCATCGTGTTGATGTGTTTTAAATTACGAGCGATTAAATCTGTCTTTTGTCTCATGTACTATGTTCCTTTGTATTACGTGACATCCAATGCAATCTTCACTTCGAACTTTCGGAAAGCGAACCGGAAGTAGAAATGGTTGTATATTGCTTATTTATTTGTACATTAGCGTGAAATCAAAGCCTGTTGAATCTACAGTAGGTTCAAAATCGATATTCTGGTAATGTTGACGACAACCGTCAGATACAGGGACGCCAGAACGACGTATCGCTCAGAATCCAGCTATCCTCTGGTCTGAAACATGATGTGATGATCCGGTAAGTATTTTCTTTTGTTCACCTTTTATATTCATTATAATAGCTGTTTTTAAAACTATTTTTAATGAATGTTTCATCATTACAACTGAAAAAGTTGAAATTAAAATTAAGGGACGACGAATACTTTATTCGATTGTCAAAAAAAATCTGTCAAATTTAAGTTGTGTACAATTTCTAAAAAGAAAAACGTAACACATTCTATTGCGACATTTGCATGAATTTAACATGTTATTATCCCGTGCAAGAATAAGCCAGGCCAACTTTAAAAATTCAGATTGGTTTCATTTCCCGATCGATTGACTAAAACGTACGGAACTCAAGAAAATTTTAATTACATTGAGGGCATTGTATATTCTTTCTTTCTCTGTTTTCACATCACACGAGACAGGATTCTTAAAGACTTTTTATCAGTTAAATGAAGGCGTCAGTACTTGTATGAACATCCCGATATGTAAACTAAAGTTAATATCAAAGAAGATAAAAAATGACTGAGCGAAATAAGTTCATTCATAGTAACTCACCAAAAATTATTAGATATAGTAAAAATGGTTCATAGTAAAGGGTTAGGCCAAGTTTTTTCTATGTTTAGCGTCCGGATTGGTTTTGAGATGTAAAAATTAAAAAAACCCACAATATTTGTTCATAGATTTAGATTACTTTTTCATATGTCGGGCTCAGGGTCACATTTTTAAATCCAGATCAGAAATCAAATATAACAACATTCAAAATGGCAATCATATTGTAGGTATTTGTTATTTTTGTTACAAAGTGAAGAAAATACTTCAAAATATATAACAAATTTTATTTTGTTGAACTTTTAATGTTGTGTTTTATTTTCTAAGGTTTATGTTTTTTTCCTGATAGAAAGATAGCTTTTTGAGTTTTGGATGGACGCTTAACAAAGAAAAAACTTGCAATGGCCTTAGCGCAATGACCCGACTATTCATGAGGCTGTTGAAATTCTGGTCATTATGTATCATATAAATGAGCCTAATAAACTTTTAAGTCTAAACATATCGAATAAAAAAACTTTGGTTATACGACACAGCTTTTTTCTCTTTTTTTTGTTGTTGTTGTTGTTGTTGTTGTTGGGGGGGGGGTCTAGTGTTATTAAGTTTCTTCTTAGATTTCTTTAGTTACGGTGAAGTACATTGTAAAACATTTCTGGTGCACATGCAGTTCTTGGAGTAAAGCCACAGAAATCTGTTAATTTATTCAGAATACGAGTATATTGGAGTTTGTAATCAAAGTTACAAGCAATAACTATGCATATAATTTTTTTTTCCTGGCCAAATAATAATTTACATTTAAATTCCAAATATTTTTTGGGATGTAAAGTGTGTGGAAAAATACTGCAGTTATAGGACCGTAACACATACAAGGTACTCAAAGGTTAAAATGATTTAATAAAATGACAAGTTTTAACTAACGCGCGTTACTTGATTTGTATGCACACACTGCTGCAGTTATGAGACTACATCTTTCAAAAAATAATGATTCAATGCGTAAAGATTTGCATCAAATCACGTCTTTAAATTAAAGGTAGATCTGATGGGTAATTTGTTGACCACACAGCCTCCTTACATTAAAGACTTCGGCACCACCCAGCCTCCTTAAGTTGAAGACTTCGGCACCACCCGGTCGTTGTCGTGATAGATAACTGTGTGCTGTTATGAGTGGTCAATGACTAGGAGAGTGTAACTGACACAAAGGACGTCGATTGACGTCTGACACTTCCCTTGGTTAGTTAATGTTCTATGTGCATGTTTGATCAATGTTCTAATAGGAACTTCCATAACAGAAACGATTAGTAAAATAAATCCATTGTGTAGATTCAATAATAATTTTATTCCATGACAAATAATCGCCGATGAATAAAGAAAAATGGTGAACTGCAAAATACGATTAATCATTAATGTTTGTCAGAAGAAAGATTTCTCTTCTAAGGAATATATAGCAAATCAATTTTTGTACAGGATGACAATAATTCAATTTTGCTTCAATTAAGGCTTCTAAACTGCTTTTCCCACAAAAATAAAGCTAACAGAAATTTAAAAGCCATGATATTTTTTGTAATTTTAGCAGAAAATAACATTTTCATAAAAAAAAATTCAACAAGAAAATTGCAGCTCATATTGCTTTAATATCTGTTGAAATAAATACATTGTATACTCCATATAGTAATTTCTTTGTTCATGCGATATTTCCTCTATAGTAGCTAAATCGTCGCACCTTCTATGACATTCATGTCATTACAAATAAGGTTTTTAAGCCAGAGCTTTATTGTCACCCCAATGTATTAACAGATACCCTAGGGTAATGTTCTCGTTTTCTCGTCGATGAGAAATCTATTGGAACACCTGTGGGTATCCGAAGAGATGTGAGGTGTAATTCCGGTGGTAGTTTGAATCTTTTGTTGTTTATATTGGCTGCATATTTCAAATAAGGTGTCCGTATTTTGCCTATTATTTCCAGCAGACTTCAATTTATCGATGCTTTGATATTGATAATGCTCTACAGGATGAAAGAACCCACGTCGTTTGTTTTCTGTGGTTGTTTTCACTGTTCTACTTGTGACAAACAAATGGGAATTTTGAAGCATTTTCATGCGCCCTTCACCTCGAGCGCTCACTGTTTCCGCCGCTTTCACGATGGTATAACTTCCCTGGAGGCTGCATTCTCATGTGATAAACAAAGACCCGTCTTTTTATTATAGCAGACGCTGTAACTTGAAATGTCATTTGGAAAAATTGTCGACGAATGCAAATCTCATTAAGGGACATGAAATTCCCATGATTAACAAAATTGTTCTGAAGACCCGTCGCCAAGGAAACGGTGACACATTTATAACGTTGCTCGTGTTTGACATAGATGAAGGAACAAAAAAAAACAAAAATTACACTAAAAAACAATTGATTAGGTATCTTAATTCATTTCAAATCGCCAAATAAAATACTTTTGATGTTGTCAATTTAACGTGTGTTTTTTTTCTTCAATTTCTTTTCATCACTTAATACAATCATGTAAATAGGTATACGCAAGTTCAAAATCAAATATTTTTTATTCAAAGTTTAATTAAAAATTTTAACTTTATTAAGTTTGAAGTTTTTTTTCAACCATGCGTCTGTACGAAAAGAAAAATATCTGGGTGAACAAACGTTATATGTAATCATACTTGAAGTGACATCACCAAAACACAATACGACAGTTCTCACAGGCTAAATATTCTTCTTGCATGCATTAGCCACCAATTTTAACAACATTGTATTAACAAATTTATGCTGACGATTTTGATAAAAGGGTATGAGAAATTTGACTTTTTCGAATATTTTTATCATGTATTTGATAGCTTTTAAAATAAAATAAAAAACCCAAAATTATCTCACTGTAATTGGACTTTTTAATTTTCATAAGAAGTTCGTGTACATATAACATTCAGACATTTTAGGCAAACGAAAAATTATATCTATGAGTACATATATATTCTATGAGAATTATTATGATGTTTATTTAAACACTTCCTATGTATTATTGAAGTACCGCGATCATCAGTATAGACTAACTCGTAACTTAGAATCTGTGAAAGCAAGTTCATATCAGCAATTAAATATAACTGACTGTAATACCAATTTCTCACATTGAGCTCCTAATCAACCTCTTTTTTATCCCCGTTGGGTATTTTTCTTATATGGTCACGCTAAACATCGAAACAATATCAGACCTCAAATGTCTTTGCAGGAGATTAGATTTATAATCATTCGTATCAAACGTATTGCGAATACTGCTAGACATTTAATATTGTCAACTTGTTCGTCAAGGGTGTTCAGTTCGGCGCTTCATGACATTGTGGATAAAGACATGATACTAAACACGGATTTTGACGAATACTTTATTGATTCAGTAAAATATTTTTATAAAAAACATCAATAATTATTCTTATCTGTGTTAAATCTCGCTAATGATAATCTTAAGCATACAATGTCATGTAGTAATCTTTAAATATAAAATTAATTAAGGTAGATTTATAATTTTATCTGACATAAAACATTTAAATATCGTCGAATTATTTTATTCTAATTATTTTATGTTTTATAAAAAGATGTCTCAAAAAAACCTTTTGAGAACCCACTTCTGTCCTGAAGGGATAGTAGGCTATTAATGTCTATGTAACAACATAGGGTTGGGGGTAAGAAGCCATTGAATTAAAAACACTGCTTTGCTGTCATTTCTTTGTTCCTGTGTTAATGCAGTCTTAAATCTCACCGTTAGTGGTTAAATATAAAAAGAAAAAGCAATAAAAGCGAAAACAAATTTCAAGTATACAAGACATTCTATGTCATAGCATTCATGTGACACTCAACAATACAGATTGCCAGTCCGCTTTAAGAAACAACTCATGTTGGAAGAAAACAATATCAGGATATATTTACATCTACCAAGGATTATTCCCTTTATTTCTTACGGAAACTTATAGTTAATTCATAGCTCTATAGAAACAGCCAGACTGAAATCTACACGCCCCGTTTATTGATTGGTCGAAATCTACAGCGGCTGAAACTGACAAATAAGTGACAGGACCAAAATTGACACGTCCAGTTTATCGATTGGTCGAGACCTACAACTACCTAGGAAAAATCACGGACTGCACGAAATAATCATGAAGACGTCAGACTCAAAGTCTCACAGGAGACGATTTGGCTGTTTCTTTTAGCTAACGTACTTACGTACATTAACAGGGATTTAGTGAATTTTACTTACTTTTCATAATCAATTTATCAATTGGCTAAAAGAAAGATGTTAATATAGACAATAAAATGCTTTCTTTGATGATTCATTCGGGCAATGCAGGTAGCGATCATTGCAGTAAAAAATTACATAACCCACTAACGCGGGTTATGTATTTTTTCTGCAATGTCGCTACCTTCATATCCCGAATGATTCACCAAAGAAAGCATTTTATTGTTTAAATGATATTATAACAATGGCTTGGTTTGACTAGCTATTTATTGTTGGTGGCTGGCAGCTTACATTGCTATGTCTTGCAGAAGCCATAAAACCCATCCTTAATCGATTGCCTGACATTTTATCAGCAATTCTTGCTATATTCAGGACGATTTATTACATTTTGAGTCTCGATTTAATCAGTTCTTCCAATTAGTCCTCAGCCTCTAGGAAATCGCCGCAAAGTGTCAGGTCATATACCAAGTTTCGCATCGGCAAAATACGTCCCAATGAACACAAGATTGTCACAAGACTCTGACCTTACCCACAAGTAATGACAACTGTGTTGACATTATATCTGATTGTTTCTTTGAGTCACATTTTAGAAAGAGAACATGTTTACTCCAATATATGGGAGAATATTTACATTGAAAGTCAAGACCATTACTCTCTGGTAAAAATTGGTGTAGCAACTTTCTGAGAAATGAAACTGCATCGCATGTAATTGTTTGTGACAGGTAATCGTTTGTAAGAAATTAACGACCAAGACAAGGTGGTATTAGTACTTTAATCGAGAGAGAACAATGCCATTTTTAATGTTCTTAACATATATGGATTTTATATTATTCCTTTTAGCATTATTTTTTAGACGTAAGCTGGTAGAGCACCAGGAAATGATGAATATTAAAAAATATCGCAGACTGGAACTATACTTTTACAGGGTCGTGTTGTGATATTGATCAAAGTGCTTTATAATTAACATTATAAAATATTATTTTCAGACATTGAATAATGAAAATGGAGACAGATGCGCTAACTCTGAATGAACAAAAAGAAGTGCCACCAAGAAAAATTACTGACAACGAAGAGAGGACTACAGTTCACTTCCTGTCCGTCTCCAACTCGTCCATCATCCAATCGAAATGTAGCGTCACTGAAACTAACCCCGAAAGCGAGGCAACGGGCAGACAGACGTCACCAATCTCAAGGAAACCCCAGAACTATCTGACCCTTGCTCTGATCACTCTCTTGTTCAATTTTCCTTTTGGATGTGCTGCTATAATTCTCTCTTTGCTGTCGTCAAAAAGTTTCTTTAAAGGTAACCAAAAGGAATCCGCCCGGCGAGGCCGGCTAGCTAAGTGGGTTTCCATCATTGGCCTGGCGGTGGCAGTTGTCGTGGTCCTCTTCATTATCGTGTACGATTTTGTTATCGTTCCCAATGTGATTGATAACATAGGCGATCTGAAGCTCCCTTAATTGGCAGCCGACGACAGACGATGACCAATGGAGGAAATGGCAACTGTCTGCTTAATGGGAAATAACGGCTTGCTCCTTCTTAGATCTGTTACATGATTCCAATTAACATAGAACCTTAATTCTAAAATATATTATATAAAATTTAGGGTTGTCAATTGAATAACCGTATAATTGCCTGTATTTCCGTTTGAACTATCGGTCTCTTTTCAGTTACAAGTTCGATATATTAACATATCCGTTAATAGTTCGTTATGGTTTTGCATAACCACAGGATTTATATCAAAATGGAAATAAAATTAAATCCATCTCAAAAATGTCTTTCTTCTATGCTTGGCGACTACATTCCTTTCGAATTCAAGGAATTGAGATAATGATATATAATAGATGATTTTAACATAAATCTGTCATTTCTAAAATTCTTGTTTCAGCAAATAGGAAACGATCACATCTTAAATGGCCAGTTAATGCAGATTTAATAGGTTATCAATCTAAAATTCAGAGGACCCTTTAGAACAGCAATTCAAAATTGTATAATTATCAGTCTTAGAATTTTGTTGGACGTGTCTTTGATACTCGAATGGAAACATTCCCCAGTCTTCATCACAGTTTTTTCAATTTACCTTATATGGGTTTTAATGAGGGAAAAAGAGGCTGCCGTAGATTGTAGATAAACGACCCTCTGTTTACAAAAAATTTTTGAAGTGACGTGACATTTTAGCACGTTCTGATTGGTTGATACATATAAGGCTAGGAACCCAAACGTATGATAGATAGTTCCTAAAAATTCAAAATACCTAAAATATCGTTTGGAAAAAACATATCACTAATTGCATAAATGCTGTTATTTACAATAATGCTGTATAACGTGTACAGACTCTTTTAGTTGAAATGATCTCGGTCATTTTATTTTTACATATTCAATTAAGTGGGAAATTAAAGCTTTAAAGCCGGAACAAGAATTTTAAAGAGACTTGTTAGCAAGTAAGGGCTTCATCTTAGACCTATCTGACTTTACTTTGCAAATGTTCTTTAAGTTCTATGTTGCTAGTATTTGTCAAGAATAAAAGGCCAACATGATTGTGGTTTGTCGGTGAACTAGTTTACCCAGTGCTCGGTCAGTAGTTATTTAATTCACTGAAAGCAAAAATATGTTTAAATAAGATTCAGAATATTCTCTTTATACTTATTTTCAAAAACACTTCAAATTAAAACAAAATGTTATGGAATATCTCCCAATGCGATTCAAAGAACGGATTATATAAGTTAGCTCTCTTTGCATTCTCGTATCATCTGAAATATTCCGTCATATTAGCCAGTATAATTGTGTGTCCTACGACCTTGGTTTAAAGTTTGCAATTTTAACTTAACCAAAATGGGTGATTGACCATTAAATTCACCATAGGATAATTTTCAGATGACTTTTTGGTTTTCAATTTTTTTTCGTGATCGGCTTCGATTACAGTGTATACGCATTTTCATCTGATGCATCTGGCGAACTACTCACGGACACATTATACATTTATGGCATCATGGTGAGGGAGATATGAAGAAAAATCATATATTTCAGGAATGCAATATTTTTGTTTTACTGAACAATGATACAAATAATTCATGTTCTAATAGTTTAAACTTTAAAAAAAGAAAAAGCGTCCTGAATGCTAGATTTTCTGTTATTTTCTTTCTTTTTTCTTAAATTCGAATCTTAGATAGTTGTATTTATTTTCTGATATAGAAATTAAAATCATTAAATATTCTAGGTTTAATCACATTCATTTAAATCGTATGCTCATCTTTGCTTTTTCATACCATTGGAATAATCAAAGTACTGAAATTACTGAGAGACGGAGGTATCATTGCGGAGGAGATTAATCTAATAATTCCAAGTATTGAAGTACCAACGGGAGTTGATTTCATCGATTGATATTTACCTTAAAATCAACGATATGTAATTTCGCATGCCAAGTAGTTTCTTATCCGTAATTGAATAACGCATATTTTCACAATATGAATTTTTGGGCTTTTCCGACAATTTTAAGAATTCCGGGAAAACATCATATGAATCATGTTGCGTAATATTTTAAGATAGAATAAATTCCATCAAACTATGTATCAGTAATGTAAATATTGCTGGAAAATTATATGGATCCAAGCAATAATTAACTACAATAATATTTAATGCTTCAGAATGCATTACATCGAATTTATCGATTATTTTCGAGAACAAGGTCTTGTCAGCGGCGATGATCTGTGGTTAGGTCCAAACACAGTTTCACTTCCGGTTTGCCAGAGTCACTGCATAGGAGAGTTGATAGAAATCAACTCCCAAAATTAATAATGGTTTTTTCTTCTTCAAATTTTAAGGTATAGAAGGTTTAGAGAATCAATTAAGAGTTTGCAATACTAAATACCACAGGACAGAAACTACTTTGCTAACATATTCCTGCTCTTTTATGAAATATCCAAAAACAAATTACAAACAAAAGAATATTTTGTTAGTTAGTACTATACCTTCACAATATATACTAAAATTTATGATATATAATCAATAAAAACTTTTGAACAGTGAACTTTTTTCATATGAAAAAAATCGTTCATGCTTAAAAATCCCTAATGTTACATGTAGGTAATACATGCATGATCTCAATCTCGCATAGTTGTTGTTCTTTTTCTTTTGCAGAATATACGATTCGATTGTAGAGAGTGATCAAATATATTTCTAAGCGTTTCAAAAAGTTATGGAGATGAAATATTTATATATAAGAGACTCTACAGCTCATTTTGCTCAAAATTACCGTTGATTTAATCATCTCAGGCGGTCCAAAAAGTAAATATTGCTAGCTCAGCCTTTTGATCAACAGCTTAGCGCATCAGCAGTAAACATTTCATCGTGACTTTCTGCAAGGGATGAAAATATTACGAATTTATGCTGATTTTACTTGTGATGTAAACAAAATTTTAGAGATATAAATTTAGAATTTCGGAAAAATATTTAACACGCAATTGCGAGCTTTTTTGCTGTAAAAAGGTTCAATTCTATTCTATGTTTAAAAAGGGAAATATCCAAGATGAAGAGAATTCGCTGTAATATCTCTTTAAAGCTAAATTTAAAATAATATAGCCTACCGCAATATCTTGTAATACCCCTTACTTCACTTTCAAAAGAAAATATCCACATTCTTTCAATTGTTTTTACACTTTTTTCACGCGAAATTCTCTTATCAGCTTGCAAAAACACACTGACTACCCAACCTACTTTGAACTCGACAGCGCTGGCCAGACAATGCAGGATTAATCAAGCTTCACAGCACGTGGCCTGGGTACTCTACCTATGCAGACACTGAATGTGTGTGTGTGTGTGGGGGGGGGGGGTGCGTAAAAGGGTGTAATCTGGATGTTTAATTTATTTGTTTCACTATCCTTATAGTAGGTTTAGTATGCATGACAAGTAAAACTAAACTAAAATGTGCTACGATCACGGTTGTCTGTACTTAATTGGGGGAATACTCAAGTTTACAAAGCAGTGGTTCAACTTGTTGAATAATCACTTTATTGGATCGATGCCGGGGGCAGGAGTGTAGCTATACATAGAAAGATATACCGGTATCTCCGAAGGAGATTAATTGATAATGCGCAAGTAATATACGATACAGACTAAGATCCACGTCGTGTTTATCCATTGAATCTCATAATTATTCAATATTTCGGTCAACACAAGATGGGTCTTGAGGAACCCTCATTATTTGACGTCACGGACAGGAAGGCTAAGCTGTATAAAAAGTATAAATAGCCACTAAACGATTACACACCATTGCTATTCTTAAACTCATGCATATTCATACTTTCTTGGATTTGACATACAGGCTAAAATTTTCGAGAGAAATTATGTTTATTGATCGCAATATGTATAGTTCTATTTATTGTAATTGCAAATAAGATGTTTATTTCAACAATAATATTAAAATATGAATCCCAAAGAATATTGCAATTTTTGCCGCTAGGTGGTGTCCGTCAAATCCGTCAAATAGCAATAGAGAAGGCTCATAGAGCCTCCGTCTAAAAAGCCCCGAGTTTCCCGAAGAGATGAAATATGATGGATACACAGTGGGCGAACTTCATTTGTCCCATATGGGTGTACGTCAAAATGCGCCGGTGATATGACTGGTGTCGCATAATTTAGGTCTGGTCTGTAAAATGGTCCGGACGTTTAATGTTAACATTTAAGGTCCAGCTTTCCCCTATAAGAAAAGGTCCTACCCGTAATCACTTATTGCAATTCATCTCAGAGTTATTATTCTTTTTGCTCATGTGCGTTTACATGTATCTAAAATATGTCTTTGTTTATATAAACCAGTCAGCCATTGGCGTATGGTACATCACAGTATAGCCGTATCACTAAATTATTTTGTGGAATATTAAATATTGATAGCGGATTAGATTTTGACAAATTGTTCACGAATCTGAGTAAAAAAAGAAAATAAAAACATGAGTATTTTTACAATAATTTAAACACCCTATTTAGTCGCTTTGTTTTTAAATCTCTTTCGGTGTATACGGATTAGCGGAGGATTTCACGACACATACACACGGGTAAATGAAGCCCTGCAGGCATTCACACCTACCTCATCAGAATGCACACCCCTAATCTGAGAGAGAAAAAGGGCTCGGCTGTAGTGTTCTGCACAACCAATGATATGCTCTCTCTCTCTCTCTCTCTCTCTCTCTCTCTCTTAAGGTGTCAAAAAAAGATAAAAGGTTTATAATTTGTGATAAATTGCTATGATGCAAAGCGTTTTGATGCAGAAATATATTTGTACACTGCCTAGCAATTATCTTCAGATTGCTGTCTGAGCGCCTTCAAGGCACCATTTTAATTTGTTTTACTACTTCACATTTCAAAACCTCACAAAATTAGATGCATTTCTTTACATAAGAAATTAAAGAATGATTAAGTTTAAAGGGAAAAGTGGAGAAAAATTATGACAGTCTTTAATCGGAGCTAGTGATAAATGAAAAAAAAAATTATCAGTCAAATAATCTCTACATCATTCGAGCTTGACGTTAGATGAGACTTTCACATGAATAGCATTCGCAGATCTGAAAATTTTAGTGCAAAACGATATTTGTTTCCGAAGACAACATATATAGAGCGTTAGGTAAGGACAGTAGCCGCACGGCTGCGACGTTGTTTATGTATTTTTGACGTTTTGTTTAAATTCATAATTCTGTGCTTTACAAAGAAATGGTTGGGATGCTATATCCACACTTTATTGCAATTGTTTCTATTAAATATCAATACAGTGTATTTTATCTGTAACATCCGTTGTCACCGGTACAATCTTGGTAACACACATTTTACACAAAGGTATTTTGAATGTTCGGCATTGGAAAGAACCAAATGAAAATGTACCCTTTCACTTAAATAATTCGAGAAAAAAAACTAACTTCTGAAAAATATTGTGTAAAAAAAAATTAGTCTTGATTTCCTCGGTCATTTTTGCTCCACGTTTTACATTGACACAAATCTAAATATGAAAGTAATAATAAAATATATTTATCCGAAACTCTTTTTTTTCATGAATTAAGAAATAAGAAAATGTCGTTATTTTTCATATCTACTGTATGGTTGTCCAATGCTTGCTTAATATTGTCCGATCTATGGTTAAATAGCTCATTTCTGCATTAATTCGCTATATTTTCTATGTTTAAACAAATTCACATATTTTCTTTCAATGATTAAGCAAGAGAAAACCAGAAAATTTAATGAAAAATATTTATACTCGGGCCATAATTGACGCATGATCAAAAGGAAAATTCCAAAGGTGTTCGAAGCAAGGTGAACTCACCGTAGATATCGATAAAAAAATAGTTCTGTTGAGTTAATAATTTCAATTGATCATATCCTATATGCTTCATCAAATATATCATCAAATAAAACATTTTAGCAAGTTTTGCTGTGATTTTGTCATTAAACAGGATTAACTTTTAACAACAATTTACTGAATCAAATGTAACCAATATGCCTTAATACATGTACTTTGCGGTTCTCTCTCTCTCTCTCTCTCTCTCTCTCTCTCTCTCTCTCTCTCTCTCTCTCTCTCTCTCTCTCACGCAAAAACAATTGACAAGTTTTTATCTTTCTATCTATATAAACAGTATCTATCTATCTATCCGTTTTCAACGGAAGACCTTATTGTTTTCGTTTGGTTTCTTTTGAGTGTCTTCCTTTTCCAACGGAAGAACTTATTGTTATTCTAAGGTTTCTTTTTTCTTTATTATTAGGGTCTTCCGTTTCAAACGGAAAACCATCTTGTTATTCTACAGTTTCTTTTTCTTTATTATTTAGGTCTTCCGTCTTCAGCGGGAGACCTTACTGTTTTTCTAATGTTTCTCATTCTTCTATATTATTATTAAGGTGCTCCGTTTCCAACGGAAAACCTTGTTGTTTTCGTACGTTTTCCCCTATCATTATTAAGGTCTTCCGTCTTCAGCAGAAGACCTTAAGGTCTTCTGGGTTTTTTAACGTTTCCAACGGAAAAACTTGTTGTTTTCGTACGTTTTCCCCTATCATTATTAAGGTCTTCCGTCTCCAGCAGAAGACCTTAAGGTCTTCTGTTTTTTTTAACGGAAGACCTTATTGTTTTCGTTTGGTTTCTTTTTCCCTATTGTTATTTTTTTTCTTACAAAATTTGTGCAGGCGATTTCTCGGAAATAGCTCGCCCGATTGTCATGAAACTTATTGATCTAATAAATATTTATCCGAACTTAATATTCAAGTTTTTATTTTGATGACGTCATTTCCGTTCTTGGGATAATGACGTTTTAGCTATTTTCAAAGGATCGGCTTGTCCGGGGATCTCTACCTAAACGGTAAGAGAAATTGAGTTCAAACTTTCAGTGATTGTAGACAAGAGATTGTAGATGTGCTATTTGGTATTCACATTTGTTTTAGAGCAAAAGTGGACCTTAAATATAAACATTAAAGGTCCGGCCGTGCCCTTTTACGGGGCGGACCTTTAAATATACGACACCGGTTACATCCGCCGTGTGCTCCTTGTCGTAATCGAAGAAAAAAACCCCGAAAAACTCCGTACACAATTAGGTGATTAATTAATATGGTCTGACAATTAGTATGAAACACGTGAAGTCAGCATGCGACCCAGTGGAAGATTGTGTTTACTGACAATAAAATTTATTTTCTTTTGAAAAATCAGATATTTTATAGCAATGAACAAACCTAACTGCACTATAAATAAATCTGGGAAATTTCATTCCCCGTATACATTGTGTCCTTCTTCTTCTTCTTCTTCCAGTACAGAGTCGGACTCTTCTTGAGTGTATAGGTGACTCTTGCTCGTACAATCAATAGGCCTTCCCTCCTCACTTAATAAAAAACTATTTACAAGAAAGTTATTTACAAATAAAACTATGAACATCTGGGGTCGAAGGAGTTCTAGGTGTGTGAAGCTCCTGTCAAGGCCTCTGGCAGGATGGTAAGGCTGGCCTTGAACTCTTCTAGTGTAGCTGCTGTTGTGGCTTTTTCCGGTAGAGTGTTCCATTCCCTGGTTGATCTTGGGAAGAAGGAGAACCTGTATTGATCTTTTCGAGTGCGCTGTTGGTATATGCGGTGGCCTCCTCTGGTCCTGGAATCTCCGGGTTTGTAATAATTAGAGGGGTCGATATCCACCAGTCTATTGCGGATCTTGTATGCCATGGTGAGTCGGTCTTTGCAGCGGCGATCTTTAAGAGGCTCCCATTTTAGTCTACTCATTAAGGAGCTGACACAGCCTGGGGATACGTCTTGGTATTCGTTGTACACGAACCTAGCTGCCCTTCTCTGTACTTGTTCTAGGTCTTTTTCAAGGTTATCTTGATAAGGGTCCCATACAGTGGAGGCGTATTCCAGGCTGGTCTGACCATGGTGATGTAGGCGTTGGCTTTGACTTCTGGTTTACACCGTCCTAGGTTCCTTCTCAGAAAGCCTAGTGTCCTTGATGCTTTGCCTACTGTCTGGTTGATATGTGTCTTCCACTGTAGATCAAGGTTTATGGTGACTCCCAGGTATTTCCCATGCTCGACTGCATCTAGTGTGTGGCCATGTAGTTGATAGTTCCTTATCAGTGGGTTTCTTTTGTTGGTGATCCGTATCACGATGCACTTCTCAGGATGGAAATTCATCTGCCATCGTGATTCCCACTCTTGGAGTTTGTTAAGGTCGTCTTGAAGTGTCTCGGTATCCTTCACATTCTTTATTTTCCTATTAACTAGGCAATCGTCTGCAAATAACCTTGCCTCAGAAGATGTTGATTGTGGCAGGTCATTAATGTAAGCCAGAAATAATAGGGGTCCGATGACTGTTCCCTGAGGCACCCCTGAGATGACGTCTAGGGGGCCGGACTTATGCCCTTCAAGCAATACGGATTGTGTTCTCTTGCTAAGGAAGTATTGTATCCATTTGAGTATTTCTCCACGTATTCCGTAATAGTCCATTTTTTAGAGGAGTCTCTTGTGGGGCACTTTGTCAAAGGCTTTGGAGAAATCGAGCAAGATGATGTCTGTCTGTTCTCCTTGGTCTAAATTCTTGCCAATTTCGTCTAGTGTTATCAGTAGTTGTGTTTCACAAGATCTTTTGGATCTGAAACCATGTTGATGGTCACAAAGAATCTGGTGGCGGTCAAAGTGATCCATGATGGTGCTGTGAACAATATGTTCCAATAGTTTGCAGCAGATTGAAGTCAAGGAGACTGGCCGATAATTAGAAGCTTTGTGTTTTTCTCCTTTTTTGAAGACTGGGACAATGTTGGCAGCTCGCCAGTCGTCAGGAACGATTCCAGTGTCCAAAGATTTCTGGTAAATTATGGTCAGATACGGTGATATGTGTTCAGCTGCTTCTTTGAGTATATAGGCTGGAATTTCATCAGGCCCAATGGCTTTTAATGGTCTTAGTCCACGGAGTAGGTTGTAAACTCCCACCTGGCTGACTCTGATGTTGTCCATAGTTCGGAATGGACTTGGTCCCATATGTGGCATGTTATGTATGTCTTCTTTGGTGTAGACAGATTGAAACTGCTGGTTTAAGATTGAAGCTTTAGTTGGTGTATCGCTGTGAAGAAGTCCATCTTTGTCTTTGAGTGTAACAATGCCGGTGGATTCTTGTTTCCTGCTCTTAATGTAGGACCAAAATCGTTTCGGTTGCACCTTGTGGTCTGTGCTTATGATGTCTTCCATGTATTTCCCATGAGCAATCCTAGATTCTTTCTGTAGCTTTGCCTTGAGAAATTTGTAGCGCTTCCAATCTTTGGTGTTTTTAGTTCTTATAGCTTTGGAGTATGCACGCTGTTTGCTGTTGCTAGTTTTACGTAACTGTGTGTTCATCCAAGGGTGGCTGTATCTCTCCTTGGTCTGTTTAGTTGGTACGTATGTGGTCATTTCTTTCATGATGATGCTCTTGAATTTGTTCCACATTGCGTTGATATTACTGAAGTTGGTGGTTTGAAATTCCGTGAAGTTATCAGTAAGGCTTTTGTTAATTCCTTCCATATTGGCTTTTTTCCAGAGATTGATGGTTCTACTAGTAGGTTTAGGTCTTGTTGCTTTAGCTGCTAGGTCTAATAGTACGATGTCGTGGTCACTGTTTCCGGTTGGAGGAAGTGTCTTACATCTCTCAAGGTGATCTGGATGGGATGTAAACATAAGGTCCAAGGTGTTCTCCCCTCTTGTTGGTTTGTTCACTAATTGTTGGACGCTCAGGTCTGCGGTCATCCTAATGAACGCTTGATTGACCTGTGCTGGTATTTGATTGCTGTGGGTATCATATGAGGTCCAATCAATGTCCGGAAGATTGAAGTCACCTCCCAGTAGGAAAATGTTGTTCTTATTTTTCTCTCGCAGGTTTTTTTATTTCTGCCACTGCTGTATCTATATATTCTAGGTCTTGTTTATTTGGTGGTCTATAATCTAGTGGGTGGGTGTCGTCATACTTTTTTCTCATTGCGTCACATTCTACAACGGTTGTAAACAGATCAGCTGGGTAGACTGAGTGAAGAAAAATTGTTTGAAATGCAACCCCATCAGACTTCCCATTCAAAGGATGTTCGGCGGACCGAAAAAAGGAAATTGGCCGGGAAAGCTCGCCTACCGGGTAAGACTAAGAGGTCGGACCAAACAGACCCGACGAATAGCGGAGTCAGCATCGAGGAAGTAGCTGCATCTGTATCTCAAATGATCCTCCCAGAATTGACACAGACAAACCAGACATTAATATCCCAGAGGGAAGATAATGGCGTGGTTTCAAGAAACCAACAAACGGTTGAAAAATCTCCACCAGCAATCAACATGGAATCCCTGGCAGGCCCGAGTACGGACTCTGAGCAAAAAATTGAAACAATCATCAACCCACATCAGCCAGATTCATGTGAAGGTACCAGTTTTGATTGCATTAATGTTGATTCAAACAATGCAGACTTTGATTTAGAAGTGAACAATGCTATAATTAGCGTTAATGATGAACTAGGCATGCACGTACCTCATGTTACAAAACAAAAAATTATGAAGGGGGAATTCGTGGAATTGTACAGTTTATTAGATATACATCAAGTTAATGACTAGGAAAACAAAATTGTTTTGAATAACGGTCAATTGTCTTTCAAACCAGTGAATCAAAACAAAATTTTTGATATCCAAACATGGCTAGATGCTTTTTTCATTTACATGAGCATATACTTCGTAGCCAATCCCGACCAAGCACAAAAGATGCTAAAATATATGGCAAATGTAAAAACTGCTGCTAGTCGATCACATGGATTTGGTTGGAGGGTATATGATAGACAATTTCGCATCAAGAAAGCAAGAAATGATTGTATTTCCTGGAACCAAATCGATCAAGAATTATGGCTGTTGTATATTAATTCCCCATCAAGCGCGCCTGGGCAACAATCGCCTCAGCGAAATGCATGCTTTGACTTTAACAATAAGGGGTTTTGTATGCGACAATATTGTCATTATAGTCATATCTGTTTGAAATGTTCTGGTAAACACCCGGTAACTAAATGTCATGAAAAATATCAAAACAACAAAACAGTTATGTCGCAACCAAGCTCTGACAAGCCCGTTCCTCACTTTTTTCGTGGCTCATGGAAAAATTTCCATACAACAAACTATCATAAAACCAGGAACAACACCTATTTAATTGTGAAATATGCATCTTTACCTTTCTTTGTATCCTAAAACTCTTGATGCTAGTGAGTTTTAAATATGGTTTTAAAATCAACTATTTTGGTCCCCGTTTTGAATCAACCTGTGATAACTTAATTTCAACCAAACAGCTCCCAGAGGAAGTAAGACAAAAAATATAGGCCTACAAAGAAATTGAATTAGGTCCTGTTGCAGGTCCATTCGATCAAGTACCTATGCATAAATTTAGATTATCACCTATAGGCATTGTTGCTAAGAAAGTTGGGGGTTGGCGTTTAATACATCAATTATCAATCCCTGAAGGAAGTAGTGTGAATGGTTTCATTGACCCAGATTATTGCACGGTTCATTACACACCGTTTGATGAGGTTCTAGAAACGATTGCTAACTTGGGTACAGACTCTTTTCTTGCAAAAATGGACGTGAAGTCGGCTTTTCGTTCATAACTCGTACATCCAGCTGACCAAGAGTTGTTAGGTTTTAAATTTAACAATCAGTTTTATTATGATATGTGCCTCCCTATGGGCTGTTCGATAAGTTGTGCTCTATGGGAAAAATTTGCTAGTTTTCTAGAATGGGTGACAATAACAAAAACAGGTAAAGATACATTAAACCATTACCTTGATGATTTCATTTTTGCAGCCAAAGATATTGAAGGGTGCAAATTATTAATGTCAAGTTTTCAGAATACTTGTAGAGATTTTGGAATTCCGCTAGCAGAGGAAAAAACAGTTGGGCCTAAAAAGTCATTGGTTTTTCTAGGCATAGAAATCGACACAGAAAAAATGGTTATAAGTATAACTTAGGTACAGACTCTTTTCTTGCAAAAATGGACGTGAAGTCAGCTTTTCGTTCATAACTCGTACATCCAGCTGACCAAGAGTTGTTAGGTTTTAAATTTAACAATCAGTTTTATTATGATATGTGCCTCCCTATGGGCTGTTCGATAAGTTGTGCTCTATGGGAAAAATTTGCTAGTTTTCTAGAATGGGTGACAATAACAAAAACAGGTAAAGATACATTAAACCATTACCTTGATGATTTCATTTTTGCAGCCAAAGATATTGAAGGGTGCAAATTATTAATGTCAAGTTTTCAGAATACTTGTAGAGATTTTGGAATTCCGCTAGCAGAGGAAAAAACAGTTGGGCCTAAAAAGTCATTGGTTTTTCTAGGCATAGAAATCGACACAGAAAAAATGGTTATAAGTATACCTGAGGATAAAACAATTGCTCTGAAGCACAGTATGTTACAGAGTTTGGGCAAATCCAAATAACACTAAAAATATTACAGTCCCTGATAGGTACTTTGAATTTTTGCGCCAAGGCAATTCCTGCAGCTCGTGCTTTTAACCGTCGTTTCTGTGACGCTATGTGTGGTATTAAGCACCCATCTCATTTCACAAGGGTCAATGAAGGTATGAAGAGTGGCCTTCGTGTTTGGCTTAGCATTCTTGAACAATTTAACGGAAGCTTAAATTTTTTAGAAATAAATTGGCTTTCCGATTTTGACCTTGACCTTTACACGGATAGTGCAGGTAATCCACAACTTGGCTGCGGCGTTTAATTATTTACAGGGTCAGTGGGCTTATTTCCAATGGCCTCATGAATGGCAAAACACAGATATTATATCTGATATTACTTTTTTAGAACTTATTCCAATAGTTTTGGTAGTTATGCTATTCAAAAGCCATTTCCACAATAAGAAAATTATGTTTCATACAGACAATATTGTTTAGTGGCAATTCTCAACAAGAAGACATCAAAATCGAAAAGAGTAATGCAAATGGTTCGCCCTTCAGTTCTTTATGCTATGATTAATAATACTTTTTTCAAATCAAGGCATATAAGTGGGTATAATAACTAAATCGCCGATTCTATTTCTCGTAAACAGTGGACAAGGTTCAGATCGATTGCACCGGAAGCGGACGTTCATCCTTTGCCCATTCCAGAAGATTTCACGAGTATGATATCAGAGCTGAAATAGAACTGCTAACACTAAACTCTGTAGCCGCAAACACAAAAATTTCATACAATAATAGTTTAAGAATTTTTTCAAGTTTTGAAAAGAGTGGTTTTTCCGACATTTGGGGTCATCCAGTTTCCCACTTATGTGTTTTCATTGCTCATATGTCCCTGAAAGGTTTAGCATATAGTACAATATCATCATATTTAGCTGGAATAAGTTTCAAATGCAAACTTTTATGCACCAACGATTGTACAAAATACTTCCTAGTTAGAAAACTTTTAGAAGGTGTTAAACGTTTTCGCAAATCAATTGACCAACGTTTGCCTATAACTCAAGATATTTTAAAAAGCTAATATCAAGTTCAAGATATGTTTGCTCATCTAATTTTGAAACCTTCCTATTTTGTGCTGCATTTTCTTTGGCATATCATGCCTTTTTGAGGGTAGGTGAATGCACAAGGAACAATACCAATAACATTCACCATATTATTGATATTAAGGACATACAGATAATCAACGACCAATCAATTAATAGGAAACTTTTAAAGCTTACTGTTCCGTTTCGAAAACTGACCAATAAGGAAAAGGTTCATCAATTCAGTTGGTTGAATCCGATACGCAAGCTATTTTGCTTTTACTAACTAAAGATATCTGTCGGTCGGGTCAAATATTGGTGGGCAACTCTTTATTCACATGGATGGCAGTCCACTTACGCGCTATCAGTTTACGTCAGTACTGAATAAATCAATAGATATCATAGGTCTTTCAAATTCACTCTTCACTTCCCACTCTTTTCGAATAGGGGCTGCCTCTGATAGTTTTTTGAAAGGTCATTCTGAATCAGAAATTATGAAAAAAGGTAGATGGTCATCAAATGCGTACAAAAGCTACATTAGAATTTTAAAAATTCGAATCAGTAAGAATTTTTGTTTTTTCCTTATATACATATTTGTTATCATATATAGGCCAAGAAAAGAACATTTGGATAATACATTCATCTATTATCAAGTGGGCTTTCCAACGCGCTTGCCTTTCTGAAGAAAAAGCTCATCTAGGACTTCAACGACAAAATTATCGCATCCTTTGGCAGGGCAAGGGCGGTTTAACGTTAAATAAGTTGTTCCCTCGAATTCAGTTGCTGTGAGGTACGAACCGTCTCCTGATATTTTAATTATTCACTGTGGGGGAAATGATATTGGTAATGTTCCTCTTCTTGACTTACGGACAAAAATGAAAGAAATATTTCAAAGAATTCAGACCAGACTTCCAAACACCATTCTTGGTTGGTCTCATATTCTTCCTAGATCTTCGTGGCGTTATAGAAATAATGTAAAATCTCAAAATTTTGCAGCCAAAAGAATTAACAGCTTTATGAGCAAATTGTTTGTACAAAATGATTGTTTTTACATCAGCCATCCAGTTAATGGCGAACGAAGGACACGGCCAGTGTACTAAGCGTCGCTAATCCTCCAATGTTATAAGCGGTGGTTGTTCTCTCATAACTCGAACAACCATGTGGCGATTTTTCGCGACGCTTTTGGTTTTATAGATTTGATAGCAAAATAATACTGAGTATTTGTTCCCAGTACCAGTATTGTTTTGTCTATCTTTCAAAATCATTTAGCCAATATTGTAATGTTTAATGTCATAATGTATAATTAATGTATAATGTGGACTAATTGTCTTAATGTTGCATAATGAGTGATGGATGATATAATGGTCATTAATGGTTGACATTCATAATGTAATGTATAATGTTACACATAATGTAATGTATAATGTAATGCATACTGTGATCTATAATGTAATGCATAATGTAATGTTTTAATGATAGGGCTAGCCATTTTACATACGGCAGTCCTAAGGCCGTGGCCACGTTCGCCAACAAAATAAAACATATAATTTATATTAACATTTTACATTTGCCTTCATTGTCTATAATCATGTCATTGTATCGACAATAGAACTTACGAAAAGATGACTTCAAACCAGACTGTTGATAATATTTTTTTATCAACTTGTTTGTCATTAGTTTGCCTCGCCTTAGAAACTGTTCACACGAAGAGCATGCCCTTGTGAATCAAAATATCTGAGAGACAAAAACACCATATGCAGGTGATGAAGGTATACTGCTACATAAGTAAGAAAAATTGACAATAGAAAAATTGAAGTCATCGTGTTTATCATAAAGTTTTGTTATTAGGTTACCATTAATGTCCATTTCCAGTAAAATATCCAAATATAAAAAAGATGACGCAGACTCTCTGGTATATTTTATTTCAAGGTTCACGGGGATATATCGAGTCGACGTAAGTATAACTAATCTCAGCCTAGCGGGCCTCGCACTGTTTTTTCTTGCAGAATGGACAGCTTTCGGCTTATATTCTATAGTTATACAGTGACCTTGGGAGAGTCGTAACCTTGGAGTCCTATTCGTGGGAGGGTAAAATAACACATTCCTTTGTACCGGGCGCTGGAGTGTATCCAGGCGCGGAGTTCTTATTTTTCTGATGGACTCCATTCTATATTCTAATGTAAATGTGGTTTACATAAACATTATTGTTTTTCTGAGTTTCGTGAGAATTATGCTTTGAAAGAGAGATTTTAAAAAATATTTTTTGTTTTCATGAATTCAAAATTCATAATTTATTTAAACAATAAAATGCTTTCTTTGGTGATTAATGTGGTATATGAAGGTAGCGACATTGGAGAAAAAATATATTACCTGCGTTGGCGGGTTATTTAAATTTTTTTCTACCTTCATAACCCGAATGAATCATCAAAGAAAGCATTTTATTGTTTATATTAACATCTTTCTTTTTACTAGTTAATAAATGGAATATAAAGAGAAAGTAAAATTCACAAAATTACTACCGGCATTAATGTACATAAGTACATTAGATAAAAGCAACAGGCAAATCGTCTCCTTTGATACTTTGAATCTGACATCATCATGATTATTACGTGCAGTCCGTGATTTTCTTAGCTCGCTGTAGGCTTCGACCAATCGATAAACAGGGAGTGTCTATTTCAGTCCTGTCAGTTTTTTGTCAGTTTCAGCTGCTATAGATTTCGACAAATCGATAAACGGGGAGTGTTGATTTCTAAAGAGCTATGAATTAACTATAGGTTTCCGTAAGAAATAGAGGGAATCATACTCGATAGATGTATATACATGTATATACGTGTATTCCATTGACGCACTTTTTCTCTCGTAAAAGTTCACCTTATTTATCTCGTTATTTAGCTAAACAAAACATGAATGATAGTCCAATTTTGTTCGCAAACCTGTTGAATATTGCAAACTGTCGTAGAAAAAAGAAGTACTCATCGCATAACATTCTTCTAAATCTAGTAAAATGTATATATCTAATGCACAACCGGAAATCGACCTCTCTGCGTATATATACATAATCGATTACGATCGATTTGCAGGTGTGCTATACAAGGTGACCTTCTTTACAGAAAAGGCGGCTGTGTACTAAGCCCTGCAGCAGATTCCTCCTGGAGGATATTTTAGAGCACTGAAGAGCTAGAACCATTTTAACAAGAGCTTGGACTTTGGGTAGTTGAGTTAAACGGCAATGTGACGTAGGCCTGTCTGTTTCATTGTAGACCACTCAGCCATGGCTCTTTGAAATCAACAGGATTTGTCTGGCTTTCGAGCGAAGACTACGCAATCGGTGTATATTTCGCTTGAAGCCAGCATCATTTTAACTTGTTTTGATGCAAGAAATAGATCGCTTCATCCGACTAAAAGTCCAAGCTCTTGTTAAAATGGTTCTATGTTGTTGTAAAAAACGTTTTGCCCGAGGAGGAAGGAACATGTTAGTTTAGTACTTATTCAACAGATGCTTGAATACTGCTGAAAAATTGGGAACAAATGAGCGAATAATTTCAAATCCTAATCCATACCTTACACTGTATGCATTGTGATTTAGCATATAACTCGTTTATTTCGAGGTTGTAAAAAAATGGGTCGGGGCATGTTCTTCAAATTTAAAATTTAAAACATACAAACCCGAGCGACAGCATCCGAAAACTGATACCTAAACCGCCATTAAAACAGCTGTGTGATGTTGGAACGCTATATTGTGACGGTTTGTTACCGTTTTGCTCAATCTTGAAAATCTGGAATAGGAAAAATGTGTGCGAAACGGAAATTTGTCTAGTAAGATAATTACTTTTAAAATTGCTACTGTCTATATCATAGTTAAAGCAATATGAGCTGTATTTTTCAGAATTTTATTTTGCTGCAAAAACGTGCTAGTCTGCCTGTAATTTAAACTTTTATAATAAATAAGATTTGTTAAAATCATTCATTTTTGTCAGGAGAAAGATTTCACTTATAAGGAATATATATAGCAAATCGATTTTTGTACAGGACGACAATAATTCAATTTTGCCCCAATTAAGGCTTCTTAATGGCATTTCCCACAAAAACAGAGCTAACAGAAATTTAAAAAACAATGATATTTTTTGTCATTCTAGAAGAAAATAACATTTTCTTTAAAAAAAATTTCAACATGATTTCAGCTCATATTGCTTCAATTTATGCATACTTGTATATTATATAGATCAAGATATGTATGTGTCCTCTAGCTTTATATTTATAAAGCTAGATGACACATGAAGGGGAAAGAACTATATATGATAAGAGTTAAATTTGGCCCCCATAATTCGCCATTTTTTAAGTGTTTCGGGTACAATAAAATGTTAACTAATCTTTTAGAAGAGTTGATATAAAATATATTTTTCATCTATTTATTTGATTTATTTGCACTCACTGGCAGTATATGACGTCAGAAGTGACGCCATTTCTACAATTCAATCAAAATCAGCCAAAAATTGACATTTTTCTTATCTATTTACGAATGGGAAATATAGAGCGCATGCTTGAACAAGGAAAATTTTTTTGTCACTTATTAGTCTTGGCTAGATACATCTCTGATTAAAATATTTTATTTGTTCAAGAATGCGCTCTATGTTTTCGGAAGGAAAAACTGCTTGAAAATAAGCTGTTTTACGCTAAAAATGCAAAAAAGGCGGGAAAAGGTTGTCTTTACAATGTCGTATTTTTAAATTGTGGGCACTTGAACCAAAATGAATATTATGTAAACACATCACATACATATCTGTACTAAGAAAACAAAGAATGATAGTAAAATGATGATGTTCATTTTAGGGGGCCATTTTAGGCCCTTATCATATATAGTCCTTTATTGTTAATTATAACAAGTTTTTTCATAAGATTTATTTTTTCTTCCACTATTTTGAACTCTAGGAGCGTTAAGCAAAAAGTAGAATTGTTAGCAGTTATCAGTTCAAAACTAGATCGGACTTTTACCTTCCTTTACTTTTAAATTGAGATAAATTCCTCCTTAAAGATCCAGTATTGTATTTAATTATTTCACTGAAATATCTTTAGTTTTCAGGGATTCATTGTGCAGAAATATATGTTGTCGAGCCAGTTGTTTCAAGCCTGTCTTAAATTTTAAAATTTGTGCTTAAAGCAAGTAAAAAAACAGCATAACAAGGTCGCGGTTTGCCGAAATGGTTGGTTTATTTCTTCATCGAAGCGGTATTTGTTTTTCCTGAAATAAGTCTTAAAAGAGATTAAGATCGATTTTGAATGGGATATTTTGGTTTCTCAAGTTATTCATCCTACTAAATAGAATACATTTATCAGGTCTAATGTATAACGTGGATAGAAAATATTTTCATTTGTTCGAGAAAGTGCAGAAATTTGCTAATGTGGTGTTTGCTATATCCACAACCATTGCCTGAAAGACGTCTACGCGATTTATATTTGTCACAATCGGGGTTTTTTAAACAAAATTTGAATAAAAACGGCACCAATGAAAATGGTGAACGTGTAATTATCATGAGAAAAAAATCTGTAGTGTGTATTATGTTGCTCTGATAAAAGACGTCGAGTATCAATTCCATTTGTATAGTCATATTTCATTTCAAAAGCTATACATTGGGATGTCTGAACATAGTCTTTGATGCAACATTAATATGAAATAGGCGATTTGATTTCGATAGCGTCATGATACCTGAATATTTGCATCTACCGTGTTTTTCCTCATTATATTCGGTGATCTTTAAATGCCTCTAAATACGTTGAGTATGCATCAAAAAAGCTTGCCTGACTAAACAAAATTATTCAATGGAAGCATGCATGTATCAGTTTGGCTTTCTTATATGAAATGAATTTTAATTTTCGCTGCTGAATATCATAAATTCATAAACGGAAGGTGCAGATTTAAGAAGAATTTAAAATTTAAGAATTTCAGTCTTTTCTTCGATCTGGTGCATGTATATGTATATCACTCGAAATTAGATTATTTCATTAATTCAAATAATTTTGGGACTGAACACATATAAAAAAAATTGCATGTTAGATTGAAAACGGAAGATAAAACAGTCAATTTTTAGCTCATCTGAGCTGAAAGCTCAAGTGAGCTATTCTGATCACATTTTGTCTGTCGTCTGTCTGTCTGTCCGTCTGTCCGTCTATAAACTTTTCACATTTTCAACATCTTCTCAAAAACCACTGGGCCAATTTCAACCAAACTTAGCACATAGCATCCTTAGCCTAAGTGGATTCTAAGTTGTGAAAATTTAGGATCACGCCTTTTTGCAAAGGGAGATAATTAGGAATATATGAAAATTTTCGAGAATTTTTCAAAAATCTTCTTCTCACGAACCATAAGACCAGAAAAGCTGAAACTTGTGTAGAAGCATCCTCAGGTAGTGTAGATTCAAAGTTGTGAAAATCATGACCCCAAGGGGTAGGGTGGGGCCACAATGGGGAGGGGGGAGAAGTTTAACATTAGAATATACAGAGTAAATCTTTAAAAATCTTCTTCTCAGAAACTAATCATCCAGGAAAGCTGAAACTTGTGTGAAAGCATTCTCATGTAGTGTAGATTCAAAGTTGTGAAAATCATGATCCCCGAGGGTAGGGTGGGGCCACAATGGGGGGGGGGTCAAAGTTTTATATAGGAATATTTAGAGTAAATCTTTAAATATCTTCTTCTCAGAAACTTATCAGCTAGGAAAGCTGAAACTTGGGTGGAAGTATCCTCAGGTGGTGTAGATTCAAAGTTGTGAAAATCATGTTCCCCAGGGGTAGGGTCGGGCCAAAATGGGGGGGGGGGGGGTCAAAGTTTAGCATAGGAACAAATAGCGTAAATCTTTAAAAATCTTCTTCTCAGAAACTAATCAGCCAGGAAAGCTGAAACTTGTGTGGAAGCATCCTCAGGTAGTGTAGATTCAAAGTTGTGAAAATAATGACACCCCCGGGAGTAGGTTAGGCCACAATGGATGGGGCGGGGTGAAAGTTTTTTATAGGAATATGTAGAGTAAATCTCAGAAACTAATCAGCCAGATGATTCTTTATAATTGTTAAGACTTTGGCCCCAGGAGAATTCTTCGGCCTCACAAGAAGGTGCAGAGTTTGATGTAGGTTTATATCCTATATGTAAACAATTGTTAAGGATCTTTTTGAGAACTTCAGTACTCAACATGTGATATGACTATAAAATCATCCTGTTAGAAAAGGGATTATAAACATAAGAATATCTAGGGGGGAAATGGATTTTTTTTAATACAGGATCTACATGTATTATTGTACATTGTCCAGATAGTTTGTATTATGACTCCATTAAGCTGATTTTATCATAACTATTGTTCCTCAGGTGAGCGATGTGGCCCATGGGCCTCTTGTTTAAAATTGTATTTGTTATATTAAGATCCAACTTCAACTTAAAGGGGTTTTTTTAAATTTTCCACCATATGAAATAGAAAAGGATATTCAAGCACGTATTGTTTTTGAAAGAGTGTGGGGGCATCTTCATCCAAAAGATCTTGACAAACTAATAAAAAAGGTAAATTCTCAAATCTTAATTGTAACTTAAGTTCCATTCAATTAATATTTAAAAAATAAGGTATCATTTTTGGATGTGTATCGGGATATAGATACGAATTGGTCACGTGATCAAATAGCCCGCAGGATTCTGCGACAGAGTTTCCCCGGAAAATGCCTAAGTAGACTCTAACGCAACTTTCAATGGCTTTGTTTTCAAATTTTAAACCGCTCCGCGACTTCAACAGAAGTGGTACTATTCCGCCAAGCTTTAATCGGTGTTTTTTTTTTCAATTGTACAAGTGAATTTTCTTTTCTGTTTCCCTTTATTATAATAAAAAAGTGTTGTCTTGTAAAAAGTAGTGTCATATTTCATGATAATCAAATGCCTGCAACATCGTTGTACTATGTACATCTTAAAGGTATATGTGGCCTATTTTTTCATGGTAAGAAATATTTGATTGATTTATTTATTTAATTATGTTATATAAAGATATATCTTCACAAAAAATTACTCATTTTATATCAATCGGGTAAAAAAGATATAGAAATTAATAAATAATTTTTATAATTATTTTCGCGTCCACAATAAATACAGCATTTGAATAAACCCCGCCTTAAATCGGCCACGTGATATCACGCTCAGTCTATCACAACAACAATGGCGACGAAGAGAAAGATAGGTATACCCGTAATACCGTTAAGTTTGACAGATTTGTATGGAACGCCATAGCTGCCTTAAGGTTAATTTCATATTAAATGAACTGGTATTTCATTTATATGCAATAGTAATATCATTATATGCAGTGGTAACATCATTACATGCAGTGGTAACATCATTACATGCAATGGTAATATCATTATATGCAGTGCTAACATCATTATATGCAGTGCTAACATCATTATATGCAGTGCTAACATCATTATATACTATTATTTCACCACTATATATTCAGGGGTAAAATCTTTATATGAAGTGGTAACATCATTACGTTATGTCGTAAGATCATTATGTGCAGTCGTTTATTCATTATATGCTATGAATAAATCTTTATATGATATGATAAACTCATTTCATACAGAGCTAAACTCATAATGAACTATTGTTCAATCGTTATGTTATATGGTACACTCTTCATGTGCAGTTGCAAAATCCTTTTATGCAGTGCAACTTCTTGATATTAGGTGAAAAATTCATTATGTGCAGTATTAACATCATGTTATGGTGTATTAAAACCATTATGTATGGTGGTAAAACCTTTATGTATTGTGGTGAAAGCTTTACATGCAATTGTAAATCCTTTATATGATGTGACAATTTTATAATATGCCGTTGTTGAGTTATTATAATATGAGGTCAGTTCTTTACATGATATGATCATTTCATTATATGGAGTGGTAACTTCTTTATATGCAGTCGTACCTCTTTATGATGAGGTTGTAAACTGGTTCTCGCTGAAAAGTTTTAATGGGGAGGAGGTCTAGTTTTATTTTGAAAAAGATGTCGCGTTCATTGTGACGATGCACATTTCCTGGTCAACTTGTTGTTTGTTTTGAAGAGAGAGAGAGAGAGAGAGAGAGAGAGAGAGAGAGAGAGAGAGAGAGAGAGAGAGAGAGAGAGAGAGTTTATCTGTCCTTTAACATCGATATCATAATATCAATCATTAAACCCATTTTGTGTGAAAAATCGAATGTATTATTAGTAGAGTATGCTTTTAATTTAAGCGTAAAAGAAAATACAAAAAATGAAGCAAACGTTTTAAAATCAAAGTCGAAAGACCTTTGTTTCGATGTACCAGGTAGATGCTACTCCTCGCTGAATAATGCCTCCAACACAAAAGGAATAGACAGTTTTTTATTCATAGACATAAATAAAAATTATTTTTCATTTTTCTTAAAATTAATTTGATTTTTAAGAAATAATAATGAAATTGGTTGGTCTTAACCTCTTTGTATGGTTGTTTCATCCACTGTATAAAATTAAAGCTCACCGGGCATGTATTTTTGTATTTTAAATCCTACAAAGAAGGTGTTGCAGTACGTCCTGTGCTATTTTCCATAAAGCTGTTGCAGATATCTTCATATCATTTTTATAGGACCATTTTATACGCGGATCAATACAAAATTTTCAAGGGGGGAGGGGGGGTGCGATGAATACTGAAGTTTGCCGAAGGGGTGGGGGGAGGTGGGTCCGAGGCAAATGTCATGGAAATTTTAATTTTTCTGGGGCGGGGTCCACCCCGCGACCCACCCCCACCCCCGTTCAAGACCCTCATGCATTAAACAAATTGTAAAATGGTTTCACTGAAAAATGTGACTGGTTTCATGGCATATCCGAATTTTGTTTCAAAGATTGGCATGATCACCGCTTATATATCAGGTATATAAAATTATAAAATCTTTTGGAGAGAATGGATTATAGAAAAGAACATGTTTCGGCAAAACTTTAATTTTTAAATACTCGATTAATAGGTTAATTCTATACTCTGCATAGTTGAGAATTAAGATACATCAAACCTCCCAGTCGAAAATATAAATGGTACACGCGCGGTATCTTATTTTTTAGTCTTTTGCGTAGGTTGAATGTAAGCATGCATGCAGTAGATTATATCAAGGTCTTGAATTTGTGACACATGATGCCATCTGTGCAGTGAAAAACAAAATTGAGATAGTGCATTATGTAATTGTGCACAAAATTGTGTTCAATTTCCGATGCTATGAACCACATATACTATGACCACAGATGTACATATTGATTTACAAATATACATATAAAAGGCAATCAAATTTCATGACGAGTGTAAAGAAGGATAGCGGCATTGAAGATATTTCTCAACAAAGTAAAAGGTACGAAATCATTTTCCTTCGATCTGTGTTTGTACATAGTTTCAAAATAACATATAATAATTATTAACTTAACTTTGAACAAATGACCGCTGACTGCTACTAATAGAAACTAGTAGACAAATAAGAAAATGCCTTATTGAAGCGCCTCTTAATTTCTATCAATAATTAAGCCATCAAATGTGTAAAGTTATATATATGCCTCATCTATTTATGAATAAGTAAATAACGAGGGGGGGGGGGGGCGGGGGGGGGGGCGACTTAAAGACCTGTGGTATGTGCATGAATATTTAAAAGCATTTTGTTATGGTGGATTATAATGACCCACAAGTTTTTATGTGAATATTTAAAGTATTCTTGAGCTAGTCTGTTCTTGGTGTCGGTATATATACTTGATATTGTATGGGTTTGTCATCCGGTGTCTGTATAACAAAGTTGTTTCTTCGCGATGTATCAAACCATCGGCAATTCATGCATAAAAAATACGTCTATGAAAAATCACATAATCTTTATATACAAATCGGCTAATTACAGGAACCACTTATCGGTATATACCAGTATATACACATTGGTTAATTACGGGAATTATACATATTGGTTAATTATGGGAATCACATATCGGAATAATTATTTAATGCTTGAGCATGCAGTCAATAGACCCGAATTTTTTCCCTTGATGCAGGGAACAGCTAAGTATGTAGTATGATCTATTGCCCGAGGGCAATAGATCATACTTAGCTGTTCCCTGCACCTTCGGAAAAATATTCGGTTCTATTGACAGCATTAAATAATTGTATAATAACGAATAAAGGCAACTTCAATCAATAAAACACAAAATATTATTCTTTGAAAGAATTTTCCAGGTTTCCGTACCAATTTGCACAGATAGTGCTGCCCTACTTTGCATGCACATCGAACACGTGTGTCGTTCATACAGAGTGCATAACGTCTGCATCTTTCTGAAATCCCGGCGGCACTACTACCAACACAGTAGATAGATGATAGTACACTGGCGTCGGAAGCAAATTGAAAGTGGGGGGCTAGACTAATCCTCAGAAATATTGAGAAAAAAGTAATTTCCAAAATCCGTGGGGGGGGGGGGGGGGGGAATCATGAATCAGGAAATCAGGAAATCCAAAATCATGAAATTCCTAATTCGTGGGGGGGGGGGGGAGCTCTGAATCCCACTTCTCAATCTTTCAAAGTAAATTTAGGAACAATACTCTTTCCTGCGAGAAAAAGTGGGGACAGTTTGCAGACAAGGCAAGAAGTTTAAAAAATGTAAATATAAGCATTAAACCATTATTTCTTCAAAGATAATTATAGTCTCATAGCTAACGCGCGTTTATCAATTGGTATGCACACACCACTGCAGTTATGAGACTGTAACTTTTAAAAAATAATGATTCAATGCATAATTAAATTTCTACAAAGATCTAGAAGTAGAGGGGGGTATTAAATTTCTACAAAGTACAATCATTTTTTGAAATTTATTTTACTTCTAAAATTAAACGCGTACTCTACTAAAAATTCATTCGATTTATCACACATCGATGTATCAAGAACAGAGAATCTCTCTCTCTCTCTCTCTCTCTCTCTCTCTCTCTCTCTCTCTCTCTCTCTCTCTCTCTCTCTTCAAAACAAACAACAAGTTGACCAGGAAATGTGCATCGTCACAATTAAATCGGCATCTTTATCAAAATAAAACTAGACCTCCTCCCCATTAAAACTTTTCAGCATTAAAACTTTTCAGCGAGAACCAGTTTACAACCTCATCATAAAGAGTTACGACTGCATATAAAGAAGTTACCACTCCATATAATGAAATGATCACATCATGTAAAGAACTGACCTCATAATATAATGACTCAACAACGGCATATTATAAAATTGTCACATCATATAAAGGATTTACAATTGCATGTAAAGCTTTCACCACAATACATAGAGGTTTTACCACCATACATAATGGTTTTAATACACCATAACATGATGTTAGTACTGCATATAATGAACTTATCACCTAATATCAAGAAGTTGCACTGCATAAAAGGATTTTGCAACTGCACATGAAGAGTGTACATATAACATAACGATTGAACAATAGTTCATTATGAGTTTAGCTCTGTATGAAATGAGTTTATCATATCATATAAAGATTTATTCATAGCATATAATGAATAAACTACTGCACATAATGATCTTACGACTTAACGTAATAATGTTACCACTTCATATAAAGATTTTACCCCTGAATATAATGGTGAAATAATAGTATATAATGATGTTAGCACTGCATATAATGATGTTAGCACTGCATATAATGATGTTAGCACTGCATATAATGATGTTAGCACTGCATATAATGATATTACTATTGCAGATAAAAAATTTACCAATTCATATAATATGAAATTGATCTTAAGTCAGCTATGGCATTCCATAGATTTGGCCAAGAAAGAAAAAAGAGACAGACTGACAAGGATAGGAACAAAGGGAAGATTGTCATCGGAGACTAGGAATTAAAACCGAATTAAACTTAAGTTTTTATCATGAAGTTGTAGGGGTTTTGCTAGTCAGGTTCGTACGTGCTCCATGTGTTCCATGTCTTTACTTTATAAGTTATGAACCACGAGTGGATTTTCGTTTAGAGAAATTTTTGAATAAATAAACACTCTCAGTACACGCATCCCTCAGGAGAGAGGTATTCACTCATTTTACCGTGTCGTTGATGCTAAAAATGTGGTTCGTCTTTATCATGTTTATTAGACATAATTAGCAATTTATATCGTTCTACATTAATGGATAACGGTAAAGTAATGCTTCGAGTATCATCTGATTTAAGACATGAAAAACGTGATTCTAATTTGTAAACAAACTGTTCTTCCATCGTGTTTTCAATACTAGGTTTTCCTGCACTCATGCGCAGTGGCGTTACAAATGGCCAATCACATTAATATTCATCAGACGTGTAACAAAGTGTAGAGACAAATAAGTAAAGAAAGAATCTGTTTTACGGGCCTAGAGTTTGTGAAACGTCTAATTATAAAAGCATGATGTATATTTTTACTAAAACTCATGTCAAAACTTTTACTCCAAATACGCCACATATACTTTTAAGGATGACGTTTACTCAAAATGAAAAAAAAAATTCACTGATGATAATGAAAAGCCATCTATTGTATGTTATAGACCTTTGATTGTAGTGTTATTCTTCTCTTTCAAAAAAGTATGTCAATGATCTACTTTTTGAGTTAATGGCAATTGAATAAATTTTGAAAAATAAAAAAAAAAAACCCATAAAATTTTACACTACGATTGAGATTTTCTTGATTGTGAAAATATTACAAGTAATTAAACACTTTAAAAAACAGTTTATGAATGGTAGTGGCACCAAATAGGTAGTCCATCCATAACTGAGGTGAATTTATCAATTTTGATTGATATTAACTATATTTAATATCTATTTTAAAATCATTATGAGGCCGACATAAGCCAAACTCGGGAATATGTATGCAGTCGATGAAATGAACTTTTTGCACATGGAACTTTTTTAAAGAGTTGTCTTCCCCATTAAAAAATTTTAAAAATTCAATTATTAAAAATATTTACGGTAAATAGGAGTTTTTTTTAGCACCATCAAAGAAAAGGAAAGCTTTTGTAACTCTTTACCAAGAGATTTGTGCGAAAATTATTTGTATAATAAAGATATATTTAAAAATGCACTTTTCCCCATGGACTTCAATGTTAACTTCAAGATGGGATAATTTTTTTAAAATTATATATATTTTAAAGATGAATCTTTATCATTAAATAAACCCCTTAAAAATACACTTTTTAGCAATCAAACTTGCAATCTATTAGATATGAATTTTTATAGTTATGGATGGACCACCTTAAAATATTCCAGTCCAAATTTCCTCTATCAGTTTTCAAATCCCTACCCATTTTTGATCCAATTTTACCAAAAAATTTAATTATGATAATTTTTTTTTATATAAATATTGTACAGAATTCAATCATGTTTTGCTTAGATGTTCCTACAATGTCAAACACGTGTGCTATTGTATTTGTCGTGTATCATGTGTGCTTAACTCTTCACTTTTTCATTCAGGAGGTACGTGTTTATACAAAATACGTCTCTCTTGTACATACATGTACCTGTTTACTTGCATATGCTTAAGATATTGCATGTGATTTCTATTATTTCTTGCTCATTTAAAGAGGTTCGTTCCTCTGTTTTTGGGTAGCCATTTTAGTTCACCTCTATTTTGGAAATAATGCATCATTTATTGATTCTACTCATAAATTCATATTTTATAATGCCAATTATAAACTATTTTAAATAAAATAGTAAAGGAAAAATTGCATATTTATAGAGTTTATTATGGGACTATATTTTGTGGCGGAAGGTTTTAAAGAAGAAAATAAACATTTTTCATAACTCGGTTGTTTTAGAGTACCGTCACTTTAGCTTCCTTATTTTCAGTACAAACAAAATTTCCAGATAGTTTGTGCATTAGGATATCTTCATTTCGTTTTGAAAAAACATATTTTTACAATTTTTTAATATTTCTATCGACACATATTGGCAAATTTAACTTATATTTCATAAAAGTTAAGAAAAAATGAACATATTTTTACAATTGTTTAATATTTCTATCGACACATATTGGCAAATTTAACTTATATTTCATAAAAGTTAAGAAAAAATGAATTTAAATTTTTGGCTAAAATTAGCTTATTTCATGCCATATCTCAATTATTACATAATAGACACATACTTTTGGCTTTATTTTCTGAAATTTGAAGATTTTTCTGACAAGTTTATCATAATTTAAGAAAAAGTTTGAGACTTTTAAACAATTTTATTTCATGTTGAATCGGTAATGGATAAAAACAGCGTTTTATCAGTGCAAAAAGGTCAAAATATCAATTAGGCGAAGAAATTGTAACATATTTCTTTAATATAATTTTAATTTCATTTATTTTAAATAGTTTAAATTTGTATTTGATGCCATAGTTCATTTCGATAATAAAATA
Source organism: Magallana gigas (assembly GCF_963853765.1). NCBI lineage: Eukaryota > Metazoa > Mollusca > Bivalvia > Ostreida > Ostreidae > Magallana > Magallana gigas. The sequence continues at coordinate 5,834,247 of NC_088854.1, read as the reverse complement.
TTGAGAGAAAAGCGATTTATGCGCAATATGCACATTGAGTGCAGAAAGGTCATATTAAATACACCCTAGCGCCAAATGAAGCATATAGACCCAAAAATTTTGTTTTAAATTTTGGTAAGGCTATGTGTGTAGATTTTTGAAAAATACTTTAGAAAAAAACTTTAAGACTTTTGATTGCAGGATCCAACGTCCTTAAAACTTATTTCATTGCTTTTGGTACTGATGTCCTACTTTCACTTGTTTTGAGGACATTCAATACTTTTTTTCATTCAAAACTTTTATAGTATTAAACTACTCATATAGACCTTATTCTGTTGGCAAAAAATTTCTATAAGGTCAATGATCAAAATTTTGAGATATGGTGTCTTTTATGGTTTTTTTTTTTTTTTTTTTTTTTTCATTTTTCAATATTTATGCAATTCGTGCCATACCATTATTTTAATGAATAAGTGAGGTAAAACCAACAGAAAATATGCAAAATTATATAGACTAAAATGTAGTGTTTGGCTTATATATATATATATATATATATATATACATATATATATATATATATATATATATATAAGCCAAACACTACCCAAATACATGTATAAACTCAGGGTAAGTCTCAAAAGTTTAAAAAACCATATTATACTGAATTCAAAAGTAATAAACAAACACATTTATTAACAAATTAATTGATTAAAACACATATATAACATACACTCTCCCCTCCAAATGAATGACGTCCGCGTCATATCAAAAACTTACTTACCTGACACGATTATAGTAAAATATATACATATTGTACTGAAATTCAAAAGTAATGAAACAAACACATTTATTAACAAATTAATTGATTAAAACACATATATAACATACCCCCCCCCCCCTCCTCCAAATGAATGACGTCCGCGTCATATCAAAAACGTACTTACCTGACACGATATCCATCAACACGCGCAAACTCTGCGGATTATTATTTTCAAAAGCGCCTGATTTGCATAATTATGTTAGACACAGAGCTTTCTGCTGCCAATCTGGTACCAGATTCTTTTCCTTCAAAAGATTAACTGCAGATTTAGTAATGTACTCATCTGATCTCAACCAATAAGATGGTTGTCGACGTCTTTGAGGCCTCGGACTTGGACTCTTATCCTCTGGCGATTATTCTGATGAATCTGATAAATCTGTTGGTTCCTCTCTATCAGCTGCATCTGCTGCACTAGCTTCTTCAACGTCTGGTTCTACATCGTCAACTGTACTAACAGTTTCATCCTCTGAGGCTTCATCTTGTAAGCCATCGACAGAGTCTGTTCTTGGAACCAAGTAGTTCACCTCCCCATCTGACGTCTCATCATAAGTACCAGTACAAGTCTCCATTTCTGGTATATCTCTGTGCTTAGTTTTTGTTCTTGGTGCTGGTTTAGGTTTTCTTGGTCTCTCATCTTGGTCTAATTCTACACAAGTACTTCCTATTGGCAATCCCATCTTCTCGTCTTACTGTGTACACAGGTATGTCTTTGTTTGGTTTTGTGATAACCAAATAGGGCTCATCCTCCCACCTGTCTGCAATCTTATGTTTTCCATCAAAGGCAACTTTCTTTACTAAAACTCTATCCCCTACATCAATAGTAGCTCCTTTCACTTTAGTGTCATAGTCCAAACGTGGGCGCCAATTTTGAAGCACTTGTTGTTAAGAATCACAACGCTGCGTGTAAGGTTCTCATGTATTTAATCTTATGAATCCTGTGATTTCAATAAAACACATTTACACATATTATCACAGTCACTCAAATAATATTTAATCAAGTATCTGACATACAAATACCAAAAGTAATATTAAAGGGACATAATTCATATAATCTTTTCCTCAGAATTTAATACATTAAACATTAAGAATATTTCACTTTATAAATACATATCACGTTATTCTATTCTTGTAAATATACAGGAATTACTTTTATAAGAGGTGCAAATAAATCAAATGCCCAATTTATAGTTCAGACAATTAAATAAATAGAAAATATAACTTTTCAATTCTTTTCAATAAGATTGTCAAAATGCTCTTATTACATAAATAATACTTGTTCGATATATATATATATATATATATATATATATATATATATATATATATATATATATATCTGGAGTTTGCCTCCTAGATCCTAAAGGGACAGGAATGGGACAGGGACATACGCACTAATGGCAATCAAAAGTGATGATCACACCCTCTTCTATGCACAAAACACACACATACACTTATCTTGCACACAATATAATTTTAAAGTAAAACACATGTATTTTACATGTATTAATATAAAACATTACTTTACTTAGTTGAATTATAATTTAAAGCCTCTCAATACCTTAGCAATTAATTAACACAATTTTAGATTATATTTACTAAGTTTAATAATTGTTTTAAAAGTTAATTAAACACCTTTTTAGCCTTTAAGGTTTAAGAGAGATGTACTTAAATAACTAACCTATTTATGAGCAGCCAACTTCCACAAATATTATCAATCAATGAATAAACCCTCCTTCCTTCTTCAAAGGCTAAACAAATAATACTAGAACATAAGAAACATAAGAAACTTCCCTCCAACAGAATCACCTGACCAAAATTTACTGCCCAAACAGGTTTAGATCCAAAAATAGAACTTCAAGACAAGCCAAACACTACCCAAATACATGTATAAACTCAGGGCAAGTCTCAAAAGTTAGAAATACCATTTATTAACAAATTAATTGATTAAAACACATATATAACATACTCCCCCCTCCAAATGAATGACGTCCGCGTCATATCAAAAACTTACTTACCTGACACGATTATAGTAAGATATATACATATTGTACTGTAATTCAAAAGTAATGAAACAAACACATTTAATAACAAATTAATTGATTAAAACACATATATAACAAAAATATAAAATCCTAACTTTTAATATTAGAGTACTTATAAAAATGTTTGAGCGGAAAACAAAATCTGCAAAATTTAGTCCGACTTTCCCCTATTTGGCTAAAAGTCTATTTTTGTTTAAGCCTAATTCCATATTTTAGTAGAAATATCAAATGTTATGTCAATAATAATTCATTTCATAATTACTTTTTGTGTTTAGAACAAATTTTACTCATGAAATTGAACTTTATAACAATCCGAATTTGAGACTTCCAACCCTGAGTAAACAACACCCTTAATTGAAGCGGCTTTCTAGGTCATCAGAAATGAAAAAGTACGGAGCATTGTTTTTGTCATAATTTGCAAAGAATGTAACTATAAGAAATAAGGTATCTTTTTTTGGATGTATATCGGGATATTAATACTGGTTGGTCACGTGATCAAATCCCATAAAGCCTGAAGGGTTCCTTTTTCAGTTTCATTTATTACATCTTCGAACAAAAGTGGAGAGGGAGGGAAATCCAAGCTATTTCCATTTATTATACATGTATATGTAAAGTTAAGAAAAGTGCCTGCTGCAAAAAGCAGCATCATGACAATAACTACCGCCATGTGAACAGACATATTGCCATATTGCGCTAAGGCGCGTTATTCAAATTGTCTGCTCACCTGACGGCAGTTATTGTCACCACGACGTCAAAAATAAATCATTCAATGCTATATATTTACATTCCAAATATTTTTTGCATGTAAAGTGTGTGAAAAGACACTGTAGTTATAAGACCGTAACACACACAGGGTACTCAAAGGTTAGAATGACTAGTTTTATTATGACGTCACAAACGTTGAACGCTGTAAAATGCAACGTCACAAGCGAGAATCAAAGTTCACGCTTGTGGCTGTTACAGTGGCTCTTCCAAATTTTTTTAACTTACCCTTAGGATAAAACAGAAATTTTGACGTATAAATCACATTTGCAGACAAGGCAAGATGTTAAAAAAATGTAAATATAAGTATTAAATCATTGTTTTTTGAAAGATATAGTCTCATAACTGCAGCGGTGTGTGCATACAAATTTTCATAACGCGCTTGCGCGCGTTACTCAATTTGTATGCATACACCGCTGCAGTTATGAGACTATATCTTTCAAAAAATAATGATTTAATGCTTAATTAATACACGTTATCTGAATCATTTGGTCATATTTACATTCTACATTATTTTAAGTGTGTGGAAAGCTACTGCAGTTATAACACTGTAACAAAAAACAGGGAACTGAAAAGTTAAAATGACGTGTTTTATTATGACGTCACAAACGTTAGATGCTGTAAAGTGCTACGTCACAAGCGAAAATTAAAGCTCACGCTGGAGACTGTTACAATGGCTCTTCCATTAATTTGAACATACCCTTAGCATAAAACAGGAATTTTTACGTATAAATCACATTTGCAGACAAGAAGTTAAATCAAAGTACTGATAGTACTGAAAAGCGCTAACCTAGCTTGATTCTAAATGAAATATTCTTTGTGCAAGCTTAGTTAGAAAGAATCGATTTGATTTTTCTATATTTCAACTTCTGGTTAGGTGCTGAAAATCCTTATCACTGCGTGGCAGCCCCTGCAATGATGTACGTAAGCAACCCGCACCTTAGATTCACAATAGCGCATACTTTATTTTCAAAATAGCCCGTGCAACTATGTGTGTAAACCCCTGAAACTGGTTCCCTAACAAGTTTAAATGATGTATATTTCTGCTCATATGGGGCGGATATTTGATGAACCGGAAGTACATAAGCATTGAATCATTATTTTTTGAAAGATATAATCTCATACGTGCAGAGTTGTGTGCATACAATTTTCATAACGCGCGTACTCAATTTGTATTCACACACCGCTGCAGTTATGAAACTATATCTTTCAAAAAATAATGATTCAATGCTTATTGACAGTCAGGTAAAAGAGCTAAAAAAGTCAAGTCTCCCGGGGAATAAATATATTGATACACCTCATTATAATAATATACAATTATAGCTTTTTGATGCGATCAATACATGATTTTATAGTTCTGATGAGAGTATATCGACCAAGTCCGAGGTTGATATACTTTCATCAGGTCTGTAAAACCATGTATTGACCAATATCAAATGGCTATAACTGTTTTATTATAATAAATCAAAATATAATTTTCTTCATTCTCTTCAAGCGTATAATATTAAAATATTTTTTTTATAATTAGTACTCGACTATCGCTCGGTCACACCGATCATCGACTAAAATTTTATTAGTCGATAACTCGTAATAAAGTTAATACAATTTCAAAAATATTAAAATCTTTTATTATTTTTTATCATCGCGGTAATTTTTGGGCTACGAATGTAAAAAAAAAAACAGCTTTCTTTCTTCGACATGTTTGATCCATTAATTACACTCTTTTAATATGGTGTCCCTGGTGGATTTTTGAAGCGGCTAATAATTGATCTCTTTTTATTTACTTAGGCAGACATGTACTTGTGAACAATCTGTGTTTCTTCTAATCATTATTGGATTAGTTGATTGCATAATCAAAAAAATAATAATATCAATAATTATCACAAGGCGTTTGTTTTTATAAGCAATAATCTTTGAAAATTGATAGGACACGGACAGTTATCTAATTGACATTGAGCAAGTCACATTTGATTTGCCTAAGATGTTATGGAGCTCAATTATGCGTAAGCTTTAGGAGGGAAAAGCCAGAACATTTTAATGAAATACTTTTCAATTTATTTTTAATCAAAAACATTAAGTCTATCTTATAAGTTTATCTTTTTTTAAGTTCACCTACATATTATAAATTATAATGTATAGGTGTTGATTTCACTATTATGGCGTCACAATGTCGCACGTGCCAAAACAAGTCATGCAAATCTGTTTTAGTAAAATAAGGTCTATTAACTCTCTAACTTTAGTATAGCAAGGTCTATAATATACATATATTACATGGCTTTGAGGGCGACATACCAGAGTATTTGCCTCGAGGTGACAGGAAAGCCCTGTTATGTCGCCCGATGTCGAAGTTCTTCAACTTTAATATTTCTTGTTGGCGCAGATGTTGACTCGAGGGTGTTATCAAAAGCAGATAAAAATTATGTGAAAAATGCTGTTTTTAGAGCACATTGACTTCCGTCCGGTTCATTTATTGTTTGTAATGGGATATGTATATACAACGAGGAAGGGAACGTTTAATGGGAATTTTTCTCTGTTCAAAACAAATACTTTTAACAGCCGTGTAAACTGTTGATAATAAGGTGAGAATTAGTAATGACCTGTGCAAAAGGTGAGAAAATTAGGAAGTGGGGAATAATAGGTAAAAACAAGGAAGCTGGTAAGTTGGAATCCTTATGATGTAATTTCCGTGGTCATCATTTAAATGGTTGAGTTTATCCTTCGACGTACTATCGTTATCAAGATTGCATAGTGAAGAAATGAGAATTTTAACCTGCTTAAATCAAACTAAAATTCATTCTATCAACTATTTGATTAAATTTGCGCAGTACCCAGAGGCAAATATTTGCGTGAAATAAAGTGTCAAAGGATTTGGCAAATATTTGGGTTTTTTTAATAAAAAAAAAAGTCATATCCTATGCATTTTGTGTTAAGATTATGCCATAAGTGGAAATTAAAACAACATAAACTTGTTATAATCCAACAGGAAGATAAACGGATATTCTATATTGTCCCGCAAACCCACTGTGTATGTGTGTGAGGTTTTGTTTTGTTTTGTTTTTTTTTTGTTTTTTTTGTGCAAGTATTCTCTGGCATTTTTTCTCGGGGACCTGTGGTTGGAAATTTATTTACTCTGAGTGGGCATAATATTAGCTACAATCACTGTAAAACTTGCTTTTGAAAATCCCCCTAGCTTCTTTTTAAAGATGATTGTGTAGAATTTTAATGTATACCTTACCAGGGTCGACATGAATCTTTTTTATTTTTAAATGCTCAGATCTCTGTAATTATAGTCGATATCCTCAGCGTCTAGTGCTATCGATTTCAATTACAGACATAATTCATATAAACGAGTAAGTATGGTAATTTACTGCGCGAGATGGGGACGCAGACCATACCTTAAAGTAAAATATTACTAACAACCTGGAAGGGGCATGGTCACGCTTTTGTTCAAAATTTATTTTTCCGTTTTATCTGGGTTTCTCAAAAGAAAAATTCGGTTATTAATATGTGGAAATGTCGGCCGGGCGGGCGGCTGCCAAAAGGGTACCCACAAATTGGAACTGCGCCATTCAGTCACCTTTCCAGACCATTCAGTTACCATTCAGTTGACTGAATGGCAGAGGTTTATCCTGTGACAGATAACTCCTCCTACAGTTTTCAAGGTAGGAAGTTGTTGTTTTGCCGATCAATTGCACATACATCAGTGATGTGCATATTACTTGGACTTTCATTTTTGATCATTTATGACAAAAGTACCAGCTGCTGAACTTAGTCATTTTTTCACGTTATATTGCATATGTCGGAAGATACTAGTAGGAAGTTGTTGTTTTGCAGATCGAATTTACTACATATATCAGATATGTGCATATTTCTTGGATTTTGATTTTTCAGCTGTTGAACTTAAATATTTTCTGTAAAAAAAAAAATGCATATAGAATACCCCATTTCTCTTGATAGGTAGTGTTAATCAATTCCGGGTTGACAAATGGATTATGGATACTGTTCACACATACTGTGTTTTCTCTAGTTATTGTTGACAATGCTTCAGTAAAGCATTTCTAATAGTTACCAAAATTTGAGTGTCAGTCGTCGAGTTATAGGCAAGATACAGAGATCTGGTCATGTTTTGATTACATTTTGAATGTTGAAAAGATAATTCCAGGTTAAGACCTCAAATGAAAGTGACAAACGCTGGAAACTGATCAAAACGAATTAAGAGAGAAAATTCAACTTGAAAAAAGAACATTTACCGGTATTGTGTACCAATCATGCGCGGATCCAGAAAATTTTTCCAGGGGGGGGTCCGAAGGATAATTGTGTTTGCCAGGGGGGGGGGGGGTCCGAGGCATATTTTCGCGATAATTTTACTATGTAAATTTAATAAATTTTCATTTTCCAGGGGGGGTCGGGACCCCCCCGACCCCCCCTCTAGATCCGCGCATGCCAATGTACTTGTAATCTAAAACATGGCCCGGGCTTTGTTTACATAACAAAGAATTATTAGCTCTATATCTCGCTTATTACTCTACGACTGACACACAAATTTTGGTTGATTATTAAAAAGGCATTACTGAAGCATTGCAAACAGAAAAAAAATTAAAAAAAATCGTGACCAAATTGTGACGATGTCCTTTTATTATTGATACGATCTTTTATTCATTAACGGGCCCGGATCATATTTAAATGTGTTTTGTGAATATTCTTTGCAATAATTTCTTTCGTAATTTACATTCAAAGATAAATAATTTAAAAGCGTTTCAAATATTAAACATTGAGCCATCGTCCCTTGTGGCTGTTTCAAATCTAAAGCAAACCAATAGAAAGATACATGTATACAATAACTGTGACATACCTTAACATACTGTCACTCCTTTGACAGAACACGTGCTCTAGATGACGTACAATTTGATTGCGATCGACCAGTGTTATTATTGTGTACTTATTCTATATATGTAAAGTTTCATAAACAATATGTGCTTCAAATTTAATCACGCATGATACTGCGAACTGATACGCTCTTTGTGAAATGATAGTAGGTTTGACAGTGAACTGGACGCACTTGGAGGGTATGTCTTTAAAAGGTGTATAAACCCTGTCAAAAACGGGGATTCATAGCATGTCCATGTCTGTAATGAATCTATATTTTGCTAGATATGAGAACATGCGTCTTTACCTGTGGAATAAAATTAAACTGTTTACCTCTTCGTTTTCAGGCACAGGATATTAACTCAAATCCGAACTCATTTCCTGGAATTGGCCGGATAAAAGTAATGTATAGTTTGAATTTATATTGCTCTAAGATAATGTAATGTTGGTAAAGGATGTACCGCATTGTATGGAAATCTTACTCAAAACATAGCCCGCAAAAATATTGAGTTATACAAAACAAAGACAGTTTTTAAGTTGATTTTTAAGACTGCCTAGACAGTGAATGTTTTTCAATATCCTACATTCAGGTTATGATTACAACTAATTGAATGCAAACCATTAATTATAGGACTAAATTTTTGTGTTTGCCCCAGTCTGAACTATGGGTATTGGAATTTAAAGCAGATCCTTGTTTGACTCTTTGAAGCATCAAAACAAACCTTGAATAACTTTATACGGAATCAACACAAGCTTTGCAGGATTCCTAGCTCTGTCATGTTGTAAAATTTGAATTTACCAGGTGGCAGTTAAATTAATAGCTTTTAAAAAGACAGTCATTGCATCATTTTGTAGATAATTAATGCAATGACAGTTGACAATTTATTCATGCTCATAACTGCATAATTTACAGTGTGGAAAAAAATCCAATAAACTGTATTACATTATAATACAATACATGCGTTGAAGGGTGAAAATTTAAAAAAAATGAGAAGATCGGGGGGGGGGGGGATAGAATTGATAATTAATCTAGAGGCTAACTCCTCCATCAGTTATAGTTTTAATGAGTTTACAAAGATTATTCAACTTTTTTTCAAATTATTAATTAATATTAAATAGTTGTTGAAATGAAATGTAAACATTTGGTTGCGTGTAGATATGTTTAAAACTCTCTTATTTTTAATTGTTACATATGTATGATAAAAAAAATAATGACAATCATCTCCTATCTCATATGGAACATTAACAGTTTTCACGAGGTATATCATACCATCTACCTCGGTCTATAGGCAATTTTGCATTACCAGTTCTTAAATTACAAAAAGAAAATCTCTTATATTTAATAGGCAGATCCAATAAGTATTTTTTCAAGGATAATGAGGACTAAAGATTCTATAGCTAATATCTTTTGATAAACTAAACAATTTGCTATTCAATAATTGCTTCAATTGGCGTAAAAGTACATGTATTTGAAAAACAGCTTTCTTAAGCCACTGGGTATTTACATTTTGTTTGCACAAAGATAAAAGATAGACCAGAATCATTTGATATATTTACAACAGATTTAAACCAGAGTCTGTACGTTTTACCCATTAAATATTGTAATGTTGGCCAACTATTATTTTGTGGGGAAAGAACAAGTTTTCTCTAAAATGCAATCTTGCGAATTTTACCATGAATTATTCAAGGGTGTCATCCCAGTTCTCCACAAATCATATAATTTAGTGTTGAAGACTTGGTTTAAGATATGTGTACAAAATTCAGATGCAATTTTTCAACCAGTGCATTATTACACAACCCCCTGTCGTCACATCCATAGAGTGAAATAGGTTTCACAATTTTGTCAAACATATCTTTATGATCAATTCATAAATTGTGTTTTCTACATTTGCAATAACATGTACTCTATGCATAGCTTCGGTAGCCTTTTCACAGAGATCTTTGACATTGAGGTTAAATTATCCATTTTTACAATTATGCAGACACTGCATTACATCATAAAGAGCCCATTCAGGCTTTTTAATATTTCAACACATTTAGAAAAGCAAACATGGTTTTCCCTTAATAAATATCAAAGTAACAATGGCACGGGTTGTTGTTGGTGCTCTCAAGTTTAAATCTATCAAAAGCAGTCTTTATCTCTAAACGAACATGGCCACACTGTTTTGAGCATGCATATAAAAGCTGAGTAAATGTCGGAAATACCATGAATTGAAGTAAATAACGTTCTTTAGTTTTCAGAAACAATAACAATTATCCCGTCCGAAAAAATACATTAGCTTATCAATTTTATGGCGACGCAAACATTTTAAAATATGAAAACAAAAGGGTATAGTGCTTACCGATTTAGATACAAGGGTCGATCCAAAAGTCATGTCACACAATGATTCGTGCTGCTCGTGGGAGCTGTATTACAGAAAACAATATACCAGAACTTGCACAATCATAATTTTATCTTGTATGGAAAATATGATGGACTTTCGATGAATTATTAAAATGATAGAAGTTCAACCCGTTGTACATTTGTGACGTCGTGTCATAAATTAATGTTTAGTTTAACGTTTTGGAAACTTTAAAAAGCTCCAAATTACACACGGTTCGTGCACTATGTATCAAAGTACTACTATTTACGTATTATACATGCACAACACAACATATTATCTATATAGAAAAAAATAAGGAACAGCAAGTAGTTTTTATCTTTATTGATTGGCGTTTTGGTCGTGGCATTACAAAAGCAGCAATGGGTTGCCAAGCAGGACAGTCCTAATATAAGCACAGAATAGACAGCAGCAGCTCTGATGTTTCTGGTTTTCAACAAACAGCAATTTACTTGGAAGTTTTATGAATGTTTATGATTATAAAACATCTTCATAAAAGCAGCAGCAGCAAACATAAAATAAACAGCATTAATTAACTCAAGTAGCACTGGATTGATGCGGGTTGACAATTAATGAACATTAATATTGATTTTTTTTTATCATTTACAGATTTAAGATATTAAGCCTATATAAACCGTTCATGTTCAGCAACATCATAAAAAAATGAGCAGCACAAGCTGAATGGACGGGCGCCACGCCACATACCCATAAACTGAAAGCTTACGCCCCCCCCCCCCCCCACCTGAGGGGGAGTCCCATTCAACTGACAGGACGCATTTTAACAAATGTTACGAAATACTAACCTATACCCATCATGAAAGGGCTGATTCTCCGAACGCCTACTGCCCAATTATCATTTTTCAATTATACTGGGTAATTATGGGGCCTTCTAAAGGGGCACAGGTAGACTTTACCTGTTAAAAGTTTTATCAAAGGGAGTCAGGTGCAACTTACTCACTGTCCAAAAAATGTTACATGTTTTTTAATAGAGCTGGTTGCCTTATATATGCCCCCAAATTCTTGAATGCTGCACACTACTTCAAATCTTTGCAAAGAAATGAAAACTAACTGTATAAAGAACTTTTTCTTACTGAGCAATAAATGTTTAAATCACTGCACAATTCTCAACAATATGGATTTGAGCATAACATTTAAATAACTAACCATGTAAAAGCTATGGATGTCATTAAAAAGCGTAAACTGTTCCAAACCATTTAATTTAACGAGGCCGGGTCTAATTAGTTCTGCCCTAGATTTGTTCATGAAATTTTTTACCTGAATTTCTACTGATATAATTATTATTTTAAGATTAAAAAATAAGACATTTACCACACCGTTTGTTTAGGGGGTCATCTCAAAGTTTGGTAATCTTTAACATAGGACCCTATGGGATTTCGCTTGAAATGTATCAATTTTGCACATTTTTTTAAACTTCTGCCCTAGGGATTTCTTTTTCTGTTCTACATATTAAAGTTATTGCTAAAAGGCATCAAATGGTCAAACAAAAAAACCCTTTTACCTCCTGGTTTGTTTCAGGGGTCTTATCAAAGTTGATTTTTGTATGCCCAATTTCCCAGATTTGTCAGATAATGGCTATTTTGTATTTGACAAAGGCGGAAGGCAATCGGTTTTTAGAACGCAGTTCGCAGTTCGCAGTTCGCAATTGAATAGTGAACTGCGTTCTATAGAACGCAGTTCGCAATTCAAAATTTTGTGCGATTGAATAGTGAACTGCGTTCTATAGAACGCAGTTCGCAATTCAAAATTTAGAATTCATATTTGGGGCCCGCTTGCCTTATATGCAATTGAATAGTGAACTGCGTTCTATAGAACGCAGTTCGCAATTCAAAATTTAGTGCGATTGAATAGTGAACTGCGTTCTATCTAGAACGCAGTTCGCAATTCAAAATTTAGAATTCATATTTGGGGCCCGCTTGCCTTATATGCGATTGAATAGTGAACTGTGTTCTATAGAACGCAGTTCGCAATTCAAAATTTAGAATTCATATTTGGGGCCCGCTTGCCTTATATGCAATTGAATAGTGAACTGCGTTCTATAGAACGCAGTTCGCAATTCAAAATTTAGAATTCATATTTGGGGCCCGCTTGCCTTATATGCAATTGAATAGTGAACTGCGTTCTATAGAACGCAGTTCGCAATTCAAAATTTAGAATTCATATTTGGGGCCCGCTTGCCTTATATGCAATTGAATAGTGAACTGCGTTCTAAAGAACGCAGTTCGCAATTCAAAATTTAGTGCGATTGAATAGTGAACTGCGTTCTATCTAGAACGCAGTTCGCAATTCAAAATTTAGAATTCATATTTGGGGCCCGCTTGCCTGATATGCAATTGAATAGTAAACTGCGTTCTATAGAACGCAGTTCGCAATTCAAAATTTAGAATTCATACTTGGGGCCCGCTTGCCTTATATGCAATTGAATAGTGAACTGCGTTCTATAGAACGCAGTTCGCAATTCAAAATTTAGAATTCATATTTGGGGCCCGCTTGCCTTACATGCAATTGAATAGTGAACTGCGTTCTATAGAACGCAGTTCGCAATTCAAAATTTAGTGCGATTGAATAGTGAACTGCGTTCTATAGAACGCAGTTCGCAATTCAAAATTTAGAATTCATATTTGGGGCCCGCTTGCCTTATATGCAATTGAATAGTGAACTGCGTTCTATAGAACGCAGTTCGCAATTCAAAATTTAGAATTCATATTTGGGGCCCGATTGCCTTATATGCAATTGAATAGTGAACTGCGTTCTATAGAACGCAGTTCGCAATTCAAAATTTAGAATTCATATTTGGGGCCCGCTTGCCTTATATGCAATTGAATAGTGAACTGCGTTCTATAGAACGCAGTTCGCAATTCAAAATTTAGAATTCATATTTGGGGCCCGCTTGCCTTATATGCAATTGAATAGTGAACTGCGTTCTATAGAACGCAGTTCGCAATTCAAAATTTAGAATTCATATTTGGGGCCCGAAATTTTCAGGGGCATTAACTAGTGGTATTTCACCACCACTGTTAAAATATGGTGATGCAGCTTTCTCTAGTTTTTAGCTCACCGAGACGAAGTCGGGGGGAGCTTATGCTATACCCCCGGCGTCGGCGTCCGGACCTGGTTAAAGTTTTTGTTGCAGGTCCTCTATCTATATAAGTTATTACTTGTCCTATCTTCACCAAACTTGCATGGATGATGCATCTGGACCTACTTGTGGACTTGAAAGACTTGGATGCTGAATCTGGATCCTAAATTTCAGATGCTGAAGGAGGTTAGGGTTTTTGGAGCAGGTTAAAGTTTTTGTTGCAGGTGCCCTTTGATAGCAATATCTAAGTTACTCCTGGTCCTAACTTGACCAAACTTGCATGGATGGTGTGTCTTATGATACTGATCCACCAGGCAGACTTGAGTGCTGAATCTGAGCTATAGGTTTCGGATGCTGGAGGAGGTTAAGGTTTTAAGAGCTGGTTAAAGTTTTTGTTGCAGGTGCCCTTTGATAGCAATATCTAAGTTACTGCTGGTCCGTACTTGACCAAAATTGCATGGATGGTGTGTCTTATGATACAGATGCACAAGACAAGCTTGAATGCTGAATCTGAGCTATAGGTTTCGGATGCTGGAGGTGGTTAAGGTTTTAAGAGCTGGTTAAAGTTTTTGTTGCAGGTGCCCTCTGATGATAATATCTTATTTACTACTGGTCCTTACTTCACCAAACTTGTATGGTTGGTGCGTCTTATGATACTGATGCACCTGACAGGCTTGAATGCTGAATCTGAGCCATAGGTTTCGGATGCTGGAGGAGGTTAAGGTTTTTGGAGCTGGTTAAAGTTTTTTGAGTAGGTGCCCTCTTATGATTATATCTTAGCTACTCCTGGTCCAAACTTCATCAAACTTGTGTGGATGGTGCGTCTTATTATACTGATGCCCCTGAACGGCTTGAATAATGAATCTGAGCCATAGGTTTCGGATGCTGGAGGAGGTTAAGGTTTTAAGACCTGGTCAAAGTTTTTGAAACAGGTGCCCTTTGATGATGATATCTTAGTTATTACTTGTCTTAACTTCATCAGATGGTGCGTTTTATTATATTGATGCACCTCACAGGCTTGAATGCTGAGTTTGATCCATAGGTTTCGGATGCTGGATAAGGTTAAGTTTTTTTTAACAGGTCACATGTTACATAGATATTAGTACTATTTCAAACTTGCATAGTTGATTAAACTGTAATATGAATGAATCGCAGAGGAAGCTTCAGATGCAGAGCTTGATCTCAATTATCAAGGATGATAAAAAAATATTTTAGTTATTACAGGTCCTAACTTCACCAAACTTAAATGGATGGTGTGTCTTATGATACAGATGCACATGATAGGCATGGATGCTGAATCTCAGCCATAGGTTGCGGATGCTGGAGGTGGTTAAGTTTTAATTGGTGGTGCCCTCTGATGATGATATTTTAGTTATAACTGGTCCTAACTTCACCAAACTTGCATGGGTGATGCGTCTTATGATACTGATGCACCTGACAGGCTTGAATGCTAAATCTGAGCCATTGGTTACGGATGCAGGATGAGGTTTAGATTTTTGGAACAGGTCACATGTTTTATAGATGATAGCTTGCAAAGTTGATTTAACTATATTATAAATGAAACGCAGAGGTTGCTTCAGATGCAGAGCCTGATCTCCATTATCAAGGATGCTAAAGAAATCTCCTACCTCACTTAAACCTGCTTGATGTGGTTGTTGTTAAATGATATAACATGATTCCTATGATAAAGTATTGTATGATATGAAACACTATTGTTTAATATGATACAATATAATATCATATGTTATATTGTAAAAAGTTATATGATACGATATGATATGTATCATTTTTTTTTATATTTTATGATATGATATTGTATCATGATAGTGTTCTGTAAAGTATTGTATATAATGATACAATATTATATGATATTATATTGTATCTATAATATTGTATCATATAATATAATATGATATTGGTTTTTGTAATATACAATTATATCACATGAAATTGTATTATATGATATTGCTATATTATATTTTATCGTATCATACGATATTGTACAATATGATATTGGTTTATATGATATATAATTGTATCATATGATACAATATGTATTATATAAATAGTGCCTGTTTGGGAGGGTAACAGTTGAAATTGACACCCCTTCAAAAAACCATTGTCAACCGACGCGAAGCGGAGGTTGACAATGGTTTTCAAGGGGTGTCAATTTCAACTGTTATCCTCCCAAACAGGCACTATTTATTTTGTTATACTGAATGTCTTAATTTTAAAGAAAACCTAACTGCTTTTACATAGGAATAACGTGAATTCTACGGCTAACCGTACGCGCATAATTTTCGCGCATGTAACAATTTTTAATGTTACCCGTTGGTAAGTGCGTTGCTAACGCTGAGGGTAATAGAACGGATTATGAACTGCGTCTAAACAAACAAATGGCATTAATATTAAAAGATGTGAAGTTCCTTCTGCGCTCGCCCCAACAATCGCACTGTAAACAAATTATTAAGAAATGACTTTGAAAACTACTTTAAGAAAACTACCTTTAGGTGGTATGGGACACCTGACGATATCAATTAAGAATAAAGTACATTATATTTGAAATATTTTCACCGGTTTAGAATTTTCAAATTTTACAATATTTAATCAAATTAATAGATTTTAAAAATATTTTGAGAGGTGAAAATTGTAAAAACCTCATAATAAAAATACACATACCTGTGAAAGAAGTGCAATTGAAATAGTTAAAAAGGATATTTATTATATTAAGATAATTTCATTGACTCATTATCATCTTTCACTCAGAAAAATTCACAGGAAGGAAAACCGATTCCTTACGGAGATTTATAACGGGGAATGTTTACATCTTTTCTCCATTCGGAATACACTCGGAATACATCGCGCAATTTTACAACGTTATCATCCGGGCTTGCTGCAACGACATCACATTTTTACCATTGTATTGAAACCTGATCAGCTAACGGGCGTTTCGAATGAAATATCTTGGAAATTTTGCATACTTTTGAATGAACATCGTTTAAACTCTGAGGTATTTATAGATATCATGCAATTAAGCAAAATGAGAATCCAAGATATCTTGGGACAGAGTATAATAGCTTTCGATTGCTATAGGAAAAACCTTGAAATTTTCATATTTTTTTTCATTTTTTAGGTCCCAGCCTAATGTAGTACAAACCTCTTACTTTCACAGGAGTTTTCTTAATGCGCATTTTGTCTTTCCAACAAGTTTGTCCTCGGTTAGGCTTACAGTAAACAAAGGCTTTGAAATGAATGCCCGTCGTCGATTTACTATACAAAATCACGAATGTATGCTGACCCCTACCATGTTTAAAAGCTTCGTGCTTTTTATATACAATAAATTCAGCGCTAAAACTTGTTAACTATTATGGAATAGATATCAATAGATAATGTTAGGGGAAAAATATGCTTCATTTGAATCTTTATTTTTTTCACTTTTTACCGGGGCCCATAGGTATTCTACATTTTGAATTGGGAACTGAGTTCTAGATAGAACTCAGTTCACTTTTCAATTGTATATTAGCCCGATTCTTAAAAACTAGAGATAGCTGCATCACCGTATGTTCACATTAGTAGTGAAATACCACTAGTAGATGCCCCTGAAAATTTCGGGCCCCAAATATGAATTCTAAATTTTGAATTGCGAACTGCGTTCTAGATAGAACGCAGTTCACTATTCAATTGCATATAAGGCAATCGGGCCCCAAATATGAATTCTAAATTTTGAATTGCAAACTGCGTTCTAGATAGAACGCAGTTCACTATTCAATTGCATATAAGGCAAGCGGGCCCCAAATATGAATTCTAAATTTTGAATTGCGAACTGCGTTCTAGATAGAACGCAGTTCACTATTCAATTGCATATAAGGCAAGCGGGCCCCAAGTATGAATTCTAAATTTTGAATTGCGAACTGCGTTCTATAGAACGCAGTTCACTATTCAATTGCATACTGTGGTTTCATCAATATTCGTTGAATACCAATTTTCGTGGATTTCGTTGTTAAGTTGATCCACGAAATTAAATGTTCGTTGAAGTTCAATTTCAATTAACATTTTGTACTGATAGGATCATTGGCCACGAAATTACGTATCCTTGAAACTATGGTTTTCATTAAATCCACGAACATTGATACCCACGAAAATTAATGAAACCACAGTATAAGGCAAGCGGGCCCCAAATATGAATTCTAAATTTTGAATTGCGAACTGCGTTCTAGATAGAACGCAGTTCACTATTCAATCGCACTAAATTTTGAATTGCGAACTGCGTTCTATAGAACGCAGTTCACTATTCAATTGCATATAAGTCAAGCGGGCCCCAAATATGAATTCTAAATTTTGAATTGCGAACTGCGTTCTATAGAACGCAGTTCACTATTCAATTGCATATAAGGCAAGCGGGCCCCAAATATGAATTCTAAATTTTGAATTGCGAACTGCGTTCTATAGAACGCAGTTCACTATTCAATTGCATATAAGGCAAGCGGGCCCCAAATATGAATTCTAAATTTTGAATTGCGAACTGCGTTCTAGATAGAACGCAGTTCACTATTCAATCGCACTAAATTTTGAATTGCGAACTGCGTTCTATAGAACGCAGTTCACTATTCAATTGCATATAAGGCAAGCGGGCCGGCCCCAAATATGAATTCTAAATTTTGAATTGCGAACTGCGTTCTATAGAACGCAGTTCACTATTCAATTGCATATAAGGCAAGCGGGCCCCAAATATGAATTCTAAATTTTGAATTGCGAACTGCGTTCTATAGAACGCAGTTCACTATTCAATTGCATATAAGGCAAGCGGGCCGGCCCCAAATATGAATTCTAAATTTTGAATTGCGAACTGCGTTCTATAGAACGCAGTTCACTATTCAATTGCATATAAGGCAAGCGGGCCCCAAATATGAATTCTAAATTTTGAATTGCGAACTGCGTTTTAGATAGAACGCAGTTCACTATTCAATCGCACAAAATTTTGAATTGCGAACTGCGTTCTATAGAACGCAGTTCACTATTCAATTGCATATAAGGCAAGCGGGCCCCAAATATGAATTCTAAATTTTGAATTGCGAACTGCGTTCTATAAAATGCAGTTCACTATTCAATTGCATATAAGTCAAGCGGGCCCCAAATATGAATTCTAAATTTTGAATTGCGAACTGCGTTCTATAGAACGCAGTTCACTATTCAATTGCATATAAGGCAAGCGGGCCGGCCCCAAATATGAATTCTAAATTTTGAATTGCGAACTGCGTTCTATAGAACGCAGTTCACTATTCAATTGCATATAAGGCAAGCGGGCCCCAAATATGAATTCTAAATTTTGAATTGCGAACTGCGTTCTATAGAACGCAGTTCACTATTCAATTGCATATAAGGCAAGCAGGCCCCAAAAAATGAATTCTAAATTTTGAATTGCGAACTGCGTTCTATAGAACGCTGTTCACTATTCAATTGCATATAAGGCAAGCGGGCCCCAAATATGAATTCTAAATTTTGAATTGCGAACTGCGTTCTAGATAGAACGCAGTTCACTATTCAATCGCACAAAATTTTGAATTGCGAACTGCGTTCTATAGAACGCAGTTCACTATTCAATTGCATATAAGGCAAGCAGGCCCCAAAAAATGAATTCTAAATTTTGAATTGCGAACTGCGTTCTATAAAATGCAGTTCACTATTCAATTGCATATAAGTCAAGCGGGCCCCAAATATGAATTCTAAATTTTGAATTGCGAACTGCGTTCTATAGAACGCAGTTCACTATTCAATTGCATATAAGGCAAGCGGGCCGGCCCCAAATATGAATTCTAAATTTTGAATTGCGAACTGCGTTCTATAGAACGCAGTTCACTATTCAATTGCATATAAGGCAAGCGGGCCCCAAATATGAATTCTAAATTTTGAATTGCGAACTGCGTTCTATAGAACGCAGTTCACTATTCAATTGCATATAAGGCAAGCAGGCCCCAAAAAATGAATTCTAAATTTTGAATTGCGAACTGCGTTCTGTAGAACGCAGTTCACTATTCAATTGCATATAAGGCAAGCGGGCCCCAAAAAATGAATTCTAAATTTTGAATTGCGAACTGCGTTCTATAGAACGCAGTTCACTATTCAATCGCACAAAATTTTGAATTGCGAACTGCGTTCTATAGAACGCAGTTCACTATTCAATTGCGAACTGCGAACTGCGTTCTAAAAACCGATTGCCAAGGCGGAAAAGGTGATCTTTATAGTATTATTAAAGCCTTCAGACATATTTAAGTAATAAAAAAATATATAACATCACATATTAAGGGTCATTAATATAAAATACATGGTTACTGTCTTGAAATATATGAATTAAGCTATATTTAGGCGGGTTAAGAAAACGTGACAGAGGGTTTGGCCTGCTGAACCCTCTTCACTTTTTCGACCCGAGCCCAAATATAGCTTATACTTCGAGACAGTTATGTTTATTCCACAATATAACATTAATTTTACGCATTAAACGAGCCATTTTCAACAAATTTCGCTGAATATCTGCAGATAAAACTATCACGCCATGGCGTCAAACAAGCAAAAAGATGACGTCACAATACAAATGAAACGCTGCGCGAAAGCGTGCGTACTCGTTCTGTACTCGGCCTCGTTAAGAAATGAATTCAAAATGTATAAGTATTATACGATGTAAAATGGTTTGAAGCAGTTTACGCTTTATAAACCGCGAAGCTTAATAACTATATATATATATATATATATATATATATATATATATATTATATATATATATATATATATATATATAGCATTATTTTTGTTATTGCATTTTTGATAAGGTATCAAAACAGTGTTCAAATTTTAATTTTTCCATGTAAATTCTATAATTTAGAGCTTTTGAGTTATGTCCAAGACACGATGTAGTATCGATATCGATGATTTCGAAGATATTGTATCAATATCGATTCACTTATTTCAATATTATAGAACTTAAATGCATATTTACATAACTACAGCTATCCAAGACCATATCGTATCGATATCGATTTGCATATGTACAGAACTAAATCTGTCCTTATTTAACCCCAATATCGACGATATCGTATCAATATAGATTTTCCGTTTTATTTCGATATCGACGATGTCGTATCAATATCGATTTGCATATAAACACAACTACAACTCTTCATATTTTTAACATATATCGTATCGATAGGTATATATACACAACAAAAGCTGTCCATATTTATTGTCGATATCGATTTGCATTTGTGCAGAATGTAATAAAGTACTTTGAAAAACTGTGCCATGCTTATCTTAAGTTTTGACATTGTAGACGATCGAAATCATATCATTTTACAATCCTTAAATACCATCATTTAGACGTTCTTCTCATCGTTATTGATTTTGATTAAATTTCATTATCGATAGATTCAAGGGAAATCATAAGAATCAATATTGAGGTTGATATTGTCATGTTTATTGATTTTGTTATATTTGTTTAAATGCAGTTATAAAGATCTCTATTGATTAGGATATCATCATTTTTTCGATATCGACAACAAACTTGGTCTTGGACATGCCTTTGGGGATGATTGAAGAATAGATTGCCAAAAGCTTTTTAAATGATGTTTTTTTTGGGAGACTGTAGGCTTTCTAGATAATTTCTTAAGTCAAAAATAGGAAAAACTCCGAAAATGTATTACTTATTTCCTTCATATTTCATTAAAGTGACAGTTTATAACTTGATCTTTCATGACGTTTACCGGAAGTTCAAGCCCCGGTACACTTTATAAAAAAAAAAAGCTATTGCTATAAAGCATCATTGAAAGAATTTATATCCTGAAATTCATAAACCTGCAGGCATCTTTCACTTACTAGATCTTGATTTCTGCCATACGTACATTATTTTATGGTCTTATTACGAACATATTTTAATACACTATATAACTAATTTAACTGTATTAAAATATAAATGCATAATCATTTCCAACATAACTTTCTATCAGTTTACCACTGATTATCCTTTTTCGAAACCTTGTGAATTTTAATGGTCGGAATAGTTAGTACTTCAACTCTTAACATAATATTATTTATTCAGAAATTTAACCTTGGGCATACAGCCCATCAGTTTACAATAATTCACATATTACAATATAATATAAACATTAGACTCTTTGGAGTCTAAAATGGGGGGTGAAGCCCCTGATCAAGTGTTCCACAGTTCCCACAGTTCCACACATTACATGCAGTAAATTAAATGTATTAATTATCTACGAATTGAAAATACAGTTTTAAGTCAACAAGTGTTACACATAACTAAGGCATAGTATAAATTTCAAACATATGTTAACATACAAGAGAATATGTTTCCTAAATACATTGAATGAGTTTCATGCAATTTGACAATTAATTATTAGGGATTAATAAAGCACATTTAATATATTTAGCAAGACCAACCAAGGTAGATACGTGATCCGAGCCCAACAACTGAAGTAATTTAAATGTACTTGGAGACTTGAATCGGAAATACATTTGTAGTAGTCGCTTAGATATTTTTTTCATAAATTATAATATTTTGGACATTGAAGAATAAAATGAAACTCGTCTTCGATTTGTTGAGTATCACAAACATCACATAGTCGAGCCTGTCTGCTTTTACCTTGGTATCTTCCTGTTTCAATATTTAAACAATATGAAGACAGTCCTATGCGAGAAATATGTGTCTTAAGATTATTCTGGATTGGTTTTGTTAGGTATGATTGGATTTTCGAGTAATTGTGT
The DNA here is from genome assembly GCF_963853765.1 of Magallana gigas. Lineage (NCBI taxonomy): Eukaryota > Metazoa > Mollusca > Bivalvia > Ostreida > Ostreidae > Magallana > Magallana gigas. Next base: position 5,811,534 of record NC_088854.1, on the reverse strand, counting down.
TTTGCAAGATATCTGTATAAAATACACTTTGAAGAATTTTCCATAAAGGCATTGCTTTCTTGTATGTAAATATCAAAAATTCTATTCTCATATATATGTAAAAACATGCAAGGAATAAGTGACTGCTGTCCAATCCAGAATTCTCCTAGACCCATGCACATGAACAACTCATTTTTGACGTCTCTTATCCAAATGACACTAGAAGCTGCACAAATCTCGGCACTATTTCGTAAGTAATTATAAGACGATTTTAAAATACAATTTTCTGTTTCTAGTAATTTACACCAGTATTTTATAATTTTCAATTTTCTTTGTAAAATAAGCGGACGTCGACCTAATTCACTATAAATCATATAATTACACACATTACGTCTAACACCAAGAACTTTCTTACAAAATGAAAGATGTAAACGCTCAATTTATGGTGATTTATGAAAACCCCAGATCTCACTTCCATATGAAATTACACTTCCAACATATGTATCAAATAGTTGACACCGGGTTTCTGCGTTAAATTTAAATTTCTGAAGATTTCGGTTTAATCCAAAAAGTGCTTTTCTGTCCTGGTCTGCTTGTTTCTTTTGAGTTGTATTAAATTTGCCGTTACAATTCAAACACAATCCTAAATAATTAAAGGAATCAACATTTTCCAAAATGTTATTGTTGTATGTCCAGGAATGATGTATGGATCCTCCTTTTCTAAATACTAATGTTTTGGTTTTATCGGTGTTAACAGTTAAGTTCCATATAGTAACATATTCGTGTAAGAAATTTAGAGTAGTTTGGAGCTCATCTGGTGAATTTGCGAATATAAAGATGTTGTCTGCAAACATTAAAACAAACAGGTTTAACTCTCTTAGTTCGACGGGCTGACAATTATTACTAATTAAATGATTTTCTAGATCGTTTATATATATGTTAAAAAGATTGGCGACAAAACTTCACCCTGTAGTAGTCCAGTGTTGACTGTAAATTCTTTGGATATTTCACCGGCACTTCTGACGGAGGCTCTCACGTCGACATAAAGTGATCTAAGGATTCGGAGAAATTTCCCAGTGCATGATACCGGATTTTACTAATTTGTACCATAATTTTTCTCTATTAATTGTATCAAACGCTTTTTGCAATCGATAAAACAACAATAAAGTCTCTAGTTCTTATTTAACTTTTCTGTTACTAAACTATGTAAGGCAAATATTGCAGTTTGACATTGTCGCGTTCGAGTTTACTGTTTTCCGTTTTAAGCTGCTCAAAGTCTTTCTGAAGCATAGCGATGCTATCTGTCTGGCTTTTAGTGCTGTTTTTAATCTGGAACAATGATTTTTCGAAAACCTTTTGATTAGAAGAACATTCTTCGACCGTTTTTGTTTTATTTTCTAGCTAATTGACCCTGTTGGTAAGGTCTGAAACGGATTGGTTGACGTGCTTTAATGCATTTCTAGTATCGAAAACCGCGTGTTCGATTTGATCAAGTTTCTGCATTCTGATTTTAATGTCGCTGACCTGTCTGACTAGTAGCTGTGCCCAGGGTGGCGCGGTGCTAACTATCTGTGGATCTATGGGAGGGGATGGAGGGAATGCACATATTGGGAAACCGGGTGGAGAAGCTGGGAATGTAGGGTAGTGTGGCATACCTTCACGTTGTTGAATATGAATTGATGCAGGGGGGTAATAAGGTAAACTCACTTTCCCATGCTGACCGGAAGCTTGTGTTTTGGCCGACCCGTTTTCTGTTATGTCCCTGTTACTATTAATTGAGACGAGAAAGAGGTATAAACATTTTTCATTCTTCTACTATTAATTGTTGACAGTATTAGCATCTGTGCTATCATTAGGGGTCCCTACACTATGCGTCTTTTAGGGGATGTTTCACAATCAGTGTCTACAGAACTCATGTCTGATCTTCTACGCTTATTTTCTTGCTTAGTGATCGATTCGTTTTCCATTCGATAGTTTGTACACAAAACACAATTCACTATTTGGCACACACAATGTCAATATATGTAACGTTCTGGTTCGTGAACTCGAACACTCTCTGATACCTACTAGGGCGGTGCATTGAACCATGAAAAACAATCAGTACAGCTGGAATTTCAGTTTCAAATATATAGACATATAGTTACTACTTTTTGCACACAAATATATAGCTTGCAATATTTAAGTAATCAAGTTTTGTTCGAATCTGTAGCATTTCGATGTTATAGACATTTAAATTCCAATTGATTCGAGTTGATGATTCCTGCTTTACACCAGTGTGGGCCCACGTTCTTTCAAATCTAAATTCAAATAGGTAGATATTTAAATTTTTTGTTGCTTTACGCCAATTGTTTTTAAATTATTTTATTGCATCTGCGACATTATACTTTTGGATGCACAGCTGCAAAAGTTAGGTTGAATTGTTATGTATTACAACATTTAAAGAAAAGGTCCATTGATTTTGAAATGCATGAAGAATGTTTATACCTGTTTCTCGTCTCAATTTTTAAAGTTGAGAAATCACCACATTTGTTTTTTGTAAGCTTTTTTACATCTTAAAAACTCTGAATTTTTTTATTTAGGATCTTAGTGTTTCATTATTATGGGAGGCAACTTTCATTTTTTTTTTATTTTCATTTGTATGAATACAATGACACTTGTACCAATCAGTTATATTGCATGTCCACATGGTCGTTCAAACAAGCAGCATGCACTCTACTCAAGCTATATTCCACAATGTTTACTAGTATAGTATTAACCCGAGGAGAGAGTTTCGGCTGAATAAAGAAGGTTTTGAGGGACTGGATCAGTTAGCTGCGACGGTTATAAATGGGCATTATCTTAAAAACATCATTTGTACGAGAGAAAAAAAAACCCAGCTCAATATCAATTAACATGCATAGATAATATCAAACATCTGTTAGATATGACCTAATGGCCACTATTGTCTTCACGATGAGAATTGCGTATTTTATGAAGTATGTCCCCATTAACTGACATTTAAAAATTCTTAACGTGAGAATAAAGAGTTAACGGAATTCTTGGGGTCTAAAGCATGAGTAAACATATTGATCTTCCAGCGAACCACTGTTAGCCTGTGTGACCGCCTCCCCACGTAGAAATCGATATATTGTTTCATACAACTGGTGTACTCCGACGGCCATGTACGTGAATTTTAGCTTCAGCACAAATATACGGCGCCTAAGTGTTCGTCCTTCCGAGAACACCACATAGAATTAATGTTTCTACTTTCGAGGAAATGCAGCCCTGTAGATCTGTCTAGACATCTTGGAAATGTAATGTTCATTGCCTCTCAGTTTGGTGTCCTTCGGAAACGCGTTATCATTAGGATGGGTTATAGGATGTATGGATGAATGGACTATTACCGGTATGGAGTACTCATTCATAAGTATGTTACAATTGTATATGTATATCTGTCTCGACGACCTAATGGCTAATCTTTTTCATATCTAGTACGTGTTTCAATTAGTTTGACATTTCTGCAGGAACAGTGAAAGTGATGAAACATATCCAGTGGGACAGTTTTTAATGCTTATAATTTGTTCCCTAACGCGGGCGGGGGGGGGGGGGGGGGGGCATTTATATCTACTTTAACATTTCGGTATTTATCGATTTATTAGCGTGACTTGAGAAAAGAAAAATAAAACGAAACAAAACAATGGTCGTTACAAGCAATTGTGTTTGACATGCATACTACCTTGGTTAATAAAGCTCTTGTACCTGTGTCATAACTCATAAAAGGTGAGGGCTGAAATCCCCGAATCTATCGAGGTATCGTGTATGTACATAATTGATACGAGGCCTGCAAGGGGTTGTTATCACGGATTGATAACATTGTCAATGAGGAAATTGTACGGGTCTTGTCAAAGTCAGATTAGATACATGCAGCCTCTAATAGCCATGAGAGGTAACCAATGTAACGAGGTCTAATAGCCATGTGAGGTTAGCCAATGTAGCGAGGTGTATTAATAACCATGTGAGGTAAGTCGCTCCAAGTGTTTTTTTTCCCTGTCTCGTAGAAAGTATAATGTAATACTGGTATTATGTTCATTATCTTTCTAACGGGGGCGTCTAACTCTAACAACTCCTTGCAGATGCATAATAAGGTTTTAGCATTGGTGAAAAGTAATTTTATACTTTAAACACTATTTCCTTCTTTCTTCAAGGACGTCTCACAACTCTCTGCAGATTTAAATATCAGCCGAATGTTACAAACTCCCTGGGAAAGCATTCTTACAGAGACATGAGATAGGATAACCACCATTTTTTTTCTCATTCTCTAACTGGTCGTAAAAACAAACAATACACCATGACAAACGAATATTCCAAAGTATGCGTATCCGTTTTCTCTTACCAGATTCTCCGGCATGCATGTACATATTGTGTCCTCTTTCTCATAATTACCGCATGCACATATTATTAAGTGTGCAGGTCAAAAGTTTAAAAAAGTCATTAAGCCTTTACCACTCGCATTTAAGGCCTAAAAATAAGATGTCTGTAAAGTTTAGCTCTTTGTAAATACTACTATAGATAATAAGCTTGTCTTATGGAATTGAAATAAATATTGATAAATGGCCCAACTGACCAGTATCCCTGGTTAAGATCTTTTGTATTTATAGTATCATGATATGTGTCATTTGACATGAATAATTTATATTATTTTCCTAATTTGGCGACCCTTCAGTCAATGAGTACAACTACAGGCTTGGTGGGGAACAAAACATACTGTAATCAGAGAAATCATGAACTAAACAAGAAAGTCAAGATCTACAGAGAAACTGTCCCTATTTTCACCTTCGCTTTCAGTATATTATGTACTACAATACTATTCTCAATCGGATATCATCTTATGAACACTAATCGTTTTGAGCACAAAACTGTGATAAGGTCGACTGACTTGTTGCTTTTTACTTCATGTACTTAGTGTACTCCTACCGTTGTTAAATCTTCCTTCTACAGTCCCGTAAATAGTGGGGGGATGTATTTCACAGAGAACTTCAAAATATTTTGATATACATCAATAACAAGGTTGTTCTTAAATTCAATCAAGTAAATGCAATGGTCTAAGGGTGGTTTTTGATTTGTTTTCTTTTTGGTTTGTTTTGTTTTGTTGGTTTTGTTGTTTTTTTTGGAAAGGGGGGGGGGGGTTGTTGAAATAAAATGGACATAAAAAAAACACATACTAGTACAACCAAAATTGTGATTTATCTAAATAAAACGACCTTTTGAATTTAAATCAAAGCAGTTCAGATAGTTTTTGTTTAAATGAAAAATCTGGCCATCTTTGCACGTGTTTCACAAAACAAGTATCACTCCAACAATGGCCAATCTGTCTGGGGCAATCAATAACTACACGTCACAAGGCACTTGAAGAGGTGATACCAAACTCTGATAAGATGAAATGAATTTAAACAAATAGATTTAAAGAGAAGAATTTCATACATTCTTATCACCAATCTATAACGCTTTGTTCAGTTGTTCGGTCTTTAATTCAAAGGAATGTATGGTCATGCCCCCCTAAGAACAGGAGCTCTGTATAATTATATACAAGAAAACATTAAAACATTTTTAATATATTCGAGTAGTGCATACTATCTATTCAAGATATAATATTAACTAAAGTCAGGTACTCTTTACACAATTTCACTGAAAAATATAGTTCCATTCATCATCAGAAGATACAACATTAAAGTATATTTTTAGGATATCAATGTGCATTTTACACGTGAAAGAAAACAAAACTAACCTAAAATTATTTTTAAAAATCACCTTTTTCAAAGAAATATAAATGTGAAGTATACATATTCCTACGCTATCTGCCACCTCAGTCTTTTTCACGAAAATATAGGTCATTCTTCGATTGACAATTTTTCAATTTTCTAATGAATATTGCTTATATTATTACAATAATTATATTACTTTCATGATTATTGTTTGTTAGTTATCACGTAATCTATTTAATTATTTATTGTTTATGAGTGTGTTTTTCTTTTCTTTTTTCTAATGATGGAATGGTTAGGCAACACCAGCACCATATATTTAAGGATGTGTGCACTGTTTGCTAGTGACGTAAGACTAGTGGCAGTATTTGCTACGGACATGAAGAACTATATTCGCCAGTTTTCTTATTAAGTTTAATTCAGTAATTTTAACTTTGATTTTAACAGTGATCGGCGAAGCACAGTAAAATTTAAGTAATTTAAAAGTAGAATATCTTGGATATGGGGTAATCCATATCTATTCTTGTCATTGCCTATTTCAAACAACACATTTTGGTTCTGATTGGTTATTTGTTAACGACCCAGCCTGATATTTTCACGTGGTTTTTGTTGTTGTTTGTTTGTTTCGTTGTTTCTTTTTAACTGCTCTTGACCCTTACTGCTGAATCATTCTTATTTTGTCGTTCACGCCACATTCAAACCGCAGTAGGATGTAATGAGAAATAGGAATACGTGTAAGCTGATTTAACCAGAAAGAAGGAAATAAGAGGCCTGTGGACTACCGAGTTCACTAATATAACAATCATTTATCCCTTCTCTGTCCCTTTTTACGCCTGTGTGACTCCATGTGATCAAAATTAAACTGAAACTTTACTTTATAACAAAATATTCCTGTCAATAGGTATTAAACACAAATGCTAAAACATCTTGGTGTTTGCCTTTCTACTTCCATCCAAAAGAGTTTGATATTTGAACAAACTTAAATGTACGCTTTGGCATAGTTCTTGCAACACAAAACAACAAATAGCGGCGGCATTGTAATTGAGCAGAGAATTTTAAAGAGTATCCTCTTTTTTTTTTAAAGTGCACCCGTCTTGTGACTTCATTATTGGTCTGTACCTCACAGTGTCCACAGACTTGAATCAAGTCCATATGCTTGCACATTCCGATCGCAAACACAATGTACTTGTAAGATTTAAAATGAGTTTAATGGTTTCCATCATGTACTTGTATACCTTCTATGAAATTTGTGCGTAATTGTCACGTTGGGTCGTACTACACCAAACCGGAAGGAGTTTGTTTGGAGTGTCTCATTAAGAGAAATAAAATATTCCATTTTTCAAGAAATTTTTACTTTCGTCGCAAATACCCAAATCCAGGCAATCAAACTAAGGAGTCTGGAAGGACAGCACATTAACCATCAGATCTACCTTAGACTTTATCAAATGTTTGTTTAGCTATAAACTATTATTTAGTAAAGGAATAGTCCATATTTCTATAATCTTCTTCTCAGGTGAATAAATACATGCAAAAAATGACCACGGCCATCAAGCCATCTTAAATTCATACTGATGTAAACTTGAGTCAAGTCCATATGCTTGCACAGTTTAAGAACGATGCGTTATACAAGCAAGTTTTACACGTATTTTGTAAATCGGGGCTATTAAAAAGTCTTATTTTAATTAAATTTAATAATTTAGATAGAAATCTTAAGTTGTTCTGGTTGGGAGGATACAATCAGGATGTACACGGTTGCACACCCGAGATCATCGACCAGTTAACCAATGCAAGAGTAAGCAGGATCGAGAACTTGTACAGGACATTTTTCGCTTTAATCATCAACTTCTAGTATTAGTATAAGCCGTCTATCTCGAGTTCCAATATTTCAATAACGAAATGAAATGTTTTGCTTTGCATTTTTCAAAACGTCAATTATGTAATGTTGAATACATGAAAACAATAAAAGGTTTTGGGATTTTTTTCCAAACAATGACTTATTAAAGCATTTAGATTATATCATATCTAAATCATGAACAGGATGAAGATTATCACTGAAAACGACTTTTAGATGTAGATATATGATTTTGAACTTGTCTCTCGTCTACACATGTAAGTCTTCTGTCTATAATATATACCCTGCTGTGGTCACTTGATGTTGTGTGCTGTGCACTTAGACAAGGCACTTTTTCTTCATTGCATTGCCTCAGTCTACCCAGCTAAAATTGGGTACCGGCTTATGCTGGGAGTTAACCTGCGATGGACTGGTGTCCCATCCAGGGGGAGTCAATGACTCTCATTTGCTTAGCACCACGGAAACTGGGGATAAGCGCCGGCCTTTTGCGCCTAATGACAGGGAGAAGGATTTAAGTTAAACTTAATATATAATGATTTGTTTATTCAAATTGCTTTAGTTTTTGCTTACATATGATTTAAATCTTTATTATTATTCAAAGTATACTTCTTTTAAATTTACAGCTGACCAATGAAATATGCGCAGGCAATCCTTACAGCTGCGCCAATGTTTCTGTGGGTTCTTGGTAGCGCTAACGATCATTCTCATCACCAACCCCTATCTCATAGGCGACGTCAACCAAATTCAACAGCCCCATCAGCGGCGGCAGCAGCAGCGGCAGCATGTCTCTGAGCAAAAGGACAGAGTCCGACACATCCCAGCGGTGCCAAAAAAATCAGCGGGGGTTTGTGTGTCGTGCCAAGAGCCCGGTCCTCGCCGACTTGTGGCAGACGTCGATTGTCGGCGAATCATCGAAGGCGATGAAAATTATATTAAAAACGTCAGCAAGTTGATGAAAAACAAGAAATTTAAGTTTAAAAGTGATGCAGAAATAGCCGACGTTGCTAAAAACTGCGATAAATTTTTAAGGCACTATGACTACCGGAATTTCTACGTAACAAGAGAGGAATTGGATTTTCCTATTGCATACAGTCTGTTAACTTTCAAAGATGCTATACAAACTGAACTTCTTCTTCGATCAATATATAGACCCCACAATGTTTACTGTATTCATATAGATAAAAGTGCCGACCAATCGCTACATAGGGCGATGAAAAATATTGCAAACTGCCTCCAAAATGTGTTCATTGCCTCCAAGCTTGAGGACGTTATCTATGGAGATATAAGTCGTCTGCGAGCGGATATCAACTGTATGTCTGACTTGATGGACTTTCATTCTGTGCAATGGAAATATTTTATCAATTTACCGCATCAGCAATATCCACTGAAGACAAATTCGGAAATTGTGAAAATTTTAAAAATATATAATGGTGCTAATGATGTTGAGGGCATAACGAAACCCTCAAGAATGTTCCGAATTCGCTACCTAAAATCCTATAGAGTAGAAAAAGGCAAGTTACACAATACTGGTAAAGCCAAGGGTCCACCGCCTCACAACATCAGTGTGGTAAAGGGGAGCGCATACGGGACATTTAGTCGGACTTTCGTTAATTTCACACTTCATGATAAAATGGCGAAAGACGTTTTACAATGGTGCGAGGATGTGTCCAGTCCCGATGAATATTTCTGGGCCACTCTGAATTTTAACAAGAAGATCGAAGCTCCAGGTGGATATCCAGGTAAGAATTTAGGTTTAATGAAAATAAGAAGTAATGTTAATGATAAATATGCCTTAAGTTTTTTATGATACCTCAATATGATAATTTTATATCACGCGTCATCTGATTGGTCAAGAAATTAGGACTTCTAATAGTCACGTGACAGGTCAAATAAAAACGTCCTTACTTCTGGGGTTAAACATATTATATCCGGGGTATTTTTAACACTTGGGATTTTTCTTTTAGTGTTATTAAAAACTCGTCATTGGCATACTATGTAAAGAGATATGATTAAATCTAAAATATTTAATAATTTATCTTAAATCACAAAATCATTCAGCTATCTAGATTTGAATTAATGAATTTATGAAAGAAAAGAGAAAAATATAACATAGAGAATCAAACATTCACGACGTCCTTGCTTTTTAAAAAATAAAAACAACTATTAGAACGTGTAACTCGACCTGTTTTGCATAATCGTATGTTGTTCGGTATCAAATGAAAAAAAAATATTGCATAAGTGTTTGGACTAAATATGAAGCTTTATTCTCCTAGAAAATTCAGATTTCCCTTGTGTTTGATTTGTTTGATATGTGTGTCATTATAGCTGTTCCTGACCAGAAGCCTTGGCTGTCTACTTTTGCTGCTTGGGGTGGCGTGCACCCCTGCCACGGAAAGTTTGTCCGGGGGGTATGCGTGTTCGGCCTGGGGGACCTGACTGAGCTCGTGTCAAGAAAGGAACTGTTTGTCAATAAGTTTTATTACTACTACCAGCCGTATGCTCTTCAGTGTCTAGAGGAATGGCACTTCAACAATACCTTCAGTGTGTTACCATTCAAAACTCATTACTATAAAACACTACCATTCATTATTAGATAGGTTTTTAGAAAATTGGTTGAAGAAAAAGCAGTTACTGTATATGTACAATGTGTTTTCATTGATACCATGGGTTGTTAAGTTGTTTATTAATGATTACATAAAATGTAATGCAGTAAAAATATTGCGTGATAAAAGACACTGGTATTTGATTTAAGTCTCTCTTCTTTTTGGGCGTGAAAGGCGTTACAAAATGTTAGAAAACGTTTTACTTCTCCCCCACACTATAATAAAAAAACAAAGGATTAAAGTAGAATATTTACACAAATGGAGTTGCAAGGGTCAGCTGTTTATCCGATATAGTTCCTGTGTCAGCGTCTGCGCGCTTTTATACTTATTTACGTGATTCCCCTGGTCTCAAACTCATCGTTATTTACTTTACTAAAAGGTTCGTGCGATTAATTCAGGCACTTAGCATCGGGGGGGGGGGGGGGGCTGGTCCCCCTTTTTTGTCGCAGCAAACATTTTTCTTAAATTTACATAAAAAAAGTGAATTAACCAGGACTTGCCCCCCCCCCCCCCCCCCAACACTTTTTTGGATCAAGTGAAAAATTGAAGTAAAAATAAGAAAATGAACATGAAGTCAAAGGTGAACTCCCCCCTCCCCCCCCCCCCCCCCCCCCGATTCGGATTTTCATGATTTTGGGAATTTACCTGTCAATTTCATCAGCGTAACAAAGTTTATGCTTCCGGAGGTTCAATAAATTGCAAGTTTCACCAATATCTAATCAATTATTGCTTTCCAGGGTTGGCATATGGATGGTTTCATCTGTATCCAGTCAATTCAGCTAACTGTGTTATTTCACAAATTTTACGTAATGGCAATATATGATAAACATATGATCTGCGAATAGTTAAATATTTCCTATAAACGTATATTTCACCTAGAGTTTCTTTCCAAATTTCAGCTCCTTACGCACATCTAATTTTATGTTGCCAGTTGTGAATTCCAGTTCCTGGCAGTTCGAGTTACAACTAAATACAATTCTATTAATTTTCAACAATATTACATGTCTATTTTAGATATTATCGTTTGCATTTGATTAAAACTGAACTTCACAATTATCAATGCTATTAAAAATTAACAACTAAATTGTAAATCGTATGCAAAAATAATCCTGATGACAATCTTCCGGAGGAACCGAGAACAAAAATGGAACTAATTTATATATGGTTGTGTGTTTTTTACATAGCACGTAATTTTGTACGAATATAGGTGACCATTTAACGCACAAATACAGAAAAGGTCGACAAAGGTCATGTGATAACAAAAAGCCAAGTTTCAGCTTTGCTAGAGGCATACTATAAAGCCTGGCCTAGCCCCATTGGCCTGGCCTGGCCTCAACTTTGGCCTCAAAATTGGCTTAATTATCCCCATATTTTGGCCTGGCCTAAAAAATTGGCCTGGCCTCAAATTGGCCTCTACAAAAAAATTTGGCTCCAATTTATATTTATATTTTCTTTACATATTTGATGTTTTTATTGATTTATTTTCAATGCCATTAAACAACTTTTGGTGGCTTAATTGATGATTAATGAACATCACCGAGTCAAGTTATCGGAGGATGCAATGCTGTAGTCGTTCACAAATGCCATTAATTAAATTAAACGTGTGAAATTTTAAATGACAGATCTGACCCCAGTGTAGCAGAAAAGGTTGATATCGAATTTGTTCTGGGAAGGGAAATCTTGGCTTGATCGGTGTTGACAGGTAATGTAAACAAACCCCAAATTTAAAAGTGCATTACACAGTGATAACAATTTAATGCTATGTACCATTTTTCAAATGTTTTTGCTATCAATCAGGTCAGTCTCTTAAAATGATGTTTAAATTTTAAATGGGAGATTGGGGGGGGGGGGGGGGGTGGCAACTTAATCGCTTTAGTATTGGCAAAATCTATTCCTTATTGTAAGGGCAGTGCTGTACATGCATGTCATAGGTATTTTTTCTGTGTTTAGACATTGATTTAGAAGATGTATTTTTTCATATGATTATTCCTTGAGAATTTTCAATTTCTAAAAGAAATCAATGAAAATTCAATCTAAATCCAAGAAAAAGAGAAATTTTAAAATTTGAGGCCAAAATTTTTTGTAGAGGCCAAATTAGGGGCCAGGCCAAAATTTGAGGCAAGGCCAAGATTTGGGACCTGGCCAATTTCGAGGCCAAACGTTAGGCCAGGCCAACTTTGATGCCAGGCCAGGCCAATTGAGCTAGGCCAGGTTTGCTAGAAGGTTTGGTGATCTTATTCAAATCCACTAAAGCCCGAATGGCTTTATATTTGCATATCCATTGTTCTTTCCCACTGTAAATCCTTACGGAGGAACTGCAATTATTTTTCTATAATCGCAATTGCTCTGTCTGTATACTATGACGTCATAAAGGTGTGACGTCATATACTTTTCATAATCTTTAACGTCATGGAAAAGTTGGCCTGGCCTAACGTTTGTTAAGTGCTGTTTAAGTATCTTTATGAATCCCAGCCCAGGTCCCAAATTTTGATAGCGCGCATCATGGAATATGCCAACAGAGCAATTGCTATTCATAACGCCATGTTCACTAAATAACGTTATTTATTTCTTAAATGATAGTTTTGATCACGCCCGGACAGTAATGAACTGTAGGTTTTATCTTACAAAATAGAGGCACGAGGCTCGTTTCATCTCATTACCATACATAAAATTTCATCAACACAAGTACCAAGGAAGTTTTTTCTACTTCCCAAATCTAGAGAATATTTCCTTATTTTTCAATCACACAAGCATTTTATGTTTTAGTTATTTGCCGGTGTAATGAAGAATAATGACCCCCGTAGAATAATGACCGGGGGTCATTTTTCGACGTAGAATAATGACCCCCCCGGTCATTATTCTACGCAGAAAAATGACCCCCCGGTCATTTTTCGTCGTAGAAAAATGACCCCTTTGCCTGAAGAATAAGCGTCACTTTCATAAAAATGAGCACACTCCACATGAAGAAAAGTGACCCCTGTAGAATAATGACCCCCTTGTAGATTAAAGTTTTTCAGTATATTTTTTTTTATTATTTGTATTAATAATATTGTAATTTTTACTGCTGCAGTTTACAGAAAGTAACAGAAATTTTAATTCATATTCACATAAACTTAAAGAGAAAGAAGGGGTATATCTTAGAAAATGAAAATCCTTCCGTTATAATCAGACATTAACGTATTGAATCGGGGTATGGTTGTCATCTTAAAGGGGCATGGTCACGATTTTAGTCAAAAATATTTTTTCCGATTTTAATGTTCACAATGCTTTTTCAATAGGCAACCAAAATTTGAGTGTCATTCGTTGAGTTATAAGCAAGTTACAGAGCTTGCAATTCTTTGCTATGTAAGCGAAACTTTTGTTTTCATTTTAAATGTTGAAGAGAAAATGCCAATAGACCTAATGAATACGTTAAACGTAAGGAACTGTTTATTTATGCTTACAATGAATCAGATGATAGACAAATCAGCTTGAAAAGATTTTTTACTGGTATATTGAACCTATGTAAATAACAACAGGGCACGCGCCTTGTTTACATGACAAAGTATTGTGAGCCCTGTATCTTGCTTATAACTTTACAACTGACCCTCAAATTCCATTTGATCAGTAGAAATGCTTTTCTTAAGCATTGTAAATAATGAAAACAGAAAAATAGAATTTGACCAAAATCGTGACCATGCCCCTTTATCATTTACAGTTACATATATGATATCTATGGTGTTCCGATAGGGCCACTTCGACCTTAGGGCGAAGATGCGAAGTTGCAAAGGCGATAGTGCGAAGGCGAAGGAGCAAAAGTGCGAAGATGCGACGACGAAGCGCGAAGATGTGATGCCTTAAGTGCGAAGTTGCGAAGGCGAAGGAGCGATACGACTTTCGCTCCTTCCCAACTTCGCACTCTGGACTTCGCTTTGCACTTTTGCCATCGCCTTTTTTGGTTGCATTCAGCAAGTCTCGGTCGATTGAATATAAATTAATGCAGGCACCGTACTTGCCAAGATTTTCCGATTAATCCAGGCTATTATTGGTACGCATGCGCTAGGCCATCGCGCTTACTATGAATGTTTATAAATATTTTAATATGTACATTTGACATATATGTTCACCAGTGCTAGCTCTGCCTAATCATTATCTTCTCCACAAAAAATTTAATGTCCACCATAATTTGTACATATGCACTTCCAGACTCCTGTCACTAACCAGCCGTCTGTTTACCGTGGACCAAACACAGTAACATTCTAATTTCATTATGCGACACTCCTTGCTCATGCATGGATCTAGAGGGAGAGAGGGGGTCCGCCCCCCCCCCCCCCCGGGATATTTAATATTAATAATTTCACGAGTTAAAGGGGAGAGGGGAACCGGATCTTATCCCCCTGGATAATTTAATTTATTAATTTTATAAAAATAAAATTTCCAAAATATGCCTCAGAACCCTTAACCGATTGAGAGCTCTGCAAGTATAAAACATAGGTAATCACACATTACAAAGTTCACCGAGACGAGGCATCACCTTTATGAGGCATCACCTTTATGAGACCACCTTTATCATATATGAAAACCATCCTTTATGATATTGGATATTCATGGATTCTGTTTTGACACAATATCGTATATCTTTTGTTAAAAAATTGTATGATAATCATATGATCATATGTTAATCAATACAATAATATAAAATTAAAAATTGCATCCTATCATACTTACAATATATATCATATAATACCATAAAATACCGTAAAAAATTCTGAGATATGATATTGTAACGTATGATATGACATTGTATTGTGTTATACATTATTGTATTTGTTCAATAATACATCATTACATTGAAACATATGTTATTATATTGAATAATATAGTATGATATTGAATTGTAAAATATTGTATCATATTTGATAAATAACATGATATTGTATTATATGATACAATCTAAATTGATACAGCATTGTATGATATCAAATGATACAATATCATTAGATAAAATAAAATATTATATAATACAATTATATTAAACATATTGTATCATATGATACAATAATATATATTACACATCATAAAATACAATTTCATGTAATATGATAATATATTATATAAACCAATATCATATTATACAATATCGTATGATACGATATTTTATAATATTACAATATCATATATACAATGTCCTTTGATATAATTCTATATTACAGAAACCAACATCATATTATACAATACTGTATGATACAATATCATAGAATATAAAATATTATATCATAAGATGCAATATTATATATTTCAATATGATATGTAATAGTATCATGTGATTAAATGATTAATTAGTAATACAATATAATATTATACAATATTTTGTGATAATATTCAATCCAATACATAACAATATCATGATACAATATCATATCATAAAATATAAAAAAATGATACAATTTTATAACTTTTTACTATATAACATACGGTATTATATTGTCTCCTATTAAACAAAAATGTTTCATATCATACAATTCTATATCATAGGAATCATGTTATATCATTTAACAACAACCACATCTATCTATCAAGCAGGTTTGAGTTAGGTCGGAGATTTCTTTAGCATCCTTGATAATGGAGATCAGGCTCTGCATCTGAAGCAACCTCTGCGTTTCATTTATAATATAGTTAAATCATAGTTGTATCACTTCTTCGCCTTCGCAACTTAGCACTTTCGTCTTCGCATCTTCGCGTTTCGCCGTCGCATCTTCTATATTCTTCATATTGGTCATGAATTATACTTGCATTGAGGATTTCCACTATTACTTTGGATACAATAAAGATCGTGTGATCAAAATCAAGGGGGATATAAACCCCTGACATAGGCCCTAACCTTTTATCAACGCTTTTAGAAACAATCGTTTCTTAATATAATCGATCAGTGTTTATTATCTATTCAGATTTACTATAGTCAGGTACTCTTCACACATTTGCTATAAAAGAATAAAGTCTATTCACAATCACAAAAACAACATTACAACAAATGTTTAGAATATGATGTTCATGTATTACGTAGAAGAAAACAAAACAAACGCAAAATGATTTTTTAAAAATCACTTTCCTCATGAAATTTAAATAAGAAGTATTCATATACCTGCCCCCTTAGAATTTTTCCATAAAGATATATACATGTATCATTCTAAGATTGACAATTCATTCACCAATGAATATTGCTTAATATATCATTACAATAATTATTCTTTCATGATTATTGTTCGTTCATTATCACACAATACCCTCATTGTGTATGAATCTAAATTCTTTATTTGCGCCATTTCCCGCCGTATGTCGACGAGAGAAGTGACTGAACTGTTAACAATCAATTTATGGCAATATAAGAGTGTTTTGTGTGTGCTTGCTACGGATATGAAAAACTATATACAGCGATTTATTTACGGGGTAACCAATACGGGGGGGGGGGTCATTTTTCTATGGGGGTCATTTTTCTTCATGTTTAACATGAAGAAAAATGACCCCTGGGTCTTTTTTCTTCAGAAAAATCCAATTATTCTTCAGCTAGGGGGGTCATTATTCTACGTCGAAAAATGACCCCCGGTCATTATTCTACGGGGGTCATTATTCTTCATTACACCGGATCATGGAGAATGCGAGTATGATCACAGGAGTCGGCGATTTTATCAATTTCTGGAAAATAAATGAGAAACAGGCAAAAATCCTACCAGTGAGCTTCGTGAGCGTAGCGAGCGAAGCGACAGGATGGCAACGAGTTTTCTAGAATTTCTTTATTTCGCTATCCAACTGATATTGAATACCAGACATCAACTTCGTGGTGTTATTTTATCAATTCCTTGCATTTATTTCCCTAAAATTATCCTTCAAAATCATTTTAAATCCATTTTTGCACATCTCGATCTTAAACAGCGGCCATTGCCAATTTCGTGTGACGTCACACTTACTGGACTTGTCAACATTGGTTCTTTTCTCATGCGTTTTAACATGATATGTTATTGTGCGATAAAAAGAAAGGAAATCCACTTACCAGAGAGACTTTCCAAAGTTGTGTGACATTTTAGGTGTCTTAAAATCACCCGATCTAAACAATTTCCATATCTGTTTTGAATTCCCCGCAAAGGCAAGCACTGGATTACCTCCCTTACTTTTCAAACAAGAATGTTGGATTTAACATAGTATGAGGTAAAATTTTGAATTATCTTACTGTTTATTTGATTATTTTAAAACAAAAGCATCAATGCACTTAATTATTTTTGTCTAAATAACGCATCTTTCAATTTTATGAATGAAATATTTTCGACTCTGAGTGTGACGTCACACGAAATTGGCAATGGCCGCTGTTTAAGATCGAGATGTGCAGAAATGGATTTAAAATGATTTTAAAGGATAATTTTAGGGAAATAAATGCGAGGGATTGATAAAAACACCACGGAGTTGATGTCTGGTGTTCAATATCAGTTGGATAGCGAAATAAAGAAATTCTAGAAAACTCGTTGCCATCCTCTCGCTACGCTCACGAAGCTCACTGGTAGGATTTTGCTTGTTTCTCATTTATTTACAACAAATTGATAAAATCGCCGACTCCTGTGGTATGATATTAAATCTTTATTCCGTTCAAATGGTTAAGGCTTAATCGAGTCGTCTAGAAATCTATTTACTTACAGTCTATAACTTGTATTTATACTCAACACTCTCACTGGTCGGGTTATCTGACCACCGAAAATTGTCGTTAGTGCTTGGTATAATTGGTATAATGTCCTTAGGTAGCAAGGGACAGTTTCGAATAAAGTAGCCGTCAATATTTTTGTAAAATTGAGAGTTGCTGTACTTGAAGGCTTATGAGTGTTGCTAAAATTCATGAAATGATTTTTAATGATTATCATTAGTTAGAGGGGTGTCTGTTGTTGAAATTGATATGCAATATGTAGGCCCCTTATGTTAGGTACATGAGAATCAGAAGTAAAATGCGAAACCTGCGGCTATGACTGTTGTGCTGACTTTACACAGTGAAATTACAAGTTACAGACGGGAGGTAAAATAACACGAAAAGTAGGTGGATTGGACATTGAAAACTATACACCGGTAAGTTTGTGACATGTGATAGTGCAACATGCACGCGGTACGGAAGGTCAACCCTCTGCAGGGAATTAGCTGGGGGAGGTCTAAAAAGCTGAAAAATCATGAAAAATAAGCAAAATATGAAAGGGTCAAATCTCATAAAAACCAGTATGTAGAGAATTTTACAGGTTTTGATTAGTAATTTTCTTCAGAAATTGGTGATTGGCCTTTTAAAGAGTGAATTAAAGGTATTTGTGCTGAATGGTAACTGAGGAAATTCTAGTTACAGAGTTCCGAAGACATGCATCCCTTGGCTACAATGAATGGTATCAAAAAAAACTGTCCCCTGCCACCTTAAGTACGAAGTGCGTTCAGAAATTCTGATTTTGTATATATAAAGGGAAACAACTCTAACTCTATGTAAAACCGAACACTCTTTCTTTGAGTTGTTTTAACTTTCTAGTCGAGTAGGGTCAACATAGTTATGTTGCATGTTGTCATAATTATCTTGCATGTCAACATATTTATCTTGCATGTCCAAATATTTGATAGAAAAATAATTTGCACACAAGGGGCAGAGATATGCCACCATAAGTAGGCAATTGATCTTTAATTTTTAACTATATTCGGTAATAAAACGTATTTTTGTACTATTTGGGTTACACTAATAAATTGAAATGTGCATGGTATTTTTGAAAAAATATCTAATATTTTCAGACATATCAATAAAATGAAGAAAACAAGGTGGGTTTTTTTTATGTACCCGCGGACCTGTTTAACTCGGCGCACTCTTGTCAGAACTGATGCATACAAGTTTTTTTTCTACATAACCCACGGGAAATGAAGTCCAAATTTTAAAATTTTCTCATATAGATCATCAACTGATTAATGGTGTAAACATGACTTCGAAGTTTTTTTTAATTGCTAACTGTGCGGGACACTCCAGCATTGAAATGTTGTTAATTTTGTAAGTTTGGCCGATGAACAGGTGCATTACCATCTATAAAAATACTTGTAGATAGTTATATATTATCTAAATATCTATGTATTTTAGTGGCGTAGTTTCTGATTCTCAATTTTTAAAACATTGTTATTTTTCAAATTTAAATGCCCACCTGTTGCGTTGTTGCCAGAACTTTAACTGAAGCACCCTGATCTTGTTTTTATACATGTAGTTATGCTTTTTTTTAATGTACATATGACTATGAAACACATTTTTTAAAACGACGATAAAGGGCGATTTTAACGGCGGATTTTATTTCGATACCATAGAACATATATTGAATGACCATTTATGTATATTTTTTTACGCGGGAATAAATTGTTATAAATTTCAGTGTCTGACAACCGAGCCCTAGCTGTGACTGTAGGATGTAATGTACGTGTGGATATATGAATATAGTTATGAACAGTTTGTTGGAGACACTCTTCTCAAACGACTGCATGGAATTTCGTTAAACCTTTGTAGGTAATAAGGACACAATTTAACGTGCAGAAATTTGAATGCTACTAAATGTATTATTATATTAAATGATTATATATAAATATATATATATATATTATATATATATATATATATATATATATAAAGCACAAGGAATTTCACTTTTGTTGGAGCTCCGACACCTCCGCCCCAACCGAGGCTTGAACTCACGACTTCTGGAACCCATTCTCCTAGCAGTGAGCGGTCACAGCGGTCCCCACTCGGCCATCTAGGCAAGACTTTTGATTTCGATGACGAACGGAACCTAGAGCGCTTGAGATACAGGTGGAATACAGTTAAACGACAATTTGAGAGGATCGGAACGATACACATTGCATAGATACACACATATATAATAAACACAAACATTGCAATAGGTGTCGAAACGGGGGGGGGGGGGGGGTTCCCACTATTTTTGCAAAGTTAGACCTAACCATTAGGAACATTGCATCAGTGAGGGCTCAGCCCCCCCCCCCCCCCCCAACTTTTTGTCGCAGCAAACATAATTGTTCCTAAATTTACCTTGAAAAGATTGAAATATAGGGCGCGCTTGATTTTCCAAATAGGTGTACTCCGGGTACACTTTTGTAAATCAAGTGCAGTGGTGTAGCGTTTAGGTGTACACCTGTGTACACTTTTCTACACCGAGTCAGGGGCATGTGTTGTTGGGTGTAGCACTGAAACCAATATGGCGGACGAATGTTATGATTGGAAACTTGACAAATGATTATAAGTAGTATATCGGATTAGAAGTTGCAAGTAAATTGTCTTTTGCATGAAAGCCATTTAATTTGAAATGTGTTTATTTTATTGCATTCAAATAAAATAAACACTTAAG
The DNA here is from genome assembly GCF_963853765.1 of Magallana gigas. Taxonomy (NCBI): domain Eukaryota; kingdom Metazoa; phylum Mollusca; class Bivalvia; order Ostreida; family Ostreidae; genus Magallana; species Magallana gigas. Next base: position 5,790,983 of record NC_088854.1, on the reverse strand, counting down.
GTATCCCACTCCTCAATGTTGTTGTATCAAGATTTTCTTGAGAAGTATATCATTGAAATCTGTAGACAAAACATACTTAAAATATACAAAGATAGTGGGGGGTCAGTATCCATCCCTCTGAGTTATGGCCTATTTAATTTGACCTTTTCGCACCTAAAATGCAATTTCATCCTGATTAGGATTTGTTGTCAGTATTTTTGATTAAGCAAACTTATTTCTTCAAATATTGTTTTTAATTATGCACAATGGTCACACTGAATAGAGGGATTACGCAAAAAATTTGTACGAAGCTGCATAAATTTTTTTGTGACCTTTTTGCACTTAAAATAGACAATTTCTATAATAGTTACAATTTAATTTGAAATAAAAACTTTTTGAATATTAAGAATTTTATAAGATTAATCCAGTTTGCCTAGATATGTATTCAGTATCATTTTGACATAATATAACATGGGGGTCAGTGATGTCAAATTTTAGATATAGGGTTTCAAAGGTAAAATTCTCGCAAAATTTGGCTTAAAAAAATTCAGACATGTTCTATATATTTGCATGATTTTATGCTAAACGGCTATCATATTCTCAAGATTTGATTTTGTACATGCCACACAGAACCTATAAAATATGTTACAAACCTATCAAATGTTAAAAATGTGAATAATGAATAAAGTATAATAAAAAGAAAAGTATATTGAAAATTCATAAAATTGCTTGTTTCTGTCATTTTCGTCTAAAAAACCTTCCGCACGAAAAAATAGTTCCCCAAAAAACTTGTTTGTTTCTTGAATTCAAATGGATTTTCTTTATGAATGTTGTGTAATTATGAAATAATAATATATTTGTGATGATTAAATAAATAAAATCATATTCATTTCAAATATAATGATCATCTGCGCAATGAAATCTAAACATGAGGAGTGAGATACCTTAAGAAACTATAAAAATCACTTTAGAGCGATCGGCGCCAGTAGCAACACCTTCTTTAAGAATGCGAACATATGTTTATAATGTAGCTGTTCTTTTTTTTTATAGTTTCTTAAGTAGTTTAGTAGTAGCTTTAGATTTTGTTTTCTTTGTTTCGTACTCATGTAATTTATTTTTTGGTCCTGAAGAAGGGACTGGTTGTCCCGAAAATTTGGCAATTTCTATTTTTCGTGTCGTTAGCCATTTTTAGTGCTTTATATATATATATATATATATATATATATATATATATATATATATATATATATATATATATATATATATATATATATATATATATATATATATATATATATATATATATATATATATATATATATATATATATCTATATCTATTATATATATACACACACAAAATATTTACACCGGTGTGCACTGGTGTACACCAAGTTAAGTAGATTTATTTCCATTCATTTACCTTAAGAGATGCAAACATACATTAAACACAGTTCGACCTGTTAATTCAAGAATGCACATTTTGTCTCACGCGTAAGAATTTCGATCAAAAGATTAGTTTAGTAATGCAGTTGATCTCGATGAACTGACCTCGATCATAAAAAGATGCTCCATGAACTGACCTCGATCTATTGATGTTGCATAATAGTAGCTAGGAAGACGGCTTGATACGTCATAATGTGACCTCAATAGCAAGTTATGATGGCATTCAATGTTTTTCAGTCGCATTAAATTATTTTAATACAACTCTTTCTTTGTATACGTGTTAATGCTATTTGAAGAGCCCTACCTAGTATTCTGAAGAAGAAGAAGATACATTAACATTTAATAATTACGTTAAAAATATAAAACAAGACAAGGAGTTTACGAACGGCTTTCCCCTTTATTTCAAAATTAAATTTGTTGACGGTTTATAATGATGAAATTAAGGTGTACAGAGTCAGAATATTCTATATTTTGTAAAAATACAGTGAATTATTTTACATCAAACTGATCATGTTGATTGCTTCTAGCTATCTATATATTATTATTGCCGATCATTCCTTTAACATGTTTAAGGTAGTCCTATACTTGGCACTAAATGGGCTCAATCATTAAAAGCTTAGCTTTAAACGATAAATATACATTCTAGCAATACATATACAAAAGAAAATATGCATGTTTACATGCTAGTTTGTTTGTTATCACCTCTCAGACGGGTGTACCCCCTTGCGAAAATTATTGACAATTATGAAATTTGCCAGACGTCCGTTTTTGGATCGGGTTCGTTATTCAGCTTTAACGTGAAAGGAAGAAGGTCTGCAAAACACCAAAGCTAAAGGTGTACAGTAACGTTTCGCAATAGTTTAGGTAAGTGTTCGTTGAATATTGAATGCATTGCCTGCACATGCACTATTTATTTAAGATGGTCATACCTCATAACTTATGCAAAGACGAACATGTATAGACTGATGAAGGTTTAGGAACAGCACTGCATGCATTGTTGGGCGTGATATGGACACAGGCCAAATATCGCGAAAGGGTTGACCCATCTCATATAACTATATATTATTGCTTTTTTCTCATTTAAGATCCTCGTGTATAAAGACAATTTACAAAGTATTCATCTTTTTAAAAGCTATATGCCAGCAACTTGCATAAGAATCATTCATTTCAAACAATACAGTGACCATTTATCTTTTAAGAAGTGGTCAGCACTGACAGTATAAGGGCTAAAGTTGTTGAAGGAAGTACAACATGTATGTCTCTTGACCTCTATTTGAGACAATTTAAGCCATGTACTTATTTGTAATCTAGGACGGATTAGGTTTATATAAGATATTCTGTGTTAATCTGTATACTGCATGATGACAGGGATATTAAATGTACATGTATGTGTTTAATTGAGAAATAAAGTACGAGTTTTCGTGAATGTTGCAGAATAACCTCCGAGGTCGAAAAATGTTGTTTTGAAATATAAAAGCCGAGGCGTTAGCCGAGGCTTTTATTTTTCAAACAACATTTCGAGACCGAGGAGGTTATCCTGCAACATTCACAATATTTTATTTCTATTTTACTAACAGTCCAGTATTTCTACAGATCGTTTCTCCTATAGAGAGATGATCTAGGTCATTTTGGCGGCTGTTCAGTGTGACCCCAATGGTTTTGTTAGTAATGTTTACATGTGTATCCAAAACTATCGATCAAAGGAATCACATGCAGACAACATAATTTTTTTAAAGATTTTTAATACTCTTTACTTATTTATAAAATATCTTTGAATAATGTTCCTAATATTTTAAGGGCAATTTAATACGATTATTACTATTATACGTTATATATTTTAGGTAAAAACATGCAGTGAAAATGTGCTAGGGAGGTGCTAGGAACAGCCACATTGATCTCTTAAAAATAAACAATTGAGGCAATACACATCGTTTTGACATGAACTAACACATGAAATTGACATAGTTTTAAAACTTTTTACGGTTTGACGTTGTACCTTTATGGTCAGTGCGAGACAAATAGGTTTTTCTGATCTGATAATTTACTGATGACGTTTATGTTATATTGGAGAATAATGTCTGTGGCATCTCTTTGATCTTGGCAATAACTGTAGTAGAATGTATGACATATCAATGCACTGGGGAGACAAGGTACTTCGTGAGAATTGGTCGCAGGCCAGTAAGATTTTTCTTTAACTGATTACTGTCTGTAATGTGGCAAACTGTAGGCATATATCAATTTTTATATTTCAAAGTCTACTGTGATCTTTCATGAATGTCTTATTTGTACCAAATAACGGCACCCCAAAATAACGTATATAATATATGATTACAATCATAATCAGTAACTTTTTTGACAAATTTTAAAATATGTAACTTTTGTGTTGACTTTAATTTTATACTTGCACACTAACTAATTCATTAATAAACTTTATCTTGACTGGTTATAGATTTGTATCTATTTGAATTGTGTGTTAAATTAGCAGTAAGAAAAGAGCACTTTCGAATATGTCCTTTTTACGCGTGACAGGACGTATTGGTGTTAAACAAATATTGCTTCTTCTTTTTGTTGATCATTATTTTGTGACTTATTGTAAAACTGTTTGTGTAGCCTTGGCAAATTATTTATGACAGTCTTCAACCCTGTTAAGTGCTTATGATGACTTTAAAACAGAGAGCTGTTAAGTTATACTGGAAATTCCTCCTTGAAACAATAGAGCTGTATTGACACTTATCGGCGTGAGGCTGGGTCGTATCATAAAGAAGACAATTAAATGTCAAAGGACAACGTGCGGGATGAAGTGTTTTTATGCCCCGAAAATTAACGTTATAAGGACGTCCTACCAGGAACGTTTATACTAATGGGATTAGGCAACTTCTTCATTTGCCATGTCTACTCCCCAAACTATCAGGTGAGCCCTGACAAATTTTTAAAACTCTGTTCAATCCCAGTAAAATTATTTGTTATTTATAAGATTATTTGTTTCCTCTTGTTAAAAGGAGTAGGTTTTTCATACATTTTTAACCGGGTTTTCCAACGGAAAAATCCGGTTATTAAAATGGTGAAAATGGCGGGCGAGTGGGCGGCTGCCAAAAGGGTACCCTCATTGTACAGATAACTCCTCCTACAGTTTTCAAGATAGGAAGTTGTTCTTTTGCAGATCAATTGTACATATATCAGAGGTGTGCATATTGCTAGGATTTTGGTTTCTGATAATTTATCGAAAAAATACCAGCTTTTGAACTTTTTAAATGTTTTATAACGATATATCTGGTAACATCATAGAAATATGAAGTTAAAAATGACCTATGAAATCAAGTACCACGCGATTTCGGCGGTACTTGCGAGAATTGCCTATCCCATTAATAATATATTACGTCCCTGGTCCTACCAACCTAAGGACTTACTTTGCTATATTTTAATTCTTTATAACAGATTATATTTTCATTCTTTATATCTGTATAACAAATTCATGACAATAAGTATAGCAAAATTGCTTTTTTGATGTTTTTTTCTACAAGACTACCATTTGTGGCACAATGTGATTATTTGAGGCTTAAAAATAGTTTTAACACCTCCTTGGAAACCTTATATCAAATTACCGGTATTAGATTGTAAATTGAAGGATTGGTGTCAAGTTAATAAGTATGCATTCAAACAATTTTGTCAATTTGTATTGCTAACTTTTAAAACTGTGTAACTGTGTAACAGTTCTTTGTAAAAGAGATAAATTTCATAATTTTACCCCTCTTTGGGACTCAAAATTACCCGGTAGTTTCTATTTTATATCAACTGAGTGTGTTACAGCTATAAAACTTTACATGTATTTGTGAAATATTTTTCAGGGTACTTAATTCTTTTTGCTTTATCTGAGATTTGATATATTTTTAGCTCACCTGAGCTGAAAGCTCAAGTGAGCTATTCTGATCACATTTTGTCTGTCGTCCATCTGTCTGTCCTTCTGTCTGTCTGTGAACTTTTCACATTTTCAACATCTTCTCAAGAACCACTGGGCCAATTTCAACCAAACTTGGCACAAAGCATCCTTAGCCTAAGGGGATTCAAAGTTGTGAAAATTAAGGACCACGCTTTTTGCAAAGGGAGATAATTAGTAATTTATGAAAATTTTCGAGAAATTTTCAAAAATCTTCTTCTCACAAACCCAAAGACCAGGAAAGCTGAAACTTGTGTGGAAGTATCCTCAGGTAGTGTAGATTCAAAGTTGTGAAAATCGTGACCCCGGGGGTAGGGTGGGGCCACAATGGGGGGGGGGGGGGGGGTCAAAGTTTAACAAAGGAATATATAGAGTAAATCTTTAAAATCTTCTTCTCAGAAACTAATCAGCCAGGAAAGCTGAAACTAGTGTGGAAGTATCCTCAGGTGGTGTAGATTCAAAGTTGTGAAAATCATGATCCCCAGGGGTAGGGTGGGGCCACAATGGGGGGTCAAAGTTTAACATAGGAACATATAGAGTAAATCTTTAAAAATCTTCTTCTCAGAAACTAATCAGCCAGGAAAGCTGAAACTTGTGTGGAAGCATTCTCAGTTAGTGTAGATTCAAAGTTGTGAAAATCATGACCCCCGGGGGTAGGGTAGGGCCACAATGGGGGGTCAAAGTTTTACATCGGAATATATAGAGTAAATCTTTAAAAATCTTCTTCTCAAAAACTAATCAGCCAGGAAAGCTGAAACTTGTGTGGAAGCATCCTCAGGTAGTGTAGATTCAAAGTTGTGAAAATAATGACACCCCAGGGAGTAGGGTGGGGCCACAATGGATGGGGGGGTCAAAGTTTTACATAGGAATATGTAGAGTAAATCTTTAAAAATCTTCTTCTCAGAAACTAATAGTGATAGGCCGATTATCGCCGACAATCGAAAGTCAGTCGCTAAATAAATCTCCTGATGTCGATGATCGATTAAGATTTTCATAATCGATTGTTTAAAAAAAAATTAAAAAACCGTAATTTACGAAATTCTTCGTACGATTTGACTTTTTTTCAAACATCAAAACGAAAATAGGTTTAAACAAAATGGCGGCGCCATGTGCAAGCCTCACAAACGAGGCAGATGCCGCAAATCAAGATCCAATTAGTATAGCAGGGGAAATAGTTTATTAAAAAAGAAGACTACATTGTGCAAATGTTGATTTGCTCATTTTCTTGAATAAAAACCTTAAAAGGTACTGGTGAAACACTGAAGTTGTATGTCATGTGACTCGGTCAGTTGTGAACTTTCTAGTTATGATGTTTAAAAACAGTTAAAATTGATTTTGTTTAATGTTTTTGAAATGGGATTTGAACTCTAAATTTCAAATTAATTTGTAATATTTTAAATTGTTTATGTTTATTGTTTGAAGTTTGAACTTGTTCCTAACTTCCTAGTTACTATAAATGGTACAACATATTTTATTTCCTAGATGAAACAAGGACATGTATATTACTGTATATACAACGCAATTCGCAAGTTTTTGTTCAGAGAATTGTTTTATTCAATTAAACATAATTTTAAAACTTTCGATTATTTAATCGATTATACACTTTTGATTATTTCCGATAATCGATTATGAAAATTTTCCGATTTCCCATCACTAGAAACTAATCAGCCAGATGATTCTTTATAATTGTTAAGACTTTGGCCACAGGACAATTCTTCGGCCTCACAAGAAGGTTCAGAGTTTGATGTATGTTTATATCCCATATATAAAAAATTGTTAAGGATCTTTTTGAGAACTGTGATACTCAACTTGTGATATGACTACAAAATCATCCTGTTAGAAAAGGGACTAATGATTATAAACATAAGAATATCCAGGGGGGGAAATGGATTTTATTTATACAGGATCTACATGTATTATTGTACATTGTCCAGATAGTTTGTATTATGACTCCATTAAACTGAATTTATCATACCTATTGTTCCTCAGGTGAGCGATGTGGCCCATGGGCCTCTTGTTTGTTTTTCTACTAAACTTGATTTACTGCATGAGTTTGTTTTAAAAGGATTGAAACATCTAGTGCATACTTGTTACAACACCATTTTTAACAATGATGTGCAAAATACCAGTAATTATTATGAACGGTTTATTCCCACTTAGCCAACATTCTGAAATTCTCAATTCCACATGGCCAAAATTTCAATTTTCTCACCTGAGTGATCAGGGGGCTATAGTCTGTTTTCACATGTAAATGTATTTGTCATCAATTACCTGATAATACAAAAACAAAAAACAATGGCATTTTTAAAATTGATAAAATAGGATGCATAAACTTGTTTAGAGAAATACTTGTAATGCTATAAAGTATATATCATATAATATACTTCTAATAGTAGACTAATACCAATTGAAACATAAATTTACTTTAAATCTGTTTTGTTATTTATTTAAAAAAGCATTTATTTTTCCTATAATCTGGAAAAAAATGAATAAAAATAACAATAGAATATTTTGAAAAAAAAAAAAATACTAGATAAGCAATTTTCTGCAAGATGATTACATAAAACCTTTTATATGTGTTAACCAATACACTTATATTCATGAGAAAAACATTGAAGTAAATAATTATAAACTGTTTAGATTGGATATAAAATTACATAAATGAGATCAATCAGCAGTTTTTAAAAGGGCATGGTCACGATTTTGGCCAAAAATTATTTTTTCGATTTTAATGTTTTCAATGCTTCAGTAAGGCATTTTTAATAGGCAACCAAAATTTGAGTGTCATTTGATGAGTTATAAGCGAGTTACAGAGCTTGCAATTCTTCACTATGTAAACAAAGCGTTTGTTTACATTTTGAATGTTGAAGTGAAAATTCCAGTTTTAGACCTAAAATGAATGTGTTAATAGTTAGGAACTGTTTATTTATGCTTAAAATGAATAATAAGATAGACAAACCAGCTTTAAAAGATTTTTTAATGGTATATTGAACCTATGTAAACAAAAACAGGGCACGAGCCTTGTTTACATGATGAAGAATTGTAAGCCCTGTGTCTTGCTTAAACTCAACGACTGGCACCCAAATTTCATTTGATCATTAGAAATGCATTCCTAAAGCATTGCAAATAATAAAAACAGAAAAATAAAATTTGACCAAAATCGTGACCATGCCCCTTTAAAGAATGTAGACTAGATAAATGAACATAATTATGGGTATCATTTTACAAAATTAAAAGCCTGAAAATTACGAGATCTTAACTGTTTTATGGACTGTTAGTTGAAAGACATCCATGGTAACTAAAGAGAAATTTCAAAATATGATTTTATCTTTTAATTTGAATAATAATTGTAAATCTCTGTTTTTTGGTACACACTATCATGGTTTTTCAATTCAGATTTCAAAAATAAAAATTGAAAACCGTTGCTATGGTAACAAGTTGAAAAATAAAGTATTTTAAAAATAAGGTTACCCAGAGATGTTTTTATGATATTCCATTGAGTCATTCGGTATTAATTAGAAATATGTTTTACAGTAAAACCATTGGGGTGGTTATTAGATTCTATCATTAAAAGTGATTTGGGTACCTTGGGGTTCCTAACTTCCTACAGGTATCCTTGGGGTACCAATAGTTGACCCGTAGACGCCAATGAGTATCCTTGGGTATCAATAGTTATCAATTTTTATCATTGTGGTATCCTTGGGGTTCCTTGAGGTGATCCTTGATATCAATGAGACTCCTGGGGTATCACTTGTTACTAATTTCTATTATTGGGGTTCTTATGAGTATCCTTGGGGTTCCTAGGGGTATCCTTGGGATACTTGGAGGTGACCCTTGGATTCCAGTGAGATCCCTTAGGTATTAATAGTTATTAATTTCTATCATTGGGGTTCCTTAGGGTATCCTTGGGGTTCCTTGGGGTTTCCTTGGGGTTCCTTGGGGTTTCCTTGGGGTTCCTTGGGGTTAAAAGACGCACCCAAAAATTCAAATCAAATCAAAATGGCCTATCTTCAGGTTCAAGTCAACTTTTTACAGAACAGCAGAGGAAAATTTTTATCTTCTTAACTATATATGTATACATCATCATACTATCGATCTTATTAAATGTGAAGTATACAACATTAATAAAACATAAGCACTTTTTTCAAGCATTTTTGTGTTTTGTTAATTTTGAATTCATATATTGTGTAGATTGGAAATACCGGTACTCAATATAACTTTAGAAACCATAGAAAATTGTAGAAAAACTTAATTAACCCATATAGATTCGTAGCTATAATATTTAAACAGAATTTTTAATTACAATATTTTTCAAGGCTAAGTTTAAGTTAACTCAACTTACCGGTATATTAATTAACTCAAAATAATATGAAGATAGACAAACCAAGATAAATGTAGCTCAATTTAAAGCATACGTTGCGGGGGAATATGAAACAGTCAATTGCTTAAAAGTCATAATTATAAAATTACAATTTCATTGGAATTAAGAAGCTCAAATCATATTTATTCTTCTGAAGGCTAACATATTTTATTCCTCCCTAGCCCTATTTATGTGAAAACAAACTATACCTTACCTGTAATTACGGTAAATTCTTTTGTTCTCAACCTGTACCCCATTCCCACTTAGCCAACAAAGAACTACCTGTATTTTTTCAAAATGTTAGCTAAGTGGGAAGACACCATTATGAACATTGATATTTGTGAAAATGGTTTTTTAGAAACCTTGTGCTCTTAATGATTTTTTTTTCATGTTTTTAAGAAACGACAGGAAATTTAAATGGTCACTTTTAGTGAGGTCATAGAAGCATGAGGAATGATGGCTGCAGATCTGTAGCTCTCTGGTTGAAAAAATTTGGATAGACAAACCAGAGTTTGTCTATCCAAATTTTTCCAACCAGTGTACTACAGATATGCAGCTATAGGAATGAACAATGTAGCTACAGATTTGTAGCTCTCTGCTTTGTCTATCCAAATTTTTTCAAGCAGAGTACTAGATTTGCAGCTAGAGGAATGAACAATGTAGCTGCAGATTTGTTGCACTCAGCTCTGCTTTTTCTATCCAATTTTTTTTCAACCAGAAGGCTACATATCTACAGCTATGAAAGATGTTGTCAAATTATTATTTGTTACAGTATAATATTTCATGGAAATATCTATGTGATAATCATAAGATGGCTTTTATTAAATTTGTTTAAAATGGGGGCAGAAATTAAACCTTTTATGATACATCTATTAGTCCTATAAAAAATATTGTTTTGCCTCAGATTAGAATGTTTCGACGTCATTGGATGAAGATGAATCGCGTCAAGTGGTTGCCTTATAAATATCTTTACACGGCAAGCGTCAAAATTTATATGGCAACATGGCGAAGGTAACGTTATTTGAGCTGATTTTTTACACAAACTTTCAACCATACCTTTAATTTTTTAGCCCCAAAATATTTAGAGTGACCCCCCTTTGCCCGTGATGTAATATTATGATCCTACAATAGCATCCGTGTTTGCCCAAACGACTGACGAGGAAGGTAAATAATTAGAGAATTAAGCTATGAATTTAATTGTTGTATATTATTTTTTGTTTGTTAACATATCAAACTGTAGATCCTCAACAAAACAAAACACTTATTAAGTTTGTTACTGACTGTTTACAGAAATTTCTGGTGTCGTTAAGTCCACAAATTTCTGTAAACAGTCAGTAACAAACCTAATGAGTAATAGTATTTCACTTTTATCAACACTGTAACAATTGATAGAAACTCTTATCTGAGTACAGGTATGTTGATTTATACCCTTTTGTTCTGCAGACATTACGTATAGCTGCTTCCAGTGATGGGGTCAGACGAGAGCTGTGTGTGTTTTATCGTAGGGGGAGGTATCGTAGTGGTGGGAGGACTCCTGGTCATACTGTTACCAATGAGCTTCAGTGGACTAGAATATTATGAGGTAGATATTTACTGCTACTCTTTGACGTTTTGATTGTTTGGATTTTTTAGTCGGCTCGCGAAGCAGGCGAGTCCTTCTTATCATAGCTGCAAAAATTTTGCACTAAATTATTAATGCGCTAATAAAAGAAATTAGTGCATGCATTAACAGCTTTTGTTTTGCACAATTCTAATTCGAAAGGGTTTTATCTCATCTTTATTTGCACATATATTTTTAAAGTTTTTCTTAAATTTAAACAAATCAAAGCAATTTTTGTTAAATTGCTGCCCATGAATTCAACAACATACATGGGGCAAACCTTTTTCCGTACTTATGAACCTAACTATTTGAGAAGTTCTGAATGGAGATGTGCGTAAAATGTATTTTTAAAAAACCAAGCATTTGCACTTGATGAAAGTTTTGAGAAGAGGTAATACAATATTGTACCATATAATATGGTACAGTATTATATAATAGTATATAAATAGTGCCTGTTTGGGAAGGTAACTGTTGAAATTGACACCCCGAGAAAGCCATTGTCAACCGATGCATAGCGGAGGTTGACAATGGTTTTTGAGGGGTGTTAATTTCAACAGTTACCCTCCCAAACAGGCACTAATTATATCATTATACTGAATGTCATAATTTTAAAGAAAATTTTACTGCTTTTATTTAGAAATGAAGTGAATTCTATGGCGAACCGTATGCGCGTAATTTACGCGCATGTAACAATTCTTTGTGTAACCCGTTGTCAAGTGTGTTGCTAACGCTGAGGGTAATAGAACGGATTACCAACTGCGTCTAAACCAATCAGATTTCAGTATTTAACAGGAAAGTATAATAAAATAAAATATCTTATTATACCTCAATATGAATATTCTAAGTTTTGGGAGAAGGTCCTCCAATATTGTACCATATAATATGGTACAGTATTATAAAATAAAATAAAATATCTTATTATACCTCAATATTAATATTCTATATAACGCGACATCTGATTGGTTGTAGACAATCACGTGACCAGGCACAAAACGTCGTGTCTCCCGGGGAATGAATATCATGTCTCACCTCTTCGGAAATCTCGGGTTTTTTCATCCCAAAGGTATGAAAAGGCCAATATGAGCAAACGATGTTGACAAATATGATGAAATAATAAATATTTAATCATTTAAATTCTCTTTATGCTACAAAAATCAATTTTTACTATATTTGAATTAATGAAAACAAAGATAGACAATCAGAAAAAACCCCCAAAAATCATGACGTTATTGATTTTGACAAGTCGAAAAATTATTAAATTCGACGTATTTTGTATAATCATTTGTTGTTCGTTATAATCAAAATTTTGTTGCATGAATGTTCAGGATATATGAAGATTTATTCCCCAAGAAAAATCATATTTTCCGAGGGCTTTGCCTGAGGGAAATATAATTTTTCTTGGGGGAATAAATTTTCAAATTTCCCTCATCATCATGTAATAAATGTATAATATCATACATGTATAATACAATATTGTGTCATATAATATTAAATGATTATAGTACCAAATCAACCTACCATATACAATAATTTAATATTAAACATCATTAACTATGATTATCTTTTAATATGATAAAGGTGGTCTTATAAAGGTGGTCTTATAAAGGTGATGTTTGCCATAGTGAGCTCTGTAATCGTTGATTACCTATGTTTAATTTATTTACAAAAGACAAAAAAGAAATTTTACAAAGTACTAACAATGTAATAAAAATTTCCATCAAAATTTTGACAACATGTTGGGAGCAATCGACTCTCAGGCCCTTCAGGCCTTTGATTTATTATAATATTGTTGCTGTTCATTTACAACAAAATTTTTTTGGCTTATTTGATCTTCAAAATTAGCTGGTTCTGTTATTCAGGCATCATTATGATCATAAGCAATCAACTACTGTATAGTTTTGTTTATGAAATTCAAAAATTCAAGCACTATTACATAAAACATGAAACGTAACACAAATATTATAAACAAATGTCAGAGATGTTTTATTTAAACTGATTGACACCTGTCATCCATTACTTCTAGGTGCGATGCTGTTAAAATAAAATTTTACTGGTACTCCCAGTTTTTTTAACTTTGATGCATATTTTGAAAAGTTCAATATAATGCTTACACACTCTCCTTAAAATGAGCTCTTGTCATAATTAATATCTATAGTATACTAAAAACAGATTTTTTCTGATCATCAGTATTAAATTATATGTTATGGTTTCTTCATTGTAGTATGGATTTGTCAAACAGAAAAGCACAGGGAGTGTTAAACTGGATTCTGTCTACTCATTTGGGAAACATTTCATTGGTCCAGACTATGAGTTCAAAGTGTTCCAGGCGGATGCCCATCACTTAACTCTACAAAACATCAAAGCCTTCACTTCAGACCGACTGGAGGTGTGTTATAAGTCATATTCTTACACTGAAACTCTTGTATTGTCTAATTTGTACGAAATAACCAATGAAATGAAAAACAATCTCACAGTATGAATTGAAATGTATTCAACTTTTTTTTACTCTGAAATCATATAAAAATTGATGACAACCAATAAATAAATTAAAGCAAGTATTCTGTTATCAATAATTGAAAGTTGCGAGATAAAATATTAAAGACGGTAAAATTTCACTCTGTAGCATAATGATCGAGTGATTACTACTTCAGAGTTTCACATCACTAAAAGGCATAATTTCTTAAAATTTTAAAACATTTGGTCTTGTACAGTATTCAATCTGCAGATATTGTTTCCTAATAGTGATGTATATATTCTAAAAGGTAAAGGTGACAGTGCATCTACAGTATTACCTGAGGAAAGACGACCTGCCTGCTTTGCACAGAAGATTTGATCTTGACTATGAAAGTGTGATGATTAACAGTGCCATTGATGCTGTCAAAGTAAGCTGGAATGTAACACTAAGTCTATAATAACTTAATAATTCAATATCATTGCATGCTTGTAAGGATATTATGAAGGTAAATTGTCGCCTTTTGAAGAACGACGGCTTAGTTGTTTGGTTTTTTTTAAGGTGGCAATTTTCAAGTTAATCCTATTTCAGCTCTCAGGCTTTTAATTTACTTTCTCTCGGAATAATATGTATGCATATTTAGAAAGCCACTATGCAGAAAAGACTCCACAATGAGGCCTCAATGCAAATATGAGAATTCCAGACAGGTCTATATACTGGCTATGGGACCTTGATGACCAATTTTAGTCAATAACTTATTTATTTGTAATCATCAGAACACATTAAAGATTTATTATTGTTTTGCTATTTCTTCATAGAGGCTTTGTTTCAGAATCTGGAAGTTAATGGACCCTGCAACTAAGACATTAAAATTCTCATTCATTATTGGCAGGGAGCTATTACAATTTACACCACCAGGGAGCTGATTTCGGAGAGGGTTAAGGTGGAGGAGGATTTATTCAAGGCCGTCCGGGAACGTCTGGGGGGCACCTGCTGCCAGGCGGACTGTAAATCCTGGCTGTACGGTGAGAGCAACTCTGTACTCACATGATTGTTTGAAGAATACCTGGGTATTTTTTGTAACTTGGACGTTGAAGATTAGTATCTCTTTATTTTTAAATTCTCGCTGTATCATGAATATAGGAAATTGTGTATCCAAAAATACAGTTGGTTTTAACCAAGAATGTTTAAACTGTTACAATTATTGTGAGCTGAAAATACTACTGGATTAAGTAATCTAGGAAAATATCTACAGAGAGCAGAAACACTTAGAAATTTGTTTGTAATAGATAAATAGATAATACTTTGATGCATTTAGTATGTGTATTGCTACATGTTATGTTGTGTATATATAATGTACTCTTTGTATCTGGTGAGCCATTTTGCTTAAAGAATAAATAAACTGAATGAAACTGTAATAACACTTGTAATAAAAAGTAATTGGTGAATTATTAAACAAAAATTTCATTTTATAAATACCATTAAAAGCTACATTAATCTCTTTTCCAGGATAAAAATCCTTTAGTGAAGCAAGAAATGTCAATATTCTTGTAAAGTTTCATATATTTTACTAGATAAACATCTGAACTATATTATTAGATATTTTAATTATTTAAAGTTTTCAGAGGTGCTTAAATTGGGGTGGGAATTTTTATCCCTGAACTCCTACAAGTTCTTATCTGCGACATTTGTTAATATTCCCATATATTGAATATGCTAATTCAGAACTGTCTGGGATGTTTTCCCTGAAGTTTAATAGTAACCTGTAGTCTAAGTTTGTTGTTTGTCAACAGCCTGCCCCCCAGGGTGTAAGAGTGTGGATCGCTGTACAGAAAATGACAAAGGGGTGTTTGCAGATGTCAAATTCTTCCAGATGGGTCAGGTTTTTATACCAACTGATGTGGAGGAGAGATTCTTGAGACAGCTGACGCTGAAAGAGGACTCTGAGAAAGAGAAACTTCTACAGAAGGCTCAGGTGGAAAGGAAAATCACTTCCTCTCAGGTATGAATCTCAAAGTACAACTTTTATTCCAGACCACTTCACCATTTACCAGTAATAGAAAAGTTTCCTGCAAATTTCTAGCACATAAAGCTTGCAGTAGCTTGTATATAAGATCGCGGAACATTAACTGGCAAGATTGGAAATATACAGCTTACGTCAATTTCACCCGTTACAGTCAAAACATTTGAAATGGGCGGGGAAAAATTGAAGCGGATCGTCGTTTGAGAAAACATTGGATTGAAACTAGTTATAGGAAATGTATTTTTCAATCCACCTCAGTGTTTCTAACTTGCTTAGGTATATGACTCAAAGCGATTGGTAAAAATTAGTATCAGAAAGGTGATGAATAAACATTCTATGTCATCAATAAGAATGTAAGCTTAATAAGCAAATATGAGAAGATCCTAATTGGGGAGATATCATACGCAGGGCAAATTAAAGCTTTGTCCGGTGACTTTAGAAAATCAGTCGTCACAAGTTAGTATTTAGCTAGATAAACAATGGACGCGCATAACGTTATCTATTAGTATACATTAACTTAGCATGAAAATATAATTATCTGGATACAATTTGAAATTATTGAATCGAAGTTTGAATTATTCTCCTCGGGGAATAAACCCCAGTTCAACAATGGCCCCACTTGAATTCAGACATGTTATATATGTCGACTGATTCTCTAAAGCCATCGGACAATGCTTTGCCTTAAGTTTATTATAATCACTCCCGAATTGGGATCTTCCCATATTTGCTGATTATATACTTTTTGATTAAATAAAACGTTTATCAATCACTTTGTTGATACCACATAAGTTTTTTTTTCAATTGCTTTAGAAATACTGAGGTGGATTGAAAATACACTCCCAAAAACTACAGTTTCAATCCAATGTTTTCTCAGACGTCTACATTAATTTGTTCCCGCCCATTTCAAAATGTTTTGACTGTAACAGGTGAAATTGACGTAAGCTGTATAATTTAAATCTTGCAAGTTAATGTTCCACGGTCTTGACTCCCATTGTTGTGTTGGCAGGTTCAGAAAATCAAGAACCAGGCTCTAGAGACGAGGGAAGAGGCCCAGGCTCAGTCAAACCTCATCAAAATCACATCCAGTGCCAACTACACTGTCACTATTGAGCAGGCTCGTGGTCTGGGGCTGACCACTCTGTACCGTGAGCTCAACATCTCCACCCAAGGACACAAAAACAGCTTTGATTATCTCCGCACTCTTAGAGGCCTAGATAATGTCTGGTTAACTGTCGATTTTAACCAAAGGATTGTGGGAGGATTTGGAGGCAACTGATTAGTTTGTACTTTTTAGAAATTAGTTTGTAAATTGTTTACTGTCTAGTTATGAATGCAATTGTTTTTTCTGTTTTGACTTTTATGCTCTTAGAAATTGATTGTGGCTTGGCATTATAATAGGTCAGAAACAGTCATTACTTGTAACTTGTACCTACTTTGCAAAGTCAACCTGCATGATCATTCTTTTCCTCTGGAAAGTTAATACATTTAATTGAAGGACTATTTGCGGCATTATGCATTTTTGCCACAGGGGCCAAGCCGTTTTAACATTAATTTCAATGTAACCATAAATCTTTATTTATGGTTACATTGAAATTAATGTTAAAATGGGTTTGGCCCCTGTGATTTTTGCAAGTTTTATAAAAAGCTTTAAAAATAAAGTGGAAGATATTTGAAGTCATATTGAAAATAAGTATGTAAAAGGTTATCACCACAGTGATGTCATAATGTAGAAACGACTTCATGAAGATTGTCTTATTTTGATAAATTGATGTTTTGTAGCAAAATATTGGTGTTTTCCAATTTTTTTTCCACTGGGAAACATCGAGCGCAGGCTTGCTCAAGTACCCTTTTTTAGTATAATGTGTAAAATTTTATGGAGAATAACGTGTTAAAATCACACTTGTGTAGACCTGCGCTCTATACTATAAAGAAAAATGAGAATATTTTCAAAAATTTTGTTTGCATAATTGTTGGAATTTAGTTACTTAGGTAACATCATAGATAAACAGTGAATGAGCATTGATGACTAAAATCAAGATTAAAGTGATAGGCATCCTCTGTATAATGATTTATGAAGATTTGATATTTATACGATACTACTTAATTGATTAAATTTGGGGGCAGATATTTGACCATACCAAATATAGTCCTTTTTTCAGGTTATGTAAAATGGTCAGTGTTGACATAAGAGGAGTGCATTGAATTTTACAAACTAAGAGTGATCAACAGTGGTGCTGTATACATGTATATGATTAATTTACTTATCATTTCATCAGTAGATAGATGCAATAACCCTCTTTAAAGAAAGATAACTCTAATTGATCAATTATAAATTTCTGTAAACGTTTACCCAACATAGTTATGATGGGCATTTTAATCATAATTCCATCTCCTCTTTCAAAAGCATCAATGATATACAAAACTTAATAGAGGTATGTTACCAGGCACGTAGCATCGTTTTTGAAAGTGGGGGGGCCAGACCCATCCAAAAAATCTTGACAAGCAAAAAAAAAAAAAAAAAAAAAAAAAAAAAAAAAAAAAAAAAAAAAAAAAAAAAAGGAAATTTAAAGTTTTCAAAAATCTTCAAAATCCTAATCCGTGGGGGGGAGGGGGGGGGGACTTCAATTTGACTCCTCATTTCCTTATTTTCATATCAATTTTTTACTTGCTTCCAAAAAAGTGGGGGGGCCAACTCCATTATAAATCATTTTTTTTTATATAAATTTTAAAAAAATTTGTTGCTTCAAGAAAAAGTGGGGGGGCCAGGCCCCCCCTGGCCCCCCCTGATGCTACGTGCCTGGTTACGTATTTTTTACCAACAATGTAAATTTACACTTAAAATGTTGTAATGTTAGTTAATTTTGTACTATATCTTTTTCTATCTCAATATTTTTGTTGTAAATGAAGTCCCAGGGGTTGTTTATGAAAGAACAATATAAAATCTATTCAAAATATTCACATGCTTATTTTGTAACTTAGAAATTTACATATATGTCTACTGTATACAGGGAAATATTAGCCCTTTTATTTTCGCCCCTTTCGCCCTTGGTGTCAGCGGCTGAATTGAAGACTGAGCGAATACCAATGTTTCAATTTATCACCTATTAAACACAACTTTGTAAGGGCGAACTCAAGACGGGGCGAAACCGTTTGCAAGTGAAGAAGGGCGAAAATAACATGGGGCAAAAATTACCTTGTATACAATATTGAGTCCCAAGTCCGAAATTATTCAGGGATTTTTAAATGCATGTATATGTAAATTATTGATGGGCTTTTTCTGCTATGTTAATATTTTTTTTCAATTATTTCTTTTGTACAATTATTTTTTGTAATGATATCTTTTTCTTTATATAAAAAGTTGATGTGATGTAGTTTTTTGTTTACATTTACATCTACACCTACTATATTGTTGGGATTTTTTAGCATTTTTTTTAATAAAACCTTTTCATATTTCTTTTTTGTTTGTAAAAGTATGTATTTTGTGGATGATATAATCTTTTTTGATACAGGGTACATGTCTACTTTTTTACTAAAATTTCCGTGTTTTAAACAGTGCATTCATCAGCAAGTGAGACAAGCTTGGATAAAGTCGGCTAGACATTTATGACTTTATATTACACTTGGCCTTCAATGGTCACTTATGACCTCAACTCATTTGACTTTGATTGGTCACATGTCTATGTAACATGTTACAGTTGATCACTTAAGACTGTTACACTTAGTTTTGATTGGTAACTAATCAAGACCTGAAGAAGGAACTGGTTGTCAAGAGCAAAAAAAAACAGCAACCATATTGTCTTTGTGATAAATTAAAACATTTTATATTATGATTTAATACATGTAGCAATTAAGACTTCATTTTGATTGGTAACACAACATTTTGATTGTATTAACTTGCTACTGTAACAAAAGGTTTTGTTTAGTTACTTTTGGTTGGGTATGTTCTTTTGATCCTTAAACACTGTTTAAGAACGCTATTGTCAACAAATCATCCATCAGATCTGCCTATAAAATGACCACGACCATCAAGCATTCTTACACGATTACCTGTTCTAAAATTTAAATTTCTGTAATCACACTAACTTGTAATTTTGGAGATATTTTTACACTTTTCTATTGCAGTGGCACAGTTAAAATATACTTATAGACCACTATTTACCATTAGCTTTGATGAATTTCAATCCATGTACATGCATACTGCAATACTTGTCATGAGATGTTCTACGTGTATCTATTATTAGTACATGTATTTTGAAGTCATTTTTTCACAATTTTTAATAAAATTTTCTCGGTGTATAAATATTCTGCTTGTTTTTATTCCTTTACCCAGAGAAAAGGTTAGTTAAATAATTTTTGCAGTGTTGACTTAAGGCAAAAATAAACATCAAAGAGTTGGGAAATGTTTCAAAATATTTTTATATCGTAATTATAAAAGATCAGGCTTTAAGAAATAATTTATTCATGAAATAGACAATTTTGTCCTCGTTTACTTCCATTTCATTACACAAATCTGAGCTATATGGTCTGAGGGGAACACAACACTGGGCAGGGCTCTATGCTGGGTCACCAGTTCATGGTCCGGGGTGGGAACCACACTGACTACCTCCAGGGTCTGGTCCACAAACACGTAGTCCAGGTGTCCCTGGAATGCCCCCACATAGTTTGTGTACTCGGGATAACCACAGGCACTGGACAGATTAAAACTGTGAGTGAAATCAAAGCTGGTCACTTCCTCTCCAGTGTCTAGAACAAGAGTTTGTAACATTATTAAAATCTACTACACAAGACTACGTTTCTGAGGTTCAAGAGGAAGAACAATAATTTGTAAAGATGATTTAGCTAATTAAATCATCAAATTGATAGAAAAAAAACAGCAATATGATTTAGCAACAAATTGATACAGACATATCAAATTAAGTGTTGTCAAGCAAAGATTTTAGTTTGAAGCCATAGCCAAACAATTTTAGAAAAGAGATATTTCATTAAACAATCTATTTTTAGTCCAATATGTAGAGAAAATCAAATGTTATATTGACGTCCTAGGTCACTCTTGGGTGAATATAATGTCTGATTTTTCTCTAGATTTATGGATATCAGCTTATCAGAGAGGTAGGAATTAATCATTCATACTAATATACATTATTGGTGTTTTTAGGTCAATACTAGCTACCCGAGAAGTACAATATTGACGACTCGGAGCACAAGGTGAATATTATATTTCGAGGGTAGCTAAATCATCCTACTGATTGAAAAAAACAACTGCAATAATTGTTTTATTATATGGTTCAGTGACAAATTCACACATACATTTCAAATTGAGTGTCACCTCATTGCCTTTACTTAGTTTGTGAATGTCAGGTTAAAGGCGTTGCTGAACATATTGAGAAATGCGAAATTTTATTGTATGACACGACAGGAATGATGATAACCAATCATACGGTGCAATTTAAAAAATTCTCATGTTATATTCACCTCGTAGGTCATGTGCAGGTTAATATTACATACCGGTACCTATTGACTGGCTATGAGGACCACATCAAGTTTATTGTCCCCCGAGACAGCAGCTATTTCTTGGGCAAAGCCAAGGGAAATGGCTGCTTTTGGGGGGAGAATAAACTTGCTTTCCTGCAAATAGTCAGTAAATAGGAGTTTAAAAACGAGGAAAATCAAATGCCGCTGGTGAATATTTTCGATGACTACTCACTATGAGCAGATAGCACGGAAACTATTTCACGGTTAGATAAAATAGCATGTTTATTTGTCGTAATTTTACACAGAAAATAATACAGAGATATAATAACCCATTTTATTTTTTCTAGAATGTTGGATTTAAGTCATTTAGAAAGCTAGGAATCATTTTAAAATGATCAAGATTTGTGTAAAGTGTACCTTTAACTCTGAGTTTGTATTCCCCTGGAATAATTTGACTTTTGGTCAGGAATCCATGTAGAGCACTCTCAGGGCTTGCATTGAAATCCCCACAGAAGACCAAGGAAATGCTGTCTCCCTAATCCAAACAGAAAAAAAAAATAAGATGTTTGAATTCATTTTGAAAAACATGATATACAATGTAAAAGTTCCTTTTTTTTTCATCCAACAGAAAATACTGACTTACAAGAAAACAATTTTCATTAAATCATCACTTGAATGTTATTTATACATTTAAAGTTTAGGTCTGTGTTCAGAAGAGCAGGTGGTCGGAAATGAATGTTAGACAATAAAGCTTCCTGTACTGGTGTTTACTGATAACTAAGAAAAGAGCTGACCTTTTCCTTGTAACTGTTCATCACCATCTCTAGGTGTCTCATGCTGACCACCCCCTGTAGAACCCGGATGTAGCTGTAGTCCCTGTGGAAGAACAGGTGGGTGTTGGCCACACACAGCTTCTTCTGGGGGTCAGCCAGGGATTCCAGCACACATACCTACAGCACAGAACAACAGCTAATCACTGTATTTATATCATATACCGGTAAACACATTGTTGAATGATCACATACTTGGCAATAACAGCTACTAACAGTATTAGTGCAATATGCATTCACTGTAATACATACAGGTATTCAGAATTGGCTAAACAATTGCTCATTTATTTTTTAAAAGAATTGAGATTGCACGGTTTAGTACAAGTACGAGTAAAGATCAATTTCTTCAATACACAAATATAATTATATGAAACTGATGGCTATGGATCATGTTGTTCCATGCATGCACTGTTAGCTATCTTACTTGTAGGATATTCTTTCTTTTTTTGTAAAACTCGTAGACGTCCTGATATTTGACCACTTTCTCCTTGATATCCCTACAGCCATCCTCCTCCAGAGTGTCTGTTAAGTCAATGTTGTGTTCACTGATCATCCTGGAAGGGTTAATCCATGTTTACAAATAAATCATCAACATTTATATCAGATGAATTTTGATGACAGAATCCTTTTCATACAGGAATTTTTTAGTTAAATATAGTTTTTCTTCCAATATAATTTCACACCAAATTTCAATTTATAATCATATAATCAGATCCCTGGTACATGTATCTACTAGTATATTCAATCACAGATGCCACATTTTACAGCCTCTAAAGTTACTTTATTCTTAACACTGAATCCCCTTCATTTCTTATGCTGTCATAAAACAAGAAATTTATGTGTTCAACAATACAGTAATCAAACCAAACTTTGTGGATTTATTTTTATCAGATTTCAGCTGCACTAGAGAGTTCAAGAAAGAACCACTGACTTAAACTTGGATGTCCTGTAAAACAGAGCCTCTCCTTCCTTTACTTTTCCTGACTTCATCTTGTACACTCCAGAGAAACCATTCAATTCAAGGGCTGGCAGCAAGAATTTCGTAAACACCTTCTCATCAACTTCTTGTAGGCAAATGATATCAGCATTGTACCCTATATAAAACAATGAATTCATTCACTGAGATGTACTGTACTGCCATGTTGAAGTTAACAGATACCTGGTAGTTCAATTTTTTTGAATAAGTGACAGTTTTATATCCTTTAAGACTTCCTGCTCTCTGTAGTACTGGTTATTTATTTTCTATGTGTACTCTCAGCAATTTTAACATGTTTAATATTAAAGAGTGAAATTGTTTTCCATTGTCATTTATAAGCAAAGGTATACACTATCATCCTAATGTTGCATTGCAATGCGCAATTAATAATGACAATACAAACACTAATTATTCAATTTATATGCTCATCCTTTAGCTACCACAAGACTGTTAAGCTTATCAAATAGTGATAGTCAGACCAGCTTCATTTCCGA
This sequence comes from Magallana gigas, assembly GCF_963853765.1. Classification (NCBI taxonomy): domain Eukaryota; kingdom Metazoa; phylum Mollusca; class Bivalvia; order Ostreida; family Ostreidae; genus Magallana; species Magallana gigas. The sequence goes on along the minus strand of NC_088854.1, from coordinate 5,767,418 downwards.
TACCAGATACCGGTAGTTGAATGAGCACCTGAATGATCACATTCAGATGGACTTGATTTGTATCTCCGTCATGTCCATCCTTCTGTCTTCCATCCCATTACAAAGTTAACCATTAAATGCTAAACATATATATTACGTTTTATCAATACAAGATTTATTAAATAGTTGAAAGTGAGTTGATTTTACCAAGAATTTCCTTCATCAGCAGCTGTTTTCTGTAATCTATGGACAATGCATATGGAGCACAGTAAGGGTACAGTTCTGTTCTGGTGAATTCAGAGTCAGCAAATACATCTGCTAAAATATTGTAGGTCATCACTCTGAAACTATGTAAACAGAAATAAACATACATTTTAGATATTATATAGAGCGTAGGTTGAGCATGAAGAATGGGCATGCACATTTCATTACACAATACCTATACATTAGATGTTTAAGTTTACACATGTTACAATTAAGAAAAAAAACAGAGTTTATTATTCAATGATAATAAAATAATGGTTTCTTGAAGTTAATTAACACTAATGAAATATATTTAAAAATTAGCAGTGTGTTGCATGTACAGGTCACTAATGTAAGATAGGGTAAAGTTAAATTCTGAAAGAAATGCTCTCCGTATTTCTGAGGTCCTTATGCCCCCATTAGTGCATTACTTTTTTTTAAATGTAAAAGAAATTAGGACTGTGATTTTAGGTAATACTTTTGTATTTATGGTACATCTTTTATCATTTTTAAAGGAGAATGGGGTTACAAAAAAAGGATACAGTACAAAATCATTGGAAAATAAAAGTAGAAAATTACCTAAGATACCTCATATATTATCTATACCTTGAACTATCTGTCAGATCTGCAGTGTAAATGTGTCTTGTTTCAAATGGACATATCCCTGGTCCAGCTTCCACCTCAACTTTACTGATCACTGACACTGGTACTCCAGACCTGTCCCCACATTTAGGAACACAGGTGAACTCTAACTTGGAGTCAATGTCATCATTGGTTGGTGCATACATTAGTTTGTTTGATAAAAGTTTGGTAGCCTCTTTTTGCTCAGAGAGGCTAATATTATGGTGATTTTTGTGAACCCTATTCCAGCGGTATTCACAGTCAGAGGAGTTTGCAAACAACAGTTGGACCTTTGGGAACACGGGAAATCCTGACATGATACTTTTAGGAAGGTCAATTTTGACCGCTGTGGGGGGATTGACAGATACCTGATACTTCTGTTCATTGATACATACTTCTGACCCATGTTTCAAAACATCAGATACACACATTTTGCTCTCTGTGTCAACCTCTACACCATTAACTCTGAACTTTAACTGAACCTCTTCTTCTTCTTGTTCTGCTTCGTTTTTCTTTCTCTTTCTTTTCAAAAATTTAGACGCTATCGAGTTTTTCAATCGTGATAAAGTCTGACCAATTTCTTCCTCCTTCAATCTCTCCATACGGAATTGTTTGGAATTTGCACCTTTGTGGGAATAGTTAAACTCCACTGTCATCTTATTGGTTTCTGGGGCAGACTGCACAGTAATAACAGACGATGCCATGTTCCGCCGAATGGCTAATACTGTCAATCTGTTGATAAATAAACCTGTACTTAAGTACAATTGCCTTCCTATAGAAAGAGACATGCCATTGCATATACACGTTGCAATATTTACTTTTCTATTGTTGTTTAAAATTGTTAACTGAAAGCTTTCACGTGGTTTTGCAATGCTGACTAGAATTTCCTCTGCAAGTTCAAGTATCCCGAACCCGATTACCACTGCACATAGGTAAGATGACCCCCCCCCCCCCAAATTTATGATTGAGATATCTCATATATCAACAGTAACGTTCTTTAAAAAATATATAAAAGTAGGCCTACAGTTGTAAGTGGATCTAAAGTTGTTTTCCTTTAAGTATTTTTAAAATTTAAGAGAAACGTACGTGGAGGCAGATCGAGACATAAATAACATTTATTTATGTCTCTGGTGGAGGTAAACAGACTGCATGGTAAATATATAGGCCTATAATAAATAAATAAGTAATAGAAATCATTTAATACTTTTCACATCATGAATACATATGCATATAATCATTCTATGTGAACATGGTGAACATATTTATATATCTTATGTGGGTTTTTTAATGCATAGATATATTGATCGTCTTACTAGGCATCACAATTTTTTTATTTATTAGGATTAATACAATATACCATTAATTCAAACAATCTCAGATTTATTTAAACAATATTTTTTTTTCAATTTTCCATAACTTATTACAATTTTCAACAGCAATACAATATTAAATGTAGTTTAAACTACAGATTTAGAGAAGATTTACAGAAGATGTAACGTTTCGAACTACAACAATAAAATTTTATTTTTTAGTTATATTTATATTTTTTAATTCTTTCTTTCTTTTAACAAAATAATAAATTGATTGTAAAAAGTAAAGTTAAATTGACTAAATTACTGTTAATGTACATCAGTACGCTAGCTAAAGGCAAATCCCCCCCCGGCTGGGGGTCTAGGGTTTAGGGCAAATTATGCCCCGGTGGAGGGGGGGGGGGGGTTCAGGGGGCGAAGACCCGAGTAGCACATGGGTTTTACCAAAATTTTAAGTCAATTTCCTGCGAAAGAAATCATATGCTACATCCCTTTTCTCTAGCAAATACGCAGCAATGAAAAAAGTTTCCCAGTTTGAAATGACACAACAAAGATCGAGTCTTCAATTTATACTAGTATCGACATCATCAAAGAATATTTCCAAAATATATGATACTAGTATCTTACTTCTTCAGTGCATTTGGTATTGTAGATGTTGCAAAGAAACCCGTTAGCTTAAAGCCGTAAACAAGATGGGATTTTTTTTAATTCTCCAAATTGGTAATATCAATAAGATATATTTGTTCAGTCACCTATGTTATTTATTTTATAAAAACGTAATTTTAAGTTTTACCTCAGCGGAAATGTTGAAAAATTCTTGTAAAGTCGTCCACGATCCTTTTAGCAACCTTTTTTTTTTTTTTTGTTATGGTCTGGATAAACAGGATAAAACGAATTAACTGATGCACTGTATTTCTACTATACTTACTGTTAAATTTTTGATGATTTTTTGGCAATGATTTAATAAAAGACTTTATAAATTCGATCAGTGCACATACTGAATATATAGATTTGAAATTAACGGAATGATGTTAAATTAAGACACAAAATAAATTGAAACAAGTAGTGCTGGATGGTAAATTATTCTCTCTCTCTCTCTCTCTCTCTCTCTCTCTCTCTCTCTCTCTCTCTCTCTCTCTCTCTCTCTCTCTCTCTCTCTCTCATTTGCACATATTTTAATGCATATTTACACAATGGGATTGGGCATAAGTTCCATAACTTATTAAGCCCTCTCTCCCTACAAAATTATTGACAAACATAATATAAAGCATAGTAAAAGGTCACATATTTAAAACAGATGCAATATATATCACATGCATTACTAAAGTTGCTAATAAATGGCACTATAAAATAGATATAAATATATAAAGTGTAGTACATTACGAAAAACGTTCAGATTTTTTTATGAAAAGGTGAACCATAGAGAACAAAGTTTCATTAACACTATCACTAATTGTAACATCGCCCCAGAGCAACATATGTGTGTTGACTATATTCAAATTTCGAATCTTAAAAACATTAAAAAGCTCGTCTCTGGCGCGTGCATACTAAGTACAGGAGAAAAAATTATGATGAGTGTCTTAAACTTTTCCACATGTACATAAAGGGCTATCAATGATATTATAACGAAATAAGTCACAATTTAGTATGCAATTATGACGTAGTTTAGTATGGATTATATTGTAGGTTCTATCTCCAAAAGAGAAGTATGATGGCGGAGATTTATTTATATTAAAAATATCTTTATCTGAAGTGATTAAATTGATGAAGGTTGATAGTGAATTAACCTCCCTGATATGCAGAGGTAGGGAGTTCCATTCCCCAATGACTGTTGGAATTAAAGAAGATGTGTACACTTGCAATCGACATTTTGGTAAGGAATAGTTTTGAGAATTTCTCATCGTATAATTAGACAAATTACACCGCTTGTCTGGAAAACATTCCTTAATGTAAGAAGGAATAATATTTTTATCTACCTTGAACATTGTTTTTAGTCTAGCTATTTTACGTCTTGTACTTAAAGAATTCCAACCTGTTTCTAAGTAGAGCGAGTCCCTGGAAGCAAAAATTGATAGACCAGTAACAATTCTAGTAGCTGTTAGTTAATTGTATTTGTTCAAGCTTTTCTGTGTCTGCAAGAGAACACCCTCCCCAAACTTCTGAAGCATATTCCAAATGTGGCCTAATAAAGGATGTGCACTAGTGTGTACATAAGCGATAAAGATTTAGTTTTTTCATTAGACTTAATTTTTTGTGTGCCTTTGCTATTATGTTATCAATATATGCTGTCCATCTGAGATTTTTGGAAAAAGTTAATCCTAAGTGTTTATGGTAGACACAAACTCTACGTTACAATTTTGAAAATTTTAGAGATGGATATTTAAAAACGTTTTTTGTGTTAAAATACACATAGCTTTTGCTGTTTTCTCTCTCTCTCTCTCTCTCTCTCTCTCTCTCTCTCTCATATTTTTTAAAAGGTAGTTTAAAGTTTTGCTTTGATAACGTTCTTGTAATTAATTGTTTTGTTTTGTTTTTTAAATTTCGACATATATTAAAAGAATTGATATTCAATTTTTAAGCAGTTTTCTTTACCAGGATACTCTTGAAGGCAATTTTTGTCTTCTTTGAATGAAGATGTTACAAAAAAAATTATTATCTTGGTGATATAAACATTAGTGCTATGAACATCCCGGAATTCTGAATCTCATCCGTCTCTGGCAATAGTTTTACTCTTAATTCCTCGTTCTGATTGGTTAATATTTCGTGACGTCGAATGTGTTCGCGCCAACTTCACCCCTTGTCAGCTTGGGTCCACTACACGGACGGAAAACTTGTAAATATAAGGTAATTAATTGTCACGATTTCTTCACTCTGCTCTTTAACATAAAATATTAACGCTCATCTTTCAGAATAATGTAACTGTTTAAAAAGATTCACTGATCCTAACAAAAAAGTAAGTGTTGCAACTTTTGTTTACATTCCACTTTCAGAGCGGTTCAATCCCTCATCTGATTGAGATGGAAACCCGAGTACAAAGAAAGTTAGAATTTCAAGTCAAGAAGTCAACTCGATCCACAAGGGCCAAACAAAGAGCTCAGAACCGATATAACGATGAATCGCCAAGAAAAAGATGCAGTGATGGTAATTGTTTCAATGCAACATTTTCTGTATCATTTTTTTAGGGGGCTTTTTTTTAAGTGTGAGAAAAACGTTGTATTCGGCAAATTGGGGCCTATGTTTAGCAAATCTTTAAACATTATCTAATCTTAAGAAGATAAATGAAAAGAATTTTGTATGAACTGATTAATCGTTTGTTGTGTTTCAGATGAAAATGATATTGGGTTAGCACTAAAATGTTCTCCAACCAAGAAATCAAAGGAAAACTTAGATTCCCCAAGGAGATGTGGAGAAACACCTACACGCTCTGGTTTACGAACAAAACTGTACTCTATGCAGCTAACAGGTAATTTGATTTGGTGAATTTTATATATACATGTATGTTTATTCAACAATCTGAGGGGGGGGGGGGGGGGCATACACATTAAAAACAATAGTAATCATTATTATAATACGTATGAATGAGCTAAAAATATTAAAATCATACATAGAATAAGAGGTCAATCTGTCAGAACTTAAAGATGAAATAAAAATTTTTTTTTAGATTGTGAAAATATTCCTTCATCTAAGACTAAGCCCAAGGTTGCAGATCAGGTTGTTTCCTCTCCAATCAGAGTAAAACCCATTAAAACGGCACCAATAGGTAATTATTAACTGGATTTCAGACACATACTAAAATACTTGCAAATGTAAGATAGAAGTAACCATTCAGAAAACTTTTTAAAATTCTCTTTCCAAATTGCAGAAAAGGAGAATGTGAAATCTCCATTGAAGGAAAAGGCGAGTAAAAAGGCAGACAAGGAAAACACACCTGTAAAAAAACTACCAGGTTGGTTTCAAAAGCAGGTTCGGGGGAATTATGATGTGTAATGTTATAAATTAATAGGTGTAATTTTTAACAAATTATCATGTTCTATTAAGTAATGTTTAATAGGCCAAATTTCTACCATGTGTAATCGTAATTTGATTAATATTTTTTTAAAACCTAACAGATGAGTTATAAGTGGTAAATAGCTGTATCCCACCTCAAAATAGTTAAGAAAAGAAAAGTTTCATAAGTTTGGAAGGGATTCCTTTTTTTCATAGTTTTATCCAAGAAAAACAAAAGGTAATGTAAGACTGTAACATATAATTCTGTATTTAATTAAGGGATTGGTAAAGTTCAACCTTCACCAGCTAGAAAACAAATCTTGGCAGACAATGAAAAACCAGTTTCTCCTGTACTCAAACTTCAGCGACCAAGTGGTAAAACATTGTCTATTTATACCAATAACATGAATACATTACAGTGCACTAGATTAACAAATCTTTTATACTTACATATCAATCTTGAAAAATTTAATACCGTATTTTTCCGACGATTAGTCGGTATTTTTTTCCTCTGAAGCAGAGCACCCGACTTATCGTCTTGTTCGACTTGTCGTAGGCTCGATGTCAGAAATTTTTTTAAAATAGCATTAAAAATCTTGGATTTAATCATCTTGAGTTGGCTGTGTGATTGAAAATTACGTTGTTGAATTCACTGTTCATCTTTTATAATTATCATTTTCACTCATCTGTCAACGCTTAAATACATAATAATAACAACAGTTATTAAAAAATGTTACATTGTCTTTAATCAATTAAAAGTTTTACCGTTCCGTTTTTATAAACACATCGTCACATGGTTCTATGTATCACTAGTAGGAAGATAACATTGCGCAGTAAAATTGAAACCAAGTTTGAATGGAAGAAAATATTGCAGTAGGTCCGGGGGATGTTTTTTTAAATTTAATTATTTATTTGTAAAGAGTTGTTAGTGGAAAGTATAAATCAGAAATATTTAATGGTCAAATTCAATCTTAAAATACATAATCGGCAATTATCAATACTACTGTTTATACAATAGGCTGACACCGGTTGTGTTAATAATCTTGCCCTAAGGCTGAGGTCTTTAAGGCAATTTCACTCCCTGTGTATATAAAGAGTACCGTTATACGAGTGATTATAGTTCATTGATTAATTATTGTCCAATTCTTTGATTATTGTTAGATAATTTTTTTAGGAAACGTATGTATGTCGTATATAGTCATTATCAAGTCGTACAAATGATCGATCTATTTCTAACAGTGTCTATGTAAAACAATAGCGTGTAACTGCATTACTGGATACAAAGTAAACAAGTTTCATCAAATCATAGTAATTGCTAAGCTTTCTGCACTTGAGATCCCCCTTTGAAGTCCGACACGAGACAGGTGCATGCTTATGACACCGGAAATTGTTAAACAAACATTGACCACGCGCCGAGTCAACAGGTGGCTGGTTACGTAATGGCGAATACACTGGCGATAGTCAGAGTGGATACTTATTTTAATGCTTGGGAATAAAATATTTCTGACAAAGTAAGTTTAGTTTTGCATAACACGCGATATCGGGAATTGTTTAAAATGCAAGCGACTTTGTAGAAGTTGCCGGTATTTGAAAATTTGATGCATAAGTATAAAGCGTAATTGTTTAAATGTTAAGCATTAATAATAATTGGTAGCAATATCGGTGACATCGTGGCATCATACACTGATAATGTTACTGCAGTTTTATAGGCCATTTTGAAGTGATAAGAACGACGTATGGTCTGAGATCGACGTATCATAGGATTTTGTTAAAATTTTGGGTAAAAATGGGCAATTCGACGAGTCGTCCGCATCGACGAGTCGTCGGGAAAATACGGTAATTGAAAATCAGTTCAACCTTAGAAACAATGCACATTTATGTGTTCATTTAAGGGCAAGCCTATCATAGAGCCAAGCAGACCTTTCACACAGCTAAACCAGATCGTTTGATTGGACGGGAAAAAGAGGTGGAAGAGATCAGTCAGTTTGTCAGAGATCGTGTGTCACAAAAGACCTCAGGCAGTCTGTATATATCCGGGGCCCCTGGAACAGGCAAAACTGCATCACTATCCCACATTTTGGACAATGTAAAAGTGAGTCAGAAAAGTTGAAAACAATGTGTGAATTATAAGTTTTACTTTTCTAAAGAGCAACAGTAGAATTTCTTTGATTTAATATTCATGATTTCTGTTTTAGGCATCACACAGCTGTAAGAGTTTGTACTTAAACTGCATGACACTTAAAGACTCAGCAACAGTATATGGCAAGCTGTACACAGACTTAACAGGAAAGTCTCCACCATCAGCAAAGGACCGACTCAGGGCTGTAGAAAAATGTCTGACTGCAAGTGGACCAAGCATGTAAATAAAATACAACACTTTTCATTTGAAGAATAATATCAATTTATAGAATTAAAATGGCCACAGTTTTGAATTGTTTTGAAGTTTTATTAATATGTGGAGGTTTTGAATGCATTTACTGATCAGAAAAAAATATTTTTTCTATTACAGCATCATGGTATTAGATGAGATTGATCAGTTAGAAAGCAAAAATCAAGAAATTTTGTACACAATATTTGAGTGGCCATCTTTGTTAAAATCCCGTCTTGTTTTGATTGGTAAGTAAGCGTTATAGTCTGAAATATGTACATAATATATATTAGGTACATAAGATAACCTTCGTTAATTGTTTTAATGAAACATGTTATATTTACTGTTTAAAAATTATCATAAAAGAGGCAGTAAAGAAGATCAAAGACAAAACTTTTAATTTAAGCTGGAAAAAAAAAATTCCCAAATTGTGATTGTATATAAGATTTGCATATTCCATAGGCATTGCCAATGCCCTTGACCTGACAGACAGGATTCTACCCCGATTACAAGCCAGGCCAAACTGTAAGCCCCAGCTGTTGAACTTTGCACCGTACAGCAGAGATCAGATTGCAGCTATATTGCACGACAGATTAAAAATGGTAAATATCAGACACTTTGCTTTAACATAAGAAAAGGGCAGGTTTTGTCAGAGAAGTTTTTTGCTCACGGTAACTGAAAGCTCAAGTGAGCTTTTCCAATCACTTTTTGTCTATCATCCATCCGTCCATCTGTCTGTCTAAGCGTCTGTAAACTTTTCACTTTTTGACTTCTTCTCCAGAACCACTAGGCCAATTTCAACCAAACTGGCACAAAGCATTATTGGGTGAAGGGATTCAAGTGTGTTTAAATAAACATGAATAAACTTCACTTTATTTGTACTGTATCAATGTGATAAGTTTAAAGCAGTTGTCCTTTTTTAAATCAGCTGGAAAAGGATGGAGTGTTGGTAATGGAGCCCAGTGCTGTTCAGTTTTGTGCCAGGAAGATATCTGCAGTTGCTGGAGACATGAGAAAAGCATTGGATGTTTGTAGAAGAGCTGTAGAGATGGTAGAGCATGAAGTGAAAGCACAGCAGGTGCTCAAGATTTCCAGTGCAGGTGAGATATGACAGATCCAAAAATCAATATTCAACAGTGATCTATTTATTTGAAAATCTTTTCAGGCACAATTATAATTACAATTTTGACAATTCATCTTTAGGTTGCCCAAACAGTCCAAACAAAAATGATCCTCCCTTGAAGAAAATAGGAGTAATGCAAATTTCTAAGGTTATATCAGAAGTTTATGGGTCAAGTTCAGCCGCCAACAGTCAGGAAAGCATTCCATTACAACAGAAACTGATTGTGTGCACACTGCTCCTGGTGGTAAAACAAGGAAAGTTAAAGGAAGTCACCATGGGCAAGGTTAGTGTGTTTTTTTAAGTATTTGTTTCTGTTCAAATTATTTAAGTGCTCCCTAAATCATCAAGTTAAAATTTAAGTTTTAAGTTCCCATGAGTTGAACTGCATAATATAGCTTTAGATCAGAGAACATTTTTCAAAGAATTTCAAGCAACGATGATATGGTAGTAATGCCTGGCACTTTTAGACCTCCCCCCAAAAAAAGAATGATATGCAGAACTTGTTTATATATCCCTGAAAATACTGACCTATTCGGGATGATGAGAAAAAATATAATTGATATACAGATAAAACCATCCATATCTATTATTTGTTCATCATTTATGGGACCTTTTACTAAATGTCATTGTATGTATATAATTCACCTATTTACAGCTACATGATACATATACCAAGGTGTGTAGAAAGAGGCAGATGGCTGCCGTGGATTACTCTGAGTACCAGGGAATTATCAGCCTGCTAGAGACTCGGGGCATCACGGCCACCAAAAAAATCAAGGAAGGCAGAATGGCCAAGGTAAAAATGTTCATTTACCTCTCTTGTCCTAATTGATGTATGTTGAAGTCTTTTGTGAGAGAGTGTTTCTAAAAAAAAATCTACATTATTAATTACATCCCAGTCCCTTTTAGTAACTGTGTCCATTTGTTCTACATTGTTATGCCATTACTGACAAAATCAAACCAGTTTCTTTATTCTTGGTATTTGATAAGATTTTAATTTAGTTGTTTTTAACTTCAGGTGACACTTAAGCTGGATGAGAAGGAATTGGAGCACACCCTACAGGACAAAGTTTTAATGTCTACAATTCTACAAGATGGACTGCCATAGGCATCTTTCCAGAACTTCATGTGCAGGCAATTTATCATGAAATCAGAAATCTATTGTGTAAATAAATATCTGTGTCAGAAGTGATTTATTTTTTTATTCTTTACATAATTCACGTTTTAAAACTCATTTTTATAATTTAAACGAAGAGCAAATTTTATGTGTGTGATTTTATTGTATCAAGATGAAGTAGATTTGGAATGGTACATAGAATTTTATACATGACACTGCAGAAAGTGTTGTCTGGTCAGTTTTTTTGCAAGCAAACTAAGTCACAATTTTTGTTATTTTACCAAATATTTTTGAATAAATGGAAGCATGTTATAGACCATAGCGAATTGCATGTATTTATTTTTAGTGTGTTGAGAAAGTTAAGATTGGAAAGGTATGTTATTAAAGTATTGAATGTGTATAAAATGTATTTATTTTTGTGTAAAAAAAAGAAGTGGATATAAACAATAACTGGTATGTTTTGACATTATTACAAGCTGTATGGTCTAATTTTACAATATGTTTTTGAAAGATATTTTAGAACACATATTTACAAAGTTTTACACAGATACAAATTTTGTCGCAGTAGAAGGAACCCCAAAAAGCCAATTTAAATTTCTTGGTTGATCCACAATAAAAATGTAGAAGTTCCATGCATTAATACTCTGCTTGAGCAATTCTTGAAAAATTCAAAAGTTACTGGAATTATTTTTCTAATATGGATATGTGGGTTGACTTATTTGTATGGCTAAACATAATCAAAACCTACCATACAGCTGTAGCATTTTTGCAATTTGATTGCAATTTGTTGAATGTAGATTTCAAACATATATTTTTGTTATTTTGCTTTTCATTTTTTTTGAAAACATGTATTGTCTTTTATTTGAATTGAGTTTGTATGTTGCCCTTATTGTGATTGTACATGACATTTGTCTTCAGTATACCGTATATCATTTTATACAAACTACTACAATGTTAATTTGGTCTTTGACTTCCTAGTACACTCTGGTTTCTATAAAAGCTATCACCATAACTAAAGGTTTCTGCATAAAATATTTTTAACATGCCATCTGTTTTGTCACTGATTAAGATATATGATGATTGAATAAAATGTTGATTTGAATGTCTTTTGTTCTGTATAGGTCATTTCAGACTTTATTATTTCACTAAGAGAGGTTATGCCTAAGTGCAACAGTAATGGCATTATGAAAGTAGTACTGGTTTTGTAAAGGGATTGATGCATGTGAAGTGGCTTGATTAATATAAAAAAAAATTATACTAGTACGGGTACATACAGGTATTATATTCATTACAATTGCCTTCTACTTCCCACCCTGGCTGAATGGAGTGTGCGCCTTGTAGTTTTCACATTGTAAGGCTCTTGTCAGTCAAAAAAAAAAAAAAGCAGTTGACCTATGGAGGAAGAAACCTAAAGTTCCAGGATAATATTGCATGCACAAATGCTCATCAACTCTGGTGTTTTAACTTATCAGTTTTCATTATAAATTGCATTATCTTTAATTGAGAGGGTCCATGGTTGTATGAAAGTACTGGTAAATGTTTATAAATGAACACCTGGTTAAGAGCCCTAATTTTGTATCAAGTCAAATATGTGTATACTAAACAATACGTAGGACCAAACTTAAAAACATGTATCCTCCCATTTTAGTAAGCAAATGTAATTTTTGTTCATCAGAAGTTAGTTTCTTGAGTAATTTCTGCCCATGATGAAAAAAAATTGGCACATACACCTACAAGCTCGACTGTTTGAAATGAAGTAGTTAAACTTTAAACGTGTACTTTTGTGGTATTTTCTCAAAGCCCAAACAATATTTTATTAGAACAGTAACAATTTGTCTAAGGCATTGAATATTGTTTAATTATTTCCTCGAATTTGGCTTTTTATATAGTAGGGACATTGTTTTGATAATTTGATCGGGATCGAGCTACAATAAATATAGAAATTAGCAGAGAATTGAATTCGCTTCGTTTCTGGTAAGTATATTAGTTATTAGATTAATAGACGCTTTTGTCGACTATGTAATGGATATATCAGGTAGAAGACGTCGTCTGACTATCGGACCCTGAAAAGGAATCGACATATTTGTCATATGATGAAGAGTTTTGATGTAAACAGTTCTCTAAACTATACAACTTTTGTACTCGATAACAACATTATGGATAGATTGTAGAAAAAGAAAGAAAGAAAGTAAACGAAAACATTATTCATATTATCCAAAAGAGCTACATTATTTATATCAGTGGGCTGATATGGTACAGGTAGAGGTGGTTGAACTCATCTTCCCTAGCCAAGCGTTTTCGGCCCACTCTGTTCCCCACAGTTGAGGTGCGGATCAGAAACCCCTGACTTGGGAAGATGGGTTGAACTAGTCATAACGTGATTATGAAGTGAATTAATAACCATAAAAGACCTTTTGGGGCATAATCCTGTTATTTACTTTGCGAAGTAAATTAGTTTGACATTGTTGACGTTAACGTCAAATCTATCTGCATACCTGTGTACTCTGTTTCCTATTTCACTCTTTCTCTGTCTAATATCCACTCGACCCAACATGACTTTAATTCCACACATTTCGACTCCTGTTATTTTCGGCCTGTACAACTAGTATCCATTTATTCCGTAATAACAATTAAACTTGTAGCCATTTATTCCATAAACAGGAGTACATAGGCTTAGATAGTTTCATAAATGTAGCTTTTCATTTGAAAGCTAAGTGAATAACAGGAGTAAATACCGACGCAAACCCTTGGAACTTATTCGCTTCGCGAAGCTAAATAACAGGAGTATACCGGTATATATATACAGAGGCGAAGTATTAAATAACAGGAGTATATATATATACCGAGACATTTCATTCTAAATAGCTCCCCAAGAGGAAGATTTCTCCGGGAAAAGGGTTTCTTTGGGGGAGAGATATATTAAAAATGGGGCTTGGTATTTTGGGGGGAAGTGAACATTATAAAACAGTTTCATAAATATAGCTTTTCATTTAAAAGCGAAGCGAATAACAGGAGTAAATACCGACACAATCCCTTGGAACTTATTCGCTTTGCGAAGCTAATAACAGGAGTATATATATACAGAGGCGAAGTAAATAACAGGAGTATATATATACCGAGACATTTCATTCTAAATAGCTCCCCAAGAGGAAGATTATCCGGGAAAAGGGTTTCTTTGGGGGAGAGATATATTAAAAATGGGGCTTGGTAATTTTGGGGGGGGGGTGCACATTATAAAACAGTTTCATAAATATAACTTTTCATTTAAAAGCGAAGCGAATAACAGGAGTAAATACCGACGAAAACCTTGAAATTTACTCATAACTAGCACAATCAATAGGCCATGAGGCGCACATGAAATGTTGTCAGTCAAGGTAGAAATTTTATTGGTCCTTAATTGCATTTGTTCCTGAGAAGAATGCAATGTTTTACAATACAAGAGAAGGCAAACGGGATATTTACCGATAGAAGTAGGGATATATATAATTAATGCTCGACAATTTCCGTAACCGGATATTATTAAAACTATAATAATTATAGGTTACGGAGAAATTAAGGGAATATCATCTTTTAAAATCATTTATTTCATATTTAGTGAAGGATTACGAACATACTTTGATACTATAATAATAACGTGTTAGCCTAAAAGTCGATTATAGAAATTCTTAATCCAAGCGGAAATTTTATAAGAGAGGATAACTCTTTCAATACCGATAACTCTAGTTTATGAAAAGCGGAGGCGGATTGAGTTTTATACCATGAGTATAATAATGAAATGAAAAGGTAACATAACCAATTGCCTACACTAAAATCACAATAAGAATGAAAATCTTATGGATGTTTTTACGTAATAAATGAATATATGCTTGTTGACACCGAAAATGACTGGAATGGAAATGTGTGCTGAATGTATATAATTGAAGTAAGAATGTACATTCAATATCATTGTGAAAACTTCTGACACATTTGACGTTAACGTCAACAACGTCAAACTTATTTACTTCGCGAAGTAAATAACAGGATAATGCCCCATTTGGTCACATGTAGTTCAACTGAGCAGAAGGATCAAATGGTTTATTTTTTTCCAAATATTGTCAAACCCATTTTGCTCTAATAAATAATAACTGCAATTGTTGTTGACCAATGTATTTTTATATTTTCGTATTCTTTTTGCCAATTTCAACCAAACTTGTCACAAAGCACCCTCAGGGTTAAAGCACTCACTGTTGAATTTGATCAAATGAGGGGATACACCATCTTTAAATGTGAATTTTTTAAAGTAAAAATTGATAATTGTTTATTGTCTAAAAAAAATCTTCTTTAAAACCATTCCCCCAGAAATGCTGATCTTTTTAGGATAACTTTATACAGTTTAGTGTCAAGTTTGTTCAAACCCTAACCCCTGGGTTGTATCTTGTAACTCTGCAAACTTTCCTTTATCATATTATGTAGATTCAAGTTGTCCAAACAGTTAGTCTGGACCATACATGGGACCCAAAAGGGGCACAACTGTTTACAAAGAAATACAGTGAGAAGCATTCTTAGAAACTCCCACATAACAGATTACAATAATACAGAGTAATCTTCTTACTAATCATGCTAATAATAACATTTAAAGTCATGATCGTCCATACTTGACCCCCAGATAATAAACAGTTTGCTGGTTATTAGATTATAATAAAATTCAGTGAAATCTGTCAGACAGATTAGAAATGTAATGAAATTAGATTTAAGCATTTGTTTTGCCATGAATCTAATTTAATGTTAGTGTGAACATAAACAGATAAAAAACTTCCATTGTATGATCCTTTTTATTATTATGCATATTGCAATGATGTTGTTTAATTTTTAGGTGAGCCATGATAACTCTCTCAAAGAAGCTGAAGCAGCCCCCAGAGTCGCCAAAAAACAAAAAAGTTGCTGAAGACATTACAAAGAGAATATCCATTCGAGATAAACTTTTAGTCAAAGGTAAATTTTTTAGTGTGAATCTAAATTTCATTCTGAACATTTACCTATGATTCTTAAACTTTGTATGCTTTTTTGTCCACAACAAAACATCAGGCACAAAAAAAGCTGCAGATGGTCACAGATGGATGACC
Organism: Magallana gigas; assembly: GCF_963853765.1. Lineage (NCBI taxonomy): Eukaryota > Metazoa > Mollusca > Bivalvia > Ostreida > Ostreidae > Magallana > Magallana gigas. Next base: position 5,751,568 of record NC_088854.1, on the reverse strand, counting down.
TGGGAGATTCAGTTCCTTAAGTGTTAAAAAGTTACAATATACGGCACACAACCTGCACTAGTTTTGAGCTGATTAAGCTTATTTCCACACAAATTATGTAAAAAGAAAATATAGTCCCATTAAATTCATCAGACAATTTACTACTGATGTTGTTGCTTTACTTGCCTTAGACGTTTTCTAAATGAAGCTAACCATTTATGCATGTAAACAAACTACACTACTTCACTAAATGGGCTTGTGATGGTGTTTAAAAGAATATCAAAGGTAAGTGATGTGTGCGATATCTTTAGTAAGATGTCTGAGGAATTCTCGAAATCAAATATTTATACAGAATTTGTTTGGAAATAAGACTTATCAGTCCAAAACTAGCACAAGTTTGTGTAGGCTGTAAATTGCAACTTTTTAATACATAAGAAACTGGTCGTTGATCCAAATTTTTTTAAGACCAGGAGCTACAGACCTGCAGCTAGCACAAGTGCAATTTTTCATATATAACAATTTATATGGTTTTGTGATAATGTTAATGAATGATTTTTAATTTTTTTTACAGAGGTTCAGGAGATGGAAGAAAACTTACCTAAAACCTGCACTGTGAACTTTGAAGATCCTAATAAATTACATGTGTTTGATCTGACCATTGTCCCAGATGAAGGATTTTGGAAGAGTGGAAAATTTAAATTTCGTCTTGATATACCAGAGGAATATAACATAGTAGTCAGTATACACGCAGTTGTTTTCCTTTTTCTGTACAAAAATTTTGAAATTCCATAACCTCATGGATAAATACAAACAATTTCTATGCTTGAATAGATATTGATTTATAATGTTTATAATGATATTTTAATTGCTTGGTCAATTATTCAATAAGATGAAAGAAAATACATGTAAGACATATTTTATACAAGTTATTGGAAATGTTAAGAAAAGATCTTATTATGCATCTTAATGTAAAGTTGAATACTGTTATTGATTTCCTGAACAAAATTTGTCATTGTAGCCTCCAAATGTTGTGTGTAATACAAGGATATGGCACCCTAATATTAATGAAGATGGAGAAGTTTGCCTAAGTCTGCTACGCCAGAACTCATACGACAGCTTAGGTAAGACGGGTTTAATGCAATTTTACAAAGTAAGATTAAAGGTAACCTCGATGAGAACAGAGGATATATTGGAGTACAATATTAATTTCAAAATTTTTGCTCATTGACTAGCTATTTATACTCAGTTATTAATGTTCCAGTACATACATTTATTGAAAATCACAATTTAAAGGTTATAACACAAACATACATATTGTAATTTTGCCCCCCTTAGAAGGAGGGAGGGCATATTGTTTTGCTGCTGTCTGACGGTCGGTCCACCAACAGTTTCCATTCATTTTCTTCGCAAAGGATGCACTTATTAAAATGAAATTTAGTATACAGGTTTATCATAATAATATCTAGGTCTAGTTCGATTTTGGGTACGATCGAGCTATTTTCGACAGAGTTGTGCCCCTTGGACGTAGAAAAAATCCAATTATTTGCAGTTTCCCCTCATTTTCTTTGAAGAGGATGCACATAATTGAAATGAAATTTGATGTACAGATTAATCATAATAATATTTAGGTCAAGTTTGATTTTGGGTGCGATCGTGCAATTTTTGACAGAGCTATGCCCCTTGTACTTAGAAAAATTCCAATTATTTGCAGTTTCCGTTCATTTTCTTCGCCAAGGATGCACATATTGAAATAAAATTTGATGTACAGCTTCATTATAATAATATCTAGGTCAAGTTTGATTTTGGGTACGATCGAGCATTTTTTGACAGAGTTATGTGCCTTGAATTTAGAAAAATTTCAATTATTTGTAGTTTCTGTTCCTTTTCTTCGCAGATGTTTCCAAGGGAGGGGGGCATAAGTGTTTTAAAGAAACGTTAGTAGAAATTGATTTAAATCTTTAAGATGAGTTTGATATGATTACCGGTATATATGTTCCATTTTAAGAGAAATTTTAATAATGAAAAGAAAATTTTCTATTTTTCATAGGTTGGGCACCCACTAGACGACTGAAGGATGTTGTGTGGGGCTTAAACTCTTTATTTTCAGTGAGTTGATTTACTGTTATCATTGATACGCTACATTCAAACCAAACAGTTTCACCAGGTAATGGCCGTTATGAGCCAGTTTGTCTATCACAATATTTCAATCTTTTCATCAATAATAAATTCTACTCAGTGATAAATTTTTTACCCTCAGGTAATGGCCGGTATGGGCCAGTTTGTCTATCACAATATTTCAATCTTTTCATCAATTATAAATTCTACTCAGTGATAAATTTTTTACCCTCATTGTATCAAAACAGAGTGGCTATGATAACCAATTAAATAAAATGTTATGAAATGAAATTCACATCAAGTTTATCTTTTTCTTATATAATTTTTTATTTTAAGTAAAACACAAATAATTGTACCAGGTAATTGTTCACCTGAAGCAGTAAAACAGCAATTGTTGTTTGACAAAAACGTAAATTTTGAGTTTAGCTTATAAGTTGCACTTGGAAAGGGTTCAATGTTTGTTAAATCTTAATTTCAACCTTTTCACCTCATCTGTGTTATGGTAAATTTAAATAGGTGAACAAGTTAAATAGAAACAATTTAAGAGTACATTTTATTATTTTCACTAAATTGTTCTACATGTATGTTGCCATATTAAGTCCCATTCATGTAACATTGTAGGAAGCTCACAACCTATTAACTGAAATAATCTCTTCTTCAGCCTTTTATACCATTTACAAGTGTCACAAGTAAACTTGATTTGGCCACAGTTAAAGAATGTGATTACTATAGTTAGGGCCCCGCAAGGATTTGCGGGTGCCCTATAGTAATCACTCTGTCTGTCTGTCACGTTTCCGTCCACAAATTTTCTGTTTTTTTTTTCTAATAACTTTTTTTATGGTTGCCCAATCAAGTTCAAATTTGGTATGGTAGTTCAGTAGGCAGAAATACATATTTTGATGCTATGTTTGGTTCTCTATGTCTTCTGGTTTGGAGCTGGGGTGGTGGGGTAGATTCCTTAACTATGCATAAATATGAATGGGCAAAGAGAGATAACTGCTGAGAATGTTACCATTCTATACTTGGAAGGCTGTGCAATATTTGTCCTTTGGGATTAATTAACCTTCCACAGGAAGAAAATCCTAAGCTATATCTTTATCTGTCACATTGAGATTAATTACTGCACTGCCCGTATCTGCAAATGAACTTTGTTTTGAAGTTAAGGTCAATTTTGAATGATGTGTAGTATTGTGTACATTCTTAAAATATAATATTCATACTTTATTTTGGTTAAAATACCATACACAATGATTTATGATAATTTTATTGAATTCTAAAATCAAGATATATATTAAGATATCCTTTTTCACTATTTTATTTTTTAATTATTTTATTTTTTTCTGCCTTAATGCTGTTAATTTTAACAGGTAATCAGATAATAACCCCATTCTGTCATTTCTGAAAAAAAAATCTTATTGTAAATTTAGAAGAAAAGGATGAGAGAGCAGAACAATTAATCCCCTGGGATTAATTATCTTGCCTGCTGCAGAAAATTTAGAGGCTTATCTCTATCTGTCATATGAAAATTAATGAACACCTTTGTCTGCAACTGATGTTTGTTTTGAAGTTGAGGTCAACCCTGGGTGATGCAATGTATTTGCATTCACTGAAGGCTTGCATTTTATAAAACACCTGTTTAAATCTTTTTTAAATACACATTTTATTTAGTTTTTTTTATAAGACATGAGGTTATCCCTGTTTTATGCAGATACAAGGTTACTATTTAGAGTTCTTAGACATTCAGGAATTATCTTGAAATTTTAAAGAAGATTCAATGTTAATATAAAGAGGATGGAATTCAAAGTTTTTTTCACTTCTCTATATTAATTGCCACAGCGGGGCCCTTCCTGACTGGTCAGTTTTCTAGTTTAGTTACAATTCTGCAACTAATACATTATAATTCAAGTTCATATTTTTAAAGCTATTTTCATGATATCTTGAAATGATTTTTTCATTTATTTCCAGGATTTATTGAATTTTGATGACCCATTAAATGTGGAGGCTGCAGACCATTACTCAAGGAACAAGGTTTGTTTGACTTGTATTTATTTGAAATTTCTTGAAATGTAAAATAAATCTTTGATTCTATAAGCAGGAAAAGCAGTAAGAAAAAGATCTCCAAAATGTGATATACATTCACATATTTATCTGATACTAGCATATGTATATATATATTATTATTTATTAGGTCTGTTACTGACTGTCTGCAGAAATATTTGTCGAGTTGTAAAAGTTCAAAGAAGTCAAAGCGAAGCCAAGCCTACTATGTACTTAAAAAACCAGGCATATTTTTTTAGACAGTCATTGACAAACCTAATAAGTGGGGGTTTTTTGTCAAGGACCCAAACTTTTTGTATATATTGTATTTTAAATTTTAAAAAAATAACAAAAAAAGATGATATAACTGAAAGGTTGCCATCTTGCGGACTATAGAAATATGGATGGCAATCACATGAATTGTTTTATCTAATATGACATTGCAACATTTAAGTTTGAGGCAAAACAAATTATGAAATTTGTATTATCTGCTTTTATATCTATGAAGTGCAAGGATATTAAAAATCTTATGTTTATCTTTTAGGAATCATTCAAAGCCAAAGTGAGAGACTATATACAAATGTATGCAACCAGGTGATGAACATTACAGTCTATAACAACTGAAGTGTTCCACCAGTGTGAATCCATTATAGAGATTTCAGCAGTTACCATGGTTACAGTATTGCAGAGAAACAGTGCATCAGAGTTTGAACACTGATCTCCCATTTTGCGGACTGACAAAGTCTTTGCTGCTCGGCCATGTAAACTCTCACTAGAACTCTGCTTTAAATAGTGACCTGTTATTTTTTATGAATCATTTGCTTTTTCTATATTGTTCTTTCCGTTTAATACTTAATGGTTTTGGCAGTGGTATGATAAAGGTGTAGATGTGAGAAGATTGCCCGTTATAGAAGAGTGAGGATATTTAATTGTTGAAGAAGTATAGATATACAAGCATGGTCAGCTATTAATTGAACACAATATTTTGCTTGTATTGCTACATTTAAGAATGTTTGGAACTAATAAGGCATTATCCTGATGTAATTGTGGGTGATGTCACCCCGCCATGTCAGAGTATAGTAATGTTTGTGGGATGTTTGAACTGGTTGGAGTATGGTGCTATCTCTGCTTTAGAAGATTATTTGCTATGTCAGAATAGATTTCCATTCTTTTCTGCAATGATTGCAACCAAATGCTATAAACATGTACCATGTGAATCAACAAAGAAAACATAAATTATTTGTACCTGGTATTCAATCCCAATTTTAGCATGTATATGTATAACTAAATGTATTCTTCAATTTGATGGTGTTGAACACTACTTATATATTACACAATGGATAATAAGCATAGAATGAAGTAAAAAAAGTGTGTGCTGTGAGCTTGACATGAAGCTCAAATAATGGATTTATTATTTCAACTCTGTTCCTTGATAAATGTATGATATTTACAAAATATTTTAAGCATTAATTGCATGGAATTTTCCTGTCTTATTTTCCTAAAGTCTAAAGGATTACAAATTTATTTTTTCTTATGACTACATTGTACAAGATGTAATGTTTTAGGGTTGTTTTTTTTTTTTATTATAAACTTATACATTAATACATGTATATGTATATATGCCATGTGCCTATGTCAGTATTTAATAATGCTGTATGTATGATGTATAGATAACAGATTAGTAAAATCAATAACATATATGACCCAGTCACTCCTCCAATGGACTGGGAATCTACTTAATTAATACACCAGGCCAGTGGTGTAATGGAGTTGTGCATTGCTGGACCATTCTGTAGCTGATTCAGGCAAGGAATGCTCCCAGGACCACTGTTTGGTAGACTATTTGTTCCCTGACCCTTCCATGCTCCTATCCCACAAACATTTGGGTTTAAAGCTACATTGAATACAAACAGAATTGCTGTGATTTTTAATGTTATGATGAATGAAAAAATAAAAATATAATTCAATATCAAAGTTTATTGCATGTAAGAGCTATTTTTATGTTGAAAGCAAGGATTATGATCTCGTGTGGTGATAATTAAAACGAAAGTATAGGGGTGTACATTGTCAACTATGTTAACTCTTATATTAATTTTCCAACTACACTCCTGCGAATGTGTTCGGAATGTTTTCTTTATCGTTGCTAAGTAACTATGTAATAAATCCAGAGGTGCTCGAATGAAAGTTCACGAGACTTCACCGAGATTTGTTCAGTTCCTGTAAAATTTTGAGCGGAAGTATAAGTGTTTGGATAATATTCTCAAAATACGTATGTACTGGTCGTTTTTCATATCATATCCTACTTTGATTTATGTTAAAAAATGACAATCTTTTAAGATGTATGCCATATTTCACCATATAGCGGTTATTTATAGTAAACGATACTGTTCAGAACAGAGTTATCGTTCGTGTTCAACCACGTGTAGAGTGGTTGAAAATATAAACATTGGGTTACTTAATAAAATCATAGCCATTTTGTGGTGTGCAATACTATGTTTTTAAAAAAAATAATGGGTGTCTGTTTTGCATAAAAACTTAGTATGTCGAGCCATTTGCAAGGAACATTCTGCATAAAATAGTATAGTCTGTTTCACTATTGATGCTATTACTAGGTCAGGCGCAGATCGAAAATCAATCCTCAGGGGGAATCTCTACTAAGCATGTTAATTGTTGCAACAACAGACAAAAACTATTTTTAGCTCACCTGAACCGAAGGTTCAAGTGAGCTTTTCTGATCACCCGTTGTCCGTCGTCCGTCCGTCCGTCCGTCCGTCCGTCTGTCTGTCTGTCCGTCCGTCTGTAAACTTTTCACATTTTCAACTTCTTCTCAAAAACCACTGGGCCAAATTTAACCAAATTTGGTACAAAGCATCCTTATGGAAAGGGGATTATAAATTGTTAAAATAAAGGGCACAGCCCTTTTCAAAAGGGAGATAATTGCGAAACAGTGAGTATAGGGTGCATGTCTTTAAAAATCTTCTTCTCAAGAACCACTGCACCAGAAATGCCAATATTTACACAAAAGCTTGTATATATAGTGAAGATTCTAAATTGTAAAAATCGTGACCCTCGGACCAAAACTGGGGCCCCAGGCGGGGTTCAAAGTTTAACATAGAAATACATAGGAAAATGTTTAAAAAATCTTCTTCTCAAGAACCACTGCACCAGAAATGCCAATATTTACACAAAAGCTTGTATACAAAGTGAAGATTCTAAATTGTAAAAATCGTGACCCTCGGACCAAAACTGGGGCCCCAGGCGGGGTTCAAAGTTTAACATAGAAATACATAGGAAAATGTTTAAAAAATCTTCTTCTCAAGAACCACTGCACCAGAAATGCCAATATTTACACAAAAGCTTGTATATATAGTGAAGATTCTAAATTGTAAAAAGCGTGACCCTCGGACCAAAACTGGGGCCCCAGGCGGGGTTCAAAGTTTAACATAGAAATACATAGGAAAATGTTTTAAAAATCTTCTTCTCAAGAACCACTGCACCAGAAATGCCAATATTTACACAAAAGCTTGTATATATAGTAAAGATTCTAAATTGTAAAAATCGTGACCCTCGGACCAAAACTGGGGCCCCAGGCGGGGATCAAAATTTAACATAGAACTACATATGAAAAATGTTTAAAAATTTTCTTCTCAAGAACCACTTCACCAAAAATGCCAATACATACACAAAAGGTTGTATATATAGTGAAGATTGTAAAAATCGTGACCCCCGAACAAAAGTGGGGCCCCAGGAGGGGTTTAGATTTTAACATATATAGGAAAATGTTTTAAAATCTTCTCAAGAACCATCGTGCAACTGTTTGGGATATTACTATGCATACATGTACATCCTTAAATAATGTAGATTCAAAAAATTGTAACTCCCGGACAATTGATGGGCACCAAGAGGGGTTCAAAATTTAAACATTTTAAAAAAGAAAGGAAAAGTTTAAAATTTTCTTCTCAAGAACTACAATGTTTTAGTTAGTGGAATATCTATGCATGCATCCTTCGCTTATGTAGATTCCTAATTCGTAAAATCGTGACCCCCGGACCAATAATGGGGCCCCAAGATGGGGTCAAAGTTTATTATAGAAATATAAAGGTAACAGGTTAAAAAATCTTCTTCTCGAGAACTACAATGCTTCAATTTGTGAGATTACTATCATGCATACAACCTTGGATAATGAAGGTTCGACAGTTTTAAAATATACTAGGGACCCAAGATGGGTTTAAAGTTAAATGTAGAAGTACCGGTATATATGGAAAATGTTTAAAAATCTTCTTTTCGAGAACTACAATGCATCAATTTGTCAGATAACTACGTAAGCACCCTCAAATAGTGTAGATTCGAAATTATAAAAGCCGTGACCTCAATCTAATACTGGGGCCCCAAGAGGTGTTCAAAGTTAAGCATAGAAATATAGAGGGAATATGTTGAAAAATCTTTTTCTAGGGAACTATAATGCTTCAGCTTGTGAGATAACTATGCAAGCATCCTTAAATAATGTAGATTCCAAATAATTAAAACTTTAGCACTGGACTAATACTGTGGCCCCAAAAGGGGTTCAAAGTTTAACATAGAAAGATATATTGAAAATGTTTTTAAAAAGTTCTTCTCGAGAACTATAATGCTACAGTTTGTGAGATTACTATGCAAGGATCCTCAAATTGTGTAAACTCTAATGTAGTGGAACCAAGAGTTATCTTTCTTAATGTTCTGTACAGTCTGAGAGTTATTCCTCTTGAAGTGGAACTCTTCTACGTTCAGTTTTTCAGGTTGTGTACGTGCGGTCCCACGCAGTGCTACACATTTTCATTCCTTTTTTACTATTTATGTTGTTCAAGCCAACCATAAACCTCGGACCATTACTGGGTCCCCAGAAAGGGGTTCAATGTTTAAAATAGAAAAAGCATATGCTACGAAATGTAATGTTACAAGGAACTGCTGTTCAGGTGAGCGATGTGGCCCATGGGCCTCTTGTTTGTATTGTCACATTTATTTCTAGAACACATTTTATCCACCAATTAATGAAGATAAAGTTTAAAATCAATAAACCTCTACATTTTATATTTGATTGCAAGTACCTAGATTCTATGAAATAGACTATAAATACGAGGCACGATTTTTACTGCGAAACTGAACGGGTCAAATAAAATCACATGTTCTAAAATGTAAATGACAATAATATTCGCAGGGGTGAAGTAGATATGAATACAACTTTGTTCTATGAGTGAGTTTTAATTCTTTTTCTTTGTTTGCCCATGAAAACGAGAGGCCAAAATGAAGATTTAAATGCATTTATAAATTTTAAATGAATTGAAATGACCAATATATATAACATATTTCATAAACTGTTCACTGGAGTATGAACTGGTGGTGAATGTAAATAGATGCATAATTACCATAAATAGGCACACAAAGTTGATACGTGTTTTACATATCAACAGATTTATTACTGGTTTTCCTTTATATATAAAGTAACAAAGAACATATCCTATCTATAGGCAAAGATAATTCAAACGACAGGGTAAAGTAAAAAAACAAAGTGTGTGTCGGTTTACCACGGCTGGATGGGTGTGGCTGGATGGTTTAAGGAGAAGGCTTACATAGGTATTGCCTGCTGCTTAATCCATTTATGTAAATCTTTATTTGCATAATATGTTCAAATCGGATGGTTGTGGCCTAATTTAAACTGTTGATCTCCTTGAGAATCTTCTTGTTGAAAGATGTCGCCAAATATTCATATTTTAAAGCTAAAATATACAGATGTTACCAGTTCTAAATGATAATGTACACAAAGCATATTGAAATTTTAAGGAGGAACTGATGGGTTTTTGTTGACCACCCAGACTCCTTAAACCCATTTTTAGAATAGTTCACACCTACCGTAGGTAAATGTAGTACATTGTATATCAATGTGGTAGTTGTATATCGGACAATACCAACCCCTCAACTTGTTTTAATGCGTCCATCAAATAATCAATTCCTACAGTCAACTCAATGAAAAGCAATTCCTCATTTTATAAAATATTTATTTTTTTTTGTATGGAATTTTACGTTTCACGGACCTTCACATAAATAAATTTTTGACAAAAAGAACAAATCTATATGATTGATAAATTCACATAAAATCTGAATGATATTGAGACTTTTCGGTTTAAGATCCATCATTGACACACTTGCAGCATCCATTGAAGACGAGGACGTCGATCTCTAGATCCTCCAGACCCGCGTCAGCCACCGCGATCCCTGGCTTCACCACCACCGCGGAGTACATCTCCTGCTCATACATACAGTGACAGCCCGTACACTCCAAGTGTTTTCTACAGACAGACAGACCAACAAGTACAATACAGACATACCACCAAATATACACACTGATAGACAGACAGAAAGACAAATACAATACAGACAGACCAACAAATATAACACACTGACAGACAGACAGACGGACCAACAAATATAACACAGACAGACAAATATAATAAAAACACGAACGGACTAACAAATATAATACATATTGATCGACCAACAAATGTGACACAGACAAACCTACACATAAAATGATATACGGACAGGAACGCAAGATGAATCAATCCGACTTACTAGTCCCGCCATTCGTGTTCATCTGCCTGTCTCCGCATCTCATTCTGAGTATCAGAAGTCACATTAAAATTACCATTTGTTAACATAACAAGAGGCCCGCAGGCCTAGACAGTTACCATAGCCGGTAGATGGACCTGTCTGGGAGTCTCATGTTTGCATTTTAAGCTTCATTTTGGACTCTTACTCCTAATTCGAGACTCCGGATCCTCTGACCGCTTCTACCGCTTTTATAATTTATTGTTTGCAAACATCAATTCATAAAAGAGGGACAATAGTCGGAGGAATACCTGCATGATTTAAGTGACCTAAAAAAAGCTTGTTCACTTTATGGCCATAAACTCTCCCCAAAATAAAAGGCCTGATAACTTGCCCCATAGGCAGAGAATTTCACAATTTAAAAAGAGGACATATTAGACATGTATAATACAGGTAACACTGCGTTTAGTATATCTTCCACGACTGTGAAAGTATTTAAAAGAAAATGTACACTTTCACTATATGTGTAGTGGGTTTTAGGAAAATAATAACCAAGAGTTCACTTTATCTCCCCCTGCTGTGAAAGTAAAGAAGATTTTTAAAATATCACTTAATGGCCATATTGGCACAACCTTTGGGCTTCTACCCCTGACCCAGGAACAATGAATTTCACAATTTTAGTAGAAGGCATTTTTTAACATGTGTGGAAGCAAAAAAAAAATAGATTTTATAAAATGTTTTGCATATTATGTCCCGGGGGTGGTAAGGTCATACATTTCCCAATTTAGATTCCTCTTTTCCAAAAGAGATGCTTCAAACAAATAATGGTAGTAATTAATTGGCCTTGTAGTCTTGAGAAAGAAGTTAAAAATTTAAATTGTTGACGGACGACGCCCGCTTGACGAACGAAGACAAATGGCAATAAGACACCCGAGTCGCTCAAGTGACCTAAAAGCCAACTGTTTACGCGTACTTTCGAATGTCATTTTAAGGGGATGTGCTGCCATCTTGGCATGTAGGACTTCATATTTATTTCTTTTATATCTTTTAGCAACATTTTTGGCTAGTTTCGGACAGAAACAAGCCAGTTCAAGAAGTTTTACATGTACAAGATGGCCGCACATCCCCCTAAGGCCTTTATATATTAAAGAAAATGATGTATACTTAAGCTACTTTAGTGTAGAGGGATTGACACATGGGAGTCCTTACACGCACGAGGAGACTTTGAAGAACTGCTGAGCGTCCGGTAAGAGATGAAACAGGGTCCTTAGAATCCCTTCTTCGTTCACTTGCTGAAGGGGGGCCATGTAGAACAGCTGTCTGCAGGTGAACATTGATATTATCAAGAAGACAATGACCGTGATGAGCATATGTACCACGTACGTTGTATGTGGGTGAAGCATATACATCTTCATACATACAAATTGTCAAATGAATATTTACATGTATATATTTATCCTTCTGTAACAAATGAGTATAAATCAACGTAGAAAATAGAAATTTTTTTAGCCTCGTCGAATCTCACTGAGATTAATTATGATAGTAAAAAGGGTTACTATAACATCAATTATGAATATTAATATATTGAATTCGAAATACCCTGAGTCCGAGGCGTCGTACAATTTCTTCTAATTGTATAATTACCATTTGTTATTGTATTTTTATTACAAAGTTACTCACGACATACAGCATCCATGATAAATTTGGCTGCTTGCGATCACGCCCACCTCCCGCCGTTTCCTACCAGCGACCACACCCACCTCCCGTCGTCTCCTACTAGCTCTGTACCAGGGCTGGCTGGGGCAGTCAGAGTTACACGGCTTCTCGAAGTACTTGGACACGGTGCTGTCCTTCAGACTGCTGTTCAGTAGTCGTGAGTACCAGTAGTACTCCTCCAGTGTCCAAAAGTAGCCGGGGTAACGCCTGATGAGGCTCTCCCTGGTCAGGCTTTCTTTATATCTGTTTTAAAAATTACAAAACTGCAAACTAAAAATCCGGCCACAAGCATTGTCTCCTCTTGAGTGATTTTGAAAGATGCCGCAAAATCTACCGCAAGTTGTGTGAATAATTAATGTTATTGTTTGAAAAATCAAAACATATTTATCAATAAAACATAACTTTCATCTCATTATGCAGATCAAGACCTGGTTCAGAGCGAAATAAAGAGTAGACACTACTACTATTTTCGAAAATGTATCAATATTTCAGACTTACATTACATACACAACAAAACATACGACCTTGACATCATGTCTTACACATTTAACGTGACATTTAAAATTGAAAGTAGTTTGAAAGTATTAGTATTATCTTTAACGACATCCTGATTTATAAACAAATCAATCTTACAAAACTTTGTTTGCTGATTGGTCAATGCAATATATCATAACGTTATTAAAAGGCAAAACATGCATGCTTGATTGTAAGCGACAGCAACAATTTTTAATAAAAAATCAACATAATCCAATTCAAATATTCTTGTGGCCACTGAAATTGTTTTTGTAAAAAAAAATGCTAGTAACAAATCATTATGAAGTCATTCATAACAGTAACACAGTGTTACATCAAGACTTGCAAACTTAATTTCATTGTAGATAACTAAGTGACATCATAGTTTATTACATTTGATTAGTTGTTGATTATAATGTGACATATTAGTTAATTACACATGATTGGTTGTAGATTACAATGTGACATCATAATTAATTACACTTGATAAGGTGTAGGTTACAATGTAACATTATAGTTAATTACAATTGATTAGTTGAATATTACAATGTGACATCATAGTTAATTACACTTCCTTAGTTGTAGATTACACTGTGACATCGATGCTTCCATACATGATAATATTTAGATTATTTTGACATCAATTACAATTGATGAGTTATAGATTACAATGTGACATCACAGTTAATTCAGTTGATTAGTTGTAGATTACAATGTGACATCACAGTTAATTCAGTTTATTAGTTGTAGATTACAATGTGACATCATAGTTAATTAGACTTGATAGGTCATAGATTACAATGGACATCACAGTTAATTCAGTTGATTAGTTGTAGATTACAATGTGACATCACAGTTAATTCAGTTGATTAGTTGTAGATTACAATGTGACATCACATTTAATTCAGTTGATTAGTTGTAGATTACAATATGACATCATAGCTAATTACACTTGATTGGTTGTAGATTACAAAGTGACATTATAGTTAATTACACTTGATTAGTTGACGATTACAATGTGACATCATAGTTAATTACACTTCCTTAGTTGTAGATTACAATGTGTTATCGATGCTTCCTTTCATGATTAGATGTAGATTAGTTTGACATCAAGTTTACATTGCTTGTTATTTTGTATATGACAATGGATTTTTTAGATACTAGTATTCGTACATTATGACAATGTGACGTCTAGTCTTTTATAACTTGATCATTTTTAGATCTAACTGTGTCTTTCGGTCTTTATGCACATAGCTTGATTACGTGTTTGCGGCATTGTTTAGATGGAAACAGAGATCGTGTTGGCTGACTATTTAATACTAATCAGTGTGTATGTAATGACTAATATTTAAATGACACTTTGACAACAAGAACGTCTTAACTTAACCATTAATATTACACACTGAAATATGAAGACTTTTTGTCGGTGACTTTTGAGCATCAAGAGTTAAATAACTTCAGAATTGTGACAAAAAAATCTAATATCCATATATAATTTGTAGATCACTTTGTGACATTGAGACAAACATTAGTGTATCTAGTCGGCGACAATGTGAGTGAAGAATTGTACCAATACAACATCAAAACGTACGTACATGACTTGTTTGTAGATGATGTAAGCAGCCAAACCCACGGTAGCAGCGCCAAACAAAATCGTAAGGGCCGTCTGTAAAGATACCGAGGCTTTGTTGAGTACGAAAGGGCCGTTCAAATATATTTTATTATGTTGTTTTTTTATCGATTTCACAAAAGTATAGTCTGTAAAAAAACATACTGAACAATAATAAGAAATTTGTCGCTCATTGGAATAGTATTTTTGTACGTACAAGCACTTTCGTAAGAGTCCCTTTACAAACTGAGCTTCGGGCCGCTCCTGTTGGCTTCATAAAAAAGTTTATAATACAAATGTTTCAATGCACAAATAAAAAAATTTTAAAGTTAAGAACAAAATGAACCAGCCGTGAAGCAATTATGGTAATATGATTTTATCAAAATTCACTTTCAAAAATTCACAATTGATAAAAGTATTATTAAATGATACCCTTAGTCGATTTTTTCTAACTTTTTAACGAATTAAAGGCATTTATATTTGTATGTACTTACATTGATGGCAGCCATTTGACTCGGAGGGTATGTTCTGTACCACGAGTATACACAATTTATAGGCACTCTTTTACGCCTCACCAGTCAATGACGACACATTTAACGTAAAATTTTACTCTCTCTCTCTCTCTCTCTCTCCCTCTCTCTCTCTCTCTCTCTCTCTCTCTCTCTCTCTCTCTCTCTCTCTCTCTCTCTCTCTCTCTCTCTCTCTCTCTCTCTCTCGTAAAATGTTATCGACGTAAATACATGCTTACTCTCGAACATTCAAAAGTCTTTCCATCATTTTAATTTCGATATTTTACCTAGACATCGCATATCATGATTTCAAGGAATTTAAAGTAAATCTTTGTTTCAACCTGAAACTTTAAAAAAATTAAAACTAATAAACACATTGCATGGTTCATGGATGGAATGTCGTTAACTCCCTATAAATTGAAAGTATTTTTTTTATAGAATAAATTCATGTATTTAAAAAAAGGGTCAGAAACAGGCAATCGGTTTTTGGAACGCAGTTCGCAGTTCGCAATTGAATAGTGAACTGCGTTCTAGAACGCAGTTCGCAATTCAAAATTTAGAATTTTTATTTGGGGCCCAAAATTTTCAGGGGCATCTACTAGTGGTATTTTACTACCACTGTGAAAAAATGGTGATGCAATTATCTATATTTTTTGAGATTCGGGCTTATATGCAATTGAATAGTGAACTGCGTTCCTGAACGCAGTTCGCAATTCAAAATTTGAAATTCATATTTCGGGCTCGAAATTCCAGGGGCATTTACTGGTGGTATACCACTGCCATCGTGAAAATTTGGTGAAGTGGTCTTCTCTAGTTTTTGAGATTTTGCTTTTTCCGCAATTAAATAGTGAACTGCGTTCTAGAACGCAGTTCGCAATTCAAACTTTAGATTCATGTTTGGGGCCTGAAATTTTTAGGGTCATCTACTGGTGGTATACCATTACCACCTTGAAAATATGATGATGTTATCATTTCAACGTTTTGAGATTCTGCCTTATTTGCAATGGAAAAGCGAACTGCGTTCTGGAACGCAGTTTGCAATTCAAAATTTAGAATTCATGTTTGGGGCCTGAAATATTTAGGGTCATCTACTAATGGTTTACCATTACCACTATAAAAATATGGTGAAAGTGGTCATCTCTAGTTTGAGATTCGGGTCTCCATTTATAAAACAGTATTCATTATAATGGGGTTTAAAACATTGGGCTTGGAAGTTTTTTTTCGGGGGGTTCACGTCAAAACATGACTGAGGGAATATAATTCCCAATTTTTGTTGGTTTTTTTTTATTTATTTTTTTATTTTTCATACATGCCTGGTTGATTTTCTTCCCAATTTCTCTCCCTCTCTTCTGTTTATTTTTTGAGGGAGGGTTTTTCTCTCTCAAAAGAACGGGGATGGGGTGGAGGTGTAGCATCCCCTTCAAAATCTGCAACTCTAAAAACCATTTAAATATGAAAATGATACAATACGATAAACCAAGATTGTTAATCACACCGTGGACTAATCACATCTGATGATAACACGAACCCCCCCCCCCCCCCAAACAACTGACTTTCAAATTCAAATGATATCTTCAGTTTTATAATATGAAAAAGTCTTACACCCAACTAAATTTAATGTTTTTCATCTCATTTTATATATCAGTCCCTATAACGAGCCGATACCCGTAAAAATACAAAAAAAATTTGGGATTTATATTCCCTCAGTCATGTTTTGACGTGAACCCCCCGAAAAAAAACTTCGATGATTCCAAGCCCAATGTTTCAAACCCCATTATAATGAATAGTGTTTTATAAATGGAGACCCGAATCTCAATAACTAGAAATGACCACTTTCACCATATTTTCATAGTGGTAATGGTATACCAATAGTAGATACCCCAAAATATTTCAGGCCAAAATCTCAAAAACTAGAGAAGACCAAATCACCAAATGTTCACGATGGCAGTGGTATACCACCAGTAAATGCCCCTGGAAATTTCGAGCCCCAAATATGAATTCTAAATTTTGAATTGCAAACTGCATTCTAGAATGCAGTTCACTATTCAATTGCATATGAGCCCCATTCTCAAAAACTATATAGGCCTCAGAAACAAGTTTGTAGGGTTCTTCTCCTTTAAATGTATACTAATTTAATATTACACAACTGCTATTAAAAATTCACTTCATATCAAAGAATGCAATTATTGTAAGAAATATTTAACGAATGACATAAATTAGAAATTCCTATGTGTACCATAATTGCTTTTTAAAAACTTGTCTTTTTAGGTATATGGCAAGCAATAGCATGGGTAACAATTTTGTGGACAAGCGAGGTTTTTAAAAATATTTTTTTAATTTATCAAAGTTCCATAAATACGTTAGTGCCAGAAAATTGAATGAATTGAATATTACCCGGTGTAATGCATACAAACTCATTCCACTAAAACAAAGCCAACCTTTCAAAAGTTTAAGTCTTCCTTTTTTTCTCATTTGAATAATGAAACAACTAGTTCCGAAGGTAAATAAAAAGCCAATTTTAATCATATCCTTGCGTGCGTTTTTTTGTACAACGAATTTCAGATCACATATGGAACAGAAAAAATCAACAATTAAAGTGTAACGTAAAGAAATATATTTCAAGTTATTTTATAAAGATGTTCTCTCAATAAAGAGTTTTAAAGATTCTCAACAGGAGACAAAAACCTGAATTTTCAGTCTGCTGATGACCTTCAAACATAAACATGCAGTTGCCTCTTCTCGAAATCTTGATAGTTAAAATTATTTAGCAAGTGCTTGTATTTAGAATGGTGTCTAATGTAAACGAAATAGATGTACATATTTTATCAAAGTCCCACATTTGAATTTTGCATGAAGTTAGAATATATTCCTATATTGGTGATATCCACTTTTAAACTTATTTATATTAAGCTATAAAACATGTTAAATGTATCAAAAAGATAAATAATACAATCATATTAAAGGATAAGTAATTCATTTAGAAGATTTTTCTAACAGACATGTAAACGTGGGGAGTGGGGTCTTGCCTACATTAACCCCCCCCCCCCCATTTTGTGCTTGGTTCTTGTTGTCCTTTGGATGTTAGTGAACAAACTTAGGTCACTGAAACTCGATATGTACATGCGTCCCGAAATTTTGTTGTCGTTGTATAAATTCAAAACTGGATGCGTGGAACCATGGTCCTACATTAATCCTATTCAGAGGCGTCGGAAGCAAATTGAAAGGGGGGGGGGGCTAGACTAATCCTCAGAAATCTTGACAAAACCCAATTCCCAAAATCATGAAAATCCTAATCCAGGGGGGGGGGGTACCTATACTTCAAAAAAAATTTCTTCCCTACCCAAATTTTTTCCCCCTAATCATGAAATTCCTAATCCGTGGAGGGGGGCTGTAACTACTCAATATTTCAATCTTTTCAGGGTTAATTTCAGATCAATTAAGTTTGCTGCAAGAAAAGTGGGGGGGGGGGGGGGGCTGAACCCTCTATTATGCTATGTGCCTAATGGTTAGGGCTAACTTTGCAAAAAAAAAAGTGGGGGGGGGGGGGCTTAGCCCCCCTCCCCCTAGCCCCCACGGTTCCGACGCCTATGCTATTTTCGTTTAAAATCTACATTGTAAAGATGTGTGCATGCCACATGCCTTTTTCATATTACATGTATATCAATAGCATGCGCCATATTTGAGCAAAGCAATTCTTAAAAAATACATACAGTACACACATATCAATGCGTATTACTTGCTAGGTACTAATTATCCTGCCCAGTGTAAAAATTTATTTTTTCTATTTTTTCATCATATTTGTCAATGACATAGCTCGTTAGAAGCACATTTTGTAATCGTGCAGTAACAAATGAACATTAATCTCATCAGTGATCGTAGTCAGAATTATTAGAGAATTCGTAAGTCTCCTCAGGAAAACTGTCACTTCCTGTGAAGACCACCATTAACCTATATTCCTACTGTATAAAATTGGATTTTAAATAGTTTATGTCTCTGCAAGAATGCATTTGCTCACGGGAATTATTAGCAATGAAATAAAAACGTAATCCAATATTTGTGATAAGAGCGCAGACTTGGGTGACAGCGGCGATGTTGTTCCGGAAGCGATGTGGATATTGCACTTGTCATGGTGACAGCAGTAGACGCATACCCAATCAGAGGCCTCAACGTTGCAGGAGCGTTCGTACTCTTGCCTCTGGTTGTGGCAGGACGCGTTCGTTGTACATGACTTCAGAATAGTCAGCTTTTCAGATACATCTAAAGAGAAAACAATGACCTGTAATCAATAAATCCGTGCATGTATCTTTTCAAAAATGAGAAGTTTCATAATTTACAATTTCTGTGACATATAACTTAAAAATTTAGGGTGTTTACATTATTCAATATATTCAATGATCGAAAAGTTGATACGATTATGTGACCTTAGTATGAGTTTTCCTTTGTCCAACTATGAGTGATGGTAATACCTAGGCTGGTATAGACCAAACTCGTGGTTGAGATAATGATGGCTTTACCTGAGATACTGATTATCCTACCTGTGATATTGTTAATTTTACCTGGGAGATTGGTGGTTTCAACTACGTCTAATGAGAAATTGATGGTTTAACTTGAGATGTTGAATGTCTTGCCTACGATGTCAATTAATTTACCTGGAAAATTGATGGTTTCATCTGCGTCTAATAAGAAATTGAAGGATTTACCTGAGATGTTGGTTTATTTACAAAGGATAGTGATGGTTTGACCTGAGATATTGAGTGTATTGTACCTCGAGGGGTATTGGTGGTTTGACCTGAGATATTGTTTTACCTGTAATACTAATGGTTTTACCTGTGATAATGGTGGTTTTATTATAGTAAGAGGTGATGATAACAAATAGGAAGATAGTTTTATCAAAATTGAACCAGCGGATTGTGTAATTTTTTCTGCAATGAGCAGTAGATAACATTAATCAGGTCTGTATTCAGTCAATGAGGTCCGTACGTTGTTTTCAAGGTGCTAAAATTATATAAAAATATTCTACAACGAATAAAGCCATAATATCTTAAAAACGTTGATTCGGTATGTTGTTCAAACACCATATGAACCCTAAAAAATGTATTTTGTGTTTTATTTCCTCCTAAGATATAGAGAAAAAAGTATATTCTTGCAGTAGACGTTTTACCTGAGTATTACCTGAGTATGATGTAATAGTTTGACATGTGTCTTTGTCACAGGATCGGAGGTTGAAATCGTCCACACAGTGAATATTTGTCTTCTCATTCGTACATTGGTAACAGCTCAATGGTGACACACTTGCTATCAATATCAAAGAGTTTCAAGTGGATAAAAATGTCTTCATTCAATCTCTCCTAAGTCAGAAACTTTTTGTCGATCGATAATGAAATATGAACTAATTTAGAACTTTGATGTTTGTTTATTATTAATTTTTTGTAGAGTTTTCTTTGTCACCAGCGTAAATAGTTTTAAAAAGGTGTTTCAATTTAATCACTTTTTTGGGTGTTGAGTCTTGCATGAGCACCTAGTTTCGAGGCCGTGGAGCTTTGTGAATACAGGATGAGGCTTTAAAGGTACAATTTTTTTTAAATTTTTTTTTTAGAATAGGTGGATCTGTTGAATGTTTATCGGTAATATAACAAAACTGTCATATTTGTTACAAAAATATAATTTTCTGGCACAATCTGATTGGTCAAATGAAATTTGATGAATTAAGCTAGGTGCGAGTCTTTGGTGTCCGGTGCCATAGTTTGGGTAAGATGAGATTTTATAACCACCGTTTAACGGAGCAAGACATACGGAAATCCTCCGAGAACTATGTTTTGTTAAAACGCCAATCAATGGAAAATCCAACGCGGGGGTGTTTATTTTTATTTCAATTTCAAAAACAACACCGTGCATTTATCAAAAACCTTCCTGTTTGTACAAGGAAGAGATTTTTATCTCAGTTTTTAAGCAGCAAACTGAATGCCTCTCGGTTTTTAATAATGGTTACTCAATAATCCGGGTTAGAATGAGGGATGCGTAAATGGAGGAAATAGTTCCAACTGAAGATGTTGAGACTCTAAAGTTAATCCTGTTAAGGAGGAAAGTCTTCTTTTAACTGCCCCCACGTCAAATATTGCGTGTGCAAACTAATTTTACTGCATTCTCTCTAACTATTAATCGATGTCTAACTAATACTATTAACGTTGTAATAATGTGACATACCAAATAAATGTTCTGATATTACTGTAAATGCAGCAAGACGTTTATCTTGACTAATATAGAAACGTGCGATACAACAGATTAATTAAACCGTCTCTGCTACAATCTAAAAACCATATGCACTCTTATGATTCACTGCAAAATATACATTCATCATAAAAGCTTAGCACACCTCACTTCATTTGATCTCCAGTTAACCGGCACATTAATTGAGCTAAGTACCAACTTACCGGGTAACAGGGCGAGATGAATTAGTGAAGTCCAGAAGAGTATCAGAGGGCATAACGTTCCGGTAGTCACCATGGCATCCAGGAAAAGCTTGCTTTACGAAATTCAATACAAACCAAGATGATAACGTTCTGTTCCAAATTGCATTTTGTCACAGTAGCTGCCTAAACATTCGTCTAATTGAATTTATTGATTAACATTTTGATTTGTAACGGTTTCTTTCTGCGATCAATAGAGAGAGAGAGAGAAAGAGAGAGAGAGAGAGAGAGAGAGAGAGAGAGAGAGAGAGAGAGAGAGAGAGCACTGAATCGGTATACGTACATGTATCCCAGTGTCCGACTCGGAATATGAACCCTATAGCGTGGAATCAATGGCTGGCGGAACTCTCGAATAGTTGGGACAAATAATTCATTGCTCTGCTGGTTGGTCCACTCCGGTCTAGTCGGGTCGGGTCAATTACTTTAAATCCGGGATACGGTGACCCCCTAGAGATGGCCTTTTACGCGGAGAGATCATTGGCGGCGTCCAGATCAATAACCCATACCGTGTTTATCTATGTCTGTGGTGCAGGTTGTTTGAAACCCATTTTATTTTCATTACCATAAAATAAACAGTCCAACCTAGCATATTCCCAGCGCGTAACCTTGACCTTTGACCTTGAACGAGAATATGTAGGCCTATGTTTTTAACTTTGCAACATATTTATATAAATGTTATCATAGTAATAAGAAAACACGTTTATATATTTTTTACAATACCGTCATGAATACCAGTATTTTTATTACAGGTAAATGCACCCCCGACTATTATTTTTTTTTTTACATGCCGATTCAAAACTCAGGCTATAATGCTCAAGATTTCGTACAGAGAAAACTGTCTGTTTACATCAAGTGTTTGCTAGTGTGTTGTTTCCCCAAAACAACTTATCGAATATCAATTTGATTGTCTGCCAGTATATTGGTTCATTCAACTGATATTGTGGTTTTCCACTTCGACTACAAGAACAAATTGTCATTATAGAAACTTAGAGTGCTACTGAAGAAGTAAGCACCTTTTCTTGGAGCAATCGACATTTATGCATGTCTTCATGTAAAGCTTTTAACTCTCATATTACGCAATATATTGCCCCGTCCCTCCTCCACACACACATAGGGATTTTTTGGCTTGTCAATGTCTCTTTTCCTCCTCTTCCTTGTGACTAACATGAGTAAGGTTTTCTCTGGTAGTTGATATAAGTTAATAAAAATTCAAACATTTTAAACACACTACATCATGGATCAAATCTAATACAATCTGCAGAGCATGTTAGCAGATCACGACCAGAATCTGATTCCGGTCCCTTTAAAAGAGTATGGGCTGACGGTTCAGAGTTGATTGTAAAGCCATAAAACTGACAGCTGTGCACAGCATCCAAGAGAGATAACTCCCGCATTTTCTGAAGGATTTAGCAGAAAGCGAAACCGATATTGAAGTGATAGACCTCTTTATTTTACATTGAGACACAGAAGCAATTGTAAAATGTATCCATCTTGAAAAATTCATTTATATAAAACTCTGAAACAGATTCTAAAAACAATGTTAAAAAGGTGTTGATTAAAGCTTTATAAATTGTAAAAGACAATTGTTTGGATATCAACTGGCTATTAAACAAAGCCAAATAGGTGATGTACAAAATTAGATACTTTTTAATGGACAAAATTTTACCTCATTTCAATAATGCCTGTCATTGAGATTCAAACTAACATATCTGACATTCTGAAAAATAATTCTGTAAGTATGTAGACTTTCATATCAAACTTAGAAATTCATTCTTATTAAAAAAATAAATACGGGTATTTATTAAAGACTGAAATTGTAAATTTTCTACTAAGATTGAGTTGATTCCACAAATCATGACAGGCTTTCAATACTATGTTCTTGGTATTAAAAATACTGTAAGGTAAGATTCTGTGGACAGAATGGGATCAGTCAGCTGACACAACATCTATAGATAACAACATAACAACACAGTAACAACTTTTATAAGAACATGTCATACATGCTCAAAATACAACAATGTCACTAATACTTCATCCTCTTAAATACATAAATAAAAATTTGATGGAATGAGAACCATGTGATTTATGAAAAAATACATAAAAACTGAGTACCTGTACAACATAAAAAACGTCCTATCTTCACTCATGCATGCTTGGCAACAGAGTCTTACGGTGGAATTACAGACCAATTAAAGGATGGCATAAACAATTCCAGCCCAGAAACTGCTCCTCTAATTCACAGAACAGGGCAATGGATGACACTTTTACAACCATGCCTCTCTGATTTCACATAAGCATTGTAAAATTCTTTTAAGTGTCATGTCTTACTAGGACCACTGATCAAAGCATTGTATGATAATTTTCTGAGTCAACAGATTCAAGAACGTATCGTACGTATACAGTCTTAGGATGCTGACATACACAGTTGCACTGATTACTTTAATTGCTTAGAGCAATAAAATGTTGAAGCATTTGTTACTGAGCACATGTGCTTTCCATATTGACTCAGAGTCTGCTTCTTAGTAGCACCTTGTAAATGGATACTGCAAAAGATCAATGTACCAGACTCTTTGGTACACTGAGGACACAGCATTCACCACCTTTGGGGCACTGTCAGCTCAGCCCTCCTCCACCTGTTGTATCGGTGGGCCTGTGTAGGTGACCACTTGAATGGTGGTGGGCCCCTCATCTGTGTTCACGGTCAGAGTCTCAGAAAACCCCTCAATCTCTCCCTCCTCCCCGGTTTCACTGGAGTCTGAAAGATAAGAACAGTTACCGTCTTAACAAAAATAGCAGCTTCTCAGTTTATTAGAATGCAGATGTTAAAACCATTGTACAAGCAGAGTACCTTACCTGTACCAAGCACTACTGTTATTTAGAAAAGTGTTTACGTTTGGGTAAACCTTACCTAACGCTGATGATGCATTCTTGTTTTTGTGAGTTTTTCTGTGTTTTGTGAGATGATCACTTCGCATGAACCTTTTCTGACATTCCGGACACTCAAACCGCTTCTCTCCTACAAAACATTAGGCACAAAATTCTAAACAGTGAAAACAAAATCTGAATGCATTAAATCATTGTGTTGCAATCGTTAATCATTACATCATTTATGATCTCAGGTTTTGATTTGGTTTAACAAGAAAGGTTTTCGTAGGCTTATTAACTAACTTGTATTTTGCTGTAATATCTTTTTTTAAATATCATATTAACCTGTATTTGAAATACAGTATCCTTAAGTTTTGAGATGGTAAGAACAATTCATTAAACAACATGTTTAAAACAGTTAATTCAATAATTCAAACATATACAATCTGTCACCTGTATGGGTTCTTCTATGACGCTGTAGTTCATCTGATCGTGTGAAGCGTTTTCCACAAAACAGCCAATTACAAACAAAGGGGCGTTCCCCTGAGTGCCATCTACATGAAGCAAAATAGGTACATACAAAATGGAAGGAAAATCCTGATATATGCAGCAACATTTGAAAGATTAGATTTATCATGGTGCTGCTTTGATAAACATTACCTCAAATGGGCACGCAAGTGTGATGTTTTCCCATATACTTTATTACATCCAGGATAGTGGCAAATATGCTGTTTTTTCTTGTTTTCTCCAGTTCTGTAACATAATACATGTAAATTATAAAATGGATTTCAACATGTTTTCGAAAGTACATGTATGTAAAATGTGTATTCAACATAACAACATACTAGCGAGAAATAAGGGACACAACTCTATTTCCTGAATACTTGTATGTACATCAAGTTGTCTTTACTGGAAAGAAGAAATTAAATGTTTAATGTCACGATTCCTGCATTCTGCACTGTAGTAAATACAGCAATCCCCTGACACCTACCGTCCTTCGTTGTCCTTACAATTAGGACAAGTACAGGCCACTCTTCGCAGTCTTCGGCCAGGCTGGGCTATTCCCTGCTCAGTGGGACTTAGGGGTGGGTTGCTGGGATTTTGAACCACCTGCCATTTTGTGGGGTCATTTGGGTCTTGTTGAATAGTGGTGCCAGCAACAGGTTGTCCTGTATTGGCTGAAAACAAACAAGAGAATTGTATAATGTATATTTCATTAAAACATTGCTTAAAGAAAATCCACCCTCCTGTGACGTCATACATTTTACATAAACCATGAATTCATTAAAATTCTTGCAAGTAGATTTGTAATTTCTATGTTATTATAGGTGCACATCAAAAACTCAAATCAATGTTTACTTGGAGATATTTAATAAGCGTTTTTCATCCTTATATTCGACATAATTCAATAATGACAAAGGGAAATAACTCTTTTCTATTTTCTTCTAAGTGATATATCTAAATGCTATAATTTTTCTAATGTAAACAATTTTTTCTTTTTTTTTTAATTAGTTTTAGTTTTCTGGCATAGTAAGCAATAAAATTTAAATAGACAAACAAGTATCCATCCACTTATATTTAATTTTTAAGCAAAAAAGTGTGATTTTCAGATGATAATTTCAGCCTTTGGTTTTTATTACCTTACATCTTAAATAGTATGGATACATATATATTTTATTTATTTTTTGATGAAATTCAAGTCCAATAAGTTAAAAAAAGTTAAGTTTTTTAACTTTGAACCCATAATTTTATAGGTACGGAGTTACCTTAAATGAAAATTCATTGTAAAATTTTAGTGATGAAAACTATGATTTTTAAAGCACTTTACCATTAATGATCTGTGCCTGTTGGGGAGCTGGCTGTATGTTCTGTACAGTGGCTGTGTATTGCTGAGACAGCTGGGGGCTCATGGACTGTGCTGGCTGGGTCTGCTGACTGGTCTGTGGCTGAGACGCAGCCAGGGCCAGGCCCCCCTGGGAGGTGATGGTCAGATTGGACTGTATAGGAGTGGGACCAGCAGCAATCAGCTGTCCTTGGGGTGTCAGCTGAAATGTCTGAATCCCCTGAAAACTCTGCACCGCAGGTAAACCTTGAAGACTTTGTAGAGTCATGTTGGGGACCTGGATTGTTTGTATTGTGTTGGGTGCCCTGATATTACCCATGTTAAGATTGTTGATGGCAGATAGCCAGGGTGTGCCAGTAATGACCTGGCCTGACTGCTGTCCCCCCAGCTGAAGGTTTTGCCCTTGAATAGTCTGCAGACCCAGCTGCTGGGGCGTTATTATCTGACCGGGCTGAAGCACTGAGACAGGCTGCGTAGACTGAGAGGAAGCTACAGTACTGACAGTTGAAGTTGAAGTACTAGAGGACATCTGTGGCATTGAATTCATTACAATACTTTGTCCATTAGACATGATCATGCCTTGAGAGATAGGAATTAACTGTCCAGTGGCTGCATTGTATACAAGGGTGGGCATCTGTTGAATTGGCAGAGAGCTTGCAGGGAGGATCTGGGGCATAGCAGCCTGACTTGGCTGTTGTGTAGTTGTTGATGATGAAGAGGATGAGGAGGAGGGAGATGAAGAAACAGGGTTAGGCTGAATTGTTAAAGTCTGTGGTGTGGGAGGCTTACTGCCATTATTATTGTCACTACCTCCCTTTGAGGGGGTGGATGTCACATTAGAAATTTCAAGCACTTGTGGTTGGATTTGAATTGTCTGTGGCTGTTGTTGCTGTGTGGGTTGAGTGGGGATACTAACAGTCCCAGTGCTGGACACAGTCTGGGTTCCATCCCCAGTTGTCTGCCCCCCTCCACCAGCAGTTGTACTGATTGGCTGGGTACCTTGGAGCATTTGAAAACCTTGGAGGCTCTGCAGCTGAATGGCTTGCATTGCTGCTGTGGCCTGGCCACTTGACACAGGTAGCTGGATAAAATTTGGCATCTGTTGATATTGTGACTGAAGCTGAACAGTCTGAACAGATCTAGGCCCACCCTGCACATTTCCTAAACTCACTAAATTTCCTCCTAAATTCACAACATTTCCTGTTAAATTTGCAAATCCCATGTTCGGAATCACGTTGTTTGCAGGTAGTCCTTGAGCTCGGATTAATTGACCATTTGGGGCAGCTAGCACTGTTTGTTGTCCACTAGAAAATAAAGCTTGTCCTGCATTATTTCCAGATGGCGATGCTGGAATGATGATGGCTGATCCATCTTGGCTATCTATGCCAATTGTAGGATAGGAGGGAATAACACTATACTGGACATTTCCATTTGTGAATAATTGAGGCTGGGCTGTTTGTTGTATTATCTGGCCATTTGGACCAATAGACACAGGAATCCCAAACTGCTGTTTACCTAAATAAATAATTTGAAAAATATAGTTTTTTGATATTCAAAAAATCCTTGATAAAATATAGGTACAGCATGTCATAACATTCTTAAAACAACAATATGCAAAAATTTGATTAAAAAAATTAAAAAGTTATAATTTACCACTGGCATCGACAATGGCACCTGACGGTAGTTGAATAAAGTTTGGAGTCACAATTTCCGCACCCCCAGCTTGTCCTACAACTCTCACAGCATTACCCCCATTCTGACTGGCTCCTCCCTCAGAGGCAGTCGCAGGATCACCAATTTTGCTACAAGTTGCTGCGAGTAGGGCTAAGGGGGATGGTTGCGCGTCCTAAAACAAGGCGGGGTTAACGTAGATGAGGGGTGTACATAAACATGGCCGACACATGCACAACATGGGATGTACCGATTGCAGTAAAACACACATTTGTTATTAAACTTACCTGTGAAGAACTTGCTGGCACGACATATTCCTGATTATTTCTTCGAACTGTTATTGTCGTCATGTGGCAATCTTTAAATTTTACTCATCAACAGTTGGACAAAGAGGGTTTGTTTATTCAAAATATGGGCCGTGAATTCATTGTCAGTGGAAGGTGCGTCGCCCTCGGCTCATGTCCAAAAATTAATAGTCTACATCGATTAATACGCAACTATATTCATTATCGTTACTTGATAAAAATAGTGTTAATTTTTCGATAAAATTAAATGTACTTATATGATCCATACATATAAAATTTTTAGTTTACTTTAAAAAGAAGAAAAAATTATACGAAATTAGCAGAACTATTTCTTGTCGCGCATGTAAACAGGACAAAAACGTACACGCCTTTCGCCAGCGCAGGATCCGGTGATATGATTGACAGGAAAATATAGATTTTTGTAAAGATCAAAGGAAATTAACTCTGTTGTAAATTTAAGCGAATGAAAATGCAAAAATTGAAATTTTAAAATTGTAAACTTTTCTACAAACATATAAATTATCGAAGTCCGTTTAACTTATCATCACAGAAAGAAGGTGTGTATACTTATTCAGTGTGGGCGTGGATTTGGGTTTGCCGATCTCTCAAGTCTATTGCTGCAGGTCATAAAGTGCGTCGACCGCCTTGTAACCCACGCCCTTTACCTGTTTACCTAATGTTTACTAGAATATTGGGCTATGTCTTAAACCCCCTCCCCCTTTTTACTCGCACAATCACATTTACGTTAAAATCAAATATTCAATACCCCTTTTAACAATGTATATATATTTATTTTAAATAATCTATAACCCATTTATCATGTTTATTTGACTTCAAATAACTATAAAAACTATTGAAATGTGAGCGTCCTAGTAAAATAGTTATAATCATAGATCATGTTGATTATTTTACAATCTGGAAAAATCTTTCTTTAAATGTTAAACATTTCAAAAATGTTCGTAATTCAATCATGTCAGTTTTCATAAAAATAGCAAAATTTAGAAAATTTAATGAGCTGGCATTGAATTATAGCTTTTGTTATAATCATTTACTTGTTTTGTAGTTCTTGTTTTTCTTCCAGCTTTCAGATGAATTTTAAAAAAAATTGTCAAATATAATTTTAAATACATGTGGACTACTTTTTTGGAAAGGGGGGTTGGGGTTGGTTGTTGTTTACTGAGTAAAATGGTCGTGTAACAGGTGCTCGTTACCAATACGCATGCGTGAAATGCAACTTTCGCCATCTTGGAGCATTTGAATCAGAACGAGCAAAACGAGAACTCAAAACACAATAGAACAGAGGCAGTTATCCACATATTTTTCGAAAGCCACCTATGGTTCGAGGGGGCATTGTTATTTCGGTAAGATTTATAAACTTTAACAAAACACAGTAAGTTATTTTCGTCAATTTTTACACTGAGCAAAGAATGGCCGACATTGCATTGTTTTGTTTCGTGTTACATATGATAGCACGAAAACTTCGAGCAGTGTTAAATAAGTCAGAAACGTAGTCTATTTATCCTATTCAATCATCTTCTTTCTATTTTTTAATGACTTAAAAACTTTATTGATTAAAGAAAACAGTGAATTGCTTATAAGTGTATGAACTCTAAAGTGAATGAGTCAGTGTCAGTGGGCTAATAGTTCAATGTATTGTATTGTGATATAATGCAACCGTCGTGACATACAGTATAATCATTATTTATTGTTGTGTCTAAACAAAAATAGCTTTTGGTTCAAAACATAACAGACATTTTGCTAATTTTTCTAATTTTACACAAGTATTTCAAAGAACAAATCCATAAAGAAGTTTTAGGCTGTCAGAGTTTTACATTTGAGAAACACTTTTTGACCACATAATAATTTATTTTTTCAAAGATAAAATAATTTTCTGCAAACCCTTATTTCAAGACTTTAAACTATAGTTTTTGATCTGTAATGGGATTGGAGAAATGGACCAGGCCAGGATTCAATTCCAGGGCCCCCTGAATCTCGAGTCAGGCTCTTTACCCACTGAGTTGTCTGGTTCCAGAATTTGAACCAGTCTGACCATCTTTTGCTCCCCCTTAAAGAATCTTCGCTCATGAAGATCAACATCCCCAGCTTCTTTCCCCTAGCAGGAGTTGACTTGTCAGTTCCAGGGGTTAGAACAGCACAAAATGTGAGAAATAAAGATGGACCAGCCCTAGCTGCAGGTCTGTAGCTTTCGGTCTGAAAAAATTCGGATGGATGCCCTTGGAGCTAATAGTAAATAGCTGCAATTTATGACGCTAAAAAAAATGTGCTAGTTTATAAAAAAAATTAATTATTTTGGGGAAAATCCAGCTTTTAAAGAATTAATTGCTGCTTATAAAACTAGAATTCCCTGCTGTATTCGAACTCTGGACCTGCAGGTTAATAGACTGAAGCTGTACTTATTGCGCTACTGAGATAGACACCAACTTTTGGTGACATAACCAGTGTTACAATGGGTTGAAATTGCCATGTTGTGATGTACTGTCCCAAAAATTAAAAAGTCACGGGGTGTCAAGAACCCTTAACAAACATTAACTATAGTTTACAGATTAACAGCAAAATCATTTATTAATGTTATTAATCTTTTAAAAGATCCCAAATATTTATAATTTATTACAGTACTAGCAAAAATACTTTTAAAGTTATTCATATTGAATTTGGAGACCTATATGTGCATAAGCAATATTTTACACTCAGTTCTTTAGCTATAATTTGAATTTGACTTGATACCCTACACAATAAGTTGTGGGGGGGGGGGGGAGGGGGTTATAATGTACTGGGTTTTTAAAACCTGTCATACAAATTAAGTAAGTGTATAGATAGAGAGACCTTTGATAATGGGAAAAAAAATCTACTTGCTCTAAGGATAACCAGGAAAACGTTTTCTTTGCAATATATACAGGTGAATCTCGATAACTCGAACTTCAGGGGACCATGATTAAACTTCGAGAGATCAAGAGTTCGAGAGATCGAAAGTTTAAAAAAATCCGGAAATTTTTGATCCGGTCATTTTGGTTCTAAAATTATAGTAGCCGGAAATTTATATTTATAACATGGAAGTATAGTCTGACATGCTTTCAATCGTATTTTCTGCTACATTACTTCAATTTAAACAATATAGAACTTACTTGTGTGGTTATTAAGTGTATTTTTTCATGTTAAAAATCTTTTAAGCATATTATGTTCTCTTAATCATTACGTTAGAATATTTTAAATAAAGAGCATTTACCGTAACTTTCACAAGTTGTTGAAGTTAATTGGTCACTTACAAATTACCTATCTACCATTTGAAGAAAGCAAGGGGTAGTGTCACTTACGTAATCAACCAATTAACACTACCACGCTAGTTGAGTTCACTCAACCATCCAGGTAAGGTCCACGCGTAGCTATAATTTTACACTTGATCGGCCGCGTGTGTACACAGCAACCAGAGTGAAAAAACAATGAAATATGTGTAACGGGACCCAGGTGTTACTTCGAGAGATCAAGAACTTCGAGAAATCGGAGTTCGAGAGATCAAGAGTAAATATGCTTAGTTATATAGAGAAAAAAATTGGGACCGTGAGTCCACTTCGAGAGACAAAGAACTTCGAAAGATTGAAGTTCGAGCCATCGAGTGTCACCTGTATTAAAAAACTGATTGTATGAATATCTTTGAAACTGCTCCTTTAGGAATGAATTATTAAAGATAAATAACTCGTAAAATTAAAAGATTGTCACCAAACATCATTGCTAGCTTGTATTATGTCATCAACACATCAATGCTAGCTTGTATTATGAAGGAAGAAAAAACTGGTGTGTTGCTTGTGAGCTTCAGGTGTGCTTTTTTTTTTTTTTATTAAGTCAGTTCTGAAATTGCTAGTCTACAGTGTGATGTAAAAATAAAATTGTGCTTCTTTACTGTATTTTTTTTTTACAAGTAAAATAAAAGATGTATTCATTACCAAAGTCATATATTGTGTAGCAGATGATGAAAATTGTATTAATAGTCAAGCCTGAGCCAGATTTACTAAACTGTTGGTTAAATCTGGAAGACCTCTGTTTAAACATTACATATTGTCTCATTTTTTGTCCAATTCATATTGTAAGTGGCCCAAGAGAATGGACAAATGTTCTATAGAATGTTCTAATAAGAAGCTGATTCTGATTTATGATTATCTGAAGAGAATTTTAACCATAGATTTATTATATTAAGCTTCAATTTCCGAACTGATTAGAAAGTCTCTGTAAAAGTTGCTTCAGGGTTAATGCGTCTCTTTATATATTTTGCTAGAAACATAACTCAGTGTTGTGATGTTTTAGCAGAACACTGAGCATGGCCAACTATGCGTAGAAACAAAAAATTTGCAACGTATATTTTATATTGATTTTCAGCGTAGGATACAGTTAAGGAAAGCCATAACATTTGCTTGCAGAATGAAAATGAAAAGTGTAATTAAAGTAATTACGCTGTGCCTATTGGGATGAGTTGAAATGGTGTCAGTGCAACATGTCAACCCAGTCAGCTGTAAAGCCTGTCTGAAGTCTCAGTTATATCCCCTGGGTGTTTATGAATGATTGAGTTTAATGGACAGAATTTTTCCTAACACGAAGTCTTGCAAAGAGAACTTGTCATGACTGTCTTACTAATTGTAATGAATAAAACAAAGTGGTTAAGCTAAGAGAAGACAACTCATCAATGATGATGTAAATGTGATGAATGATTATATGACAAAAATTTACTTAAATGGAGGGAATAATGTAATATGATAGAATTTTTATGTCAGGTAAGACATTTTTTCCTTTTTAAAACTTGGATAAACATCCAAATTATGATAACATTTTTCTGTAATAGTTGTGTTAATTTTTCACTTGTATTTTGCTAGTGAGAACACAAGTTTAGCTTTTAAAGCTAACTCTTAACAGCAATTAGTTATCAAACAAAATTTAAATCTTTTTTATGTTTACAAATATCGCCTTCATATAGTAGGTAAAAAGATATAGGACGGGTCGTATCAATTTAATAAAATCAAAGTTAATACAACTGTATTCAGCATCGTTCTGTTTTTCTGATACATGTATTAGTTTTACCGTATCTAATATGCAAACTTGTTTACAGATATTAGTAGTGCTAAAACGAATACCATAAATCAATATTTGAATATTCGTAAGTGGTA
The DNA here is from genome assembly GCF_963853765.1 of Magallana gigas. Lineage (NCBI taxonomy): Eukaryota > Metazoa > Mollusca > Bivalvia > Ostreida > Ostreidae > Magallana > Magallana gigas. The sequence goes on along the minus strand of NC_088854.1, from coordinate 5,718,186 downwards.
TTCGATTCGTAATCGAATATTTGTAGACGTCATCTACAAGGTATTAAGCATGTTTGATAATTTATATTACAATGTGATTGTACGTGTTATCTGCTTAGGCCAAAAAAAAATATGTGTGTTTCCTATTCATCAGATTTTTGAATAGGGTAGGTAGGTCGTTTTTTTGTTGTTTTTTTTTAATGAGCTTTTAAGTTTTCCCCTTTCCTAGCATATGATTTTTCTATACAATAAGAAAATGTATTGAATTATAGTTGCCCATTTACTTTTTATGCAAATAATGTGTAATGTAATTTTTTAATTAATCTCCATCAACTACAATCAAAAAATTTATTACTTCAATCTTTAATAAAATACTGCAGTCCTGACTCCTGTATGAGAAGGATTCGTAACTTTTTAGGTCAGTCCAAATATTTCCGCCATGTTTGATTTTAGTACAAAAAAACCCAATAACAACCTTAATTCCGGAAAATGTCCTGAATATTTAAAATTAAAGAACAAATCATGTCTTACATCTTTTAAAAAAAAATCTTATGATGTACCTTTCGATATTAACACTCACACTTGTTCAAACATTTTAGCAAAATATTTCTTCATATTCTTATATGAATAAAAAAATCCAGAATGTTTGTCTTCGCAGGATGTAAACCCTGCTTTTACTTTCAATGTAAATAAGTACGGCAGTCATAGATCAGAGTTTGCAAATGGCTTTGTCTTTACTTTTATTCAGCATAAAATGCTCCCTAATCTGACTTCTTTTCCATCGTAACGAAATAACATGCTGCTGCAAAGTTTATAGTGCTTGTAATACGGATGTTTAACTTGTGACTGAATATTTGAAAGCTAAATATGCATTCGAATATTAGAAATTAACTATTCATTCGCGAATATTCGAACATTCATTTTAGCACTAGATATTAGCCATACATACCATTTCAAATTTTAACATTTTTGTATTTGTATAATTATAACAAAAAGAAACGAACAAATTATTTTGAAATAGAATATTACTTTCAACTAGTTGTTCTGAAAAATTAAAGCCTGAATTTTATTAATAGCAATTTTCAATGTTTTTTCATTTTCTCACTTTTTAAGGTATTCAATGTATAACGATCACATTTTGTACCTAATAAATGAATGGTCTGACATTCTTAATCATATCATTTTGAAGGTGATATCAAATAAAAATACTCCACCATAGGAATTTTCAAAATTTGATTATGGTTCAACTAATTACACCTTGAATTTTGCATTGAGGTCTATGGGCAACGTAATATGTTTTATTAAGATATTCTAAAAAGTAACTTGAAATTCGTAAAACTCTCTTGATTAATACATGCATAAACTTTCTCTTTATTAAAATTCGAAATAAATCATTTACCGCAAATATTTTGAATAAATTAAAATTTTCTTTTTTTCATCAAGGGGAAATAACTCTTTAAAAAATTTTAAGGTGCAAAATGACCGTGTTTTTTATATGTTGTCAATCATGTGAATTTGGTTTATTTCACTTTCATTGTTATCTAGCAATACAAAGTTAAATAGTTTAAAATGATTCAAAATTGTACAATATCCCTTCATTATACATCGAATACCTTAAGATTTGAAATCTATGAAAATTGTTAAGTCATACGTAAAAATAATCATGAGAAAATTATCTCTCTTAAACCAAACAGTATTTCAACCAATAAAATAAATGTAAATTTTCTCATGTATTTTCTACCAATCACAAAGTAAGAGGTGCCCAACACAGAGACTGAAAACTTTTTCAACTCTTTATACCTTCTTCCAGGGAAGACAGTAATAATAGGGATGGATAAAAAATCAACATCTGATAAAAAAAAATGAATTCTTACAGTTTATAGTGGGAGTAGGGGGTAGGGTTTTTCATCATTCAGTATTGATAATTTTGTAAAAGATTGCATTTTGTTCATGGCCTTATGGGGATTTTATATATAATTGTTCATGCAAATGAAATGTATTATTTAAACTGAAGTAACTTATTTGTAGTAAGTAGTACAAGTACATAATATACGTGGTTCAACTTTCATCACCTTATTAAGTTTTAAGAGGATATTGGAGAGGATGGGATTTGATTAAAACATTTCTGTTGGTCTTTTGTTGGACTATGGCCTTCTGGTTGTCTCTGATGAGGACAATGCTGACAGTATTGGTCCCTCTTGTATACTAGTATAGAGTGAAAGATTGGTGAATTTGGCCATTAATCCAGGTAAAACAGAAATGAGAAAAAAGTTACCGTTGACATGTAAATTTACTGTAATGTCATTTTGCATCAGTTTGTTTACATCTTGAACTCGCTCTAGAGAAGTTTTGGTGTTTTGATCCAGGTAAGAGATAGGGGTGGTTGGGTCTGTAGTCATTAGATGTATTATGAAAATTAAAAATAATCTCTCTCTGTACCTTGTACATGCTAGGAGTGAGAAAGCCTGATGTTCTTATTTTGTTTGCTTATAATGATATAATTATAAACATGACAATTTAATTATTTTCTTAAAAGTGCAAACTGTAATAATTAATGCTAACTGTCATATTTTTAGACATAATAATGAAGTGTGCAAGTGACAGTGATGATACGATTTAAAGGAAATTTCTTGTGGCACTTCTGATTAATTTGTGAAAAAAAACACAGGAAGATGTGATATTTTATGTTGAAATGCAAACGATTTTCTCCACAGCCATATGGCAGATATTGATAGTATATTGCATTATCAAATTCTGATCTACACAGAGGCAATTCATTGTGGAATATTTAAAAACCCCTTCAAGAGCCTCATTTAAGGTTACTGGCGGACCTGGTTCAGAGGGTCACACATGACACATGTCATAGTAGACTATTTAAATAAGACTTCCATCCATCTCCCCCTCAGACATATCAGTGATTGGCAGAAAATTGCTGTGCCATGGTTGAGTCCATGTCACTTGTGAGGGGTGTTCAAGGTTCAGTGATTAAAAATACCTGTCAGTGAGGAGTGTAAATATTAGTCACATTATGCCAGGATTTTAAATGTGGGAGAGAGGTTGAATAATTATACCCCCGCAAACGAAGTTTAGGGGGGTATATTGGTTTCACCCTGTCCGTCTGTCTGTCCGTCCGTCTGTCCGTCTGTCCGTCTGTCCGTCTGTCTGTAGACGCAACTTTGTCCCCCCTATAGAATTTTTTATTACTGCATGGAACAGTTTGAAAATTTGTACATAAGTTGAAAACCATCTGAAGATGTGCACCTGCAATTTTTTTTAAGATCAGACAAGATTTAATGATTTTATGACAGTTTTCATTTTCCTTATTCTATATATTGTACACTAATGTTGAAAAGTAAGGGAGGTAATCCTTACAGATTTTATTAATTAATAGAAAACACTCTAAAATATATTTATATAAATACATCCAGGTGGAGTTTTTTGTCTTTATGTCTTAATTAATAAAAAAAAATTATTTTTTATAAGTATTCTATCAACTGACAATGCAAAGTTTTTGTTTGTCAATGATAAATTCTTAGGAGCTAATGAGAACATCAAAGACAAGTGTGGCTGAATTCATTTGTCCCAAGGGAGCCATTATCTGAGCCATGGTTCAGATGGAGCATGTGTTTAGGGGAAATTGATAATCTGTAAAATGGGTGATGGTTTTGGGGCTATTTTAAAACTGTTTCATGTAAACCAAAAGGTATATCATTATAAGGAAATAAATAATATAATTATTAATAAAGAAGTTAAACTATTTTTAGAGGTTGTTTAAATTTATTTGTCAAGTAATTTGATGAAGTGACCCTATTGGGCATTAATTTAAATGAAATTCAAAATTACTGATATGATTGTAGTGTTTTGGCAATTTTAAAATTGTTTGTAATATTAAATTTTCTTTTTTACATATGTTTACATAGTATGGTAATTATGGTAATGTTTTGGGAGTTTATTAAATTTAACAAGCTCATCAAAGAAAATCATAGTCCTATGGGATCAATTTTCTGATATGGAGTTCAATTGTGCCATAGGAGAAAGTGAGGAAAATTTGAAACAACTAATTGCATCTGTCAAGACTCTTTTTAGAAAGATATTGAAAGTTTTATCAACAGAAGAGCATTGCTTGGCTACCGGTATTTCTATTCACTGCAAAGGGAGGGGTTATTGTCATTTTGTTGGTTTTTCTTTAAATCAATTAAATTAAAAAAATATATCATCAAATACATACATTTGTAAATGTATTACTGTTATAGATATGTATTTACAGTGAAATTCTGACAATTTTGATTTTAATTTTTCTTTGTTAACTATTTTTTTTTTTTTTACATTTCTAAATTTTTTTTTTTATATGTGTTCCAAACCTTAATTATTATTCAATTCAATTATTTGTCCCATTTGAAATTAGCCTAGCGGGGGTATTAGTCCCATTAGGACAGTTCTAGTTTTAAACAGTGTTTGACACTTTAATTGTATCTCTCTTTCATTGACTAAAGTCACTCTGAAAACATTGAGGAGTTTTGACAAGATTTTCCATAGTTTGGATATAAACCATTATAGGTGTTGTGATATTTAATAATTCTGTGTGATGGTCTCAGCAGGAATGTTCTAAACTAATCAATTATTGTGTCCTCTACACAGCATGTAAAGGTAAGACCCTTAGATTTGTATGCTGCATTATTGGAGGGGGGGGGTGCTAAAGCCAAACAGAAAACAATACATTTGAGATACACTCTGTATGATCTGAATTTAGGGAAAAAATGACGTGTTAATTAAGGTTACTTGTGGTGTTGCAAACTAGGAGCCTGCTAGTCTATGGAATGTGTTTGTAGATATAATGGATTCATCATTAATTCACTCTTTGATAGTTATAAACAAGGAGACTATCTTATCACTGTAACTATATTGACATTACCATGCACTGTGCTTCATTTGGTTTCTGTGCACTAACTTTGATGATACAATGTTGCAATGTACTGCCTATTTGGAAACAAGACCAGATGGCCTAAAGTGCATGTCAGTGTTTCAAAGGTTCATGAAATCAGGCCTATCTTGCTTAAAGTAATTAGAATTTGTGCTCTGTTTAATAGACTACTGAAAATCTCTAACTTATAAGATACTGGCACTGTAATTCACTGTTATTCTCTCTCAGGGCCTCATAGTAGACTTCTGTTTAAATGGGCAATAAGTTGTTCAGTGTGTGTTAAAATAAGGGAAAATAGCATAAGTCTTTACAAAGTTTTGATTTATACCAATTCGTATTTATTTTATATCCAAAATATGACCTATGTTGCTTTAGACAGAAAATGGGGGGGGGGGGGGGGGGTTAATTCGTTGAGATGGATGGGAGTTAAATTTGGAATGGTGCCCTTTGACTGCCCTGTTTCAAACAATAGGGAGACTTTGTCATTTCAATTGTTATGTGATCATGCACCCACCTCTCAATGTCTTTGAACCCTAACTCTGTCGTCTAGAACAGAATACTGAGCCCAAACTTTCCTGACAAAGTAGAATTTGTGTCTACAATCGCTGACAGGAGGAAATGTTTAACATGTTGAAAGTCATTCTCTTACAATTAGTCCGGGAAAGGTTGACACATTTCATTAATTATCATGTCTTGTGTAAAATTAATGTACTTTAAATGGCTAAAACAAACAGTTTGGAGAGGATAATTAAGGTTGACACATTAAAAGTACACAACTGCATGTTAAAAGAATATTAAGAGGATGTTTAATATGAGGTAGGTTAACAGGTTCTTTGTGGAGAACACTCAGAATTGTGAGGTATCTAAAAGAAAAAAACTTTTGTTCTGACACGATTGACATTGTTTTAACACAGTTTTTCAAACTCTCAGCTCCTGACCCTTAACATGAAAACTTGTAAAGTTTTGTAAAGTGGATTTTGCAACTTGGCCTGTGTGTGTTTGCAGCTGTTGATTAAGGAGTAAATTCATCAGATGTGTGTTTGTGTGTGTGTGTATTCAGTGCCTAATGCTAATGCTTAGAGCCAGACTGTGCACCTGTTGTAGCCGAAGAAGTGTCAATTCTGTGTATGTATATATACACCACTAGGTCTGTTCCACAGAGCTGAACAAGGTTTCCTTTGTGTACACTAGAATGCTTTAAATCATAATTGAAAGGCATTTGAGTATTAATACACAGGTGACCTTTTATAATAGTGGGAACAGGCGTGCAGACAAAAATCTCTAGCTTCCAATGGCAGGGGGGTTATCATTACATTCTCGTGACCTCAGCGCTGGCACTCCAGATAAAAGCCAGTCTTGGGGGCCCTCAAAGGGAAACATGAAATTATTAAATTGGATATCGTCATGCTTGGTCAGATATTTACAAAGCAATATGCAGCTTCTAAATTTGTCAGATCTGGTAGCTTGTAACAATTTTCTCCCACAAAAAGTGTGGATTCTGTGTGCAGGTGTATTCAACATTCTGCTGAGTAATAAGTAACAATATTCTAATCAAGTTGAATCTAGTTATAGTGAAATGATTCTCTGACTCAGTTAAGGGTGGAATGATTCAAACCCATGTTTCGAGGAATGTATTTCTGGTGCCAAAAAGGTCAACTATAACAGTAGTGATATGGATATGTCAATAAATTGAAATATTGATCAAGTTACAGAATTCCATTTTTTAATTGATGAATTATGAAATATTACTGGTTTTGATGATAAGACAAGTCAGAAATTGATGATTGACTTGAGAAAACCACTTTTTGTAGATAACCCTGTTTATAACCTTTTGTTTTGTTTTCAGAGTTGAACAGAACCAGTTTTAACCATGAGTACATATCAGATGAACCAGAGTGATGGCGGACCCAGATCTAGTAAGTACACCCGCACTTAACTCTGCAGGCGCCAGCAATTAGGATGGTGCAATTTTAATTGTCAGGTGAAACTGAATGTCCCTCTAATTACATCTGCTGTGTCACTGCTGTAGTTTAAATGATAGAGATGATTAATGATCCAGCAACTTTCACCACATAATTGGAATTCTATTAGAAACAGAAGTCAAAGAGTTTGTAAGGTTTCATCAAACCATCTCATTAAAACCTACGCAATGCACAACTACATATTTAAAAAAAAGTGCGCAATTGAAATTTTTGTTCTACATGTTCAATTGAAGTGACATAGATGAATCTGTGTCACAAGAACAGTTACTGAGCCGCCATGTACAGTGTGATTGAAGATGAAAAAAATCTGGAATTCACATATTAAAGACGTAAAAAGATCAGTTTATGTGTTGGTGAAAACATTCTGTGTTCCCCAGCTGCATGTTGTTCAAGTTAGATATTACATAATAGTAATTAATAAAATTAAAGTTAAAACCCAAGCAAGACCCAGACCAGTGACTTACAAAGCAACATTTAACCTATGTGAAATGTAGAGAATTAAAAAAAAAAAAGGAAATATGAAAAGATCATAATTATATTGTTAGTATGTTGAAAGGATCAGTATCTTTGCATTTCATAATTGAATATTTTGAAATAAGCAGCTGGTTTAATAACATTGCATCATAAACTCAATTTTTAAGCATGTTTGTACAGTGTTAATGTACCACACAAGATAATGAATACTCAGTATCACCTTGGGAAAATGTGTTCAATGCTTGTTAAATGATGTCTATGTTGTATTCAATGAGATTGCATCTCTGAATCATATGTAAATCTTTATATGATTATTTTAATGTGTCTGGTGCTGATAAGCATTAGTTGACATTATATGAATTTCTTTTGCAGTGTCTGGAGGAGGCCAGAACTACATGGACCTCTCAAACATGCCTCTGGAAAACAAACAGGAACAGACGATGATGTGGCAACAGAACCAGTACATGGGGGACTCTGGTATCCACTCTGGGGCCACCACCCAGGCTCCCTCTATCAGCAGCAAGGGGGGCCACCATGATGACATCGAGGAACCCCAATCCAACATGGAAACCTCCCACATGCAGATGTTTGATTGGCCTGACCAGCAGTACCCCCAGCAAGGCTACACACAGGAACAAATTGATGGTCAGTCTCTTGTCTTTGACAGTTATTCTCACAAGTCAATATCAGAGTCACTTTTTTTCCTGAAAAATAAAAATAAGGTCAAAGACCATTAGTTGTAACAAGTAAATATGTTTTTGTTAGATGTGAACCAGCAGCTGAACCAGACCCGCTCCCAGCGAGTGAGGGCGGCCATGTTCCCCGAGACGCTGGACGAGGGGGTCCCCATCCCCTCCACCCAGGTCCACCCAGACCAGCCCACTGCTGTACAGAGACTGGCTGAGCCCTCACAGATGTTGAAGCATGCAGTTGTTAACCTTATCAACTATCAGGTGAGTTAAGCTTTATTTAGGTAGAGGCAATAATTCGAAGGCAAGACAATAAATTGAAATGTCATTTTAAAGATGTTTGTAAGATGTCTATAATAAGTTTATTGTTTTTAGGATGATGCTGATCTTGCCACGAGAGCTATACCTGAGCTGACCAAGCTTCTGAATGATGAAGATCAGGTAGTGGTTGGACAAGCAGCCATGATGGTTCACCAGTTGTCCAAGAAGGAGGCCAGTCGACATGCAATAATGAACTCCCCCCAGATGGTTGCCGCCCTGGTCAAGGCCATGAACAACACCTCTGACTTGGAGACCACTCGCTGTGCTGCAGGAACCCTACACAACCTCTCACATCACCGACAGGGTCTGCTGGCCATTTTCAAGTCTGGAGGAATCCCTGCACTCGTCAAGCTGCTGAGGTAAAAACTTGCTTCTTGAATACACCCCCCTTAAAAATTTCTTGGTCTACCTTTTATCAAAATTCCAACATTAAAGTAGATTTTGTCTTTGTAGCTTCTTTGAATAATGTATCTGTAAATGACCATCTTAAATAAATACCTCGTGTTTTATCTGAACTACAACTAGTATATACAGTGAAAGAGAAACTGAAAATGTTAGGCTAACAAATAGTACACTATCACAGATAGCTGACATGAAATTTACAAGTGACAAATATTTATCTGCAAATTATATTGAATTCGAAGTCTAACCTTTGATTTTTGTTTTGTTAGCTCTCCTGTGGAATCAGTTTTATTCTACGCAATCACAACTCTTCACAACTTGCTTCTTCATCAAGAAGGTTCCAAGATGGCCGTTCGATTGGCAGGTGGTTTACAAAAAATGGTGGCACTGCTGCAGAGAAACAATGTCAAATTTCTGGCTATAACCACAGACTGTCTACAAATTTTGGCCTATGGAAACCAAGAAAGCAAGGTAGGTTTGGTAAAAAATAAAGAATGAATGTTTTCATTGGTTAGGGCATTGGTGTTAAATATTAAGAATATGACAGAACATTAAATAGATGAAAGGCTAGATCTGGCACACTGTCAGATAACTCTTATGAAAATTATGCTCTTAAGCAATTGTCCATATTTGAAACTGGTTAATAATTTTCAAGATTTTTAAGGGAGTGCTAGAAATATATATAGAGAATAATGAGTTTATGATGTATATTGAGGGTTGCTTGTTTCTGTTTTAGCTGATTGTGTTGGCCAGCGGTGGACCAGGTGAACTGGTGAGGATCATGAGATCATACACATACGAGAAGTTGTTGTGGACAACATCCCGAGTTCTCAAAGTTCTCTCCGTCTGCTCCAGTAACAAGCCAGCTGTGGTAGAAGCAGGTACGCTAGCTTATTCTTGCCTCATTATTTATTCAACAAGTCGGAAAAAAACAACAACATGAAAATCTATTTCTTGTTATTATTATATAGGACAAGCTGTGTGACAAAGGAAATGTTTGTTATTGGTCATAATAGATACATGTACTGAATGCTGACTATAAAAATGTTCTTATAGGTGGTATGCAGGCCCTGGCTATGCACCTTGGACACCAGAGTCAGAGACTGGTACAGAACTGTCTATGGACAATAAGGAACTTGTCAGATGCTGCAACTAAATGTGTACGTAATTGTTTTAAAAATAATGGACTATGTCTTCATTCTGTATTGAAACATCTATGTGTGTATATTTCACACGGATTTTGTTTTTGGTGAAATTTTATTTACTGGATGTTTTGTTTTTCTCCAGGACAACATGGAAGGCATCTTGCAAATGCTTGTTCAGCTTCTCTCCTCCAACGATCTCAATGTGGTGACCTGTGCTGCTGGAATCTTGTCCAACTTGACCTGTAACAACCAGCGCAACAAGGTCATTGTTTGTCAGGTCAACGGCATCGAGGCTTTGGTCAGAACCATCTTACAGGCAGGAGACCGTGAGGACATCACCGAACCAGCAGTATGTGTCCTTTATCTCTTCACAAAAATTCAGACAACTTGCGTACTACTGTAGTAATTCAGCCTCTTAATCACCAATAAAAAAATATCTGGTTATTTTCAGGTCTGTGCATTGAGACATTTGACCAGCCGTCACCCAGAAGCTGAAATGGCCCAGAATGCTGTTCGTTTACACTACGGCCTTCCTGTTCTAGTCAAGTTACTTCACCCACCAAGCAGATGGCCCCTCATCAAGGCTGTAGTTGGTCTCATCAGAAATCTGGCCCTCTGTCCTGCAAACCATGCTCCACTGAGGGAACATGGTGCCCTGCCCAGGATTGTCCATCTCCTCATCAGAGCCCACCAAGATACACAGAGGGTAGGGGATTTGTGTGTACATGAAACTTCTTGAATATTAGCAGTAGTTCAAAGCATTCAACGTAACTGAATTCACAAACATTCAAAACCTGCATATTTTTTCAGAGAGCCTCTATCAGCTCCAATGGACAGGGATCAGGGTATGTTGATGGTGTTCGCATGGAGGAAATAGTAGAGGGAACAGTTGGAGCCCTGCATATTCTGGCCAGAGAGGCTCACAACAGAGCTGTCATTCGTGGTCTGAACGGCATTCCTCTCTTTGTACAGGTAAGCTGAAAACTGTCATAAGAAGATATTCATGGATTTAAAAGAGCATGATTTTCCATATTGATTGAAATAAATGCAAAGATACAAAATAAAGATAACATCTGATAACTGGTGTGGTCGGTGTTTCAGCTGCTGTACTCTCCAGTGGAGAACATCCAGCGTGTGGCTGCCGGAGTCCTCTGTGAGCTGGCCGCAGACAAAGAGGGAGCAGAGCTGATTGAGCAGGAGGGAGCCACCGCCCCTCTCACAGAGTTGTTACACTCCAGGAACGAAGGCGTCGGTAAGGAGTCCTATGGTCAGAACCTAACACACTCCAGTCATTTATCTTCTCCTGTTTAAAATGCTGTTAACTATAGTCAGGTTGTGATCAATTGGTAATTTTTCTCCTTTCAGCAACCTATGCAGCAGCTGTTCTTTTCCGCATGTCTGAGGACAAACCCCAGGACTACAAAAAGAGGCTCTCTGTTGAGCTGACCAGTTCTCTCTTCCGTGACAACCAGAACATGCCCTGGTCTGACGTCCAGCCCCCAGGATTTGAGGATGTGGGACACATGATGCCCCCAGCTGATGATTCCTACAGAGACCAAATGTACCAGCCCCCTCATCATGACAGCCAAGGAAGCATGCACAGCAATGACATGAACAGAGGTGAGAAAATACACAACTCTCAGAACCATTTAGCTTAATAAACCTTGTATTTACAGCACAAGATGTTGTGTGTAACTTATCTGATGAAGGCTATGTCAAAGGAAATGCCATTTAGTGTAAATTTGTCTCTGTAAAATTCTTGATATGAATCATACAGATTTATCTGTTAGTATAATAATTTAAAAGTGGTAATGTTACCAAAGTATAGAGATTAACTTTTCCTGTTTCTTTGTCCAGGTTATGAGCACCAGATTCCTATCGACTCTATGCAGGGTCTGGACATTGGCAGTCAGGGAGGGAGTCAGTATGGTGGGATGGAGAATCTGCCAGACCTGGGACCAAACGCACAGTCAGGGGACCTTAATTTCGAGAATCTCGAGTCCAGTCTGCCCCAACAGTCTGGCAACAACCAGGGCATGCCGTGGTTTGACACCGACTTGTAAATGTGCCACAGTTTGTAGAAGCCATGACTGAGGACCCTCGATGTGGTCAATACAAAGACAAAACTATTGTGTAGAACAAAGTAGCCAGTTATGTTTTCTGTACATTGGATATTACCACATGGATCTGTAGAACAGAATCTTGATGATGAACCTGCTATTGACATACTGTAACAAATGAGGAAATAATTTTGAGGGAAAAAACCCAGTTTCTATCAAAAAGTTCTTTTTCGCAAACTTTTAAAACATATGTCAATAAGAGAAGAAATGATTTCCTCCCCAAGGGGAAATGAGTTTTTAAACATGAATTTTAATGTTAAGGTTGTAGATTGAGCAGCTGAATATTTTAAACATTTTGGCACTTCCAAATTCTCATCTCTTCAACCACCTGGACCAGACTATATTCTTTTTGTAAATAATTCATTCCATTAGTTTATATCGTTCATCTTGTATATGCCCTAGATTAGAAATCTTATTATAAAACAACAATTCAAAGCAGCAGGCATGAATATGAACAAAGAATTTATATTTCTGACACCATCCTCCAAAGCAAAGATGCTTCATACCTAAAATGTCCTTCAGTTGGAATGTTTCAGGGCAGTACTGTACCACTGTCCTGGTCAGAAATATAAAGGACCTATATTTTTGTAAGAATGCCATATCAGTTTGTGTACTCTTTCATTAAGTGCCTCTAAGGTAGTCATTTTAATTTGGGTCATGTATTTATTGAATTTTATCAATATCATCGATGAAGACATCTCTGGCAGAAAAAAAGTTGTCTATCTTTTAATTTGAATGCATTTGTCTTAGAATTCTTTTTTGGTTTGTACTTTCTTTACCTTATCTTTTTATCCATTTTTAGATAATTTTATAATTCAGGAAATTATTTATAATAGTTGACATTAAGATATTACTATGTGTTGTGTAATGCATGCAATTCTAAATAAAACTTCTGTTTTAATATTGTTTGTTCACTTAAATATTTTCCAAAGCATATTGAAAAGATATAGTTCTGTGATCAAAACTGCACAAATAATGCTTGAAATTTAAGGTGATATGGGACACCTATTAATTGATATTAATGTGGATTAAAGTATATTATGATAAAATACTTTCACCGTTTTAAAATTTTCAAATTGTACAATATTTGACCAAAGATAGGTTTTAAAATTTGTTGGAAAGGTAAGAGCAGGATTTAAACTTGTGTCTTACAGATGCGTAGTTAATGTTTTAACCCATTGCACTATGCTGTTAGCCAACAACTTGGGAAAACGGACAAAAATTATTTGATTTTATTGATTATTTCAATTGGATTTACATCACAATGTGGAGGAATCCCATAGCACCTTAGATACTGATTTAAGGGCACAAAACTACGTTTTAAACCTTTCAGGACTACAAATGTTTGTGTCAATAAAACGGGTAGAGAGTACCTTTGGTCCTAATGAAAATTCTCATTAGACAATATAAATTGAAGTTTATACCAGGATCACTAGAAACAATGCCCTTTCCATAATCCTTGATACAAGTTAATTAACCTATAAATACACATAAATACCCGATGCAAGGAAACTCCAAGTTGAGAAAAGATGCAAGGCAAAAGTTTTGAAACTAGCTTGATTCAAGCTTGTTCATATTTTTTTTTCTAGGGGAGGGGTTCATTTTACGTACAGTGACAAAAAAATGATCATTTGGGCCATTTTCCCAAAGCTGTCATAATCAAATACCCATTGACCAGAATCTGAGCAGAAGAGGGGGATACATAGAATACCACCCTTTTTTGCTCAGATTGTGTCAAAAGCCTGTAACAATGTGCATGTTCATATGTCTGCAAAGAGTATTGCCCAATAAATGAATTATACCGGTAGTTTCTGCTTCCCGCGTTACCAGCATACATGGACTGTTTTCAAGCGAACTGGAGATAACAAGGCAGAGAGTGAAATGCCATTTACAAACCATTTGTTTCTAGGACAACTTATAAAAAAGATACATAAAAGAGCCTTTACATCCACAATGGATTCAAATATATAAGAAAAAGTATTTGACGATAGTAAAAAAAAAAAAAAAAAATATGGGGTCATTAATGGGAAACGAACCATGGCCCATCGGCGTCTGTCCTTGTCCGAACGGGTCACGTAATAAAAAAAAAATACATTTTTTTTTATCTTCAAACCTGCGGATGGCAATGATTCTTAATATTCATTCATTATTTTTTTTTCAAAAGGTAAAACTGACATACGAATATTCCGCCAAATACCAGCCTATAAATGAAAGGGAGCTGCTCCCTCTCCCCGGAGTTCCCAAGAACCTTGTTTTCCGGAAATCTCGTATCTGACCATGTTTGATTTCTAACAATATACATTTCAATATAAACACCTAAACAAACAGAACAGAAATTGCGAAATCGTTCAGCAAAAGCTGAGGCATTACAGGTATGCTCTATATGTTCATTCAGTGTAAAATGAAAATTACCTTTTCAATAACATGATAAAACTATAAAATTGTTGTAAGTAAAACAAGATTTCTAAAGATGTTTGCAACCTCGTGTATAGTGTATACAGAAAAAACCAGCTAACGTTAATCTCTATCCTATAGAACTGAACTAAAAGAGACAGTTTAAGGAAGGTATATTTTAGACTTATTAGGTTTCTCTGACCCAGCTTTGCTAAAGGTAGGATTCGGTAGTATTTCGAATATTGAATTGATCTGATACATGTAACTGCAACAGTGAACATGGTGAAAGAACCCGCCTAACCACACCCTTAACTATTCAGTCATACTACTACGGTATATACCTTTGCTCCTCTGTTTTCTTATAAGAGCTTGACTTTGAGCCATTGATGGTGTTTTAATACATTGTCTAAATCTAAGAACTTCCTGTACTTTATTTTTGTCCAGAGGTTATAGTTTTTAGTTTACCCCAAACAATAGATTTAAACCTTACACATGACATGTTATTAATGTCAACCTAATTCTACCATATGAATGGAAATGAATCAGAATGCCAAATTTCATAAATATGAGTAATAAATAAGTTGTTTCTAGAGCGTTAAATTTGACCTTGATTTTTATTAGTTTTCATATATTTAATTGTTAGAAATTTTAAACTACATGTTTTAATGGCTACACATTGTGAAAAAGGATTGGATGTAAGTGTTATTTCCTCATGATATTCAGTCCATCTTTGCTAGTCAAGGGTTTACGATCCACTCTGTTCCTCTACCCTAGGCTAGCGAAGATGAATACAGTCTTGATTTTACAAACTTCATATCTATATAAGCTCATCGCTGTTACCTTGTGTTCTCAAGGAGGGACTTCCCTCTGGTACAGTTGATTTAGCTTCCTCTTTCAAAGCTAGTAAACTTTTATATTGTTAACCAGTGAGATACGTCTGAGTTAATGTAAGTTTGTTTGCTTTTGAATTAAGAAATAAGGAATCGATCATTCTTTGAGTATTATGAGGTGGTTTAATAAGGTTGGGGATGATCAAATCCAATTAAGCCCGAAAGGCTTTATGATAGTTTTAACCACACCTGTATTTGACCACCTCATAACATTCAATGAATGATTCATTATTCCTAAACTTTATCTAATTTTCACCAATTGTTCAATGGAATGTAAAACTATTCACATTTCTACTTAATTTTTAAGAGGTGAGCTAAGTTACATCGCAGTCTTGCTCTGTCTCATGTTGTAAAAAACTAAACAGTAATGATGTTATAGTAGCTGCAACAATGTGTCACTCCCTGTTTTTTGTACCTGAATTGATGTTTTCATTTGAATAAATATTTTGGGTGGATTACGTTAATACAGCTATTGTTTAACATGCTTAAGACTTGTTTATATAGATAAAAGGAGATGAAATGGAAGAGACAATTACATTTCCTGTCGTAATTGTTTTTTTATATTTATAAAAATAAATTACTGTAACAGTTACTACCATTTAGAAACATCAAAAATGATAAACAGATTTATGATTCGCAATTGATAACACAGTTGACTTCATTTATCCAAAGAACCTTTTATCTCATCTTTGAGAAGAGCAATTTGTAATGTTTTTGATTTCAGCTTTCAATAAATAATTCTGATTGTTTTTTACAGTTTTGGAAAGAAATCTGTGACATAGATTGGAATGAATCATCCTTCTATTTATTTGACTTTTCTTGTGGACACCCCCCCCCCCCCAACACTCAAAGATCTGCTACCACATCATCCATTGCATGGAACATTTATGCAATGGAAGTTTGATGTTGTAGACATAATGTTAGATAATCACTTTTTATTTTTACAGGGAGCAGCAGCATGGCTGACAAGAAGTGTATTGTAGTTCTGGTTGTGATCGGGGCACTTGTCATTATGACAATATCTCTGATCGCCACATCTTTGAAGAAACTGGCCTCTGATGAGAGTAAGTGGCTATAGTTGTCAGTATCATTTATATTCTCTACAGAAAGCAAAAATTCTAAATTTACAATTTGTATGTATTTAAATTTAATTTGAAAATATAAAGGTAACATATTGTTCATCTGTCATCCACTTTCAAACTGTTTTCTAGATTTCATTTAATTTCAAATTATTCTAATTTGCCTGTACACATTCAGGTGTGAAAAATAACATTGAAATTAAACATGTTGGGAATTTGAAATCATATTTGATAAGTGACATAAATGTAAGATATAAAAAATAGTATTTAGTTTGAAGAGTGCAATGATGTTGTTTCAAATCCTGCCGCATTTTACCATTTGATATCGTAAAGGGGAAGAACTCAATATTCATCAATTTCTGATTAACATAGAATATTAGAAGTTATTCCCCTTTAAGAATATTTTCAAGTAAGTACCAGGTACCAATTATGAAAGTTTATGATTTGACAGTTTGAATGACACTGTTTATGGATACATGCAAGTTGTACAAGTTATAACAGGTAAAATAGATAGTGTTCAGAGATTCATCCTTGGTGATTTACTATCCATCCTCTCAATCTTCTCCTATGTTGGAGAGGAGAGGATATTGAACCCTTTGTGAGCAAAGATGTCAGAGAGATGACAGTTGATGACTCTGTTTTACAGTTGGAATTAAATATGACACCATCAACAAGGACCTTGGGGACTCCACTCTGAGGGAAGGCCTACATAACGGACCGCCAGGGTTTGAATTCATCATTTTCCCTAGTGTCTACAAGTCACTGGAATTCTCCCAAAGGGTGTGTTATTGTTCAGAAAACAGCAAATATTAGTCCCAACCACATAATGTTTTGTTAATTATAGGTTTCAGTTTTGAACATACAGTAATGTTTTACACACTTGAAGGAAGCATTACAGTTGGTCAATCCATAGAAACAAGTGTTTTTTTGTGAAGTTGACATATGTATCATTTAAGTTCACTCAGTAAAATTCGATTTTTTATGCACAAAAAAGACATGTATTTGCTTTTAACTTATGCTGTAAATACGTACTCGATACTTTACTAAACACAGGGAAACTTTAAGAGGAAGTCACCAGGATGGTATGAAAGTACATAATATTCAAAACATAAACTGTTACAGTATTTGGTCATAGAATGCATTTTGAAATTCATAATAAGATAATAGATATAAAAACCCAGCAGAAGCTGAGCCCATGTACTTTACATTACAAGAGCATGCTATAACCAGCCAAATGCCAAATACTGTGGAATCATCATTGTTCATGGGAGACCAATTTTTGTGGCTTTTGTGGGTAACTCTTGCCCCCGAATTTACATCCCTATGAACTAATATACAAACATTTGTTTACTATGTATTAAAATTAAATCGAACTTGTTACTTATGAAATTACATCCCCATGAACCAGGAAAATTTTGGCTACCCAGGAAAATTGACCTTTATGAATAAAAATGATTCCACACTAATATAGTGATGATTGAATATATAAAGTTAAAGTTTACTTAATTTTACTTAATTTTATTGTTTATTTACAAAATGCGGGTGTCCAATACCTCATTAAGTTCCCTGTAGCCCAGATAAATCTCTATCAGAAGGTATCGTGTACTGAATGGGGAAAAGATACCTCTTCCATATAATTTAGATTTCCTTGTTTATCTGCATTTCTTATTTGACAGCTTATTCTACTCATTTACCCAAGAAATTTGACACGAAGGATAAACTGATTTTTCTTTACTTGGGTCATAGGCAATGGCATCTAGTGTGATTAATTAGGGCTTTTCGACTTTCGGTCGAAAAGACCTATTGTTATTCTGATGTTTTATTATTATTTTTCTTTTTCTCGACAGAATTTCCGTCAGCGATTTTTTTAAAACGGAAAGGATTTCGGAAATAACTTTACATTAGTCTTATAGCATTTTTAAATGTCACCAGTATGTAAGGTTTTAGATTTCCGGTTCCGGTACTTCCGGTTTACACAAGCAAAATAGTAGAAATTAAATGAATCAATATATTGTTTTTATTTTTAAAGAAAATTCATTGTAATTTTAGAGTTAGATCAACCATGTCGAGTTGTTTAAAAAGTAAAGTTGCGGCGAGTTTCTATCTCTTATCAGTTTTGAGATTTTAGGCCTCAAACTTGAGAAAAGGGGGGATGAAAAAATAAAAAACTCAGAAAAGCTTAGGAATGTTATAAGACGTTTACATGTTGTTCAAATAGAAGTAATTAAGGTATATTTCAAGTTTCATTGAATAGTATTGAGTACTTCGTTTTATGTGCCGATGAATATTGTCTATGGGAGTTTCCATGTTAAATTGAATTCACGCATGTAACGTTTTCTCAAAGAGTTTTCAAGCAAATATTTTTATATTTTGTATTTGCAATTAGGGACCTAATGCCCAGACCGGAAAAGGTCCTGGGAAAAAAATTCTAAAAAATAAGGGATCTGAAGGGGTCAATATTAAAAACAGTCCTTTTGCTGTAACTTTTTTATTGTTTATCCGATTTTCAAAATCTTTTCGGTTAATAGTTCAGAATAAAGAGTACAATTTAAAAAATATGGTCCGAGGGGGCACTTTTTGACTCCTTATAGGGATTTTAAGGGCCTGAAAATGATAACTTTATCACAATTCAATTTCAAGAGTTATCTCGCTTTGCTCAATAAATGATTAGGATAGATATTGTTTAAATAGACGTAATTAAGATATATTCAAAGTTTCATTAGATGGTATCGAGTACTTCCGGTTTTATGAGCCGATGAAAATTGTCTATGGGAGTTTCTATGTTAAATTGAATTCACGCATGTAACGTTTTCTCAAAGAGTTTTTAAGCAAATATTTTTATATTTTGTACTTGTAATGAGGGACTAAATGCGTGGACCGGAAAAGGTCTAAGGAAAAAATTTCCGAAAAATAAGGGACCTGAAGGGGTCCGTATTAAGAACAGCCCTTTAGCTGTAACTTTTTTATTACTCATCCAATTTTCAAACTCTTTTCAGTTATTAGTTTAGATTAAAGAGTACAATTTAAAAATTATGGTACAAAGGGCCACTTTTTGACTCTTTATAGGGGTTTTAAAGGCCTGAAAATGATAACTTTATCACATTTAAAAAAAATTAAAATTCACGAGTTATCTCGCTTTGCTCAATGAATGATTAGCATTAGAGCTTTTGGCATACCAAAACTCTTGAATCTTAAATGAGTACTTTCTTATATATGAATTTTTAGAACTTTTATTTCAGGAAACAAACGATATAGTTGGATAACAAATTCTGAAGTTGTCTTTCTTTGGGCATTTAATTTCTTAAATGTTAACGTGTGGGTATATGCTCATGATATTTTTTTATTTTTAATATACAGATTAAGAGAGAAAATATGATAAATTTAAATAAGGGGTTTTAAGGGCTGTCGAAAAGCCCTTCCTTTTTGTTGGAGACAAAAATAGGTCTAGTTTATTTTTAATTTTCTATTAATGATGAAGAATCACTACTGAACTAATATAAAGAGATGAATTTCAACCTTAAATTGGTACAAATTATCCTTGGGCAAAAGGACAGCATATTCTTTTAAGTGGAAAAAATTATGGAGACAATGAAAAAAATGTTTATACATGTATAAATATCTTTGAAAGACACATATTGCATCTTATCATAATCTTCCTTTAATTGCCTGTATATACCGTACTAGAAATAAATGTTGAATACCATAGTTACTTTTATATAATTAATCATATTTACTATATATATTTTTCTCAAATGAACTCAAATTGTTAATGTTGAGGTATGACAGTTGAAAATATAATTTGAATGTAAAAAGTACTTTTACTTTTATAGTTGACTTGCTATCTTTAGTGCCTTAACCAAGATGGTGTACTTTTACTTGCATATTTGACTTGCTATCTTTAGTGCCTTAATAAAGATGGTGTGCAGATCAAACTGGATGTGACTTACCAGTAC
The DNA here is from genome assembly GCF_963853765.1 of Magallana gigas. NCBI lineage: Eukaryota > Metazoa > Mollusca > Bivalvia > Ostreida > Ostreidae > Magallana > Magallana gigas. Next base: position 5,697,837 of record NC_088854.1, on the reverse strand, counting down.
AAAGTTCGCTCGGCCAATTTACGCACGGTGATTTTAAACTTCAGGAACTTCACAGGCTACAAGAAGGTCCTCACTTATGCAGGTTTGTTGACTAGAACAGCCAGTAAGAAAACGGAGTATAATGTATACTTCTCTTTTAATAAAGGTTGAATATTCTATATTTAACAAGTAATATAGCATTTAATATTACAACTGAATGCACCTTCTCATTGAAATGCTTTAATATGAGGGAAGGTTGTACAATATGCATTATTCCATGGGTCATTGAAATTTTTACATCTCTACTCCACTTAGCACTAGTATAATATTTGAAAAAAAAAATAGGTTGATGATGAACTTTAGATCTAGTTTTATTTACCAATACATGTGTGCAATGTAAGAAAAATAAGATTTAAGGTACTTGTAAATTCAAACGCATTTTCAGGAAACTCTTATATATTTTTCGGGTTATAATGACTACATTTATTTGGCTTTTTGATTATTTAAGGTGAGGCAGCTCTCCACGAGGCATGCAGCTACTTCAACACTTCACAGTTCCAGAGTCAGAGAGCCGAATTCCAGGAGTTTGTCCGCACTAAGATCATTGAGAGATATGACCTCCTGTACGCGGACATCACAGACTTACAGGTGGGGCTTTTAATATTCTTTTGACTAACTTATAGTGGTTCAAAGATTTTTAAATTGCTAATTTCTCCAATAAAAATATTGATTAACTGTGGAGTCAACTTCACTTAAAGAACAGCCGGGTTGATTTTTTGTCCTTTACAGGTTAGCAACATTGAAAGGCCCGCTGAATATGAGAGTGCCATCAGGAGTAAGGAGCGAGCTAGGGAGGACATTCAGGTACCTTCTGTTTATTATATTTTTTATGGGACAAGGGATGTAACTCTCATTGAAACACGATGCATTTAGATACTATGTTCTCCTAGCCTTCAATCTGGTCAAAAGCAGATCTCAGATCCTTAGTGCTCCCAATGCATGTTATGTTGCTTTGAGGCGACATATTATTAGGATCTGATTTTTTTATTGACTGTGTTGGCCTCATTTCTTGTAACGTCTCAAGCCATAGTCCAGAGTCCATGTAGCTGTCTCCTACCTGTGGCTGCTTCAACATCTGAAGTATTGATTATCTGAATGTTCATGTCTCATACAGCATGTCATCTTAACACTCAGAAATACCATAATCATTCTTATAGGTAGCACTAAATGAGAGGCCTAGGTTACTGACAGAGGCGGAAACAGAAAAACGAGAAGCAGAAACTCAGGCGGAAATCATAAAAGACAAAGCAGAATCAGATGCAAGGATTCTCAGCAATAGGTATTTATACACCTGTGATAATAACCTTGGATCATTCTAAAAAGAACAAAAAAAATTGACACTGGGTGTTAGAATTCTCTGATTGATGGAATCGTTTGTAAAATAAACAATATTTTAATTCAGGGCCAAAACTGAAGCTGAAGCGATCTTGACTCAATATCAGAAGGAGGCTGAAGCTTACAAGCAGATCATCGAGGCCTCGGGCCTTGGATTCACAGTAGAGGGTTTCATCTCGTACCTTGGGGTGCGAGTGATTGCTGATGCTAAGAACCCAGTCTACATTGGACTACAGAGTCCGGCCAAGTCGTCCTATAATTAGATACTTAAAACTTCCAAAATTGCTCAGTATCATTTACTGTGGAATCATTAAAATTCACCGCAGCTCAATTTTTGTGGATATGTGGATCTCCTTCATCCACATACATCCTCAACGAATTATTAAATACAGTATTCATTTGTTAATCATACAATTAAATCTTAAAAACTTTGTTCCCATGGAAATTGGTCTTGATGAAATTTAATGATCTCCCAGTATTTCATGTTAAGGTATCCAATTGTAACCTTAGACCTTTCATTTTGTTAAAACAAAAAATATTGATATTGATAATTTTGTAGACTCTATTCATTAAGGAAACTTTATCAAACTTTATCTAATAGTTATGACTGTCTCTGTGTTTAAATGGATTGCAAAGGTTGATTCAGGTTTGCCTCATAAATTACCGGTAAAAGAATGTGCCAATATCCATGAATCTATGAATTTCAAATAAGAATTTTGATCTTTTGATTATTACAAATTAGTAAAAAAATTCATCTGAGCTTACAATATGAGCTGTACAAATGTCTATGAATGTAGTATTATAAAGTGTATATCTTATTATTGATAGAAAATATTTTTACATTTTTATAAAAGCATCAGGAATGAACCAAAAATGATAGCTGTTGTTTATAACCTGTGAGCTTTATTTTGTTATTTTGTGCATGTTATTGTGCATGTTATTTGGACATTAGTAATAGTCTGCTTTAACTTTATGCAAGAGATTTATAGAAAATTTTAGAACTTGAATTGTAAATTGGATCAGCTTTTATCCATATGTAAGTTACTGGTAGCAATTGAATTAATACTCGTCCTCAACACACACAACTTTTGTATCAAACTAGTTGAACTAAGTGATATATTCTGCAGGTTTTTTTTTTTGTGGTACATACTTTTTTGTCTACCATAATATTGTACTTTATCATGTCTAGCCTTACAATGCATGCTTTATTTATCTACCTGTATTTGACTTATCTTCATGTCTTTTATGGATACTTTTCTTGACTTATGTTGTCTGTTACCTCGTATTATCTTCACCCCTTGACTGGCTTTTTTTTATCATTTTAACGATATGTTTATGATGTACTGATGTTGTCTTAATTATTACAGTGCTACTCTTTAAATGATTCTATCTCTCTCTCTTCAGTTTCAAATGTTTTACATAGACTTGCATCTGAATCAAATCAAGTTATTGAAAACAGGGTGTTTTTAATTATACTTAATTGTTAAAATACTATATTATATAATTTTCACCTTTCTAACCTACTGATTGAATTATTTCTTTTTCTTTTTTTTTTTAAAAACGTAGGCAGTGTTTCATTTGCATTGGTAATAAATTGATATCCTTAGATGATGTCTTCAGTATAGTTGTTGTACATGTAGTTTAATAACATGGAACTAGATTTTGTTTTTTTTTAAGACCAACTTGCTACATAGATTCATTTTGTTGGTCAAACAAAATGCATTTGTCATTTGCTATCATGGCTGCATTGAGTATAAACCTATCCAACAATTACAATGGTTATAACATTTTGAACTTGTTTCAAAGGACCTCATTTTGCCGATGATAATAAATCAATTAAAATTGTACGATATATGGAAGAGATTACTTCTAAATATTTTCAAATATGAAATCAGGTAAAGATGAAACATGCTTTTAAAATACATGAAAAACCTCCCCTCTAGGGTTATCAAAAAATAGAGAGAAAATAGTTTTTAATTTATTCCGATGAACATTGGTCAGTATAATGGCAAGCAAGGGCAGCTTGTTCTCGTTATTCTGAGTGTAATGATATATGTGTCAGCTAGAGACACGTTATTAATATAGGTCACAGTTTCTGTGATAAAAATTCACAAACAGCACAATAATTACCGGTATACTACTTAGTTTTAGATGCTGGAGGACGTCCCATATCTTGTAGGAATATTATGATCCTTAATTTAAACAGGCGTGGTTAGTTCAAGGATGTAAATGAATCAAAAAATATATCATCAAATACATACATTTGTAAATGTATTACTGTTATAGATATGTATTTACAGTGAAATTCTGACAATTTTGATTTTAATTTTTCTTTGTTAACTAATTTTTTTTTTTTTACAATTCTAGAAATTTTTTTTTGTATGTGTTCCAAACCTTTATTATTCAATTCAATTATTTGTCCCATTTGAAAATAGCCTAGCGGGGTTATTAGTCCCATTAGAACAGTTCTAGTTAATGCAGCATTGCTCTCACCAAAAATGTATCTATTCAGTATCTATAAGTGACAAAAAAATTGTTCTTGTTCAAAGCGTTGCTCTATATCTCGATCGGGTTTCAGTATTCAGCCAGTGTGCAATCATATTAAAGATGCGCAAAGATTTTTCTTAAATTTACATTTAAAACATGTTTTCTTGTGGGACTTTAATCAAACTGGTATATCTAGATGGACATCACGCATTAAATCACTATTTGAATCTATGAAATTGTTACATATTTATGATAATTTAATCGGTCTGTGATGTTAATGAATTTGGAAACAAGCTTTTTCTTACTTAATTATGAAAATGAATGGTTAGAAAAGATAAATCAACTACCAAAACTACAATTGTATAAAAGCATTAATTAAAACAAATTTAAAAACTGAAAATTACCTTGAAATGAACATCTCAAAGATCTTTTATGGCACAATCCAGATACTTCCAATTAGAATTTAAACGGGGCGATAAAAAGGGGAAACGTCTCGATGAAAGAATATGTATTTTTTGTGTATTAAATGAAATAGAAGACAAGTCATTTTCTGTTGAATTGTGCAATGTATTTTGATTTTAGAAGGGAATTATTTAATAATGTCGGATATAACCAACATTATTAATGTCAAATATAGATTGTATTATTTTTCTACTGTCAAATTTTCCGAGACAAACCTTTAAATATTTGCTTGAATCTTACCTTTACAGACAATCATTATTGTATAAAAAACGCAATGCGTAATATGCGTAAATATATTATAATTGTATTATATAAATCCTATAAAGATTCAGATAGGTATTTGTATCGAAAATTTATAAATAAGGTCAACCACATGAAAAATATGCTATTTCAAATTATTATGATAACATTGATTCCCAATTGAGGGATGCAAGTAAAAACAATCAAAAACTTTATTGGAAGTTAATGAAAGATGTTTTTCACACCAAATCTACAACTGAAATACCACCTATGCATTACATAGACAATAATGGCACTGCTAATTTTGCATTTTCAGATAACGACAAGATTGAACTTTGTGTCATCTGTTAAGCAAATCTATATCATCTAAGAGTTTTCCTGACTGCTGGAAATTGGCACATGTAATTCCTTTATTTAAGAAAGATGATCCATCTATCACATCAAACTACAGACCAGTGTCATTGCTGAGTTGTATTAGTAAAAGTTTTGAGAGAATCTTGTTTAAACATCTATACAATTTTTTAAAGTCCAACAACTTATTTTATAAATATCAGGCTGGTTTTCTGCCTAGACATTCAACTGTGCACCGACTTTTAGAAACATCACTCTGTTATAAAAAGTATTGATGATGGTACCGTAATTATTGCTGTATGATCTTTTGTGATCTTTCAAAAGCTTTCGACAGGGTCTGGCATAAGGTTCATAAACTTAAATCATATTGAATCTCAGGGCCAATTCTTGAATGGTTTATTAGCTACTTAAGCAGTAGAACACAGAAGGTTATGTATAAAAACAAACTCTCTTCTAGTCAATTCATAAATGCAGGTGTCCCTCAGGGTTCTGTTCTTGGCCCATTATTGTTTTTACTCTATGTAAATGATGTGGCTAAAACATGAGATCAATATGTAGACTTTATGCTGATGATAGTACATTAAACAGTGTTCAAACAATATTTCTGTCATCGAAGATAATCTTAATTATGATCTTCATCTACTTAAGGAATGGTCAAAACAATGGCTTCTGGAATTTAATGCACAAAAAACAAAAGTTGTATTCTTTAGTTTTAAAAATGTTGAAAAATTTCCTAATTTGTTGTTTTATGATTGTGCTTTGGAATATGTTTCACAACACAAGCATCTAGGAGTATTGTTATCTTCAAATTTAAGTTGGTCTAATCACGTAGACATCATTGTAAAAAAAGCTTACAAAAAACTTGGTCTACTTAAAAAAACTTAAATTTACTGTATCTAGAGATATTTTAGCACAAATGTATATATCATTCACAAGACCACAACCAGAGAATGCTGTAGAAGTTTGGTCTGGATGTACCCAATTTGATATGGATAAGCTTGAAAAGGTTTAATTATATGCAGCATGAATAGTTTCAGGTCTTTCAGTCATAGCTTCAAGAAATTCTCTATATTTGGAAACAGGATGGGAACCATTAATAATGAGAAGAGACCGCTTTAAATTATCTACTATGTTCAAAATTCATAATAATCTTGTTCCTTCTTATCTAAAAGATATATAACTCCTGTAATTAAAAATGTCACTTCAAACTTTAAAGGGGCATGGTCACGATTTTGGTCAAATTTTATTTTTCTGTTTTATTATTTACAATGTTTCAGGAATGCATTTCTAATGATCAAACGAAATATGAGAGTCAGTCATTGAGTTATAAGCAAGGCACAGGGCTCACAGTTCTTTGTCATGTAAACAAGGCTCGTGCCCTGTTTTTGTTTACATAGGTTCAATTTACCAGTAAAAAATCTTTTTCAAGCTAATTTGTCTATCTTCTAATTCATTTTAAGCATAAATAAACAGTTTCTAACGGTTTTATTTTATTCATTTTAGGTCTAAAACTGAAAATTTCACTTCAACATTCAAAATGTAAACAAAAGCTTTGTTTACATAGCAAAGAATTGTAAGCTCTGTAACTCGCTTATAACTCAACGAATGACACGTACTCAAATTTTGGTTGCCTATTTAAAATGCCGTACGGAAGCATTGTGAATATTAAAATCGAAAAAAATAATTTTTGACCAAAATCGTGACCATGCCCCTTTTAATACTAGAAACTCCTCAAACTATTCTTTGCCTAGATGTAGACTAGATGTTTTTAACAAGTCATTTTCCTGACACTATTCGTAAGTGGAATAGTCTGAGTAATAATACCAAGGAAGCTACTTCATTAAATATTTTTAAGAAAACACTACAGAGCGATTATAAAAAGCCTCCTAAGTATTTCTCCTTTAATATCATTCATACGAAACTAAGGCATACTTGTGTTCTCAATTAATATCTTTATCGATGTAACACAATACTCAACCCAATGTGTTCATGTGGAAGTTTAGAAGGTGCACATCACTTGTTCTTCGTTTGTAAAAAATATTCATTATTGAGACAATCATTTATGTATAATCTTTTATCGTTGAACTTTTTGAATATAATTGATGTACATTTGATACTTTGGGATGACAAAACTTTATCTTAATATGATGAAAATATAAAAATATTTAAAGAAGTTCATACGAAAGAGTGGAAAATTTATTTGCATGACTTTCTTATCCATCCTAATCCTAAATCTAGATTTAAAACTTATGATTTATTTGTATTTCATTAAATGTGCTATAACTGTTATAAATGTTAACTGGCATTGTATGGCATTGTAATTGTAACATATTATGTACAAGGAGAGGACTTTCTAAGTTTTTGAAACTTGTGTCCAGTCCTTTTGGCATTAGTCAATAAAATATGTTCAACTCAATTCATAATTGAATTTGCAGTGACATATAGGCCCAATGGGCCGGATGTTTATATATTTTTGTATTACATATTTGTAATTTTGAACGTTATCACACATGTCACTATAATAAATAAGGTTGATGACAATTTGTTTTTGTACATGACCCTATGTGTTCTATTATTTAAGTAACCTCTTAAACCATTGTAAAAGATGTCCACTTATACCTTAAGTTTGAAGTTTAAAAATTAAAGCTAATTCGTGCCACACCCTGTCAAATGCTTTCGAAAAATCACAAAAAAGTCATACAACATATTTTCCCATCTTCTATACTTTTGACAATGCTGTGATATGTTCCTAATAGTTAGAATACCGTGGAATGGCCAGGCAAATAAAAAAAAAACCCCAAAAAACAAAAAACAAAAAAAACAAGCAAAAGAAAAAAAACAAATTAACCCCCCCCCCCCCATATTTGATAGGGTCTTCCTTGTTTGACCATCAAACTGTACTCACAAACAGTAGAATTTGGATGAGATATATGACGTGATTTGATTTTTGATCATAATGTAACATAGGTGAATGTACATTTAAATATATTTGAGTAACGTGTTCAGGGCTTTGTTATTCATGAGGTCAGGACGATTTAAATTCGCAAACAACCTGCAAACTTACTTTACCTTTACCACAGAGACAATCACACCAGATTTTGCATTTTTTAAATTAAAAAAAACCCACATGAACGCACGACTGTTCCAATTTCTTTCATACATGTAAATAATTAAGATAGCTGTTTCCATTGACCTTATTTACGACAACTTGGAACATTAATGCTCTTATTTACATGTAGAAAACAGGCTCTAACAATGAAGGGGTGGCCTAAAACCTACATGTATAAGAAATCGATGTAAACAACATACCTCTGTTATATAAACCGAGGTCTGGTTACAGTGTATGGAAGCGAAAAGTGAAATTGAAATTAAAAAACCTCAATGTTTGAAGGAAAGCATGAGGGAATAATTTGTAGAATATCTTTAATTTGATTCTTTTGCAAATTATGAGTGGCCGATCTTGTACGTTTGAACGTTTACGTTTTGTACGTTTCTTTAAATTCATTCCTTGAATGTTATCGAAATACTAGATTGGGAATGCATGTGAAAACGTTCAAACATGTTTTCTGCTAGAAGTGGAATTGGAGACAATATTATAAGAAATGGAATACCGCTAGACGCGTAATCTTGTCAATGTAATACTTGTCCATACGAAGAAGGTTTCATTTAAGTGCTTAGAAATGAACAAAGGTCGTTATAATGTCAATATGCAAATTACTAAATAATATGTAATTTTAAATAATTCATACACACTTCAAGTTTTTGAGCATAAAGGTGTTCAATCGACTGGGTGCGTCTTGTGGACCAGGCGCGGAATCAGGATTTTTTTTTCCAAGGGGGTGTTCGAGTGATATACGTTAACATTGTTTAAATTTCTGGCAGGGGTGACATGAATGAATGGTGGCAACGCACTTTGAAAACATTACGCACTTTGAATTTTTTTTTTTTTTAAAATTGAAAATTTTTTTCAAAGTGCTTTACTTTTCAAAGTAACACCCCGTCTAGATCCTCACTTGTAAATAATTTCTAACAATTTCAGAACAAGGTATCATAAGCAGAAAGCTTGATTTGTTCGGTAGCCATCCGATCGATATGTCTGTTGACATCTTTGGTGGTTATTTCTCCAGTGATAGACGTTAAATAGCTGTAGGGATCGGCGTGTAGCGTCACGTGACTTCTCGATGGTTTTTAATGAAAATGTACTTAGAACATGAATTAGTATATCCATCAACCATCAGTTGAAAAATACAAGTTAACTTGTATGATTACCCTCCGAAATGGCAACCGACGCATCCGATAATTTTAAATTGTTAATTGGTTTTCCGGTATTATTCATTAACCTGTTAGCTCTTTATATTCTAGCCAAGAGCTCAAAGTTGGATTTCAAAATCAGAACTTTGGCCATAAACCTTTGTTTAGCGGATTGCTGGACCTGTATTTCTTTGTGCCCCCCGAGAGATTTTTACCGCAAGCTATTCGGAAGCAACCTGAAAGACTTCTTCGTCTTGCTTCCTGCAACAGTTTCTTTTTTGACAATCACATTGTTCAACCTAGATAGATTCCTCGCCCTCAAAGCTACAATGATCTACTACAGGAAGGTGTCCAGACGTAGTTTACAGACCCTCTGCCTGGTGACATGGCTACTGTCCTTGGCTCTGACTTCCGCTCAGTACTGTAGCGTTACTGGAGGGAGCGTTTGCTTGATGGTGCCCTCCTCTGTCAAACGTAACACAGTGATAGTGGGCTACATACGGTTAGCCATTTTTCTGACGAACGTCTTTTTCTTCGGGACTTGTCTCTACCACGTCAAGTACGGCTTCGCGGGGGTTTCCGACAGGTATAAATGTATGAGTCAAACAAGGGCCTTCCTGAAGATATCCGCCATCACCGGTACTTTTTTAATTCTGTTTACCCCTGGGATGATATGGACCATACTGAAGCCGTATGCCACCGACCGGACCATGGTTGTTATCACTGACATTGTGTGTGGACTTAGTTTCTCTGCATCGTTTATTATGGATCCTATTTGGTATATTTTAAGGTTTTCGGATTGCCGATTCCAGTTGAAACTTTTACGGTATGTTTTCCAAAAACATAAACGGGAAGAAATTAAGGCACAGAGAAAGACGTATTATGCCACCTTCCAAATCGCATGTAGTTCACAAGAAGTCTCTGACTCTGTCAAAATGTAATTATCGGGTCTAAGATACAAACTGTTCAACTACACAGGCTTTAACAGGAAAACACTGAAAAGTATGGAAATTGATTTGTCATTGTAGAACAATTATTTTATGGAATATTTCATCATTTCAGATTTTTGATAAACGAGATTAGATTAAAATTGTATTTATACATCTTCTTTGTAATCTAAGTGATTTTCTGTGTTTCTGTTACATCATTTCAAACCCTCATTCAACGTACAATTTGTTTTCATTTCATTGGTAGAGCATTTGTCCTTATAACTAATCAGTTTACCTCGACGCAGAAAACCCAAGAATAAGATGCTATGTTCTTGGAAGATTAATGTATCAAGTGACAATTTTAAAATAAAAAATTCAGCGATAATTTGTTTAAAAATACTTTAGGTAGCAATAAGCGCGGTGAAATGTCTCCGGTAGGTGTATACTGAGATCGAGTTGTATGGCTGCTTTTGTTTTGCGTCACTACATCTTGTTACCTTGTTTGAGCAGACACAGTGGAGTCATTTAATTTGATATTTGATGAATATGGTAGATAGGTTAAAAAATCATTCTCGAGTCAGTTAATAGCGCCATTTTTTAACATCACAACTTCTCCTCAAAACAAACAAACGATATAAAAACAAACATGATGGAACCATCAATTGTCGCCAGATAAAAAATTTAACATAACATAATTTCCACAGAGAAATTAATATTTGTAAGAAAATTTGTTTTCAAAGCGTAATATGCCTTTTTTGTGCGTTCTGATAGTTGTTCGGCTACAAATTTCATGTTTTCATCTGATGTGCAAACAACACCATTATATTTATATTCATCTGTTATGTTAATTATTTGGTGTATCAATAAAATCTGTACAAAGTTTTATCAACTGTTTTACCACTTAAAATCATAATATTTATTGTTTTCATATTCACACACAGTTTTCAGTCAGAACAACATTTTCCTAACACATTTAAACTGTTTTGTAAACCAACTGGTGAATCTGAAACAATAATGTGATCATCAGCCAAATATAGTAACTTGGCATAGTATCAGGATAAGCAGGATATGTGGTCCATGATGTCAGTGGTCCTATATTTTTTCTAAATCCACATTGATACTAACTTTGCAAGTTATTTGATTCGAGATAATTATCCAAGCGTTTCTGTAAAAGGTACATAAGAGTTTTCCTAAACACCTTGTAAAACTGAGACCTCTATCATCGTTTTTGGGAGTTGATTTTAATCAACTCTCCTATGCAGTTACTCTGGCAAACAGAAAGTGAAACAGTGTTTGGTGCTAAGCACAAATCATCACGGCTGACAAGACTTCGATTACTGATACACAGTTTGATGGAATTAATTCTATCTTTAAATATTACACAACATGATTCATGTGGGGTATTTCTGTTGCAGGTAATACATTGAAATGTTGAACTTTCTGATTTGATGCCAACATATAATAAATTGTGCTTGAACCATTTGTATTAAAAATGTGAAATAACCTTGAGAGTCACAAAGAAACCTCCCAATAAGTATAAATAATCTATACGTTTTACAAATATTTGTGAGCAACTGCCCTTGTAAGTTTGATGTCTTATCGAGTTGATATCTGTTTTAAAATGCCAGGTTCATATATATGATTTCTGGTAAAGGGCAGTCTGAAAATGTATCATTTAATGTCATGTTGTATAAAATTTCGGAGTCGCGCATTAAAATAGAAATTTCTCCTTTAGATTTGTAGTTGGCTCATTTTCAAAATTTGAAAATGTTTCTTCTGATCTAGTTTTGTTCACATAACGCTTTTATATAACAGAAACAAAAATAATACGAATCGTTATTTTGTAGTGAATTGGCATTTTGAATATTTGTTACCAAATGCTAATCTCACTTTGAGACACTTTTTAAAGTATTTGTATATGTATATTTGTATATAATGTATATAAGTAATCCACCTGATGATCCAATCCTTGAAAGAAAATGGATGGCTTCTGTGGGATTTTTACAGGTTGTAAGAGTATCTGTACTGTTGGTGATAAATTAAGTCATCATTAAATGCACACTTCTGTGAAATTATTTCTACTTTTTAGGTAAATTCCTCAATTCAGAAAATGTAATCAAATTGAAGATTGATTCGACGATGTACTATCATCAACATAACAATGACGACCTGAGAAAAATCCTAATATATTTGTTGTTTTCGCCCGATTTCGCCTCTCCGGTTCACTAAATCGTCATACCATTAATATGGAGATTTATAAATTCAGTCAGATTACGTAAGGAGCAAGGATGTAGGACCATGTATGATCCTTCCGACTCAGTCGTGTGAGAGCCTCCTTATGACAGGTCTGTACATACACAAACTTGTATCTCAATTATATCTCTATAAATAGTGTTCAGCCAGTACTTGTTTAGTTTAATCCATAGATGATTACCAGATATTGTTTTTTTTGGTTATTAATATAAACTTTACACGTTCTTGAATCACGAACACCAGTTGATGAAGTAGACCGTGCTAGATCGATATCTGTGATATATGATGCTGCCACGTTCAGTAATCCAACACAAAAGTGAGAGACTCTCTCTGTGAGCGTTTACGTAATTTAACACTACCTACCGTTTTTGGAATTGAATTCTGTAATTCTGTATGTTTGGGCTTTTTTGTATTTGTAATCCACATTGTACATTTTGATTGCTGAAAAGCGATGACGTATAAGAACATGAAGAAAGGAAAAATAAATATTGTGTTTAAGGTATATGACATAACTACTAGTAAACAAGAGGCCCATGGGCCACATCGCTCACCTGAGGAACAACAGGTATGATAAACTCAGCTTAATGGAGTCATAATACAAACTATCTGGACAATGTACAATAATACATGTAGATCCTGTATAAATAAAATCCATTTTCCCCTGGATATTCTTATGTTTATAATCATTAGTCCCTTTTCTAACAAGATGATTTTATAGTCATATCATATGTTGAGTATTGCAGTTCTCAAAATGATCCTTAACAATAGTTTATATATTAGATATAAACGTACATCAAACTCTGAACCTTCTCGGGAGGCCAAAGAAGTGTCCTGGGGCCAAAGTCTTAACAATTATAAAGAAACATCTGGCTGATTAGTTTCTGAGAAGATTTTTAAAGATTTACCCTACATATTCCTTTGTTAAACTTTGACCCCCCATTGTGGCCCCACCCTACCCCTGGGGATCATGATTTTCACAACTATGAATCTACACTATCTGACTGCTTTCACACAAGTTTCAGCTTTCCTGGCTGATTAGTTTCTGAGAAGAAGATTTTTAAAGATTTACTCTGTTTATTCCTATGTAAAACATCAACCTCCCATTGTGGCCCTAACCTACCCCCAGGGTTATGATTTTCACAAATTTGAATCTACACTACCTGAGGATACTTCCACACAAGTTTCAGCTTTCCTGGCTTATTAGTTTCTGAGAAGAAGATTTTTAAAGATTTACTCTCTATAATCATATGTTAAACTTCTTCGACCCCCCATTGTGGCCCCATTCTACCCCCAGGGGTTATTATTTTCACAACTTTGAATCAACACTACCTGAGGATGCTTCCGAAGAAGTTTCAGCATTGCCGGCTGATTAGTTTCTGAGAAGAAGATTTTTAAAGATTTACTCTATATATTCCTATGTTTAACTTCGATCCCCCATTGTGGCCCCACCCTACCCCCGGGGGTCATGATTTTCACAACTTTGAATTTACACTACCTGAGGATGCATCCACAAAAGTGTCAGCTTTCCTGGCTGATTAGTTTCTGAGAAGAAGATTTCTAAAGATTTACTCTATATATTCCTATTTTAAACTTCGATCCCCCATTGTGGCCCCATCCTACCCCCGGGGGTCATGATTTTCACAAATTTGTATCTACATTACCTGATGATGGTTTCACACAAGTTTCAGCTTTCCTGGCTGATTAGTTTCTGAGGAGAAGATTTTTAAAGATTTACTCTATATATTCATTTGTTAAACTTCGACCCCCCATTGTGGCCCCACCCTCAGGTGAGCCTAAAAAGGTTAAGTTTACAATACAATAAGTTGTTAAAGTTGGTTTCTGGAAGAACAGACTTTGAAAATTTTCTTAATAAATATTGACAATTTTTTTTACTTTTTTAAGCTTTAGTTTTTAAGATCTGTGTACAAACATAGAATTGTGAGCAAATCTCTGTATCTTGCTTATAATTCGAAGCTTAACACTCAAATATGGTTAGTAAATAGAAATTGTAAACAATTAAACACAAGAAACATGCACTACATGTATAACAAATAAAGAACACAATTTATTTTTTCGAAATGAATCATATATATACATGCATATACCTACATATTTCCGTCAGCGATATCAAACTCTATTTAAACTGAATAAACTCGAGAAAATGCCGAGCATCTCAACAAAACCTATTGCATTAATCTACATGTACCATTACGCAAAAGATAATGCCGAATTACCGATAGAATGAATTGTATTTCAGTACCCCTACATCCGATTTTGCTCAATTTGCGCAGGTAAACAGTTAACTGTTTGATTTACCGAAGTCTCTGTTTGATTTGATACGTAAAATCACGAAATACAGACGATAGTTTCCAGGTTACAAAGCATAATGAGAACGAAACGAAAATCAGAACAAGCTAACACCAACGTCATGTGTGAAAACTGTCAACGCATTGAAATATTTAGCCTCAATTTACTTCACAAAATCGGCACCAATATATTATGTATGTTTCAAAATTTCCCTTCATACGCGAACTGTTGCACAACAAGCAAATTCATCATAGTCAGATCGACCCTTTTTCGTATAATGTCATGGCTGCTTTAAACAAAGAACCTCGTTTTAGAAGTATGGAATCATTTTACCGGATGCCGAACCCGAAGCTATTAAACTGATTGAAACACGCCTTTCCTTTATTATTATTTTCGTAATAACTCAGATTTGAAACAGAATTACCACTTAATTTTTGCAATTTATATTTTCCTTCCCATAAGGATAATTTATGCTAAACTAGGTTGAATTTGCCTCGGTAGTTCTTGAGAAGAAGATTTTTAAAAATGCACCCCCCTTTTTCTACAGTTTCAAGGTTTTCTCCGCTTTGAATACAGATCAAACTTTTATTTCTGCAATTTATATTCGCCCTCCCATAAGGATGCTTTGTGCCAAATTTGGTTGAAATTGGATAAGCGGTTTTAGAGAAGAAGTTCAAAATGTAAAAAGTTTACAGACGGACAGACGGACGGACAGACGGACGGACAGACGGACGATGGACAAAATGTGATCAGAATAGCTCACTTGAGCTTTCAGCTTAGGTGAGCTAAAAACCTAATCCGGTTCAATATTTTTAATACTAGTCTATTTTTACCTTCATTTAGCCTTATACTTATGTTCTTACGTCCAGATTTAGCATTTTTTTGCATATGTTTCTGTTGCCCTACTTGTCATCCAGTAGAAATATAAAAAATACTTAGAATATCAAGAATGAGCTAATGACACCACATTAACTGATTTATGTTCTCAACAATCCGGTAACAGGATCTGTTGATTGATAGAAGTACAGTACACAAAGAGGCCATGTCCTGTATTATCACTACTGACATTTATTCCGAGATCGATTGCGGGATTACCTTTTTAAATTTAAAATAGGGGGAATCATTGTCACACGAGTTGATAGCTACATATTATAAATTGATTAACATACAGATGCATGAAATCGTTGGGTATTTTATGTAGAAACTGTAAGTCATACTTTGCAAAGATTTAAGCAAGGGCCACGTCACTTGACAAGCATTGTAAAAATACGAATATCAAAGTAAAGCACTTTTAAGTAGCATCAGCCATGACATCAAACTGAAAACCAAGTATGCACGTGAAAGTTAAGTCAGGAAAGTTTAAGGTTTGTACAGAGTAGTTACCTGTCCAATTTTAGAAACCGATCAGTTCATTAGAAAGATTGTAAAAATACAAAACATGGAACTGTTTCTACATGATTGCAAAGGCACTAATACTAGAAATTAGAGATCATACTAAGGACCTCTGTACTTATAAAGACTCATGTTTATGGCTATATCTAGTTATTCCAGAAGCTTTACTAAATACGGTACATATAAAAAGTTTGCCTCTACAAATATAGAAACTTTAGCAGGTACACAAGGAGAACTGCATTTTGTTTTTTAAAAATAGAAATGCTCTAGTAGATGGAATGAAAAAAAACATACTTAGTACTTGGAAATAGAACTTAATGCCCCGTACTTATATTATGTCTGGTACCAATAAAGTTATTTCCGGTGCAGATATATTTGTGTCTGGTAAATACTCAGTATATAGCTGTGTCTGGTACAGATATGTTTATGTCCGATACAGATAAAGCTTTGTCTGGTACAGATATATTTATGTCCCTTACAGTTTAAGCTATGTCCGTTACAGATAAAGCTATGTCTTTTATAGATTAAGCTATGTCCAGTACAGATAATGCTTTGTCTGGTACAGATAAAGCTTTGTCTGGTACAGAAAAAGCTTCGTCTGGTACAGATAAAGCTTTGTCTGGTACAGATAAAGCTATATCCAGTACAGATAATGCTTTGTCTGGTACAGATAATGCTTTGTCTGGTACAGATAAAGCTATATCCAGTACAGATAATGCTTTGTCTGGTACAGATAAAGCTATGTCTGGTACAGATAAAGCTTTGTCTGGTACAGATAAAGCTTTGTCTGGTACAGATAAAGCTTTGTCCGGTACATTTAAAGCTATGTCAAGTAAAGATAAAGCTTCGTCTGGTACAGATAAAGATATGTCCAGTATAGATAAAGCTATGCCCGGTACAGATAAATCTTTGTCTGGTACAGATAAAGCTCTGTCCGGTACATTTTAAGCTATGTCCGTTACAGATAAAGCTTTGTCTGGTACATGTTAAGCTATGTCTGGTATAGATAAAGCTTTGTCCGGTACAGATAAAGCTTTGTCCATTACACCATTACCGATATTGATGTGTCTGGTATAGAAATAGCTTTATTCGCTACAGATAAAGCATTTTTCGCTACAGATAAATCTTTGTCCGGTACAGATAAAGCTTTGTCAGCTACAGATAAAACTGTGACTGGTACAGATTAAGCTATGCCTCATACACTGTATAACACATTAAGCTTTGTCGGTACAGATTAAGCTTTGTCCGGTATAGATGAAACTTTGTTCGGTAGAGTTAAAGTATATCCGATACAGATTGTAGCATGCTTGGTCATCGAATCGAATCAAGTCTTTGATAGTGATGAAGATTTTTATTCAATGTTGGTTCTTCAACGTAAGAACTATAAACAATACAACATTTATTAGTAATTACATAACAATCATACATTAATTTTATTCACAAAAATGTCAGTAAATAATCAAAATCATTTCTGTTAGAAAAGAAAATATTATGTTGATACTTCACCGAAACATGTAAACAAACCTGGCGCTTTACCTTACTTTACCGTACAAAGAGGGATAACTCTAAGTTACTAATAACACAATAATTCCACTAGTAGCAACTTAGGTAGTAAATGAAAACGATTTGATTAAAATACAGTACATGTAATGAAATATTGATACAAATTACTAAGTGACCAATCATTATCAATTAAAGTAACGTTTCACTACATATGGGTCAAAATGGCGCCATGTATAAAATCCACCCTAGCAATACTTGAACGTAAATGCTCTAAATACAGAGTAATCGTTATGTCTACATTAAATATATGTATATAAACAAGATCAAAGACGTTAACGTTACAGTAAGCATAAATACATATGTATATAATTGTAAAAAATACCTTGTTCTCCTGACCAAGTCAATAAGCGTTACAATTCGTTTATCGTTTTCGTCAAACCATGTGCACAGAGATGCTGGGCGGAAGTTACATGATACACTAAGTTTTACCGGACCCAAAAATAGAAAAATTTCCCATCCGGAATTAATTACATAAAATCATACATACATGCATTAGACAAATTGTAAATAAAGGTTATTTTAAACATTTGAAGTTTTGAAGAAATTACAACATTTACACAGATAAAGCTATGTACGGTACAGATAAAGTTATGTCCGGTACAGATAAAGTTATGTCTGGTATTGATGAAACTTTGTTCGGTACAGATGAGCTATGTCCGATAAAGATAAAACTGTTTCCGGTAAAAAGCAGAAAAGATTAGAAACTTAGAAAGGTCACTGTTGGTCTAAGACTCACATGAACTAATTTGATATATAGTTAAAAAGTGGGCCCGTCTACGATTTAGAGCGCTGATGCCAGATCTAAGTATGTCCAGTATTGGTATAGGTATATACGAATCTGATCTAGGTGTTTCCTCTCCAGGTATGTCCGGTGCTGATAAAGGTATATGTCTGATACAAATATAGATATGTCTGGTACAGGTATAGATATGTCTGATACAGAATATGCACGTTCGGTACTGATCAAAGTATGTCTGGTACATACGGTTATGTATAATTATATATGTAAAGAATATGTATGTCTGGTACAGATTGTGTAAGTCCAGCAGATAATATTTGTATCCGGTACAGATTATGTTTGTACCGGCAGACTATGCATGTCCGATACTGATCAAGGTATGCTTCTTTTTCAGCGTGAATAATGGGCAAAAAGAAGTACATCATTGGATCCTGTGTGGTCGTGGTTATATTAATGATAGTAGTCTTAATTTCCACATCCTATCACAAACTAGCCTCGGATGAAAGTAAGTATACAGTAGACGTTGCATTAGAGCAAATCTACTGATCAATACTAGTTTAAACAATATGAACAAACAAGAGTCCATTGGTCAGTATTGTCAATTCTAGCAAAATCTCTGTATACTGTTTTAATCGAAAAATAGTCCCTCAAAATAAGATTTCCTCAGACCTTATTGGTTACGCAATGAATTTAGAAAACACATTGACTGGGCTAGATAGATTTCGAGATATGATGCGGCTGAAATGGTGTCGTGAAACTCAGTCCAATCAACTGAGGTCCAGATTCACTGGTTGTGACTTAGATAAAGGGAGGGGTTCAAACGCATGCTGATCGGTAGTACTCTAAAATATAATGGGATTACTAGTATTAGAATTAACACCGATAAACTTATGCTTCGATGAAATATTTCCAAATTTGGAGATTTTTGTTGACTGAGGTAAATGTGTCGACAAATATTTATGTTTTCTGTGGGCAGTTGGCTTACAATATGACGTCATCAACAAGAAATTGGGCTCCTCTGCAGAAAGAGAAGGGCTACACAATGGACCTCCGGGGTTCGAGTTTATCGTCTTTCCTAGCGTCTTCAGGTCTCTGGAATTCTCTTTGAAGGTAGGCTACTCAGAAAACGTGATGATATTATTTGACTTGCGCAAAAAAGTTATGATGCGTCAATAAAAAAAATTGATCTATGTTTCAGTGCTTAAACAAAGATGGCGTCGAGATTAAACTGGATGTGACGTATCAGTACAAAGTGCGCGCTGTCAATTTACGCACGGTGATTCTGGACTTCAGGAACTTCACTGGCTACAAGAAAGTGCTCACCTTTGCAGGTTGATACGCGTGATTGTTAATTGTCAGTAGTGAACGGGATTCACTCATTTACTAGCATACCTTAACCATTAGGGGCCATATTGATATATATTTACATTTTCAACTGTCTTTGTCTGTGATAACATTACGAATCAATTTTTAACCCTAAAACCCAATAACTTCATAAAGCATGAGTGACACATATAGGCGTGTCTTACAGCATAACCATGACACGGTATTGGCCGAGGCGCGTAGTAATACATAGAGTGTGCTACATAAAAAAATAGTGATTTTAAAATAATGTTGTTTTAAACTGTACAAATTAAAAATAATATAAATATAAGTAATAAGGAATCATACTTTGAATATTATGAGGTGATAATTTCGACCAGAGCGTGGTCAAATATATCATAAGGCCCTTCGGGCTTTATTGGATTTGACCACACCCCGACTGAAAGTATCACCTCATAATACTCAAAGACTGACTCCTTATTCCTTAAATAATGATCTCACTTTTTATTTTTTTTTTATTTTAGGCGAGGCGGCTCTCCACGAGGCGTGCAGCTACTTCAACACCTCACAGTTTCAGAGTCAAAGAGCTGAATTTCAGGAGTTTGTCCGGAAGAAGCTTATTGAGAGGTACAATATATTGTACGCGGACATCACCGACTTACAGGTAACAAGTTAACGTGAAATGTACACGTAGTTTACATCTCAAACAGTGATATTTGCTTACTTATGACAACTTTTAAGTTACATCAAATGGAATAACGTTATTCTGAAGAGAAAAAATAATGTCAATCATTCAAATATCATATTTGTCGTACCTTTGAGAGTATATTATATACTTATGTTACGCTAAAAATTCTGAGTTACTTGTGATGTCAAATAATTGTGAAATTTCAATAAACTACATACCAATAATCCAATATCTGAATATGTGTAAGGGTTCCTTACCCAAGAATAGTGTTTTATTCTTTCACGCTTGCTGTTCAGGTGAGCAATATAGAGAGACCTCCGGAGTATGAGAGCGCCATCAGGAGCAAGGAAAGGGCCCGAGAGGACATTCAGGTACGCATGCTCAATGCTGCTTTATTTGGTCTAGACGCTACCTTTAATACGTGAATCAATAAATATGAGTTGACAAAATGAGGTGAATTAATACAAATGGTTATTATATTCACCTGACCTAGCTCCTGTGACCTCATTTGAGAAATCTTATGTGTGTGTTTTTTTTTTCGTAAAATACATGCATATTGATTAGTAATGCAGTAGTTTTCTAATACCAAATAACTTTTGAGGAGAATTTATTTACAAATAATTTGATACTGTATCAACCAAAATAATGTGATAACTTGTTAAAACGTACAAACATGCGTATTCCTAGCTAACATGTAATGGTTTCGTTTATCCAGGTGGCTCTAAATGAGAGACCGAGGCTGTTGACGGAAGCAGAGACGGCGAAACGTGAGGCGGAAACTCAGGCGGAAATAATTAAGAACAAGGCTGAGTCTGATGCCAGAATTCTGACCAACAAGTAAGGCCTTATAAAGGGACCATATAGAGAAGGCTTGTAGCTAAAGAAGATATGTCATCACAGTAAAAAACCAAGGTTCCTTAGCCCTATAAATTAGCTATTTCCCTGGCATCTGTATCATTGTCTTGAAAATTTACAAGAAATGTTTCAGATCCAGTTATGTTTTGTTCAAATTACAAGACTTGATTTCTACTCTGAAATAGAATCATACTAAATATTTAGAGCAACATTCGCTTTCTTCATGTTTAGCCTTATTGTAAATAGTACGAGGTAACGTCGTTATTATATTGTTGTCTTGAAGTAATGTGTTTTTAGTTCACTTCAAGCGAAGGTTTTCATGAGCTTTTCTGGTCACCTTATTTTATATGTATTGTGAAATCATTAGAATTCGTGGCGGCTCAATTTTCGCGGGATTCACTGGTAGCATTTCCTTACGAATTTACGTCCTCGATGACAACAATCTTTGATATGGTTAGCTTTCTTACTGAATTTGAAAACGGACACATCCACAAAATTACATCCCCACGAATAAACAAAAGCCCACAATCCACAAAAATTGGCCTACACGAATTTAAATGATTTTACAGTATCCGCCCATTTTTTATGGCCGTCACTTAATTAACTTTTTTAATTTTTTACTTTCTCTCTAGAACTATTTAACCAAACAGTGCATTCTTGGGTCAACGGAAATCAATTTTACCTTAAAAAAAAAGATGATAAAAAACTAGATAATGATAAGTGCCTCAAAGATCTCAAAACTCAATGCACTGTAAGTGCTGAATTAACAAGAAAGCTTCTTTGTATAAACATGTATTTACATTCTACTGTGTTTTCCCATTAAATTCCGTGATGCTTAAATGCCTCTAAATGCAACTCCTATTCACTGCGTATGAATTTACGAGTAATTTACATAAGTAGTTCTCAAACAGTGATTTCTATGTTATCGGTTAAAAAATGCATTTCATGAATGTTGTCAAAAACACCATGTTTTATAATTATTCAACATAAAAGTTGACTTTATTGTTAAAAGCAACATTTCAAGAGTTATTTATCATGGATTATATTTTCATGCTCGTCGATCTCATCTCAACAGTCTATGTGAAAACAGTTTAAACCGGTTTTACAAAACAGCTGTTCTTGCTTTTACTTCTTGCTCCGTGATCTGCACTTTATATCGATTTATTTAAGTAAACAATTGATTTCTTCAGTAATAGAATGTAAATATAAGCATTGAAAGATTTATTTTTGACGTCGTCGTGTCAATAACTGCCGTCAGGTGAGCAGACAAATTATCATAACGCGCTAACGCGCGTTATTCAATTTGTCTGCTCACCTGACGGCAGTTATTGACACGACGACGTCAAAAATAAATCTTTCAATGCTATAGTATACGGTATTTTTGTAACTTGTTCAAACCGTGGCCTTTAGGCAAATAATTGGACCACAAGTGGAGTGCAAAGTTCTACATAGGAATAAATAGGGAAATTATTTTAAAATAATTTTCTTGATAGAAATAAAAGGTTTACATTTGGTTTACTATTGCTAACGTACTAGTTAGTATTCTGGTATAGTAGTGATTTTAAATTGTCCAAACGAGATCAATAGTTCAGTGCAATGAATGGTTTAAAAAGTTCATCATTGAAATATACATGATGTAATTTTAAAACAATCTTTACAAACTTCATGTTCCACTATGTGATAAGCACCCTGACATAACGGAAGTTCTTGGTTAATCAATCCATGACCCTGAAACAGTTGTGGGGCATGTGGCGAGAGGGGGGGATGTGAACTTAACGTAGATGCGAAAACGTTTGATATTTCGTCTCAAGTTCTATAAAGCCACAAAAATCTATAGCGTTGTTCTGGTAATTGATTAGACCTATGGACCTCATATTTCAATAAAAATATAGGGAAATGTTTTTGTGTTTTTTTCCTTCAGAGCCAAAACAGAAGCGAGTGGAATTCTCCTTCAGTATGAAAAAGAGGCAGAATCCTATCAAAGGATTCTAGGGAACACGGGGTTAAACTTAACCACCGAGGGTTTCATCTCGTACCTTGGGGTACGAGTTATTGCTGATGCTAAGAACCCGGTCTACATTGGACTACAGAGTCCGGCCAAGTCGTCCTACAACTAACTTGGAGTGAGATTTAAATTATATTAATGTTACTGCATTACACACACACACACACACACACACACACACATATATATATATATAAATTGTATGTGAAATTGCATTATGGCGTAGGTAAATAATGGCCGGCCATTTATTTCATTTCAGATGATGCACCAAGCTGCGTTATTGCTTTGATTTGAGGAGGAGGAGGAGAATAGAGTTCAGTAACACTTATCACACTGTCAGACCATAGAGCGCTTAATCTAACAGTTATGCATTTGATTTTATAAAGCTGTGATACATATCTACTCTAGTTCGTCTGTGCAAACTTATATTAAAATGTTTTATTAAATGATTTTTTTTATTTTAAGTGTGATGTATTGAAACAACTATTTGAATATAGAGTGTTATCCAAATTTACCTTTGTTGAAAACTTAATTTTTGACAGCTAATGCTATCACGTGTCATATACATATATTCTTTTATTCTGTGTAACGATTAAAAACGTTCACACCAATTTGAGTTACGTACTTTGTATCTGTTAACAGAGTTTAATTATTATATAAATTATGTATTGTAAGTTGTAAAGTTTAACAATGCAGAAGAATACTATAAACACGCACTAAACATTCACCAATGGAGAAAGGTTTGCCACATACGTATATTTGAGGTAAATATTGAGGAGTGGATACTTCAACATTGAGGAAGGTTTACGGTATGACACGGGAAATAATTTTGCAGATTTTCGTTACATTTATCTTTCTTATTTTTTAACATTTATGCTGGCTTTCAACATTTTATTAGTAGATCCTACATCAGAAAATAACCACGATTGATCATATGATAAAGTGAATTTTAGCCCCATAATTAAATTTGTTAAACGTGTTTTTTAATAGGGAATATAAAGTGCATGACGATACAAACATGCCATACCTTTCTGCAATTAATATTATATATATATATATATATATATATATATATATATATATATATATATATATATATATATATATATATATATATATATATATATATATATATATATATATATATATAGACACACACACACACACACACACACACGTATTCACCAAATCCTGATTGCGAAATGTATTGCGCCAGTTAATTTTTTTTTCCAGTAATCATCTAACTTTATAACAGAAAAAAGAAAATATTTAAAAATCCCAATATATGTTCCGAAAATCAGGGAATTTGCCTTGAAATAATTTAGAAGGCGGTTGCTACTGAATCAAAATCTGTGTGTGTAGGGGGGGGGGAGTGTTGTGTTAGCGTAACAATATAACAAACTTATACTTTAACGTTACTTTAATTTTGTTCATTTCACGACAGTTTGCTATATGCCCCCCCCCCCCAATAAAAAATAATCAACATGAAATCTATATTTAAATTTAAGAAAAATGTTTGCTGGGAGAAAAAGTGATAAAGTGTACCCCCCTCCCCTTTTGATGTTTGACGCTATCTGCCTGAAATAATTATTTATTACAGAAATAAACATGTTGATAGCTTTAAATAAAAATATACCCATGGAAAATACGTTACCTGACGTTTTCAATGTTACATAGCTTTTCGCATGATTTTCAAAAGTCACGTGATCAATGACCCGTTTCCCCTTATTATATAGGCATTGTAATTGTTCCAAAGTCTAAATGTTTGTGTTTGGACCGGAATCAACCAGCAGGAGGAACAAATAATGCATAAAATGCATTAATAACAGTTTCCGTCCTTGAGCAAGAGAAGGAAACATTAAGTTTAAAACTTTTGATATCATATGATATGATATTCATACAAGTTTTGTTCTTAACTTCTTCAGCAGAATGAATGAGACTTTAAATAGTTTGAACGCTGATTTTTCTGTTCGATTTACGCCTCTCATTGTTATTCTTGGAATCGCAATGATGATTGGAGTAGTCGGAAACTGTTTTGTGATTCACATAATTAGGAGAAAGACCGAATTGTCATCCAGTGAAATATTCATCATGTGCCTATCAATACACGATTTTATCACGTGTTTTGTAGGAATACCCGCAGAGATATATGGCTTATTGCATTCAATCAATTTCACCTCGGACGTGGCATGCAAGATGTTGAAAGGTATACAAGGTGTATCAATAATGACGTCATCTATATTATTGTTGTCGGTTACGTATGATCGGTACAGGCGAATATGTAAGTTAGAAAGGAACATGAACCAGAAAACGACGAAAAGTATATGCGTGTTGTCTATGGTAATAGGAATTTTGGCAGCCAGTCCTATATTCGTTTTCTACGGGAAGGAGACGGTCCATCTAAAGAATTACAATGAGACAGGGTCGGCATGTTCTATTTCTGACTTGTACAGAAATTCCACAGCTCTCCTGGCTTACTTTGGACTTCTAGTTATCTATTTTGTCAGCTGTATTGTGGTTATAATCTTTGCTTATTCACGAATAAGATCTGGTATCGTGACCTCCCAAGCGGCTCTTAACAAGACGCGGACATCTTTGGACCCAAGACAGATGAACGCCGTCAGATACAAAGTCCAGGGTAGGCGGTCTTCTTCTGCAATCACTAACTCTGAAGTTAATATCTTCAGTTTATCTACCACGACTAACACAGAAATTGAGAACAGGGATAGAGAAACAATATCTAGTACTGCATCGACAGCCCTGGGACAGTCCAACGTCAATAACCAAACTAGTCTTCATCAGACATTGCCAACAAATGAAAGCATGACGATGAAAGTTCATCGCAGGAGAACATTGCACAGGCGTACAAGACGAATGACCCTTGTCTTTATGTACATAACTATAGCGTTTGTCCTCAGCTTTCTGCCGTACTTAATTGCTGCAATTCTTCTCAGTACTACTGAGCACCTTGAAGAAACACTCGGTGAAGAGATGCACGTTTTCTTCAAGTTTTGCCTCAAGTCTTATTTCTTAAGCAGTGTAGTTAATCCTTTGATATATGGATTCTTTGGTTCAAGATTTAGAAAAGAATGTAATCGATGTTTTTCAAAACTTTACAAATAGACTATCATTTTGATTTGGGATTTATACTCAATCTGAAAAAAATGACCAATCACTTCGAATACCTTTTTTAAACATTTTGAATTTTTTTGAAAGGGAAAAATACGTTTGAGTGAATTGTTTTTATAATTATACTTTTTTCTGATGGTCTTTAAAACAATGAGAAATTGATTGATATTACAAAGAATAAGCTTTAAGTCAAAATCTAGTAAATGATTCCAGATTGTCTTTTTGGTGCTATGATTATTACGACATTATAATTGATTTGATGAATCTTTTTCTGTACGCTTCGGAATTATAGGAATTATGTAGAAAATGAAATAAATTCTTTACAAACCAATTTAACATGATTTTAAAGAGGGGGTTAAAACTCAAAAGCTTGTTAAATGACATTTTTGGAGGGACTATAGGCATTCTAGATATATTTTTATTAGTCAAAAATGGATAAAATCCGAGATTTGGTAATTATTTCCTTCATATTTCATACAAAATGAGAGTCTAAAACATGGTTTTTCGATCTTTGTGTTAACTAAATATTAAGCCCAGGCTCACCCTATCAAACAAAGATATTGTTATGAAGCATCTTTAAAAAAAAATATATCTTGAATTTCATAAAACTGGAGGCACCTACCATTTAAAAGATTGACCTAATGCATTTTAACAGTATACAAACTGTACTACTGTATGGGAGCTGAGGGTTGTTGATAAATTAGATCGAATGATTAGTGAAATGTAGTTTTATTTGGTTTAATAGAAGGATCAGAAATTTTCAGAGATTTTCAAAGAACGATATGGAATAGTGCTTTATCAGATCTTTATTCTAGATTATTATTTGAATAAACAGAGTTCATGAAACCAAGTGTTGATGTAAAATACAAGTAAAATTTAAGGGTTTATCTAAATGACTGGAGTTTGACTTGTTTCAAATAGACAAAATTGTCCTTGAGTTTGATAAAGGAATGTACTAAAGTTCAGAAGTGCCTGTCAACGTTAGTTAGATAAAAGTTTTAGAAAATTGAAATGTTCAACAGGAAAATGAATCCATATTTCTATCCGAAACTGACAACACTGTTCACTTTGCTGTATTTTCCTGTTGACAACCTCTGTATTTACGGTGATTTTTATACTGTGTTTTTGCTTCTGATTCCTCAATGAGACCTTTTTAAGATAAATGATTAAATTTTTGCGAAGTTTATCAGTGTCCTTTTCAAAGTTTTTGTAATCCTTTTGGAGGATGTTCATTCTACCGTGACTCCTATAACTACCTTGACTTCATTCATCAACATCTAACATTGGGTGATGTAACGTTCTGATTTACATATGTCAAATAAGAAAAGCGAAACTACGACACTACATCACATCAACTACCGACTCATTCATCTCTTGCGCCGAAAAGTAGTACATAGTAGTAGTAGGTGTATAGTTTTCTACCAACGGTTTCTGGATCCGACACAAACATTTTTTAAACAATGACACATTTTTCATATTTAGTGTTATATTATAAGACACATTTATTCCTCACGGGTTTCGATTTTGTGCTATCAGAAAGCCTGGCCATATTTCAGGATGTGCCAAAAAAAAAAAAATCTTAAAAACGCTATTACCGATGTCTAACTTGTTGAGGAACAGCGTGTGTGTTATTTATACAAAACGTAAATTCTGTGTCAAAGTACAACTCAATCATTTAGGAAAACCCGAATCTGTGGTTGTCAGAAGTTCAGAATATCGCTATGTATTCTACGAAATATCAGCAAATGAAAGTACCATACAGTTATTATCAACAATGCCTAAGTTATGTGTGTGTTAAATATTTAAGCAGCAAATATAAAACATTATTGAATTTTTTGTGATTAAATGAATGTACTCAATAGTCTTATTTTAAAGAAGAAATGTGCATATTGAAAACTATGTTCTTTATTTCAACGAAATCTTTTATTAATTAGTGAAAGGCAACTTTTTATTTATTACAATTGTTTTGGAATTTGATTTGATTGCATTGACTCTGCAGAAAAACACGAATTTCAAAGAGCATAAAACCAACATAGTCTTGACGGGCTTAAAAATTCTCAAACATGTTAAAACAAAATGTTAAATAGACATTATAAAAAAAAATCACTTTTTATCATGTTTGATTTGGACAAGTTTAGGTCAGCAGTGCCTAGTATTATGAAAAATCTTAAAAATCAAAATTCCAAATTATCATCGATTGACAAGGGGAATATGTGCCCAGTAACAAGATAGGGATTAATCCGTCATTGGGTTTTAAGTTTTTATGTTTTAAATTAAGACTTTTTTTTTAAATTTTAAAACGTAAAGTATTGAATTAACAATTTTACACACGTACATTCTTACACTGAGTAAACGCTATCGTTCATGTCTAATTTTGTTTAAAGTAAAACGTATTAATAAGTTAAAAAAGTAGCTTTTTATTAAGCAAACCAGAGCAAAAAATCTGTACTGAAAATGATGGCATTTTCATCAGCAAACGGTTAATTTATGACTGTTTTAAAGAAAAGTTTAAGTTGTAGTTGCCATTTTAAAGTTTGTTTCCACATGAACATGAAAATAAATATCGTGGAATTCAATCGATTTTATTATCATATATTCTGAATCATGTGCCAATTGGAAGATGTTTATTTTGTAAACATGAAATGATTTATTATTTAATTTGTTTAGCTACCAGCCCTCTTCATTCCCCTTTTAGAATTAGATAAGTCACCCTATCTTACAACTTTTGAATGAATTAATATTGAAAGAATGCATTGACCAATTTTCATGTAGACATATTTAAGTTTTTAGAGGTACCGTATTCCATTTTGTACAATGTTTGTACGCTGTGGCTTTTACGCGATATTTAAATGTCAGCTGACACATAATCACCGCCTTTACCTAAAATCTGCCAAAACGAAATGATACACCTTCACTCCATTATTCATAAAATATGATGGAGTGCAGTACGTTTTCAAAATGTCTGAACTGAAGGTTTTTTCTTTATTTTTATTTTCTGACAGGGATTGCTTGTAAATAAATACCACAGCCAACACTTTTTCGGATAGTTTGTGTAGTTAATTATTTCCAATTTATCCACGTTTTTTGATGGAAACGTTGTGTTTTGAAATAATAATAACTTAACTTATTACTTTACATTTTAAAATGAATAGAATAATGACAATACATCAATTTAGAGTAAACAGCCATTCCAGAGAGAGAGAGAGAGAGAGAGAGAGAGAGAGAGAGAGAGAGAGAGAGAGAGAGAGAGAATAAGTTAAAGTCACTAAACGAAAGCACCAACGAGGAGTGGGCAGACTTGATAATATAAATCCCAAGATAAAAATAGTTGGTGTTTTCCCTACAGCGTTTTTACTGACGCAGAAAATATTCAGTGTTCATTCCTTAATTCTAAATACAATGAATATTTATTGAATGATTAATGAAAACGTGATTACTTTCATATCTTATATTTCGTAATTGATTTGTCCGATGAAGATTAGATTTCAAAAATTAAAGTATAATACCTCTGCCCAGTGCAATCGTGCTAGAGTTATACATCAGTAGAAAATTTAGCTAAAGATTTTTCTTTGGCGGGATAAACTTCTAAATCCTTCAACAGTTTATTAATCTGATCTGCAACTTAGCTTCATAAAGGTGTAGCTCCAACTTAAGGAATTACAAAAGGAATGATTCTAACTATAAAATGTACCTACTAAAAAGTGATGAATGGATGTATTCGCTTGAATGATGTCACACACATATCATTACGAAGTCTTTAAAATAAGCAATGCAAATTTGTTTTGAGTAAGCAATAACTTATACAGATGATTAATTTATACATCATAGTTGTTTTCATGGACCACTGAATTTCTAAATACCGATTATAAAATTTCTCAGGTTTTTGTTTTTCATTTATTGTAGAGGAAACTTCGAAAAGGTAAAAGTCTGATTGTTTAAAACATTTATAAAGATATACTATATTGTTTATCTTTATACATGTTTCCAGACAATTGTTACTTCATATTAATGTTATATCAGAAAAATATTTGAGAAAGACTTTGTGTTATCAAAAATGTAAAAGTATTTAATCTGTTGAAATAATCTATTCTTTAAATTGATTTGAATGTACGATTTTGTTTGAAAATCAGTCATGTATCATTAATTAAACAGACAAACATTAGAAGTGGCTGTATCATAAAACAATTTCGTTTATAATATCAACATTTTCGACGACGTTTGATTATCGTGTGACAATCATAATTGAAATATGAAAGTATGTGAAATCGGGTTTAAAAGTAAATGAATGTCATCCATGTTTATTCCAATATTTTAAAAAAATTAAATTAAGCAATTAAAACTTTTATCTACTAGCATCATCATGCTGCTGCTGTACCTAGGAATTGCGTTTGTCGTAGGAGCCAGTGTTAAGGCCCAAGGCCGGAGAGACTGTGTCATCGTGAGTAAAATCCAAATTAACAAAAAAACTTTATTAAATGTCTTTGAGAATCATATAAAAAAATTGGAAGCAAAGTTTAAGAACAGAGATTATATAAGGAACACCAGCCAATTTTTACATTAATTATAATATGGCTGCATAAATTTAATTTGAAACACTGGGACATTCAAAACACTTATGAAAATCTTTTAATATAAAATGCAAACGTAGTGCAAAACTAAGCAACTTTGACACAAGACCTAAAGAAAAAAGGAAGTTTTACAAAATGGGATCAGTATTATCTGTGAAACCATTGATTTAGCAAAAGTCTGCGAGCAAGGTCGTATATATAATGATAATTCTTATTCATCTATCTCTTGGTTAAATAATTATAATTGGTGTCGCGGTGTGAGAAAGCCATGCTTTGTAAAAACCTAAAATCGTGGAATAATGAACAAATTCATTATCGTAAATTGATTTTGCTGATGTAATGAATCTTAGTAAGAAACAAGAAATCAAAACAGCCAATGTTATAAAAAGAGATATTTGTTAGATTACTAAACAAATGTTTATAAAGCTGATCAGGAAGCAAAGTACTACATGATGTGGCAGAATACAGTATGTGATTATACTTACTGGCTGTACATTATTACCAAAACTGCTTATGTAAGAATTGAATATTGTCAACCTCTTGTCAATATGTACAACTGATTTTAAAAGGTGAAAGTGTAAAAATACTTCATCTTTTAACAAGATTTAAACTCTTAATGAATACTTCTGCATTAGAGAATAGGCACCTGATCCTATCTCTATCTTTTTGGAGGTCCGTGTTGCTCTGCTTTGAATTTGTATTTCGTTTTATGGATTTTTGAGATGGTTCACGGTTTGTTATTGTCATTTTTTCATTAGTATAAAGTCAAAATTTGTGATTCAAGTGCATAGAATTATAACGATTTTGTTTAAACATTACATCAATCTCTAAAGATTTAAAGCATTATCCACTAAATATTTGGGTAACCAGATATCCTTGAAAACACGTAAATGTTCTGAATACAATAAATTATACACACAACCATTTATAGATGATATATCATATCATATTTCATTTTTAACACATCAGATCTTTGCATCCTATTTGTATTTTTCAGATTTTAGACCAGGACACGTGTCGCCAGGGATATCGATGTGTTCGGGGACAGTGCAGACCCGATATAGGTAAATATACACATAGTTTCAAAAATCAATCTCCTATTAGATGTGTTATGATGGTGTCATTTTGTAAATTTTGAATTTACTGGGTGGCAGTAAATACAAAATTTACAACATGACACACTGCAACCCGGTAAATTCAAAATTTACAACATGACAGTGGAGTTGATGTAGCTTAATTATTCAATTATTAAAGGAAATATATAAATCAGTATAAATGACTAGCAGATTGAGGATTTAATAAGCCTCAAAATGGGCTGAATGTAATTGTACCTAGACTTTAGAAAAACCAGTCTTTAAGCCAAGTTACATGTTGTTAAATCTGAAATTTTATTCTTAAAATCAAATGACGCTTCTATTTTGTCAATACATTAGCTTAACTTTTAACAAGCTTGACAGTCGCTGCTTTATACCATACACACTATTTTCCCATTGGCAAACCCTAACTGATTCTTATCAATTACAGGTATTTAGTTTGTTACATTCCTAATTAAAAGTTTTGTTTGTATTTCAGGTCAGCCGAATGAATGCTCAATGGTAAGATTTCCAGAGACTTTAAAACATTCTGACACGGCAAAACGGCCACTTTTTTGTGAAAAAAGGATGAATAAGTATTTTATTGATTCTTTGATTTTAAGTTGTAACTTTGACTGATAGCCTGTTAGATGTCTTACATCAGACATTATTCGAGAACGTCCTAGTTAAGGAGTGTATCGTATTATTTATTTTTTCAGACGAGGCCTTGCAGACCTAATTACAGATGTATTCAGGGCTTTTGTGTTCCAGGTAAGTATTTTATATTGAAATGTCCCTATAACTGTAACTTAAGAGAAAAAATCTTGAAGAAGTTTTATTATATTGAACCCTCTGTCTTTAAATTAATTCTATTATTGTCAACACAAAATGCAAAGGATTTGTGTAATTTAGTTAAATATATTAAGAATGCTTTTGTGATCAGAAAACTTCATGTATAAACTTGCCTTTTTCAAGTGACCAGTATATGTATCGTAACATGTGTATATTGTATATGTCTATGAGCTGTACGGCTGTTGACCAATAAATACATACCAGTATAAGTAAAAGCAATTGACTAGAAAAGATGCGTGTAATAATTTAGTTTAAAGTTGTCGTTATTCGAAGAAAGTCACACACCTTGTGTGAACTCATCTAAACAATTTCGTATCGACAAACATGTGTTTAGTATAAAACGGTTTATTATTGTTTGTTGAAAATGTTTAATGGGTCCAAAAATGAGCCATCATGGATTTTAACTTAAATCTTCTGTTATTTTATGTTCAAACGCAGATTTGTAACGAAAAATTAGAATTTTACTTAATTAAGGTCTTCCGTTGAAAACGGAAGACCTTATAGTGATTGTAATGTTTTTTCTTTCTTTCTTTCTCTCTTTCTTTTTCCCCCCTTTTTTTCGGCAGAATTTCTCAGAGATGGCTTAATAGATTTCCCTGAAATTTTCAGGGATGATAGAAAATGATAATATCTCGAGGTATTTTTTTTTCATTTTTTCAAAATTCATTTCCGGTCGTCCGTTTCCTGTCCCACGTCAAAAAACCTTGTTCCCTCGAGATCTCAGAATCGGCAAGCACTTGGACATCCAAACTTTGTGGGATGATAGACCTATAGCTGTAGATGTGTTTAAACTATTTTGTTTTGTTCGTCGTAACTTCCGGTCGTCACCGGAAGCACTTCAAAAATAATTATTTTTACGCATTAAATTCCTTTTCGATATGATGAATGTATAAGTATAAATCTATACATAGGTTATCTATGCGATGCTATATCAACAAAAAAATTCTACTTCCGGTGAGATATCTCAATTATCTCAGGTAGCTTTTTTAAAACACATTTTGTACCCACGAGATCTCAGAAACTAAAAGTGATCAAAGCAGGAAACTTTCACGGATGAGAGACATTTGGTTGAAAATGTGTTTAACCAGTCTCATTCTGTCGACCGTCACTTCCGGTCCACACGGGAAGAGTTCAAACAAATCAAGCTGTTTATCCGTTTAACTGTTTTCATTCGATAGTTTCAGTTACTTTGATAAGTAATAATGTGAGATAGGCAAGTTAACAAGAAATAATAAATTAAATTTTCATTGAGCACTTCCGTTTGTCCGTTTCCTGTCCCGAGACTAAAAACCTTATTTCGACGAGATCTCTAAAACGGTGACGACTTGAACAACCAAACTTTGTGGGATGATAGACTTATGTTTGTATATGTGTTCACGCTATTTTTTTTATCCGGCGTAACTTCCGGTCGACACAGGAAGTACACCCAATTTTGATTTTTTAAAAATATGCTAGTTAATTAGCATGGGATATCATTTTAGCTATAAAAATACAACAGTCATCTACAAATGGTAAAAAAAAATAAAAAAATTCTACTTCCGGTGAGAAATCTTAAATATCTCAGGTAGCCTTTTTTTTTTAAAAACAATGTACCCATAAGAGACCAGAAACTGTGAGATATCAAGACACAAAACTTGTATGGATAATGGACATTTGATTGAACATGTGTTTAAGGGGTTTCATTCAGTCGTACGTCATTTCCGGTTCTCACTACGAAGCGTTCAAGCAACAGAAGTTTTTATTTTTAACTTTAGATTTTTTTAACTT
This sequence comes from Magallana gigas, assembly GCF_963853765.1. NCBI lineage: Eukaryota > Metazoa > Mollusca > Bivalvia > Ostreida > Ostreidae > Magallana > Magallana gigas. The sequence goes on along the minus strand of NC_088854.1, from coordinate 5,663,229 downwards.
TATACTCAATGTGATTAACAGTAACGTATCGTAGGTAAATGTACTGAAATATGTACTTTTAATTTCTTTAATCACTTCCATTTCTTCGTTTCCGGTCCCGAGACAAAAACCATTTCTCAATGATATATTTACAACAAATTAACAAAAACTTGAACATCCAAACTTTGAGGAAAAACAAAACAATGTATGAAGATATGTTTACCATGTTCTGTATGGTCGAGCCTAACTTTCGATCGTCAAAGAAAGCACTCAAAAATTGACATTTTTTCTTTTTGTTTTGTTTATTTTTTGGGAATTCCTGTACAGTCTATATTATATCCATTTTCTGTTTAAAAGATAAATGGATGTTTTGTACAGATTATTACATGAGGAACGGAAGACCCTTTTGTTGCTATAGCAACAAGAGTCTAGTTCTAAATATGATTGTTTCTCTTAAAGATTATGGTGTACTTTTTGCACGTGATTTACTCACTGAAACTTTGCATTTCATTTATATTTATCTATCAAAATGTTTAAGAACTTTAACGACAACAGAACATGTAATTAGATCCAAATCAAACCTATCATTATCATGAAATGGTCATAAATATAGCATAAGATTAATGTAGGTTGGCTTTTTGATGTGCCTACTTTTATTTTTTATTAGATGCAACCAGCGGATGCGTAAGTACTGTTTGAATATATTGACTCAGTTTAAGAATAATAAATACGTTGGACCATTTCAGTGAAGAAAATATATCAGGCATTTTATCCTTTCTGATTATATGTGTGGATTTTATTCACTAGTTCTGGAAACGATCGATTTTTTTAATCCGTGGTTTTTAAAATATGAAAACTCAAAGTGTGATTTCTGATTATAATTTTTCCGGCGTTTGTCCAGCGGTGTCGCCATCGCAGGCAAAATTTCATGTTTTTATGCTTAAATTTTAAATCAATTAATATTTCAACTGATGGCTGCTTTCACGTTTATTCACAGTAAGGACCAAATATGTTAAGTTTATAAAATCATCCTTTAACAATTTGTCATCTAGAAATGACAATATTTGCAGAAAAATTTATCTATATTCTTTTCATTCAAACTCGTCCAAACTAACGCTCATGAAGCAATTATGCAAATATTCTGCATAAGAATATATGGGGGAACATCTTAATAAATCTTGTATGGAAAGATGAACCGAGTTAAAAACTGATACAAAACGCGGTCTAATCACCAACGTATTGTAGATCCAAGTATGTTCATAACATTCCTGTTAATGATTTTATTACGTTTCCATTAAAATAATATACAGTATCTTTTGATTTTGTGATGTTAAATGGCAATCATACCTAAATCGAGAAGTTTCATTTTTTAAGAGGCAATTATTACATGACCTACAATGTGGCCACTGTAGGTTTAAATATGTTCAAATTAAAAAAAAATATTGTTTATACAGTATCACGTCAACCTAAAATGCTGCATTTTTGATATACTGTACAAATGATCTGATAATGATTTTAAAAATTGATTGAAAAGGGCAAAGAATATAATTTTTTAAATACAATGAGAAGAAGTTTAAAGTTTTCAATTAAAAATACGTAGAATGAGGTGGTTGAAAACTGGCAGAGGAAGAGTTTTTTTTTTTCAGGCGAGCAATGCACACCTTTAGCAAATTGTTTTATTTCGTAGCTTGGCTGCCAATTTCAAGAAAACGTCATTTGTGAAAATGATCGTTGTGTAAGGAGTCCGGGAGGTAAATTGATTTGTTTTACATTGACAAAAACATCAAAGAACATTAAACTATTTTCACTATCCTCTAAAACAACGATATATATTTCAGAAGTTTTTATTAATAAATGAAACGTTTAAATTATGTTCCTGATGGAAATCTATTTTTTCAAAATTACAAATAGACGATTGATATGTTTAAGACAGATTCTTGAATAACATGGCCGACAATTCAAAAGTAAGTTAACCTGATAAATTGTATGTAATTCCAATGTAACCATACCTAACATATTGATTTCCCCTTTGTAACAGCATCGTGTGGACCGTTGTACGAACCTTGTTCAAGAGGCTATTCATGTCAAGCCGGAGTCTGCACATCCACTAGTATGTATATTACACAAATCTGAATCATCTAACTGAATGAAAACCTATTATCTCTCTCTCTCTCTCTCTCTCTCTCTCTCTCTCTCTCTCTCTCTCTCTCTCTGGGTAGGGGGTTGTATGTATCATAACCATTAAAATGAGTACATTTGGAATACTTATTGTAGAGCAATACTCTCTCAAAAATTCTTTGACGTTCGTTGATGCCTAAATAAAACTATAAGTTGACAATGATGCAAGGTGTGTGTAATTCTTGCTGCGCTCGCCAGAATGGTAGCACCGTAAAACATATTAAGACATGAGTTAATTTTAAAGTAAGGTTTGCGGCTTGCATTTTTTAGAGGTTGTACCAAAGTTACATACCATTTTGTTCACTTTACTAAAGTCTTTTTTCTCATGACATTCAAATGAATTTTGCCCGTCCCGTTTTATAACTACAAAATGTCAAAGTTCATGATTTCCAATTTTCATTTTGATGAAATGTAAACAATTTCGTGAAACTATGTTAATTTTATATGTGACTATTATGGGGGTTATTTATGCTTAAAATGTTCGAAAATAATATCACTATTTATATCATGATTCACTTTTATTAATTTCTGATGAACTATCTTAAAATAAAATAAAATGCAACAACAGTCTTAATTTTGGACTACCATTTTGTAAACAAAAACATCCTATTTGAAACCTTTCCAAGTCCACCGATTTCAGGAAAAACTAATCTTAGAATATGTGTAATCTGATGTTTCTAAAACACTATTCAAAATCATATGATGCGGATTTCGTTTTCGTGGAAATTCAAAAAATGCTTGTGTCCCCTTATTTTTTCATTGATACTAAAAAAACCCGCGAAATAAAAAAACTGAAATCAATTATTACGTCATATAAATTTTTACGTCATAACTGAAATAAAGGGTAGTTGGTGTTACGTCACAATGAAAATGAAAATGAAATTATCTCCCTGTAACCGCAAACCTTACATTAGATACGGATGTAAATTAAAGATTTCTTCAAACTGGAACACTAATTAACAACCTGAAATATTTCTTAGGTTCACCAAGATGCAGACGAGTAAGTATCTTATAATCCAACTCCTCAGCTAATGGATTGGAAAAAAAATGAAATTGAATTGATTGAATCAAAATGCTATCTTTTATAAAAAAAATATACTTTAGCTGCAAGTATTTAATCTACTCTGAATGCTAGCGTTTATCTATTCTCAAATTAAGACCGAAGAGAATTGCTTCATGTATCTATCTAATAATTAAATGTCAATGAAATTTAAAGTTGTTAATTGAATTTTAATAACAGGATAGAGATTGTACAAGTATTGAACATTGCCGGCAGGGAGTGTGTGTTCCCAGAGGTTAGTTTTATATTATTTAGTGCAGCTTGTTGATTAACATTTATTGATATTGGCTTAAACCTTCAACGTTTAACGACAACTAACTGCAATTTGCATCAAACTTTTTTTTTGAAATTGAATTTAATAAATAATTTTTCCTTGTTATATCAATGTAGCGCATCCAGAAAAGATTGAGTTCCTAATTTTATTTATGAATATCCGTGTCTAATCTAGTTTATGCCCGTTGTTGTTACATGCAAGTAGTTAATGAAGTCCTTTAAAACATGTCAAAATATGTTTGTGATTTTATTTTTATAATTTTAAACGTGTTAAATAGCTTGTTTTATGATTGCACCATTTTAATTATGTAAACTTCTTAAACAAGACCTTGATTTTCATGTTAAAGACGACACAACAGAAAACACTTTTATAAATACCACCACCAAAGAACTATATATGATATTAGTCAAATTTGTCCCCCATAATTCGCAATTTTTAAAGTGATTCAGGTACAATAATTTGTTGTGTTATTTTATAAACGAGTTGACATTAAATATGTTTTTCACCTATTTATTTGATTTATATGCACTCACTTGCAGTATATGACGTCAGAAGTGTAGCTATTTTTATAATTCAATCAAAATCAGTCAAAAATTGACATTTTTCTTATCTTTTTTAAAATGGGAAATATAGAGCGACTTTTTGAACAAGAAGGAACTTTTTGTCACTAATAAGTACTGGAGAGATACATCTTCGGTGAAAATATTTTGTTTGTTCAAGGAGTCGCTCAATGTTTCCTTAAAGAAAAACTGCTTCAAAACAAGCCATTTCATGCTAAAAATGCGAAAATGGCGGGAAAAGGTAAATTTCATGATGTCATATTTTTAAATTGCGGGTACTAAAAACAAAATGAAAATTATGAAAAAATTTCAAATGTATATTTGTACAAATAAAACAAAAAATGACAGTAAAATGACAATGTTCATTCAAGGGGGCCATTTTAAGCTCAAACCATATATAGTCCTGACGATATTCAATACATTTGTAATACTTTTTCTTATTTTCAAAAATCATCACTCCTTTGACATTCAAGTATTGATGATTTTTGAATTTAACAATTAAGAAAAATTTAAATAGATAATAAGATAATTAGGTCACGTAAGTCACTCAGGTGATCTATTACCATTGGTCTTCTCCCTTCGTCGTGCGTTAACAATTTTACATTTTTAACTTCCTCTTAAAAACTACAAGGGCAATAGTTGCTATTTTTAGTGTGAAGCATCTCTATGTTAAGATTAATCAAAATTTTGAAATTCATGGCTCTACCATCCCGGGGGTGTCATAGGCGGGGCCAAATAAACAAACAAGCCATATTTCCAAAAATGTTATTCTCCATTTCCAAACATGTGGGGGAAACTTAATGCATTGTAATACAAAAATATTCTTCTCTACTCCTACATACGTTTGAGAAAAACTAAATGCATGGTTACAGTATGATGTCCATGAAGCCCTTTAGCAAATGTGCGAAATTGATGACCCCTGGTAGGTACAAGGGTTCAGGCCCCAAGGTAGGGATCAATATGGCTATGTAGTAAAAATATATTAAATCTTTAAAAACTCTTCTTCTCTACTTCCATCTATTAAAAATTGAGATATTTTGCCATAAAATTACAAAATGCCTGCACCAGAGTAACTGGTTACACCTTTAGTGTATCATCACGTGTGAGTTAATGTCCGTAAGCATAAATTGAATATTATCTGATAAGTTATTATTGAGAAATTAATTGAAAACCTACTTTCAATTTCGAAAAACCAGCCCGAAATAGTTAAAATGAGAGTTAGGTGGTGGAAACGTTTTGGCGGATTCAAGTCAGAAGGATTTTGTATCGAAGTATATGCTTGCAATGAAATAATATTGTATGATTCCGTAAAGAATGAATATATCTAGTGAAAACATATTTAGCGTTTGCATAGAAATTAAAATATGACAAATGTTGAATAAATAAAATGAGCCAATTCGTTTCTTGAGTGCGTGATTTTAGTTTTGATGGATAGAACTTTTCAGTGTAGGGCGAATTAATCACATTGGACTTGACAACTTTGGTTTAAGATATGCAAAAAATATATTATTTTGTTGATTATGAAATAATTCTATACCACTACAGATTTGTAGAAAACCTTTTGTATTGAAGTGTTAAGTATGAGCAGATTGTTATAACAACTCTATGTCTGTGTGAATTAATGATTATGCAAAAACGGGGAAGTTGCATTTGGGAGTGGGGTGACAGTATTTTATCTGAAATTGTTATTTGGGAGAGTGGTAACAGTTATATTGTGATTTGACCTTAAGAACAAAATTTAGAAAAAGAGATACCACGAAGTATACACCCACTCCCTAATTTGAAATAAAATAAAAAAGTTTGTAATTTTTTCCCAGTCAGCTGCAACAAAAAATGTGTACACATGACGCATTGTCTCATGTTATTGTATAAAGTTGCAATAATATCCACGCTTGCGCGGGATGCCATCTAGTATAAATATTATCGAGAAAACTAAATGTATTGTAATGATGTCTATGAAGCCATTTACCAAAATTGTGGTTTTTATGTCAGGGGTTCAGGCCATTGGGCGGGGCCAATGCGCCTACATAGTGAAATTGTATTGATTTAAATTTTCTTCGTTGTTGGAGATAGTCATGCATTGTTATTATGTTCATAATATTCTAATGTTCAATGGTAAGATTCATGGTTCCCAGGCCACGAGACAGATGTTGAGGCGGGAAGGGGAGGGGGGTTAATATTATCATATATTGAACGTGTATTTTTATTAAGTGTACCGGTATTTGCTGTTTGTCATCCATGAACAAATTTAACCTTTTCCTGAAAACTTAACAGTAAATTGTCACTTAGCAATATTGAATTGATATATGTTCTATTTTAGGAAATTTACTATATTATCAAAAATATTCTCTACTTCCGCACATCTGTAAGAAAAACTGAATTTATAATTATGTAAACCAGGAAGCCCTCTGTATTTGTATAAGTGTCCTAAGGGGGAAGTGTCTGTCTGGTTCATGGGGATCCGGACCATTTGTTTTTGTTTTTGATAAAACATGTTACGAGCCACCTTTAGTTTATCTATTAAAAATATAAACATAAAATCTTGAAAGTTAACAAATAAGAGGCAATTATTTACTACCAATTTCTTGTTTACAAAATTCTAGGAAGGAATATGGTGGGTGGTCATTACCATATTTTAGATTTTATTTTACTCCAGAATGTAGATTAATAAAATTCATATATGAGAATCCTCAAAAGGTCTGTCTGGTTATGGTACTAGGTGACCGTTAAGGTCCGTTGGTTTTTTGTTTATAATATGAGAATTAGCGCTTTACGTGAGTGTAAATCATTAGCTGTTATTAAAACATATCTATACTACTATATTAAAATAATAGACTCGAATTTTTAGTCTTTAATACCGAGAAATCGGAAGAATACTGTCTTTTGTTTTATATATTTTAAACATCTTTGGTACTTGAAGATTACCAATTTGTTTTTATTTTTTCTCAGTTAAGCTTCGCTAATTAATAATCAACGAAAATTCCTCAAAAAATCCCGGAAATCACCTGGATTTTTTGGATTTTACAATCTTGCACTTGCGCAATACATTCACACTAACGGGATCTTTAGTTTATATTTGTTTCCACAATATCACATCTGCCTGAATAAACTCAGAAATGATAATACAAATACGGTTAAATTTTAATTGGACTTTTGCTATATATTTTGTTCATATAAATTAATGATTTCTTATGAGAGAAAGTATAAAATAACAAATATAAATTTCAACTAAGCACTTACTTTCATCTTCGTGATGACAAAAAATATTTGATTACATGCAAAAATGTTACATTATATTTGTTAGGAGAGTGAAGATAGAATATGTTTTATCGTTTAAATTAATAATGTCCTACAGACCCAGTTTTACAAAGAATATACGTGTACGTTGGTGAAAAGGTGTTGAGTTCTTCCATTCTATGGATTAAATTTTTTAGTTGAAAGGTATTTGCAGTCTCAAAAAGGTTTGTTGTGATGTATTTGACTGTTATTTTCAAGGCAACATCATTCATTAACTTTCTCCAAAATCGTTCCAGAGCGATTCTGCAATTTTCTGCTACTTTACGGGTATAAGTAAGGGAGGGGCTTTTCCCGAGACACAGTTAGGTTATTCAAACTAAGGAAAGTGTAGTGAAATTAATAGCATTATTGTAGGCTTATAGCTTTGTTATGTAAATGTCAATAATAAGGTGTATCGATGTACCTATTTCTAAATGTCCGATATGCAATGTCAACCCGTGTACGCACGGGTCAAAGTCTAGTAATTTAATATGTAGATACTTGTTCCAGTGTGGTGTTTACCATTGTTTAAGACCAAGTTTATACCCGTATTAACTGATTCTCCTGACCTATAAGATTATTAAATGCAAACAGAAACTATATCATATTTATATAATCTTATAAAGACAACAGCCAATTTTTGTCTTTGTAGAAATTTAAATGCATAATCTCAATTTAAACTTGCATAGGTATTGAATTCATTTAAAAAAAACCCCACAGATAAGCTTGATTAAAAAATAATACTTCCTAAAGTTAACATTTTGAAACTTGTTTGTTGAGAAAATGTAAATGTCTTAAATATTTCTAGGTGGAGATACATGCATGAATGTAAGTACTGAATTAAGATAAGGATCAGATACTCAGATAAAATTCTCAATTGCATCATAGTTTAAGATATTGTTTCAAAATTATTTAAATCAAAATATTAGTTTCTTATAATTACGTGTTGCAAAATTTGCTGCTATTTATAATTGTATATTGAAAATAACATTTAACCTACTTTAAACACGACAACATAATTTAGACCTTTTGCTTTTTGATTCAGAATCGCGACTGTACCTTTAATGAGGAGTGTCGACGTGGAAGATGCGTGCCTAGAATAAACAGTAAGCATGATTATTTGCTTAAAGAGGCTTATTTGACCAATTAGATCGATCTTTAATTTTCAGAAAGAATTGTTTTCAGCTAAGAAGTATGAATTAATCAATGACAATTTAATTTATGTATAATTTAAATTAAAAAAAATTGAACGTATTTTATATCTTTATTCAGAGCTCTTTTTTTCCTTTTTTTCAAGAAAAAAGTTTCAAAATTGTTTAAAAATGACCACGACCATCTAGCATTAAAATATATTCAAAGTTTTTTCAATCATTAATAATTTACAGCTTTTTATTCATATGGATCACAAGATTAATACTTGTACGTTTTTTCCAGCTCCAGAATGTCGACGAGTATGTATAAATTCCTTATATATAATATTTTTTAACTTTGAAAAAAAATGTATAAATCATAATCCATCTGTAATTTAGATAAAACTTCATTTGGTGACATTGATTATCTTACAGAGTCAAATCTATTATAAGAAATACACACGTTTTCCTACGTAGAACCATCCTTTTAACAAGGCAGTAAATGATAGCCAATTATTTTGGTAATAGTTTTCGCTCCAAACTCATGAGAAATGACCTTAAATATTATGTTCTGTGTTTTACTAGGATACCGATTGCCCTTATGGCAGGTGTCAACGAGGAACATGTGTAGGTATGGTATATTTATCCTACTATTATTTAAGTAGCTTTTTACGTAAATAAGATAAATATTTCCTTTTATCATTTTATCATTGAGTACATTTATGCTCAAGATACCTATAATTTGGATTCACCATTTATATCTAAGTATCACAACAAATTTTAAATGCACAATAATAATTTCTGGTATATGATGTGATTTGTTTTGGGATTATGAACAATCTACAAATGTGATTGTTAATGGAGTAATTTTTACATCTAGCTAATTTCTTTTTATTTAAGGTTCACCCACAAACACATGTGATCCCTACCGTGGAGTAAGTGTTTAGATTTTGCTGAAACTGTCATAAGAAAACAATACACATCCGTAAACTGTTGATTAAATATTCACTTTATTCTATGTAGAAATTTTTTTCCTACTATCCGTGACCAAAACCTACTTATTGGATTAAAGAATCATTATGAACAATACAGTTCCGTACCACACGCTCCCGCTTAATGTATCACCTAGAACCCAACATAATGAAATCTATATGTGAAGACTACTGCTGTTCGTTCTGTACAATATATGTACAAAACACAGTCCAACTATATGTGGAATTGCTAATTAATTTATCCAAAACATCTAAGTTATTTAAACGATGCATTCCAATAATTAGTAGGTTATAATTACACTCCATTTTTGTGAAGCATTTTCTACATAAAATTAATGTATTCCTCTTGTGTAAAAGCAAATAATGAGAAAGCTCTTACAATGTCATTTTCCTTTTTTTCAATCGTAGCATTTGTTAATTCTTTTTTAGATACGTTGCAGCAGAGGATACAGATGTGTGAATAGGCAGTGCCTCCCAAATGGTAGGGATTAGTTTAGATAAATCGTTAAGATTATAATTATGTAAGGTTCTCTTTAAAGATTAAGAGATTAAACCTGTTTTATGTATTTTGTCTAATTTGCAAGCGTGATTCTGTTATCTTTATCTTCAAATGAATTGAACATATTTTTTTGACTTAATGTGTCAAAATTGTTCTCTCCTTAATACATACATTATATTATACACTGCCATACAAGTACACATTCAGAGCAATAGCAGTGCAAGTGTTAAAGAAGAAATAAAATATTAATTTTAAAAGTTCATTTTGCATTCAACTATTTCAAACTGACAGAAATATGATATGTTTTTATGTTTGAATAATTAGGTCAAATAATACCAAAAATAATTTTATTTTAAATAGAGTGCTTTGCTAATATTTTGTTTGTTTGTTAATATAGATGAATTTGAATGCGGACCACAGGTAATATAAACATTACATTTTTTCCACGGGGAGCATAATTGCTAGTTTTACCATAAAAAGTGTTTTAATCATATACTTGAATGCTCATCGCAGCTTGTCAATAAACCAATGTTGTAGAAATCATCTTGTTTGTACTAATGGTATTACGTTAACATATTCGTGTATTTGGAAGCTTATTTTTCCTTTTGTTACTGTATTTCATTAATGTATAAACATATCATTATAATATGTGATATATGATGCTGTTCTGTAGATGTAATCAGATCATGATCAGTTCACTTAATTATGTTTCTATAGTGGAGCAGTTAAAAGATTAAACTGTTAAAGGCTTTAAAACAATCACAAAATGATTAAACGAACAGGACCGATTATTTATTCATTCATTTGTTTAAAATAGGTTCTACAGGTACTTTAGGTCAGAGGCGAGCTATCTTTCATTAATTTCTGTTTGTAATATCTCCGCAATGTGAAAATTTCAACTACGTTATTCGAAAGTCATTTTTCATGTTATGTGATATTTTTCTTTGTAGATATATAGTTTCAATGGAAAATTATTGCAATTTTCATGCTATTATAAAAAGAATTGAAAATATTCTAAACCCCAAAAATAGCCTGTTAATGTATCCTGAATTTTTGGGCATTATTAGATTTAAATGAAATAGATAAGGAATAATATTTCATGGGAAATTATCTAATATTGCTGAACTTTTATTGTGTCTTTACTATTTCACACTACTTTCCAGCCTATTCTACTGTATTGACTTTTTAATATTATAGAGGCCCTGTCAATCCGGATACCGATGTCGTATGGGACTGTGTGTGAGAGGTAACTTTAACGAGTCTTCTTAAGTTAAATCGGTTTATATTCTTTATTTCTGTTTTGTTATGTATCTGTTGCTTCACATTGTCTTTCACATGTATTTCCTTTTTCAGATGTAAATCCACAACCTACTTGCCGAACCGTAAGATGATTGATCAGTTTGTCTATGTAATCACCGATGTTAAATACTGGCCTGTTAATGTAATTAATATGACGATCGTTTTTACTTTTTCAGAATAGAGAGTGCCCACCTTACCAACGGTGTGTTCGGGGAAATTGTATCCAAAGTAGGTCGTAATATTGAAAGTCAATATACAAATAATGTAATAAAGTACAAGTATGCGTTCTTTATTCATACATTTGATTAAAGTTTAATGTCGCATTGCTGTGTGTAATAACAACTGTTTATAATTCCAGGAGCTGGATAGACAAAACGTCGGTCTTCTTAATAGAAAGAAACTCAAGAAAGAAAGACAGCAAACATCGATAATAACTCCACGAAAGGGATTTTAATTTTGTTTTTATATTGATCACTTTGTAATTTTATAATATCTAATGTATAATATATGCAAAGGGAAATAATGAAACAAATTTTGATATCATTTTGAGTTTATCCTTATTTTTGGGGTTGAATTACACTAACAAAATTGGCACAGCAACTACCATTAGACTCGTGTAAATTAAGACATTTTCGTTTTAAAAAGCACACCCAAAAACATTTCGACCATGCTCCAGGCTTTTCAAGATTTGTTGTCAGTTTTAAATCATGGTTGGATACATCTCTGATTTAAATATTCAAAACCATAAATCCAAAGGAAAAATAAAAAAAACAGGAGCAGAGAAAACACGGACCTCTACGAAAATAAGAGGTAGGATCAGGTGCCAATGAGGAGTGATCATCCTCTATTGAACGGTCATGCCCGCATTGTGTTCTTTGTAACCAGGTAAACAGAAATATCCGTAGAAAGTTCGGTGAATCATAATGGCTTAACAAAATGAAAACCGTCAACCAGCATTCGACCTAGCTGGAGATTGTATTTGCTGACAAGGTCATAGTATCGACCACAAAACTTACAAAATGGTGACTTCAACAGAGAATGCTAATAATCTTGTTTTTGGGTTTTATCAACTTGTTTGCCTCGTTTTAGAAATTGATCATACGTAGAGAATGTCTTGCGCATCTTTTATTTCAAATTCACCGGGATATATCTAGTCGACGTAAGAATACAAGTAACAATTGTTAATTGCTAATACGTTGTCTGTATACCTTAATGTTGAGTTGAAGACCACAGCGAGTGATTTTTTTTTATGTATAAGTCTGCTAATGAATTCTGCTTCATATGTATATAGAAATGGGCCTATTAACAATGACGCGCCATTAGTATCCATGTGAATTCCAAAAGATTGTTGGAAGACCCGATTTCCAATAACTATATAGATGTTGTCAATCAGAAACGCACGCATATTTTCATATATCTATTTCAAAGTACTCGTCGACACAATCCAGATGGTTTTTATTTTACGAGATCATTTTTATTGAAAAAGTATCGACTATTGTTTATCGAGTAGAACGGTTGCATCAAGTGTAAAAAAGTCGTAAGTTTTGATGCTATTGATTTTAGTAACATTTTGTGATTTCGTATTTCTAAAAGTTCCTGTGAATGTTTAAGTCTCAACATCTGATTTCCCCGCTTCTTTAATAAACTACTGCACAGAAATCTTGAAGTTTCTTTGTTACTGCTGCTGATATTTTAGTTGGTAGTTAGGAAGGAGCCTTGGTCGAACATCCAATGGAACCCGCTTTGTATCTTTCTTTAATTGTTAGAATTTTTATGAAGTTAAGGTATCAAATATAAGAAAGGTAAATCAAATTCATTTTGCTCTTTGGGAATATTGAAACATTCTAAAACTGACTTAAGGATGACGTTTTTTCAGAATGAAAAAAATTCCACTGATGAAAATGAAACCCCATCTATTGTCTGTTATAGACCTTTGATTGTAGTGTTATTTTTCACTTTCAAAAAAGTAGGTCAATGACCTACTTTTTGAGTAAATGGCCATTGAATATTTTTTGAAAAATCAAGAAAAATCCTATAAAATTTTACACTACAATTGAAATTTTCTTAATTGTAAATATATTTCAAATAATAAAACCCTTTAAAAAATGTAATACATTTTATGAATGGCAGTGGCACTAAATATGTAAAAAACATTAAGATTTCAGCGACAATTCGAAAAAATATTCCAGTCCGAATTTCCTCTATCAGTTTTCAAATTCCGCCCCATTTTTTATCTAATTTTACAAAAAATTGAATGATGATAATACAAAAACATTTATAGCATTGAACTACTTATACTGACCTTATTCTGTTGGCATAAAATTTATATGAGGTCAATGATCAAAATTTTGAGATATGGTGTCTTTTACCGTTTTTAAGCATTTTTTAATATTTTTGCAGTTCGTGCCATACAATTATTTTAATGAATAAGTAAGGTAAAACCAGCAGAAAATATGAAAAATTATAAAGAATAAAATATAAAATCTTAACTTTCAATATTAGAGTACTGCCAAATTTTTTTTAGCGGAAAACAAAATCTGCAAAATTTAGTCCGAATTTCCTCTTTTTGGCTAAAAGTCTATTTTTGTTGGAGCCTTATTCCGTAATAAAGTAAAAATATCAAATGTTTTGTCAATAATAATTCATTTTATTAATACTTTTTTTGTTTTGAACAAATTTTACTCATTACATTGAACTTTATAACAATCCGAATTTGAGAACTCAAACCCTGAGTAAACAACACCCTTAAGAAAGAAAAAGAAAAACTGTTTGAAAAAAACCTTTTTATGCTAAAAATGCAAGAATGGCGGGAAAAGGTTAATGTTTCAAAGTCATATTTTAAAATTGTAAGCATTTTGATAAAAATTTATGAACAATTTCACATTTTTAAACCTTTTTTGAGAGGGTAACATTTACTTACTTAACATTAGATATAATGGATGTTCTAAAAACAAGAGGCCCATGGGGCCACATCGCTCACCTGAGCAACAATGGGCGTTCAAAAGATATTGTGCCATATTGTCCCTTTTTATAATAACAAAAAATAAATATTGTAAAGCATTCGAATTTTACACTTATTTTTGCATACACGTAATCTTTGACATTGTACCTTCATGAAATACTAATTTTTACCAGAATAAGAAAATCATACGCAAGATATAAAACTAAACATTGGTAGGGGTACACTGTTAAGTTGTTAACTTCCAATTCCCTATATTTTCGTTCTGCCCCTCCCCCCACACTTTGTAAAGCGATCAAAATATATGAGAACATATAGGTACATTTTTTTCATCAACTACTTACTAGTTATTGTATTTTAAAAAAAAATATATATTAAGGCGTCGAGCTAATGCTCGGCAGCCTTCTAGCGATCGTCTGGATTGGCAATCGTCCAAAAATTCATGCACTGCACCGCCTTTTAAATGCGCATAAGAAATAAGTTCTTTAAAGTATTAAACGTATTACAAGATTTTAATTCCATTTATTTAACTAAATTGTGTACAAAAAACCCAACTTTGCCCCCCTGGTTATTGACAACTCATTGCATAAGAATAAATTCAAGAAATAAAATCAAGAAATGGCGGATGGATAAAATCAGGTGTAAAAATTCACTAAATATTATTTGAGTTTATCGCTTACATTTTAATTGGAGACCATGCCCGACAGAAATAAAATTTGAGGTGTAAATTTATTTGTTATCGGGCACGGTCTCCAAAATAAATGTAAGCGATAAACGTATTTGCAAAAAATAAAAACACGATAATGCAGTTGGTTTGGTCGAGCATTTTAGATAGCACGTGTTGTGATTTGTTTGTAAACAAGTGTACCATAGGGAATCTAGGGAATCTTGTTTCAAACTGGAATTGAAAAAAAATAAAAAAAAGTATGTTTTATTATTATAATTAGGGAGACACTGTTAATGTATTCAAATTATGAACCCGTGAAAATTGTTTAAAGAATGTCTAAAGCAGAAAGAAAATATAATTTATTTTTGAACTTTGAAATTTCTTCGATTTTTGTAACCATAATATGAGTTATTGAATTGTAAAACCACCACTACCAAGAAAATAAACTTATTTTTGTTTTTAAAGCAGCACAAAACATAATTCATAATTATACTTTTCTATTCTATGTCTAAAATTATTTGATAAACGACTATTAATTATTACAGAAATTCAAATTATTGATATCATTCTATATAAAAGAAAATGTCAGTTCGACGCCTTTGTGGCCGTTCCGGCCTTTGATTAACAAAAATCCTACATGTATAGATGTGAAAAAGAAAATTGGACCTCAATGTGCTCAATTCCTCAAATTAAAAACATTCAAAAATTTAATTTGTCTTCTCCATTATAATTAAATGACTGTTATTTACCTCGCGTACAAACCAGGATAATTTTCCGCTGTGATATTTTCTTAGGAATAGCAATAATTACTTTATCCCCGCAACAGAAATGTGTCAGAACTATGGAAACTGTTTTAAAGATGTCGTTTTTATTTACTCGTGTCTGAAAAACTATCAAAATTGATGTAGATTTCACATTATTTATTGTATAAAGAGGAGGCCACAGAGAGTAGGTAAATACAGAATATCATTCTTTTATTTTGTTTATACAAGTATTTAACATACTCTAATTCATATAGAATTTCTAATGTTCAACCAAATTTTCAGCGTCAATCGTAGAATTATAAGCAAGATACAGAGCTCACAGTTCGCCAAGGTTTGCGTCATATTTTGTTCACATGAGTTTATTACATTCAGCTTAAGATTTTTAACTTGGTATTTCCTATTCAGCATTTAAGATTTTTAATTCTTTTATTCACTCAAGACCAGTTCACTGGTATTTGAGATTCAAAATCAGTTTATACAAATGTACACAATTACAGTCAAGGATCACATGTACAGTAGAAGTCATAATGACGAAAAAAGGTTAAGTTTACAATACAATAAGTTGTTAAAGTTATTTTCTGGAAGAACAGACTTTGAAAATTTTCTTTGAAAATTTTGACAAATTTTTTAGTTTTTTAATCTTTAGTTTTTTAAGATCTGTGTACAAACATAGAATTGTGAGCAAATCTCTGTATGTTGCTTATAATTCGAAGCTTAACACTCAAATATGGTTAGTAAATAGAAATTGTAAGCAATAAAACACAAGAAACATGCACTATAACAAATAAAGAACACAATTTATTTTTTCGAAATGAATCATATATATACATGTATATATACCTACATATTTCCGTCAGCGGTATCAAACTCTATTTAAACTGAATAAACTCGAGAAAATGCCGAGCATCTCAACAAAACCTATTGCATTAATCTACCATTACGCAAAAGATAATGCCGCATTACCGATAGAATGAATTGTATTTCAGTACTTTTTTGATACATTAGATTTTGCTTAATTTGCGCAGGTAAACAGTTAACTGTTTGATTTACCGAAGTCTCTGTTAAATTTGATATGTTAAAATCACGAAATACAGACGATAGTTCCCAGGTTACAAAGCATAAATAATGAAAACGAAACGAAAATCAGAACAAGCTAACACCAACGTCATGTGTGAAAACTGTCAACGCATTGAAATATTTAGCCTCAATTTACTTCACAAAATCGGGACCAATATATTTTGCATGTCTCAAAAATTTCCCTTCATACGCGAACTGTTGCATAACAAGCAAATTCATCATAGTCAGATCGACCCTTTTTGTATAATGTCACTTTAAACAAAGAACCTCGTTTTAGAAGTATGGAATACGAGTCTTGGTAAAATGGGTATGCAAACCCGGGCCGTGGCAAAATAAAAGCCGGGACAGATCGGCAATCGTCAATTCCAAATACGCATTATTTTGCAGCAATATTTACAGCGAATACAAATATACTGGTCCATCAAATATCCTGAAATTTTAATGAGATTGGCAGATTAATAACTGCCAATCTTTTGTTTTGCCCAGGCCAAGTCTTGCCTACACATTTTACCGGATGCCGAACCCGAAGCTGAAACACGCCTTTCCTTTATTATTATTTTCGTAATAACTCAGATTTGAAACAGAATTAGCACTTAATTTTTGCAATTTATAGTTTCCTTCCCGTAAAGATAATTTATGCTAAACTACGTTGAATTGGACTCAGTAGTTCTTGAGAAGAAGATTTTTAAAAATGCACCAACCTTTTTCTACAGTTTCAATGTTTTCTCCGCTTTGAATATAGATCGGACTTTTATTTCTGCAATTTATATTCGCCCTCCCATAAGGATGCTTTGTGCCAAATTTGGTTGAAATTGGATAAGTGGTTTTAGAGAAGAAGTTCAAAATGTAACGACGGACAAAATGTGATCAGAATAGCTCACTTGAGCTTAAAGCTCAGGTGAGCTAAAAACCTCTTGCATGATCATTTTTTCTCACTCAAAAACACTATGAAGGTTTTCTTTGCCACATTGTCGGAAATGACATTTGTTGAAACCAGGGTTTCAAAATGAATCTGTATTTCATAAACTTGAAGTTTTATGAGCTGATGCAACACGTTGCAGTTTTTAACTACGTCATTTGCACTGTATGCTATGTTAAAGATAATAAAAACTTAAGAAAATAGTTCTTTAAAAAGTGTCAATGTACAATATGATTTTTTAAGGAAGTTAACTTTTTTAAATGAAAAATGACAATAACAAACCATCAGCCATCGCAAAAATCCATACAGCAAAATACAAATTCAAAGCAGAGCAGCACGGACCTCTAAAAACAGAGGTTGGGGCAGGTCCCTAGTAGGAGTAATCATCCCTTGCCGACGGACGCACTTGCTGTATGCTCATTGTGAACATCATGAAAAAGGAAGAAACCGTAGACTGTCCGGTGAATAGATAATGGTCTAACAAGTATGAAAAACGTCAGCAAGTGCTTATAATATTGTACTCGCTGACAAGTTCATTGTGTCGACCATAAAACCCGCGAAAAGATTATTTTCATCAAAGTTCTTGATATTCTTTTTCCAACAACTTTTTAAATTGTTAATAGCTTGCCGCATTTAAGATATTGACCCTTATGTAGATCATGCTCTTGCATGACGAATAAGCTGAGAGACTTAAACCCTATACGCAGGTGATGTATATGTATTTTCATTCCTCATTTTGTTTTCCTCATTATACCACCGCATTTTTAATCATTGTTTACATTTGTTTTTTTTTTTACAGATTTTTTTCTGTCAGTGCATTTTCTGTTTGCTTTGTCTCTCCGACATTGGATAGTATCTTCCGGGGAATGCAGTGTAATTTGGCCTTGATTAGAATATCTACCGTGAGGTAATTCATTGATATGTAGCATTTCCTTGGATTTAAAACACTATGATGATAATTAATTGAATCGTTGTGTGTCTTTACACAAGATAAATGATTTCGCGGTGGGGAATCAAAGGTATACCATTAACACAATGAGTTCTCTGTAGAAATTTTTCATCTTTTGTTTACTATGCGGTAAAGTAGTTAGGAGTGGTCTAACTCTTTTTTAGATTCACTATCGTCTTTGTCCGTATTTTGGTTCAATTAAAGTTTTATAAAAATAACAAATATGATAAAATGTTACAGTGGATAAGTGAGCCATCTGAAGACGAGATTATTCTAAATATTAGGCGAATCTACAGTCATAGATTGTTTTGTTATCTGATAAGCAACACAATATCGAGTCATTTTAAAAAATTAATACATTATCATCTTTTCCTTATCGTTGAGCCTAGTACACAACAGTTTGCATAAATATAGATACACCAGTCCATCAGCCAATAAAATCAGCCCATCGATTGTAATCATTTCAGCGCGGCTTTTTGCAAGAGATTAAAAGACCACGAGTTTCGACAGATTTGACTAGAAAAGTTCAAAAGAGATGAAGACAAAATACAAGTGCAAACTACAGATTTGGCCTTAGTATCTCGAACTTCACAACAAAACTTCGAGATATCCAGGGGTTCGAGGTATTCAACATGCCTTTCATATTTCGTGAAAATCTTATATATAGAAATGATACGCGCATTAATGAATATTTCTGGTCATTTTTTTATAGGTCGATCAATAGATATATCACTTGATTCTTTTCATACATATCATTCAGGTTTGCTTGTCTGATATAATGTATACGTTTTCGCATACCTGTTAACATTTCAAACATACTCAATTGGAAAATCGTAATTGCGCGTAAACGACACTTTCTAACGTCAATAAAGAGTTTCCGTTTTAAAATATGATATATTGCATTCATGTTTAATTGATTTTTTATGGTGAACAAACAATGCCACTTTTCAATATTGAAAATAATAATCTCCTAACAAGTATAGCCAACAAAATGAACAAAATTTTGACTTTGCAGTAAACACGCCCTAATATAATACCAGTTTTAATGATATTATGGCAATGGTTTTACTGTATCAAATAATATAATATAATGCAGATACCTGGTTATCAATATTATTAAGGAATGATATTTTTTTAACACCTGTAATACCCCCCCCCCCCATATATCACTTTTCAAAGAAAACTTTTCTTTCAAAATGATTAAACACTTGTTCACTCGCAGCAATATTATCAGCTTGTAAAAACACTAACCATATATAGTTGTATTAATGGTATATTTTGTAATAGAAAATACATTATTTATTTCAATAATGACATTTAAAGATGAATCCATCCTAAAAGTATAATGCTATATATAGTATAGCACCTATATTGCCGCTAGGTGATGCCCGTCAAATCTATCAAGTTCATTTTTGACAATGACCTGAAGCAATAGAGGAGGCTCATTTGCTTTTGTCTTAAAAGGACGTGAATTGCCCCTATACCTACACATTATTTAGGCAAATAACAACAAAGCTTAATCTTTTATCCAAACAAATAATTCTGTTCTTTGTATTTTGGTACAAAATCAACTAATGACATTCGAAATTGGTGAAGCATACTAAATACGCAAAAATGATCATTTCAGACAGTAACAAATGATATATTATTACGACACAAATGGTTCTTGCTGTTCGGGAAATAAGTAATTTTTAGCGTTTAAATCAAAATATTGGTCAAAGTTAGAAAAAAGTCACTGTAGACCGGCTGGTCACCAATTGCTGTTCTGCATATCTAATGTTTTATGCATCAAAGTTCTAAAGAAAAAAAATGTTAATTAGGCAATGATCGTTACATTATTGTCAACATAGATCATAATATATCAGTATCCTCTTTGCAATAAAACGAACGTGACACTATAAAATTTCTCAAGAGACACTAAACATTCATTGCTATGAACCTTAAGACAGGTATAGTGTTTATGTTTTTAAAACCACAGTTGTAAAAAAATCATTATTCAAATTAAAACATTTGTTCATGTTTTGATTAAATGTTGCAATATATTTAAAACACTTTGTAAATTACAGATGAAATAGTAACAATTATAATGTGTAATAAAATATGTTAAAACCATATATTTCGCTGTTTAATCAAAAATTGTTCCACTAAAAAATAAATGTCTATTTCAAAAATATTTGTTTCGGAACAATGCACTTGATGTACAATGTATCATACGAAACGTTATAATAGGGTACCTTTCCATTTAATTTTGAGACCCTTTTTTCATATCTGAAATGTTAAAAAAATCTAATTGAACCAAAAAATGTTGTTCACACACTGAAGATATGGAGAATAAAAATAATGGGAAAATGTTGGGAAATGATATTACCACCTTTAACTATTATTTTAAAAAGCTGATCAAGCCTGTAGAAAGAAGGTTTGCAATGTGTAATTTGATTATTTCTTTTTGCTAAGAAGAAAACGCAAAAATATGTAATACCTTAGCTTATTATTTTAGAACTGCTTTAAAACTAACTCTTATTAGAAAATTAAAGGTTTAGAATCAAAGATGTTTATTGGGTCGACAACTTTCCTTTCTTTAACTAGTATGAACATGCTGAAAATGTTTGTGGGATTTGTGTTCGTCGTAGGAGCAACTGTACTGGTTGAAGGCCAATCGCGAAGATGTTTTATTGTACGTATTTGTTTACTATTCACATTATTTTTTATTCACTAAATGAAACTTTAAATGTTTCAGTTTAATAGACTGTAAATCACTATATTTTTTTTTATTCTTTTAAATGTGTGAATAAATCTTTAAAACAGGATTTTGACTGTTCAGGAAATGAGCGGTGCCATCGTGGACTATGTGTTCCCCGGGGTAAGCATTTTATCTCTTACATTCATTAATTGCGTTAATGTAAGATACATGTGTTTGACAGAAACTTGAAAATTATAATCATTGCTTCGTT
Source organism: Magallana gigas (assembly GCF_963853765.1). NCBI lineage: Eukaryota > Metazoa > Mollusca > Bivalvia > Ostreida > Ostreidae > Magallana > Magallana gigas. Next base: position 5,641,696 of record NC_088854.1, on the reverse strand, counting down.
ACATTTAATTCAAGTTAATTACAACCGGTTATTTCTTGGTTTAAACTGAATAAGACATCGGGACAGATATTATCTCAAACTTTAAAAGTATTACAACTAATGTTACTGCCAGAAAATTAAATAAAATGAAAGAAACTCTTTTTTTTTTTTTTTGAAAATCCTTCTGAACGTTCCTTTTCTTTTTAGGAGGAAATGCGTGCACGTACGTAAGTACGAACGACACTCACAATTTATTTTTAAAACAAATTAACTTTCTCTTAAGAATTAGCACCGGGTTATATCAAATCAAAATTAGCAAAAACAATTTTGGGTAGATTTCACTCAAACCGAAGCTAAGGATCAGCAAATACCACTATGAGGGTTACAATAAAATTGTATTACTTGTAAATTAAAAAAGAAGATAATAAAAATCTGCCAGCAATTTAAATTATCAATGTATGTCAATATTAAAAAGTATCATACTTGCATAGGGCATATCCAAATCAGATTAGGAAACGCAGACACACACTCACGTGATATATAGATGATCGAGAAAGATAGATAGAGAGATAGATAGATAGATAGATAGATAGATAGATAGATTGATTGATTGACAAATCGCAACATTTTTTGACAAATAAAAAAAAAGGTGAATGAAAACCAGAGTTATAATAGTAATATGCTTGTACAAAAATTTCATCGAATCAAGAGGAAATCTCATTTATAGTATAACGTTAGTAGCTACGATTGAAATGTGGAGCATCTCGTAAGGTTGGGTCGGTAAAATGGAAACTTTTCCTTTGACAGGCGTTTTGTATACCTTAAAGAGACATAATTTATCAAATATCGAATTTTGTCACGATTTCCACGTATTTTACATATCATAATGAAAATATGAACTTTAAAAAGCATTTGATGTTGAAAAGTGAATCATTCAAATTAAAAAGAGAAAATAGTATTCAGCTGCGGGTCAGCTTAAAAATATTTAGTTTCCCTTCCATTTCATAGCCACATGGAAATGTAAATATTGCAACGAGGACTATATCACATGCTAGCTTCCTATTGAGGAAACTTGATTTTCTGCTGAATTTAACGGATAATTAATTACTTGCAATGCGTGAACCTTCCATCTGACAAAATTGTGTATACTATATCTGTGTTAGTTTGATTTTGCCTGGCTGCAGCTAAATCTTACTCCAAATAAGAAAAAAAAATAAAAGAAAAGAAAACTAAAAGAAAAATGTATTTTATCTTAAATGATTTTTTTAAACAAAATTAACTATGGTCATGTTTAATTTGAATTTCATTGAATAATGAGAAAGGAATATACCCTCGAGCTATAATATTGGATAATGGAACATATGCAAAATTATTCATTTAGCCTATAGACATTTTGTTTGTTTTTTTTCTTCAAATTATCTCTTTATTAGTTCTAAAACTGTAATTCTAAATATCTAAATACTGCTTTTGGAATTTTCTAATGAATATTTACAGGATGAAGATTGTTCTATCAATGAAAGGTGTGAACTTAGAAGATGTGTAATGAGAAATACATGTAAGCATTATGTTTGATAAAAATACGTATACTGAACTACTTTTCTCGTCAATTAAACATAATTAACATGTTTTAACTTTTCAACTTTAAATTATATATTTTTTCAGCTCCAATGTGTGAAACAGTAGGTGGACATTTCATAAACAGGAATCAAATATAGCAGGGATATTGCCTTTAAAATATTTAAAGAGTTATTAAATTTATGATTCTCTAACATTAAACCTCAAAGTATTGATTAACTGAAAATGAAAAAAAAATCTTACTACTTGTATTATGGTAGTCAGAAATATTGGGAAGACAGGGCATTTTGTTTAACTTTTAATTGGCTCACTAGCGACATTAATTCATAATTTGAATGTTTGATGCTTTACATCATACCTCAAGCCAAACATGTTATTATGCAACAACATAAAAGATTCATTGGAACCTTTAATACAAATCCCTAACCATTGATAAAAAAGACTCTCGAAGAGTTTAAGTTTTTTGAACAGGATTAGAGATCGTTAAATTCATTCTTACTCTTTTAAATGTGCGCACGCACTATTCGATTTTCCATTTGATTTTGAAATTTGATTTTTTGACCACTTGAGTTACCAGTTAAGTCTGAAATTTGATTGAGAATCTGATAACGACAAATAAATGCAGTCATTTTCTTTTGAAGTCTCGATATAATACTCAACACTACCATCGATGTCTTTTTTTTAGAATAACGATTGTTCAATCAACGAACAATGTCGGTTTGGAAGATGTGTTATCGGTAGTGAGTATGATTTGTAATTTAATATTATTTAATATTATTGTAATTTACACTTTTAGATCATTCAAGTTTCAAAAATTTATCCGTTTTGATTTTTTCAGCTCAAGGTTGTCAAAACGTAGGTACACAAGTAATTTACAATAGTACAAATGATAAAAAATTGAAACATTGCTTTATTTTTACAATAAAATAAATCGAGAGATTCCAAGAATAATAGTTTTTTAAACACTGTGTACACAAAGGTAAATATCTTATACTAATGAAATACATATTGTTAAAATTATCATAGGATTTTGAGTGTCCGAATGGTTGGTGTATCGGAGGAACTACTTGTGTAGGTACGGTTTTTGTTTCATTTCCCCCATAATAAAACTGTATTCAGCCTGTCTATGTCGAAGATATAGGTTTGCATTTGGGCCTAAATTCAATCCAATATTTTCCTATTGAGATGTATCCATTTCAGTCTCATAAATGCATATATAATAGGATCCATAATTTGGTATCTAGCTACACTATGATTGATATATGCCAAAAAGGTAAATCAAAGACTTGTTTTTGTATGGTTGATCGGGTAAAGATAATACAATACTTACATCTACCGAGTATAATTCCCTGTATTTCTTACGGAAAAGTATAGTTAATTCTTAGCCCTTTTAGAAAATGACTGAAATATACACACCCCGTTTATAGATTGGTCGAAACCTACAGCGACCTAAAAAAAACCGGACTGAACACAATTTTCATGATTATGTCAAACTGAAACTCTAAGAGGAGATGAGTTGGCTGTTTCTTTTAGCAAACGTACTAATGTACATTAACAGTAATTTGGTGAAATTTACCTATTACGATCAGTTCATTTTTTTTAAAGTTACGTGAGCTAGGTATATTTTTTGCAATGTTGTCACCTCATAATCCGCATGAAGCACCAAAAAGACTTTAGAAAGCAAAACGCAGCATTTTTAAAAGAAGCAATAAGGACGCTACATGTGAACATAGTGTGTATGTGAATGAGGCTCTTTGGTCAGCAAGTAAAAAAAAGTTTTGGAGAACTTTAATTTATCGATGATCAACTTTCTTCTACAGAATCTAGCAAACAAAGTTTTCCCAAAAATATTTTATGCAGAGAAATAGTTAAGGTAATAAAGACAAAACTCAAACTTTATCACCCTGAGCCTAGCAGACTTATAAAAGTGTTGACTGTTGAACCATGCTGCAAAATCGATTTCTTATTAAAAAAAAAAAACAAAAAAACAAAACACCATATACTCCCTTCTCTTCCACAAAAATTTCCGAAATATTAAATATTTCTTTATTTATTTTTAGGAGGAGATACGTGTAGAACTGTAAGTATAAAACTGTGTTTTGTTTATATCAGAAACTGCTTATCTGAATCTATTATTTTAAATCATGTATGGCAAAAAAATTAGAGAAATGTTTAAAAGTCGATTTGAATGAAATGTACTTGTTCGCGTTTTTTTTTCTTGTTTAAGTTCTATTAACTTGTCATTTTATGTTTCTCGGAAAGAGAGTCGAATGAATAATATCATATAGTCAGGATCTCAATTAGTAGTTTTCATTGACATTAAATTATAAATTAAAATGATTGACAGTTTATTTGTTATTATATGTTTCATTTCTACGTATTATTTCCCCTTCGACATTTATTGTACTCTTTGTAATATCATCTATACTATATCGACGAGTATTCATTATTTTGGTTGAAAATATTTCGTTTATATTTCAGAATGACCAATGTAGCTTTATTGAAAGGTGTGAATTTGGAAGATGTGTAATCGACGGTAATAAGGGATATTTGTTAGAATTACTTTCATTTACATTTCTTAATTTAACTATAACATTCAAATATTTAGACATTTATGTAGAGTCTAATTTGTATTCTTTTTTTTCAGGTCAAAACTGTCGAAGTGTAAGTTGACAGCAATTTAAACACGTATATTAACTGCAGTCATAAGCTACTAACACTATGTTAGATGTTTAGACTTTCAACTATACACTATCTAGATTGTGTGTTAGAAAATAACTTACGACATGCGACCAAATTTATAAATAACTATAAATCTCGAACAAATTAACGCTTCAATCTAATGATTATTAACCATAAGTATACATGTAGCTATAGAAATATAAATAGATATTTTTGTAAAAATGTTGCTCCCCGTTAATCCTTCCTTTATAATAAATATGTGAATTACTTTACGTAAGTTCTTTATTTAAGAGAGAGCCCTCGGTGTCAGTACTGTTGTATTTTTTGGCTTTTAAAAATAACCATTTGTTAATTAATAAATTTGCTTTGGTATTTGCACGCATACACACGAGTTTTTAAATAAATATTGATTTTTAAACCTTAGGAACTTTATATCTTAAAGTACGAGAGTTGTAAAAAATACTGTAATGTTTTGAAAATTTCTTATTACTTCAGAAAGTGTTTGAAAAATACAATATATTAATTCACTAGTCATTTATTAAAATGATTCTACAATACAGGTAGAGCACATATAAAGAAAATCAAAACATGAAATTGTGGTAATAACGAACAGTATTCAAAATCAAAAGTCCAAAGGAAAATTCAAACCAGGAGCAGAAAAAACACAAACCTCTAAAAATTAGAAATAGGATCAGGCGCAATTGAGGAGTTAACATTCTCTGCTGACTGGTCACACCCGCCCTGTGCTCTTTGTCGTATTCGGAGAAAAGGAAAAAATCCGTATACAATTTGGTAAATAATAATTGCCTAACCATAATTATAAAAAAACGTCAGTCAGAATTCGACCTACGTAAGATTTTATTTGCCAACAAGGTCTTTGTATCGACCACAGAACTTGCCAAATGAACATCCCAATCGAGACTGTTGATAATCTTGTTTTATAAACCTGTTTGTCATCAGTAAGAATTGACCATACATATATAGCATGCCTTTGCATAACGAATCATCTAAGAGAGACACTTTATCCCTTCATAACTGGCATTGTAAAAAATGAACAAATTATTGTACTTCACATAAGAATATGATAAATTTCATTATTTTTGTCTGAAAGCTAATAAAATATGTTTAAAATATAATTATTTCTTCCTCAGAATAACATTATCATTATTTGTCAGATACCAAAGCATAATTTCTTTAAAAGCAATGAATATACCATTTTATTATAGGTTTCTGACTGTCCCTTCAACAATGCATGTCGACGTGGAAAATGTATTGGAGACGTTGTTATGAGTAGGTTTTTGTAGCATGCAAGGACGAACGTTTGCTGTTTGGTTATCCGTCACTCTTTTAATATTTACCTGTTTAATTTAAATGTTCATGCTTGGACACTTTTATTTTAGTTCCAGAGTGCCGCAGAGTACGTACATACTTAATATTTTGATTAACATAGTCAATATTATAGAAGAAATAAAAAAATATATAAAAAAGTATTTGCATCGAATGAAACACCAATTATTATTGAAAGGCTTTCTAAATTAATAAAGACTTATTCATATCTATTTAAATTCAGGATTTTGAGTGCCTTAGAGGCCGTTGTCAGCGAGGAAGATGCACGGGTGAAATATGTTTTTTTCAATTTTCGTCCAACACATTAATGATCAAAGTTTCTTCTATCCAAACTATATAGAAATTAAATCTTAATCCTAATACATTTTTTCTCTATCATTTTCTTTCGTATATTGTATAATATCTTTATTGCTACTTATAAATATTCTGATTTTTTTGTATCATATGTTGCTTTCAATGATCTCTTAAACACCGTTTGTATGCAGGCGTAAAATTTTAATACTTCCATTATGCGTTATATGATAAAAACATCGAATGATGTGCTTTTGTTTACCTGTATAATAAATTGAAATAATTGTTATTAATTTTCAGGTGGTGAATGCACGTTTGTAAGTATAAATATATGAAATACAACGTACAGAAACTTCTCTGGATAACTACAAAAATAGCATGTTGGCATTACTCTGCCAAAATGTGGTATTTATTTTGATGTCTGAAGTCTCAATGGATTTATCTGACATCTTGTAGGTGCAGCGACAAGTCTGTTAGTTATAAGTTTGATATATAGTTTTAAGATTACTATCACTTTTTAAGTTTGATACTGTATATGATATTAAATTTTAAGGGTGGCATTTATAAGAAATCTGTTTACGAGTACGAAAAACCTGTATTAACTGTATTAAACAAAATGCATAATACATAATAGCAAGAAATTTGCTTCAATTACAAATACATTGTAAAGTAAGACCTTCAATGCATTACAAAATTAAAAAAACAATAATATTGTAAATTTTGTAAAAGCTAAACTGATGTGTATAGATATGTAATAGTATAGTGTATATACTATAACAGTTTGATATTAGATCAACGAGGTTTAAAATTTAAATCATACTCTGAAGAAAACTGAAGCTTCCACTACATGATCTTCAGGCTAGCAACTATATAAAATATCGCACAGCTCTTAGCTTTTAAAACATTCATGTTTTGCATTGCCAAAAATTATATGAACATTTTATTTGAAAGCTACATGTATTATTGAGATTTTTTATTTAACAATGAAACGTGATATAGAATTTATATTTTAATCACTGGACAACAGAAAGATGAAGAAGCATTTTTAAAATATCAATTCGCAACACCGATTTCAAGGGATCAAAGAGAGAGAGAGAGAGAGAGAGAGAGAGAGAGAGAGAGAGAGAGAGAGAGAGAGAGAGAGAGAGATGTCTTCAATGTTTTAATATTCTGTCAATTAAAATTAAATTCAAATTAATATTGAGGCTAAAATTGTAAGACAATAAATGGAATAAGATTAAAATGAAACTGAAAATTGCTGTCAGTAAAAAAAATATGCATTATTGGGTGTTCAACTTTACAAAAGTTTTTATCATAGATATTAATTTAAAAACCCTAGTCAAGAACAATATCTTTTGATATTATGTGGAATTTGAATAGTTACATTAAATAGCAATACATTTGTGTCATATGACACATATTTTCGTTTTAGGATTTACAGTGTTCACGCAACCAGCGTTGTCGACTCGGACAATGTGTGCCAAATGACATAAACCGTAAGAATGACAATTTTTTTTTATATGTGCATCCATACAGTTAACTGATTCATTTCACGTATTTTTTGATAATTTTGTTGTTTTGTCTTGTCTTTTAGCTCCAAGGTGTCAAAGCGTACGTAGTCAGTCAATTAAAGTTTAATTGCAAGATAAAAAACTTTCTATAAAGAGTTTTAATTTTGAGTCACTAAAGTTTTAAAAAAATGCTAGAAAAATATTTTTAAATCACAGGATTTTGAGTGCCCTAATGGCAAAAATAAAGTTAGGTATCCTTCAAAAAAGCATTAGTGATGTATACTCTAATCTTGTGAAAGTGTTGTAAAAGCAAAGCAATGTCTAAACATGTAATAGTTTCACGTATGTACTATACTAAAAGCTAGATATTAGAACAGGAATGAACGAGGTTTGAAATTTGATATGCAAATATATGACATAAATGCTCCGAAGAAATTCGAGGCTTCCATTGCATGAATTTCAAGCTAGCAACTATGAAAAATAATCGTGTTTTTTAACACAGTAGCTCTTGGCTTTCAAAGGTAACATGTTTTATGAAACACAATAGAATTATTTTATTTGACAATGAAACGTAAAAGAGAATTTATATTTTAATAAATGGACAGCAGAGACAGAATAAGGCAATTGTGCGAACGTGACAAATTATTAATACATTTTAAACAAAAATATCGGTTCTGGCTGCCTACATTTTCAGTAGGAATTTCAGCTTTTATCATTTAGAATATGCCATATTAGGCGTTTAACTTTACCAACATTTCTATTTTGAATATTATTGCCAAGTCAAGAGCAATAATTTTGAATGTTATGTAGAATCGAAATAGTCACAATGAACAGCAATACACTTATGTTATATGAGATTATTTTTGTTCTAGGACTTACAGTGTTCACGCAACCAGCGTTGTCGACTCGGACAATGTGTGCCAAATGATATTAACCGTAAGAATACAAGTTTTTATATGTGCATCCAAACAGATAAACGATTTATTTCACATATTTTCCGGAAATTTTTGTCGTTTCATACTTCTTTTCAGCTCCAAGGTGTCGAAGAGTACGTAGCAAATTGAGCAATTAAAATTTAATCGCAAGATATAAATTTTTCTACCATGAGAAGAAAGATTGCAATTTCTAATAACTTACACTTAAATAGAATTGCAGGTAATTCAAACATTTTTATATAACAGGACTATGAGTGCCCTAATGGCAGATGCCTGCAGGGAACATGTATAGGTAAAGTATTTTTTTTTTAAAATTTGACTGTATCTAAATTATTATTACTGCTTTTCATCTATCTTTGCGGGTTTAGGACACTATGTAAATGAGTGTTAATCCTAAACCACTTGAGCCAAAACATCTACAAAGTTTTTCCAATCAAAATTTGTCTGCTGGTTGTAGATTTTTGGCTTTGCTGATGGCCAATCTTACATAACTTAGACTTATCGCGCCGCTAATGATACGTTATACAGGATCTGTAAAGATTGTCAGAAAATAACACAAACTGCACAAAACTTTTATGAGATAATTTTGTGTTGTTCTTTTGTAATTCTGTTTTATGAAATCCTTGCTTTATTTATTTCTGGAAAGAAGAAAGGAAAATGGTATCATTTTATTTTGCAAGGCTACGCAATTTATGACGTCGAGAATGTATATTTTTATCGCAGATGTAAAACCTCATCATTTTCATTAACACATACATTTCTTCCAGAAAAAGAAAATTGTCATTGAACATGCACCAAGATACATATTTTATGCATTTCTGTGTTTAAAAAAACATATATTTTACATACAAAATTTTGTTGAGTTAAACATTTCCTCTAACTTTTCTCACTGATGTGTGAATTTTTTTTCAGAATATTTCATTTAAAATATTGTTTTTGTCGTCTCTCGGTCATTTATTTATTCCATATAAAATATTTCCTACGCCCCCCCCCCCAAAAAAAAAAACAACAAAACACACACACACACCCACCCACCCACACATTAAACAAAACAGAAACGCATATTTTAAACTATCATTTAAGATTTTGGCATTGGTGATTTCTTTGGCGTATTGATAAGACCTCCGGGTTGACCAAATATGTAGTGTTATTAGGCTGTCAAGGAGCAGATTAACTAGATTAACATCCATTAAAACAATAGAAGGTTAAAAAGGATTTTTAATCTAGATCAATGGTCACCTACTCCATTTATTTAGTTGAGATAATGAGGAAATCGCAAAGATAGGGGGAATTATGTTCCATATAGTAATGGAGCTTATCAAAGGAAACGCCTTGGCTTTAAACTTGTCAACAATTGAAGCAGTGTTTAACATATATATATATATATATATATATATATATATATATATATATATATATATATATATATATATATATATATGTCTTTGGTTACACTGTAAATGTTACCGTTGTGTTATTTATGCACGGGTATTTATTCTTTTATGGTTTTTTCTTTATACAAGAAAAGTGCCGCTCTATAAACTATTCACATCACAGTTTACTGAGATAATCGTTTAAACTCGTGATTTTTAAAATATCACAAAGAACAATAAGGTCATTACAATTAAAGAAATTGATTGCGTTGAATATTTTTTCTGGCAAGTGTTTATTTTTCCAGTCAATCCCACACCAACCGCCTGTAACCAGTATCTTGGGGTAAGTTTTCAATCTATCAAATCGGAATGTTCATGTTGATCCCTAGACCATATTCACAAGCCGCCAGGTAAGGTCTTAATGTATTATATATTTCAAACAAAGATCATGCACACTACATTTCATGTATTTATATCGCTGATTTACTAGTATACTTCTGAAGCACAATGTTTTTACTTCTCCATCCATCTCCCATGATTTCGATTACTAAATAGACTAGCACAATTTAACAAGTTACATTCAACCTAAATGTAAACACACCCCGTGTACAAGTTACTCCGTTCTTGAATTAATATAAACAACATCAAATGTATGTGCAATATATTAAATAACAAAGATCATAAAACGTCTGTCAAAATGGAACGAATACACTACATCAATGTACATGCACACCATATCTTTGTTCCAATGGCTAACTTTTTTCTTCTTCATTTAACCCCTTGATAAAACATACTATCTTACAGCATTAAAGTATAAAGGCAGTCTATTTATGTTTATAATCTAGTTCGTTTGAAACCTTACATATACCTCTATGTAATTATTTTATATGTTCTATCTTTGGACACTACTATGATTATTTTATCTTTGAAGTATTTTTCTTTTTTTCAACAAAGCTACATTGCAACAGAGGATATAGATGTGTGAATAGGCAGTGCATTCCAAATGGTACGATAAAATGATTGTTTTCCTGTGCTTAAATGCAATAGAAAGAACAACGATAAAGCCAAGAAAGAATTAGTTTTACAGAAAATAGCTTTGACATTTAAGATCTTTGAAATTTAACTTTCAATACTCCTCTAATTTAAGGAATATATCTTGAAGTAATGGCGAGGCGTACTATTTTAAGTTTATTTTTACAACACTATTTTCGCTAATTAGATAGTATCAATTTCTTCTGACAATACTACTATGTTAAAATAAAGATATTATTAAATCATAATGTACGTTATTTTTCTTTATTGAAGATGAATCTGATTGCGGACCACAGGTAATTAAAAGTTAAATCAATCTCTTTGAGAAGCAGAGGTAAAAAGTATCAACAATTGTAAAAAAAAAAAAAAACCCAAATATTAAAGCAAATTTTGATACAGTATGTAGCAAACTTTTTAAAGACAGATTTTTCTATGAGACATTGTATCATCAAAAGATTAGATTTATATTTTATTAATATTATTATTTTTTTATATAGTTGACGTTTGGATAATCCCGTGTTAAACTTTCTTCTTTTGAGGGTCAATTAAAAGATGCTGTTTGTTATATATTTTTCAAATAAAGTCTTGGCTAACAGATTGATAAATGCACCAACACTTATAAGTTAAGTTTCAGTCCAATTAATGGAACGGTACTTTTTACTCGTTTTTAAAACAACATGTCTGTTCATCACGAAGCACGGTAACGTCAAGGTGACGCATGCACAGTTTGTAGGAATGTCCCATTTTATATCATGCTTAATATCTTAGGCCTTTAACCTCAGTCTGGTCTACTGTACTGGCTTTGTGCAACATCGTTTTTGCTCACATTTGTACTGGAATCATAAATTAGTAGTAAAAAGTTTTCATTATTACCGTACATGGTTTACAATGACGGAAACCCGGGACGCCAGATAAGGTTACTTATTGACTAGATCAAATAAAAACAGATATTCTATTTTCTTTCGGAGTGCTTGATATCCAAAATACAATTACTACTTTCCCCACATAACGTAATATATATATATATATATATATATATATATATATATATATATATATATATATATATATATATATATATATATATATATATATATATTGATACGAATGTGCAAATATTTTTGACTGATTATTTTCATCACTGAGCACGTTAATAGGTTTTTTAGGTTATTTCCTGCATTGGCTATATGTTGAGTCTAAATGAGTTTAAATGTATTTTATAAGCTAAACGCATTAATTTAACAAAAGCTTACTTTTAAATGACTTTGAATAGGGTATAAGGGTCTATCATTTATACTCAAATGTCAGTTATTTAATTTAACGGCACTTTCTTATTTAGAGACCCTGTCAACTCGGCTACATCTGTCGTTTGGGACTGTGTGTGAGAGGTATGATTTTTCAGAAAGTATGTTTAAAATCATTTGAAGCTTGTTTTCTATCTGCAATTCAAGGGTAGGAATATTATAAACCATACAAATTATTTAGATTTTCATGTTATATATCGTTTGTTTAGTAATAACGGAATGTTTTCCCTTTTCCAGATGTAACATTACAACCACGAACCTGCCAATATGTAAGAGTTTTTGCATTACTTAGACGTTAATTTTTAAAATTAAGTTGTTTTGCAATAATAAATAAATTGTATTCCTTTTACAGAGCAACCAGTGTCCTCTCTTACAACGATGTGTCAGAGGGCGCTGTGTACAAAGTTAGTAATTTTGTCCAGTTTAAAACAGATATACTATTATGTGTTTATTTACATTGTAAGGGTTTTAAATACTACATTGTATATATTACTGATACTAGCCACGAAATAGCGAATGAAAAAACTATTAATATTATATTTGACCTTTTAATAAGCATAACATAATAATAGTGTGAACTTTTTATAATTCCAGCAGCTGGCTAGAAATAACGAGTCAACCGAACGGAAGACAATTAAAAAAAGAAAGACATCAACGTATTCTTTACAATAGATAGAAAAAAACGTTAAATGGAATTTAAAACTTAATAAATTTTGTTCATACGTTACTAGCATTGTATTGTTCATAGTAATTAAGAAATAAACAGCAATTTAAAAAGTTAACTGGGATACGAACTTGGTTGGTCACGTGAAGCCCACTAAGTGTGATTCCCTCTATTTTTTACGAAAATTGATTGTAATTCACAGCTGTACAGAAACAGACAGGACTGAAATTTATTCGATCTAGTTGTAAACATGCAGATTATCGATCAATCTTCAGCAACCTAAACTAGATGCTGTCATTAGACCCGCACCAAGTGTTTGCCCTTAAATAACACTGTTTTGTACCAGTGGTTAAAATGAAGGCCAAATGCAAGATATTTAAAAATTATAATTTTCATAACTGAAGGATGAGATCCCTTCTCATATGATAATACACATGGGCAGCACTTTATGTGCAATTTGGGGTTGAACTGTTTGCAGTGAATTTTCAGTTAATTAATAATCTTAACATTTCATGTCATAGAAAGTATAATGGTCTATATAATTATTAAAAACAAAATTGAAAATTAAATCATGCCCCCTCTCCGTGGCGATTGACAGTTTTAGATTTGCTTCCGTGTGCCTACATGTACATCATCGTGTGCACAGATTTAAAGAAAGGATTGGAGTGAGGGGTCCAACCAACCCCCCCCCCCCTCCCATGAAAATTCATTTATATCAACAGTAAAATTACCAAAAGCACACCTTTGACCCCAATGCTCTTACAGACATGTAAACGCTCTAACCCATTGCGCTTCAATGTTAGGTAACATTATTTGGGGGGTAAATATTTAATTAATATTTAATATACTTTATTGTTTATCTCAATAGGAAGTATACATCACAATATGCAGGTGTCCTGCACCACATTAACGCTGTTATTTACCTAATAAAATAGTGCAAGTGGATTTGAAGAATAGGTCATAAAAATACATGCAGGTTACATATAACTGATCTTTGTCTGAAGTTACGTACACAACACAGGTCTGCAGGTTTCATTAGCGGGTACTAGTTTTACCCAGGTCTTCGGTTAGATGGGTTCCCGTGTATACATGCATGTATGTGTTTTCCACATGCAGAAAATGATTAGTTAAGATCAGCTATATAGGTAAGCATAATACATGTAGTAGCAGTAGCACAATATAATGAGATGCCAGCATACATAAGTTCTTCTTTCACTTTCTAAATGTGATCTCCCTTTGACAGCAGACTGTATCATTATCTTTAAATATTTAAATAAGCTTATCATCGTTACCTATCCTATCGCATTTGTAAAGTTTCTGTCATTTTAATTGCAAAAGTTATTTTTTCATCTGTCAGACTTGCACTATTGAGTGACCCTACATTGACCCTGTATAAACAATTTTGTGTATTACATGTAAGTAAGTGTAGACTTTTATCATTTTTATATGAGTTATAATAGGAAGGAAGGAGTGTTTCTTTCTCAATGCATTATAATGCATCAAATACAATGTAGGCCATGGCCTTATGGGACTGTTCTGACCCCACAAAACAGGAAAATACAAAATATCTTCTAATGTCATTATGAGGCATGAAATGGTGTAAAGTACATTAATGACCCCCCCCCCCCCCCAGGTGTTGTCTTTAAACCCCCCCCCCCCCCCGCCTTTATGAAATAGGAAATGATGATACACTGTATATTTTGTTAACTTCTGAGATCTGAGATCCTCATCCCTAAACCATATAATTTATTCTTGCTCTTTGTGTCATTGTGCGTAAAATTGTATATAGGTTATGCCCCCTTGGAGACACTCTGACATTCTAGAACTAGAAATTATAAAGTATTTTATCTTATTCATATGCAGTGTTTGATCCATGTGGGTAATTCCTAGCCTAATGATAACACGGGGGGGGGGGGGGTGTGAATGTGGAGTATAAACATTTATAGTTTGAATCATTTATTGTTATTAATTTTAACTTGTCAACGAATACTAGTTATTGATCCCAAGGTAGAAATATGATCTCTGATGATATCTCAATAGATCATATGTCAATTATACAAGATGTAATTTAATTTTTTTTAAGAATAATATTTTTTACCAGTTTATAAAAGTTTTTAGACACCCAAATTATATTTTGATTTTAATTGATCATTCGACAATTAAGGGGGAGGGGGAGAACAGTTTATTATACCCGCACTTTCTGAAGAAAGATCGGGTATATTGTTGTTACCCTGTTCCGTCCGTCCGTCCGTCCGTCTGTCCGTCCGTCCGTCCGTCCGTCGGTCACGTTTTACTTTCTCAAACTGCTCGTACATCTTATAAACCAGCAAACTCAACTCTTGGAGTTTGATTTGGGGTATCATGTTGTTTTGTAAAAAGGTTTTAAAAATTCTCTGGTAGTCCTGGGGGTCAAATAATTGGTAAAAAATGACGTTTTTTCACAAAAACCCTTCTTCCTCGAACTCCTCCTACATTTTCAACAGTAGACAAGTCCTCTTGGAATATGTTTAGGGTATCCTAAAGATGCGCAATAAGGTTCAGGAATTTTCAATTTTGTCCTGGGGGTCATTTAATGGCTGAGAAATGACAGTTTTTTTTTGTTTTTTTTTTTAACAAAAAAACTGGTTTCAAAAACGTCATTTTTTTTTTTGCAGTAGATCTTCTAGAATATGATTTGGGGTGTCATACTGAAGTGTGATCAGGTTCCAGATTTTTTTTTTAAAAAGGGGATCAGTGGGCAACAAAAAATGACGTTTTTTTGCAAAAAAAGTATGGTTCCCAGAACTCCTCTTACAACTTTTGGAGTATCTACGTCATCTCTTAGGATATAATGTAGGCTGTCCTATAGATGTGCAATAAGGTTTTAAAAAGTTAAAATTCATCCAGGGAGTCAAAAAGCACGGAAAATTGACGTTTATCACTAAAAAAAGATAGATCCAAGAGCTCCTCTTATGATTTAATGGATAGACACTTCATAGCTTGGGATATGATAGGGACTGTTCTAAAGATGTGCAGTAAGGTTTTAAAAATTTAAATTTCATCCAGGGATTCAAAAAGTAGCAGAAAATTGACGTTTATCACTTCAAAAAAACATAGACCCTAGAACTCCTTTCATGATTTTATGGATAGACACATCATATCTTGGGATATGATAGGAACTGTTCAATAGATGTACATTACAGTTTTGAAAAATTAAATTTAACCCTGAGGCCCATTACCTACATACCTTTTGATGACCTTTAAGGATCAAGAATATATATGGTTAAGGGTGGGGATCTCAACCATTTTCGAGATATTCATGCACTTCCTGTTCGAGGGGGTCATGACCACCCCCGGGTCCCATGACCTACATACTGTTTGATGCCCCTTGACACAAGAAACAAAAATATATATGGTTTAAGGGTGGGGATCTCAATTGTTTTGAAGATATTCAGGGACTTGCTGTTTGAGGGGGTCGGGACCATCCACAGGGCCCATGACCTACATAACATTTGATGCCCCTTGACATCAAAAACATGAATATATATGGTTTAGGGGTCATGATTATACCAGTTTCTTAGATATATGGTAATTTCAAATTCCTTGGGGTGGGGATAACCCCAGGGGTCAGATCTAATAAACCCTATTTATTGCCAGTAACAGTCAATATATGATTATGAAAACCCTATATTATTATCTTTGTCCGTTTTCAAGTTACCAAGTTATCAAGAGTCTACGATTCTTCCTACAAGGTTTAATGTTAGACCCCCCCCCCCTTTGCCCCCTTGCGCCCCCCCCCCCCGAAAAGTGGTTGTCTAACCTCAAATGAGTTAAATCAAACCAGGGTGCGCAACAAGATATGCAGGCCTATCATATCCTAGAGTTTTGTACAATTCTGTTCAGCCATCTCTGAGAAACAAGTTCTGAGCGGGAATGAAGAAAAAGAAGAAGACGATAAATAATGATACATTTATTTAGAACCGTACAGAAACAATAAGTCTCCAAATTTCATTCGGGAGATTTATAATAAAGATTAAATAGAGATAGGGTCATCAAACATAAATAATTTAAAGATAATTGACAATTTCTGATTCTAAGGGGGTCAGAATGATCCCTTAGGGTTATGACTTACATGCCATAATGATCTGATGCGACATGACCAAAGGAGGAATAATATCTTTGGATTAAGGTGGGGATCTCAATGGTTTTTATGATATTTGTTAATTTCAGGAAGAGCACTTGGGATCATGACCTACATACCATCTGAAATATCTTGAACAAAGAAACAATAATATAATATGTACATGATATATGATTCAATTTAAGAACCCAGATATGGATCAATCATCTATGTTTTGTAATACTCCCTATATGATTACGCCCATGAGAAAAGGGTCCTTATGACAATTTTTTTCACATTTTGAGATTTTCATAGAATTTGACAGTAAACATGTTGACAATTTCAAAAAATGCAATTTTAGATCCTTCTGCAACTTTAAAAATATATTTTTATGCAATTATATCAACAAGTTTGTTTACTAGAGTGCAGCATTCGGCAGCGTAACGTCAGTGACGTCATAATGATATGCGGCAAAACAAGTGTTGCAAAGTTTTATTAATCATGGTCATGTAATTAATTTTAATCATGTTATTTTCATTATCAGTAATAGATCACAAATATATGACAACACACTGGTACACAAAAATTATATACATCAATAAAAACCACAAATACATCAATCATATTTTCAAGGAATTTAAAATTTCAGCAGAACAAAATTTCATAATTTAACAAAAGTTCTGGCGTCGAATAACCTAAAAGATAATGTTACACCAGTCACTCTTCCAGATCTGTAGGAGTTGGGCACACTTCCTACTGATGAAGTGGCCTGACGTAAGGGCGGACATTCCTGTAGAGGTACGTCTGGCGAACTCTGGATAGTCCAGGTGGCGTGATCAATATTGGTCTCGCATGAGGATCTGAGATGGGACTCTTCATGATGGATACTCTGGTCTCCCCTGAATCAACGCTCTTCTTAAGAAAGACATACCCAGGGTCTTGGCAAGAAAACCGAAAGTGATGGTACTTTCTTATGTTTCTGACGGCCTTGAAGTTGGTAGAGAGAAAGCTCTTCCAATCCCGCCATTCCCAAGTCGCTCCACCGTCCTCTTGCTTGTATGGGATGGCAACATTGCTGGAGGCTGATTTTTGCACCACGTCCATCAACTGATTAAAAGAGTCCACATCACTTCAGCGGAAAAGTTTTCTTATGTGGCCAAATCCTCCATCAACAAGACATCTAGACAAATATTCATAATCATTATGCCAGTGTGATACATGTAAATGTAAACAGAAATCAAAATAATATCTACACTGAAACAAATTCAATACCTTGTGTGTCCTGGAATCTGCATTTTTAGTGAGATTCTTTCGTGAAAGCCCATTAGAACTCTCCAGCACAGATACGCCAACATATAATGATTTTTGTTTTGACCTGGACAAAAAGGAAAAGAATTTTTTTAAATAAAAACTGTTAAAGTTTTACGACGAGGTAAATATCATAATAATAAACGTGAATTTAAATTTAAATTAAAAAATTACTAAAAAAAAAATAATATCAATGACAATAATGAAAATATATACCACTGCAGTTATCTGCATGTAAACAACATGACTTTTCCCCAAATCCATATTCGTTGAATGTGTAGTCCAACATGCTAATAACCGCGTTTGCGCCATTGGTCAAAGTCCCATCTTGGCCTAAATTAAAATACTATAACATATTACACATATACAGTTTCTGCAAAAACAGGTAAAAAAAAATGTGTAAATAGAAAATAAATAAGAATTAACAAATTTTTCAATTTAACAGATTTAAAGATACACTGCGTCATTTTTATTTACACGTTTTGGTAAAAAAAAAGATATTATTTACCGATTGTTTGATTTTCGTCAACCAAAAAGTTCAACTGCATAGACGCACTATCAATGCGGACCCCAAAGAGCTGGACTCTGCGAAGCATGACAAAGTATGTCGGTCCCATTTGTCTGGCGTGGTGCGGTAGCTGGAAGTGTTGGGCGAAATCGAAGGTGTAGTGCACGTTCTGAAGCTGCCCGCCTTGCCACTGCCCCATTTCTTCGACTGCTTCTTGTATGCACTCCCTGTAATGTTGTCGTTCTTTCCTAGCTGCTTCAATGTGGTGCTGGAAAGCTCTTACGGATGGTAGTTTCTCATCTTCTGTCCTAGCATCCATGATCTTCTTACGCAGGCACTCACACTTCTGACACACATCATCACGGGGAGTGCTGATCCGGATGTGTGGAATGCATTTTAGCCAGACATCTTCAAATGATGAAATTTTCATAGCACGGGTGCTGGACTACTCACAGGACTTCACATACCTTTGATGTATTGCTTTCTTGGTATCTGATGCTGGCAGGTACACAGGGGGAATTCCATTGCTGCCTCTGGGTGCCTCGGGCTGTTGGATGCCGAACTCTTCTGCATAATTCTTTATAAATTTCACAGCATTTTCAATCTCCTCAAATTTCAATGCATGAGCTGGCTTTTTCCTCTTGTTTCCGTGTTCTCTAGGACAAACTCCATTTATGTTCACATGAGTCACAATACTTGACAGTACTTTGTCTGACACATCATATATTGCCAAAAATGCGTCTCTGCATATGCTCTCTCCTTTGAAGTTATATGTATAGCGCACACGTTTTCGCTTGGTGTTTCTCCGTGTTGTTTGTCCAAAACAACCAGTTTGTAGAGTGCCCATGATGAACAACTCCTTCTCTACCTTGGTCATTTCTCTCATATTAAATATATGTTCCTTAATCTCATTATCTGAAAATATTCCAAAGCAGTTCTTGGTACATGCGCATCTATTCATAAACGAACCATCAGAAGCGACACACAATGTATCCAAACATTCGTCTGTTTCTAGATCTACAGCTGAATTATGTTCATTCTGTGTCTCCACAAACTCGGACATTCGGAGAGGGATCGTTGCGTCATGGTCAACATCATCATTTTCATGGTCACTTTCAGAATGATGATCATCAACATGTCGAGTCACAATCAAGCGCCCAAAATGTTCTTCAATTAGTCTGTCTAATTCCTATTAAAAAAATAACTTACTTAAAAACAAAAAAAGTTCCCTCCTGCAATCTCTCTCTCTCTCTCTCTCTCATGAATGTAAATTTTGTAGTACATTAAATTATAGTATGGATATTGTACATGTTTAAAATATATGTATAGTGTATTTTAAAATTGTACAATATCTATCTATCTATCTATCTATCTATCTATCTATCTATCTATCTATCTATCTATCTATCTATCTATCTATCTATCTATCTATCTATCTATCTATCTATCTATCTATCTATCTATCTTCTTCTCTTTGAATATAAAATAATTGTCATGCACATAAATAGAACAAAAGAAAATATAATCTTGGTATAAACAAAGACAAACTATTTGAATTTCTAAGATTTGTCAACAAACTTTTGCACAGAAGCAAAAATGCTTTTTTTTAATATGTAAAGGTAGGTTGTCGTTGCCATATAAAAGTTTCTTAGTATCAATATTGACTAAATTTAGCTCATAAATAATTGATCAAACATGTTGTTTTTTCTCTTGAGTAGTTTTTACAAGAAAAAAAAGAAATTATAGACATCTTCTGTTTTACCACATAAACACTACTAACTATTTATAATAATACTGCGTTTACAAAGATAATAACTTAATACACAGTTGTGTCTCAGCTTTGTATCAATTATGTTGGTACATCGTTTACCAAAAGAAAAATAAATAGGGGGTCTATCTATCTATCTATCTATCTATCTATCTATCTATCTATCTATCTATCTATCTATCTATCTATCTATCTATCTATCTATCTATCTATCCATCCATCCATCCATCCATCCATCCATCCATCCATGCATTTATCCATCTACAATTCTATCCATTCGTCCGTCTGTTGGTTTTTTTTTTCAAGTATCTATTTTCGACGTTTATTTTTCCTTTTGATAGAATTATTTGGATTTGTTTATTTTTTTATAAGTAGATTAAATTAATACAATTATTTTGTGTCCAACTTCATTTTGATTCGGTTTTTTAATCAAAATCATTATTATTTTTTTTAAATTGTGTAAAATATACATTTCAATTTTTTTAAAATATCTAATTAAATTATTTTAAATAATTAAAATCATATAAAGATAAATAAACAGAAGACTTCTAAATTAGACTTTGTGTCGTGTTAATTTTGATTGAATAAAGAATTAAAAAAAAAAATAACTGTTTAAAAATTAAATTGATAGTCATTTTTAAATTGATACAGTTTTCCCGTCCTGAGCCCCAAGTTAATGCATGACTGAGTTATCTCTCTTGTATTCACTCGAAGAAAGAAACACATACGTGTTTTGATTTGAACATATTTTATTGTATACATATATATAAAATACATATACAAATGGTTTTGACACAAGTTCTGACAACTTACTAGGTCTTTACCATTAAATAGAAAAATTATACAAAACTTACAACTGTTATTTCATGATATAGAATTATTATTACGATAAATGAAAATACACATACGTGTATCGTAGTACTGATAGATTTCACTACTTTTTCTAAATATTAGAATCGTTTATGTAAAACTATAGATTAACTAAATACAGTTTATTATACTTTCTTGCAAAATATGTCTCGCTACTAATTACATGTAGCCGACAACAATATGTCGGATGTTCGTCTGTCACAAATCGGCGGATCATTATTAATTGATGTAAATATAAAAAAAAGGTTTGATTTCATACTGAATTCTTTGAAATAAATGTGTACACATTTTCTACACCTCAAACTGATCCACGGTACAGAATGAAAGCAGTTATACAGAGCTTGCTCTCATAATTTGACTACAAATGTACATGTATTCTTGAATCCGCTCCTCGTAAGTTTGTTTATCGTCGCCATGGTTGTGTAGTATTTAAACCGAAACAAAATCCGAAAAACAAAAATCGATAAATAAATAAAATATAAGAGAAGATACAGACAATGTTTCATATTTTTACCACAACTTTATTCTTTATTCAAAATAGCCTAGCATAAACATTTTTATTCGTTCATTTATAGTATAACGTTACATGTGGCCGGAATACGCCGCTATAATGATCAAACATCCAACGTTTATGACGTCGTTTCTCTGTTTTGTAAAAAATGATATAAGGACCCTTTTCTCATGGGCGCAATCATATATATACATGTATTAGTTTGTGTTTTGTTCTATACTATTCATGTTCATGACTGTAGTATGGCTTAGTTATATTTTAAATTACATTAAAAAACTGTCAAATATATGACTTGGAACCCCCACCCCCAAACAAACTCAAATATATACTGTTCTCCCCCCCCCCCCCTTAATTGTCGAATGATCTATTAAAATCAAAATATAATTTGGGTGTCTTAAAACTTTTATAAACTGGTAAAAAATGTTATTCTTAAAACAAATTATATTACACCTTGCATAATTGACAAATGATCTATTGAGATATGATCAGAGGTCATATTTTTACCTTGGGATCAATAACTAGTATTCAGTGACAAGTTAAAATTAATAACAATAAATGATTCAAATTATAAATGTTTATACTCCACATTCACCCCCCCCCCCCCCAATCTAACCTGGTTCATAAGATTCAGTCTTCTTAAAACATTCTTACATGTGTACAGTACCAAACTTTAAATCATTTCTTGATTGCCTTTTCTCTCCTGATGCACATTAACATTTTTGAAATTGCTTAATTCAATTTTTAAGATTTATGAACAAAATGTTATATGCATGTGTATTCGCATATTTGGGGCAGTTGTAAAGCCGTGTTATCATTAGGCTAGGAATTACCCACATGGATCAAACACTATATATGAATAAGATAAAATACTTTATTATTTCTAGTTCTAGAATGTCAGAGTGTCTCCAAGGGGGCATAATCTATATACAATTTTACGCACAATGACACAAAGAGCAAGAATAAATTATATGGTTTAGGGATGAGGATCTCAGATCTCAGAAGTTAACAAAATATACAGTGTATCATCATTTCCTATTTCATGAAGGCGGGTGTGTGTGTTAAAGACAACACCTGGGGGTCATTAATGTACTTTACACAATATGATGCATCATAATGACATTACAAGATATTTTGTATTTTCCTGTTTCGTGGGGTCAAAACAGTCCCATAAGGTAAGGTCATGACCTACCCTAAGGGTACATTGTATTTGATGCATTATAATACATTAAGAAAGAAATACTCCTTCCTTCCTATTATAACTCATATAAAAATGATAAGTGTCCACACTTACTTACATGTAATACACAAATTTTATACAAAATTATTTATACAGGGTCAATATGGGGTCAACTCAATAGTGCAAGTCTGACATTTAAATGAAAAAAAATAACGTTTGCAATTAAAATGACAGAAACTTTACAAATGCGGTAGGATAAGTTACGATGATAAGCTTATTTAAATATTAAAAGATGATGATACAGTATGCTGTCAAAGGGAGATCACATTTAGAAAGTGAAAGTAGAACTTATGTATCTGGCATCTCATTATAATGTGCTACTGCTACTACATGTATTATGCTTACCTACATTGGTCAACATCATAATGATAATCCAATTAAAACACAATAATGAATTCCTTTAGCTGATCTTAACTAATCCTTTTCTGCATATGGAAAACACATAGATTACATGTATGTATGCACGTGAATCGGCCATCTAATCGAAGAGCTGGGTAAAACTAGCTAGCTAGTACCCGCTAATGAGACCTGCAGACCTGTGTTGTGTACGTAACTTCAGACAAAGATCAGTAATTTATAACATGCATGTATTTTTATGACCTATTCTTCAAATCCACCTGCACTATTTTATTAGGTAAATAACAGCGTTAATGTGGTGCAGGACACTTGCATTTTGTGATGTATACTTCCTATTGAGATAAACAATAAAGAATATCAAATATTAATTAAATATTTACCCCCAAAATAATGTTACCTAACATTGAAGCGCAGTGGATAAGAGCGTTTACATGTCTGTAAGAGCATTGGGGTCAAAGGTGTATTTTTGGTAATTTTACTATTGATATAAATGAATTTTCATGGGAGGGGGGGGGGGGTTGGTTGGAACCCTCACTCCCACCCCTTCTCTAAATCTGTGCACACGATGATGTACATGTAGGCACACAGAAGCAAATCTAAAACCGGCAACCGCCATGGGGAGGGGGCATAATTTAATTTTTAATTTTGTTTGTAATAATTATATAGACCATTATACTTTCTGTGACATGAAATGTTAAGATTATTGATTAACTGAAAATTCACTGCAAACAATTCAACCCCAAATTGCACATAAAGTGCTGCTCATATTATTATATGGGAAGGGATCTCATCCTTCAGTTATGAAAATTATAATTTTTAAATGTATTACCGGAACTTGCATGTGGCCTTCATTTTTTAATTAAACTGGTACAAAACAGTGTTATTTAGGGGCAAACACTTGGTGCGGGTATTACTGTCTAATGACAGCATCTAGTATTTGAGTTTGTTTGGGGTGGGGGTTCCAAGTCATATATTTGACAATTTTTTAATGTAATTTAGAAGACTAAGCCATACTACAGTCATGAACATGAAAAGTATAGAACAAAACACAAACTAATACATGTATATATACATAGAAAGTATTACAAAACATAGATGATTGATCTATACATGCATCTGCGTTCTTAATTTGAATCATATATCATGTACATATTATATTATTGTTTCTTTGTTCAAGGTATTTCAGATGATATGTAGGTCATGATCCCACGTGCTCTTCCTGAAATTATCAAATATCATAAAAACCATTGAGACCCCCACTTTAATCCAAAGATATTATTCATCCTTAGGTCATGGCGCATCAGATTATTATGGCATGTAAGTCATGACCCTGAGGGGTCATCCTGACCCCTTTAAAATCAGAAATTGTCAATTATCTTTAAATTATTGATGTTTGATGATCCTATCTCTATTTAATCTTTATTAAGTCTTCCGAATGAAATTTGGAGACTTATTGTTTTTGTACGTTTCTTAATACATGTATTATTATTCTTCGTCTTCTTCTTTCCCGCTCTGAACTTGTTTCTCAGAGATAGCTGAACAGAACTGTACAAAATTCTAAGATATGATAGGCCTGTATATCTAGTTGCGCATCCTGGTTTGATTTTTCTCATTTTGGGTTTGACAACCACTTTTTCGGGGGGGGGGGGCAAGGGGGCAAAAGGGTGTGGGGTCTAACATTGAACATTGTGAAAAGAATCGTAGACTCTATTGTAAATGGTAACTTGAAAACGGACAAAGATAATGATATAGGGTTTTCATGATCATATATTGACTGTTACTGGCAATAAATAGGGTTTATTAGATCTTACCCATGGGGCCATCCCCACCCTCATCCCCTGAATTTGAAATTACCATATATCTCAGAAAATGTTATAATCATGACCCCTAATCCATATATATTCATGTTTCTGATGTCAAGGGGCTTCAAATGTTATGTAGGTCATGGGCCCTGTGGGTGGTCCTGACACCCTTAAACATCAAGTCCCTTAATATCTTCAAAACAGTTAAGATCCCCACCCTTAAACCATATATATTCTTGTTCCTTGTGTCAAGGGGCATCAAACGGTATGTAGGTCATGGGCCCCGGGGGTGGTCATTACCCCCCTCCAACAGGAAATGCACGAATATCTCGAAAACGGTTGAGATCTCCACCCCTTAACCATATATATTCTTAATCCTTAAAGGGCATCAAAAGGTATGTAGGTAATGGGCCTCAGGGTTAAATTTAATTTTTTAAAACCGTAATGCACATCTATAGAACAGTCCCTATCATATCCCAAGATATGATGTGTCTATCCATTAAATCATAAGAGGAGCTCTTGGATCTATGTTTTTTTTTTTTGTTTTTTTTTATAGATAAACGTCAATTTTCTGCTACTATTTGACTCCTTGGATGAAATTTTAATTTTTAAAACCTAATTGCACATCTATAGAACAACCCCAATTATATCCCAAGAGATTACGTAGCTACTCCAAAAGTTGTAAGAGGAGTTCTGGGAACCACACTTTTTTTTTGCAAAAAACGTCATTTTTTGTTGCCCACTGCTTCCCTTAATAAAAACACATCAATGTGACACCCCCAGTTATATTCTAGAAGATCATTTGGCTAGTGCCAAAATAAAGTGATGTTTTTAAAACCAGGTTTTTTTTGTAAAAAATCGTCATTTTTTCAGCCATTAAATGACCCCGACAACAAATTTGAAAATTCCGAAACCTTATTGCGCATCTATAAGATACCCTAAAACATATTCAAAGAGATGAGTTGTCTACTGTTGTTAATGTAGGAGGAGTTCGAGGAAGAAGGTTTTCTGTGAAAAACGTCATTTTTACCAATTATTTGACCCCCAGGACTACCAGAGATTTTTTTAAACCTTTTTACAAAACAACATGATACCCCAAATCAAACTACAAGAGTTAAGTTTGTTGGTTTATAAGATGTAAGAGCAGTTTGAGAAAGTGACATTGAATAGATACAAAGCATTAAGTTTTCATTCACAATTTTCATAGATATTCCAGTCCGAATTTCCTCCATCAGTTTTCAAATTACTACCCATTTTTGATTTAATCAAACAAAAAACTGAATAATGATAATGCTAACACGTTAATAGTATTAAACTAAGTATATTGACCTTTCCCTTCTGGCATAAAATTTATGTGAGGCCAATGATCAAAATTTTGAGATATGGTGTCTTTTTACTTTTTTAAGCATTTTTCAATATTTTTGTAGTGTTTGCCATGCTATTATCTGAAAGAAAAATAAGAAATAGCCGACAGAAAAATTTACAAATTATGTTGACTAACAAATAAAATCTTAATTTAAATATTAAAGTACTACCAAAATATTTCAGTGAAAAACAAAATCTGAAAAATTTAGTCCAAATTTCCTTTGTTTCGCTAAAAGTCAAACTTTGTCAGAGCCTAATTCCACAATTTAGTAAAAATATCGATTTTTATGTTAATAATAATTCACTTCATTAATACTTTTTCTATTTATAACAAATTATACCCATGAAATTGAACTTTTTCACAATCAGGATTTGATAACTCAAACCCTGAGTAAACAACGTCCTAAAGTGAAAACCTTTTTTTTTTAATTTCCTAAGGGCAGTGGACAAAGCTAACGAGCATAGGAATTGTTGTTTAACTAAGATTAGAATCATTTCTCCCATTAAAGAGTCGTCGGTGTGAGAGTGATATGATTCCTTGATTGTGTTAATTGAATGTTTCAGTAAAAGATGCGCGAGGTGTGAAAGAGACAGTTTGAGTTTCCCAAACGTCAAAGAATTTATTAAGTCTTTTGACTCTGGACAGTTCCTAGTAACAAAACTAGTGTGAATAGTACGAGTGTCTATTGAGAGAGAGCGAGGGCATTTCCATTATTTCTGTTCTTAATTAAGGCTTGCTACGAAATACAGCACTGCAAATCTATTTTTGTGTTTCTTTTAGTATTACAATAAAGTTAGGTTATGAGACTAGGATGTTAATAACTCGAGAAAACAAAGCAAATATCGATCATCTCGTTCTTGCACACATATAAAAGTTGTACCGACAAACATTGAAGGGTTCCAAAACAAGTACTGTGAAATCATTAGAATTTGTGGTGGCTCAAATTTCGTGGTATTCTTGGGTAGCCCTCGCCCACGAATTTACATCCTCAACGAAAACTAAGTATAAAAGATTTAGTTTACCTATTCAAACTGAAAACTGACGCATCCACTAAATTCCATCCCCACGAATAAGCAAAAAACCCACAATCCACGAAAATTGGCCCCCACGAAATTAAATGATACAGCAGTATTCCTTGCAAAGGAATGTTATGCGTGTAATATCAAAGGTCAGGATCATGCAATGATTTGATTCAATGATGAGAACATAACATGCTAAAATAGAATAAATTGGACACTTTTGATCATTTCCAAAATAGAAAAGGAATGAATAGATTTTAGGAGGCAAGTATTTTTGACTGAAATTCTTACCCATCTAAAGAAATACATGATTTAAAATATTATGTTATTGTATAAATGTTTAAATCCATTATTGTATAAATGTTTTAATCCACGGCAAATTCATCAACAGTTTTTTTAGCAATGTGATTACATGTAATTAAAGATTTACTAAAAGTTGTCCTGTACACTAAACGAAGTCGTGCAAGGTGCAATTTGTGCGCAAATAGTAAAATTTTGCCGGATGCCTCACGCTCGCACTATGATCACTTTCAGACTCTCGTCATAACAAGCACAAATATAGCTCTTTGTTGTTGCAGTACAATAATTAATAACATAGGTAGCCTTAACGAAGATCTCGTTGGACAACCCTCCTTATAAGTACCAGACCATGCCACATATGCTTGAATTTTAGTTAATGTGTCTTTCTTGACTTTTTAATGAAAGTGAGGAATCTATTTTTCCTTCCCAAGATAATTGCTCTTATATGGATTACGTTAAACATCTACCGTCTATCGGTCGAAAAGCGGCAGACAGGCGGACAACGTCATGCTTCGTCAGTAAGTTAGAGGAATAGCTACATGTTACAGATGAATATTCAGAAATTAAGGAACTATTTATTGATTATGCAATCGGCCGATCGTAAAATTCAAAATGTAGCTTAACGTTCGATGATCGAGCGACGATTTATCTCTAATAAATATTCAATCTTTTGAATATATCGGTATTCCTAGAAATTAATGTGACTGCTACGCGTCGTCCGAAGCTAGTGTCGGGCGATCACATTTTTTTCAGCCGACGATACGAGAAATAATGATCACCCGACCAACGGCTTAAATGTGACATGAACATTGCTGAATTTACAAATTTACGTACATTTACAGGACATTTTGCAATGTACCTTTCCAAACAAACGCGCTAAACAAAATACACAACCAACTGTTATACGTTTACAGAAATATTGTAAGGCAGATACATTGAAAATTTAATTAACTACATTGTTCGACATATTTTACATCAAGTTCAAACAATAATATTGTACTTGTTCGATATTTCAACAACTACAAAGACCATGCATAGTAACCAACTAAGTTTATAAGTCATAATATTAATCTGAGGAACGTGATGTATTTTCCATAATTATTGTTTTTATCACTTTTTCTTTAAAACGTTGACATTATTTAGCTTCTTAGACCTTATCATCTAGCGAAGATGACACTTTATATATTTACAAAGGTTTTAGGAAAGACCAAAACACCGTTCCCGACTGATTAACAATTATTAAAAATGTTTTTCACCTTATACAAAAATGGCGAGAGGTGAGACTTTGGTAGCTCTCATACGAACCTATCGTTTCACACTTCTGAAAAAAAAACCTGCATAGAAAACAAATTAAAGAAAAAGTAAAAATTTAAAAATACTTGCAATGAATTCAAAGATTAACATAGTCTTTTACAACTTATTTATTTTACATCAGAATTGCAAGCAAAGTGTTAGACATTACCTAAAAATTGAAAGTCAGGTGCGTATATCAGGTACAAGTAAAGCTAATTAAACAGTGATGGGCCTCTGCATTTCTACTGTGAGTTCACTCAAAATATAGGACATGTAGATGGCTTTTGATATCAAAAAGGTTACACAGGACACAGCGTCTTTCTCTGAAAAAAAAAAAGATTAATGAAGATACGCAGAAATATCAAAGATGTGTAAATTCCCAATGACTTTTTAGACTTGTTCATCCATTATTCTGATGTTACGGAATAGAAGTTGATAATGATATATTCGTTTGTTTGCGTCAGTATTCTGCGTAATAGTCTATTTTTTAAGTTGTTCAAACGTTAAGGGGTAGTCATGCTTAAGATTTAAACTTCTTTGATATTTCCGGATAAACTACAACAGGCTATAGTCATAATGGAGGAATTGTGTCTACCAACTGATCACATTTGGGAATTTATCCTCTTGTGTAGTCAGCATGAATCAGTATTAAAATTAACTATTTATATCATTTATTTAGGTGTTTTAGCAATGGTACTTGTAATCAATTTCTGTAACGATATAAAGATAACCCAATGTGTTCTTACAAGCCACGGATAAAGTAAGGGTTCTGAGATCACTTATCACGTGGTACCAATTATGATGGTTTCATGTTTTCACAGTACATGTACATCATGCTCAAAAGTAGAAATATATTTGGTTGTTTACTTTAACTTAACGAGTGTGAACCACCAAAGAAAATACTTTATTGTTTATATAAATTTTTACTTTCTTTTTCATATTTGTTTCTGAAATTGTTGAAAAATAATTTTATAAAGGAGCAAGGTCATGATTTGCACAAATAGTTTTAAGATTTCATATTTAAAAACAAATGATT
Source organism: Magallana gigas (assembly GCF_963853765.1). Taxonomy (NCBI): domain Eukaryota; kingdom Metazoa; phylum Mollusca; class Bivalvia; order Ostreida; family Ostreidae; genus Magallana; species Magallana gigas. The sequence goes on along the minus strand of NC_088854.1, from coordinate 5,611,529 downwards.
GTATACAGTGCTAAACTTACTATATTTCAACCAAAGCTTAAATGACAGCTGTTGAGCTACAAACGTGATACAACAAGTCTTTGTTATGTAAACAGCTCAAACCAAGTTTTTGATTACATCCCTTATATATTGGAAAAGGTTTCTTTTAAATCAAATGTTTTAAACCAGTTATTATATTTTGAACACATCTAAATAATTTATAGTACTTGCCAAATGCCATATTTTCAAATATGGTATTGTCTAGCCAACAACATTCATTGCGCGAACCTTGTTTACATAACACAGAATTGCAAGCTCTGTATCTCGTTTAAATTGTTAAACTAGCATTAGAATTTTGATTAACTATTAGAAATACCATAGCAAATTTTGAAACCGATTACAAAAACGCGGAGATATAACATTTGTAAAAATTTTAGGTTAAATCGTGACCATATAAGTGTTTATTTCGGTCGTTATTTTCATTGCTTTTATATTACCAATACCAAATTTTCAATTTGATTTTCAACAGGATAAGCTTGATGTCACAAAACACATCTTGTTTCAGTTCTATTTATACAGTATCTTTCTAAAAAATTTGAATAAATCTTAATGAGAGCTACCGTATATATTTGGTGTTAACTGGGTAGAATTTAAAACTTACACATGTACACATTTTTATTTCATTGCTCCTTCAAATGAAAGCTATACCGCATAGATAAATCACGTTTTCATTGGCTTCAATAAAACCATCCATACACTGAAAACACAAATTCTGAGTCGCATATTCTACAGAATATACTGAAGTCGATATCAATTTTCTCTGGCTTTGATTTTCAAAAATATTTAGATTTTTTTAAAAAGTGAAATTATTAAAAAAAACAAACGTTTTTTTTTCATAGTTGAAAAAAACCCCAATGAAATCGCAGGTATATCGCTCAAGCATCGTAAGGTGATGCAAATGCACATTACTTAGGTTTAAAGGAAAATCCAATTTGTTAATTATGTTGATAAAGTGATGTTAGCTGCTTACTTGTAAACACAGTCATATATCAATGTGCTAAATTTGGTGCACCATTAAACTATAAAATCGTTTAAACTTGTTTACAATTTAGTTTAGGAAGAGGAAAGACATTGTAAAGGTAATAAATGTTTGGTTCATTTTTAATTTGATTTACTTTCGAATATGGATAGGTACTGTACAAGGATGACAATACTTGCTCTGAACGATTGTTACTATTAACAAATCAAAAAATGTAATCCTTTAAAATATAAAAAAGTGCTTGTATTAAAAAAATCACCACAACTTGATTTTGTATCTTTCGAAACATTACTATATCTAGTCAATTGTGATTTAAAGCAGTAAAGGCCATGGGAAGTCGATCGTAGGGTAAATAAGTCAGTAGATTTATATTATTACTTACATGTATCATGCATGCACGTGCCCAGCGTGCATTTTAACGTTGAAACAGCGTTTTTCAACGTCAGCCAGCAACATTGAATCAACGCTGAAACATAGTTGCATGTGAAAGTTGAAGCAAAGTTCAATTTCAAAATTTAACGTTGATTCAGCGTAGAAATTTTGTTGAAATAAAGCTTTAAATATGTGGTAAAAATAAGTCAAAAATAAGTGATTTTTTAAATAAAATGTTGCATAAAAGCATATACATGTACTTTTATTAGTTTGTGCATCTTTATGTGTTTTTACACTTAATTCAAAATAATAGTATATACAAATATTTTTTTAAAAAGTCGCCCTTCATTTAAACCTTAGTAGTATACATTTTTTTCCTAAACAGCTTAATTGTTTATCAAGTCCTTGTTGAAATGTTGAAATTGGCTTATAAAAATGATAATACGGCTATCCTATGACCACAAAGAAAAAAAAAACACGGCCAAAAAAGTAGACATGCTTGTTTTTCGTGTTTTCCAAAAGATTGTAGAATTAATAACAGTAGGTTCATCATTAACATTTTGCAGACTGCTCTAATTATTACTCCCAAAATAGTCCAACGGAAAATATAAAGTAGTCATAATAATCTAAAAGTTATAAATCCGGCATTTTACTGAACATGAAATCCGTGTAGTGACTGCACGAGGTGTATCTAAGAACTGGCTTTCTTTGTTCGCCACTAACGTCTTTAGTGGTCAAGCTGACATAGAGCATTCTTGTAAATTACATAATTCCCAAGATCAGCAGTGTTTGCAGTAGTGATGGGATTTTGCATTCCCTTATCACTGACCTAGTTATTGCAATTAGCAAATTGCTCTACAGCTAAATCTAAAATTTCTTGTATTCAATTGTTTTTTAATGGAATGTGAAATGTTTATTTTTTTTTGTATTTCAATTTTAAAAAATGAAAATTTGAGAATACTACGAAATAAATAATTTTATTTGGAATCAACAAATGCAAAAAAAGAATACTTTAAAAAACATCATGTTCAATGCTTCAACATTTGAACAAATATAGAAAATATAAGTAAAACCCCAATAAAAAATCCAAAGAAGCTGTTTTTGAAAAGTTGAAAATGTGTGTACACTTCATCTTTTGAAAAGTTGTTTCAACGTTGAAAAGTGGTTGATGCCTTCAACTTTGAAAAAAGTTGAGTCTTCAAGGTAAAATCAACGTTGATGTATGGTTTTGGTTTCAACGACGAAATCTCAACGTTGATTAAACTTTTAAATATTGATCAACGCTGCAACTTTATTTCAACCATTCCCCAACGGAGAAACAACGTTGCCTACCTACTGAGTCATTGCCCTGTTTGTGCAGCTTGCATTTTATTGGGAGTTGATTTTAATCAACTCTCCTATGCAGTTACTCTGGCAAACCGAAAGTGAAACAGTGTTTGGTCCTAAGCACAAATCATCACCGCTGACAAGACGTAGATCTTGAAAATAATAGATAAATTTGGTGTATTGTATGCTGTATCATTGTTTTTCAAAAAAAAAGTATCTATAAATACCTTGAAAATATTCAGATTTTATATAGTACGAACAATTCAATTGTTTTTTGTAGTTGCATGTATTCCTTCGTTAGAGTTTAATAAAGTCTCGTTCAACCAGACTCTCGGCTGTCTCCGTAAATCTCCGACAAGCAGAGAGTCTTTCTTGGTAGTTGGAAATTAACGGAGACAGCCGAGCGTCTGGTTGAACGAGACTAGAGTTCAAGATTGCTTGGATCCAGACGTGTACAATTTTTGGAAACATTTCGATTACTGATACACAGTTTGATGGAATTAATTCTATCTTTAAATATTACACAACATGATTCATATGGGGTTTTCTCGAAATTCTTGTCGAAAAAGTTCGAGAATTCATATTATAAAAATTTGCATAATATATCGTTGATTTAAAATTAATAATAATCAATAAAATCCACTCCCGATAGTACTTCAGGACTTTGATTGATAATTAATGATACTAATCATTGTTGAGAAGCGTTACAATGATAATTATTGTACCTATTCTCAAGTCTTTCGGGTACAATAAAATGTTATGTTATAATTTCGAAGAGTTGATATAAAATATTTTTTTATATATTTGTTTGATATATTTGCACTCACTTGCAGTATATGACGTCAGAAGTGACGTGATTCTATGATTCAATCAAAATTAGTCGAAAATTGACATTTTTCTTATCTTTTTACGAATGGAAAATAAAGAGCGCACGCTTGAACCAGGACAAATGTTTTGTCACTTATTAGACTTGGCTAGATACATCTCTGATTAAAATATTTTGTTGATTCAAGCATGCGCACTATGTTTCCTGAAACAGAAAAACTGCTTAAAACAAGCTTTTTAATGCTAAAATGCAAAAATGGCGGGAAAAGGTTGTCTTTACAATGCCGTATTTCTAAATTGTAGACACTTGAATTAAGATGAACATGTTTAAACATCACGTATATATCTGTACAAAGAAAAGAAAAAATTACAGTAAAATAATGATATTCCTCTTAGGGGGCCATTTTAGGCCCATACCATATATAGTCCTTTCTTGAAATCCTTTTAAACCATCTCTTAAAGAACTCAGAAATTTAAAAATTTTGAAACTTTAATTTCAGTTCAGTTTTGTAAGTAGTATACATATGCTAAACAAATAAAACTGAGAGGACAACGTTCAAGATGTCTTTATTACAGATGTATAACTTAAAAACCACGCACCGCTTTGGAACTTTTACAGGTCGTACACGATCCTCTTAATTTTTCTAAAGGGGAATAGTTTAAAATTTGAAAAAGCGATTTCAAAATAAGTTATCTTACAGTAAGCTTTTGCAATTTCCAGTCGGCTGTTTTTTTTTCTGAACTTTTATGTAAAATTGAATTCTTAGAAGAAATAATACACCAAAATTTCTTATCGTTATGTGTTACTATTCATTACGTATGATTTTAGCCAAAATTTGTTTAATATTTGACAAAATGTATCTATTTTGTCAGATGTTTTACAGTTTGAGGCGCATCAGAGTGTGCTGTTTAAGGTTCATACCTTACTTAAAACATTATGTCTTTTCATTCGGTATCGGTATGCTTCATTGCATTCACCTGGTACTATCAAATAAGGTAACATTAATCATTTGTTCAAAATAGATCACTTTGATTTTGGGTACGTAAATAAACTAAATATTGAATGAAGGTGGGTCTGTAAATTTCAATTCTCAAATGATAAATTTTTGCGAGATTGGAAAGAACAAGTGGGTGCGTTTTTTTCTCTCCTATTGTGTTTCTTTGAGTTTGTGTTCCCCCATTCATCTGCATCAGTCCAGTATGTCACTAACTAACTAACTTAGTAACTAACTTATTGGACAGCTACACATGTAACATATTTGAGGGTTGCAGAGCATTATGAGATTTGGTCTCGGTTTAACTAAAGATGACGTCACAAAAATGTTTTAATGTATTATTAAGAAACACATCCACATATAGCTATTCATTTTATTAATATGGAAACTGATGCTTATATATTTTTTTTCCTAGCATCACCATGCTGTTGCTGTCTCTTGGTATCATATTTGCCATAGGAGAATGTGGACATGCACAGAGTCTACGTGGCTGTCTCATAGTGAGTAGTTTACCATTTGTATGGTTATTTCTCAATAGTATAAAGTCATCATATGCATCATGCATATGATCAATAAGTTACGGTAGAATTGTTAAGGTTTTCAAACTTTCTCATCGTTAGAAAATGAAACAAAAAATATCCTGGAGCTATTTTTAGCAGAATGATTTCAATAAAACAAACTAAAAACAAATGTTAAGAAAGGAATCTTTGTTGAATTGTCAAACCTTAATAAGGGACAGAGTTTACGAAATCTATTTGAAACTGTGATATCATTTAATTCAATACCACACCAAAGTGCTTAAAAATCAGATCAGTCAACGTGTGTGTCTCATCTTTGCGTCTTAAAAAGGAAATGCATGATACCAATTAAAACATCAACCACAGCCAAATTGTTTTGTTTTCATATGACCATTTGTAGAAAACTTGTTTTTGAATTACATTTATACATTACAAAACGGATTCACATACCTAGTGTATCTTACTGAATTTTTTAAACACTCCTTACCAAAATATAAACCCTCTGGCGAACAGATGCCGCAAAGAACTATATATGATAAGAGTTAAATTTGGCCCCCATAATTCGCCATTTTTTAAGTGTTTCGGGTACAATAAAATGTTAACTAATTTTATAGAAGAGTCGATATAAAATATAGTTTTCATCTATTTATTTGATTTATTTGCACACACTTGCAGTATATGACGTCAGAAGTGACGCCATTTCTATAATTCAATCAATATCAGCCAAAAATTGACATTTTTCTTATCTATTTACGAATGGAAAATATAGAGCGCATGCTTGAACAAGGAAAATCTTTTTGTCACTTATTAGTCTTGGCTAGATACATCTCTGATTAAAATATTTTATTTGTTCAAGAATGCGCTCTATGTTTTGGGAAGGAAAAACTGCTTGAAAACAAGCTGTTTTATGCTAAAAATGCAAAAATGGCGGGAAAAGGTTGTCTTTACAATGTCATATTTCTAAATTGTGGGCACTTAAACCATAATGAATATTATGTAGACACATCACATACATATCTGTACTAAGAAAACAGAATGATAGTAAAATTTGCAGCAAGTTCGGAGTTCGTATGCAAATTAGCTTCCAGAAAACTGTTTTCGGCAAATTTGCCGCAAGCTTAGTTAAACATAACAACTCTAAGATATAACAACATATAAGAAAAACAATTAATAAACACTAATAATCATTTAATAATGAGTTACTAATACATGTACTATGCCTTTCAATTAATTTACAAATAACTTCTACTGGTGATTAACAAAGATATTTAACTTAAACAGTTGCAGCAAACTTATAGATAAAGGACACAAGTTAAAATTATAAACTATAAAATTTTACACATTTTATAGCGAAGCGAGCTCTAAGAACCAGTGTACACGGGAAAAAGAACGAGCTAAACCTACAATTCATCAAACAAAATTTTTTGTCTACGTCCCATAATGCTCTTTAATGTTTTCACCCGTGGTGCTATGCCAAAAATAGCCGACTTTTAACTCGTAATTTACGGTGACTTAAAGTTTGAAGACACGTTTTGAGTACCGCATATGCTTTGGCGAGACTCAAAAGATTTGTTACATGCTTCCATACCTTCGTATAGAGTCAAGAAACGTAAAGAAAGACGAACAAAGTCATGGATGACGTCACAGTGCACTCGCGCTATATTTCCCGCGATAAATTTAGAGGTGGATCAAACATCTGTAATGAGTGTACTGGCTATTTCAGTATAGACTGCGATACCTGCCTCATTGACATATGATTTGTTTTTAATCTTTTTTTAATATATATATATGTATATATATATAGAGAGAGAGAGAGAGAGAGAGAGAGAGAGAGAGAGAGAGAGAGAGAGAGGATATCTATATTGTGTGATTTTATATTTGCTTTATCCAACGAGTTGAAATGGTGTACATATTCGCGAGGCTTGCCGAGCGAATATAACCATTTCAACGAGTTGGATAAAGCAAATATAAAATCACACAATTATAGATGTTCTATTTATCTCATACAATTTGATTTATATTATGAAGCTTTTGAGACAGTCCCTTGTGTGACCCAAATTGGTTTTTTTTCCAAAGATTAAAAACGATGATGCAACGTTGTGTTATGCGGCTATTGTGACCTTCTGCAATACAATTTAGTACGTCATTCCTGAGATAAATCTAACTGTTTTAATGTAAAGTTTCACTAAAATAAACCTTAAAATAATTGTTTAGCTCTAGATAATTTTTCTTAGAGCTTATTCACTTGATTAAATGGAAATTCCGATTAGAAGACTTGAATAATCAAGTTTGTTGACATACACAAAGTTGCGAATGCTCGTTAGTTTGAATTGACTCGAACGAGGAACAGTTGTTGATGCATGATGTTTAATAACACAAACACTAAGCTAGCCTTATGATTCGAAATTGAAAATAATGAATAAGGATGCTTACTGGTGGTGGAATAAAAGTATCATGAAACATTATTTCGGTAAGTTCTTGTATATAAACACAACCAGAGCGCTGTTTTCATCGCGTCGTCAGGATGAACTCCTTGATAGTTAACGTAATTTATAGTTTTATAAACTTCACAAAGCAAATTGAAAGTTGGAAGTGGGCTAAATTTATCAAAAATCTTGACAAACAAGAAAAAAGGGTCTTGTGGTTACGGTTATGAATAACTGTGCATAAAAGGTGTGGGGGCAAACCTCATACCCCCCCCCTCGGTTCCGACGCCTGTGCTACGCAGTTATGTGTTTTCCTTCATATTTGTAATTTAAATCTTTGACAAAATCAATTTTATATTAATTTTTGTAGTAGATATAGTTATGTTGAAAGTACTAGCAAATCTTCGAAAATAGGTCACTGAAGCGTTGAATCGAGGGGCTATGTCAAAAGTAGTTCCGACCGGGAGTATTTGATATAGCATCACCCGTGTGATATAGCAAAGGTTTATCACACGGGTAATATACACCACACGTATGAGATTAATAGAATCATTCATTATTACGAGTGTGGGATAGTGAAATTCCACCGAGGGGACAAGATTCACTGTCTAGGACGAGGCTTTGCCGAGTCCTAGACCGTGAATCTTGGCCCCGAGGTGGAATTTCACTATCCCACACGAGTTTATAATGAATGATTATTTTTCTCGCATTATATTAGCTTAAAAAATGATGTTTGACAACTTTCTGTTATGACGTTCAAAAGATTACTTTCGGTTTATCCCTCCGCGTGCTTCAAATAGTGCAAGTTAAATGAAAGCATACGACAGTTTTTTCAATTAAAATATGAAAAATTGTAATTAATTATGCAACACAATTACTTAATGGATAATCTCAATTCACAATTGTGCATTTCCCTACCGTCAGACAACATTTGTTTACGTTTTAAAACGGCGTAGTAATACACAGTGTAAGACAGAAAAATCTCACACTGCTGTCTCACACCGGACAAACCGATCTCACACCGGTGATAATGCGAGAAAAAAAAAAAAAAATATATATATATATATATATATATATATATATATATATATATATATATATATATATATATATATATATATATATATACTAGCAAGAGCAATACTTTACTGTCATATCGATCCATTTTTAAACTAATTGTAAATGCATGTACAGTAGGCAGGTAAGTATATGAGTAGGGAGGAAATAAACAATAGGACATTTTGAACTAAATAAAAAGGAATAAAATGAAAAAATAAACAGGTAAAAAAATGTAGATATTGCATATAGTCAGACCATTAAATTTAAAAGTGGGAAATTACACACCTACAAACAGGTACCGCTCTCTCTCTCTCTCTCTCTCTCTCTCTCTCTCTCTCTCTCTCTCTCTCTCTCTCTCTCTCTCTCTCTCTCTCTCTCTGGGTAGGGGGTTGCGCTGTATGTATCAAAACCATTAAAATTAGTACCTTTGGCATACTTATTGTAGAGCAATACTCTCTCAAAAATTCTTTGACGTTCGTTGATACCTAAATAAAACTATAAGTTGACAATGATGCAAGGTAAAGTATGTGTAATTCTTGCTGCGCTCGCCAGAACGGTAGCACTGTAAAACATATTAAATTTCAAAAAAAAGAACAAAAATGATGAACAAACCATAATGAAATTTGACAATTAGTACTCAACCCATCGGTGATGATCTGTTGCTGCAGATCGATAAAATTTAATGCAGTTTGATCACATCATGCACAGATGGACTTGGACAAAAGTTCACAATGAGCAAAGTTCAAACCATATAGTTCACAATTAAGCCCTGCACGATCACTGGTCATATGACAATTTTTCAAGGCATTCTATAATGGCATTCTTTAAGGCATTCTCGATGTCTCTTTTATGACAGTCTCTTTTGCTCTCCGATTTAATTTCACACATAAAAATATTACACAAATAGCCGAATATCACAATAATGTCCACAATGGAATGGTCAGACTTCAGCACTGTTGTTTATATGCTTTTTTACATAGTCTTACACAAATTCTGTCTTCACTTTATTTTGGTTGCATCATTTGATCATAAAATCAGTGAGTTAGTTGTTTATGCATGGTTTTCTTTAGGTCTGTGTAACCCGGTCACCAGGGCAGACACCTATTAGGAAGATAAATGGATATCATATAAGCACAAGGGTTTTCAAATTTAAAGCACTTTCTAAGAAAAACAAGTTAGCCTATCATATACTTACTCAATCTATTAATCGATATAAAGCTACAAATTTTCACTACTAACTCTGACTATGTGAGTAGAACATGAGTTCTTTTATTTAAGTAATAAAAATGTAAATCATATTAAATGTACTTATACACTATGTAATGATAATTTTCTAAATTTGGCGTTAAATAAATTTTAGATTTCAATAATTTGTTCATAGTACATTACAACGATGTCAATAACGAGCGTTTTGCTTGATTCGACACCCGGCAATGTCATAGGGACGACCTTTAACTGTTAAATTCATTATAAAAGATCACAGTCTTTCGTTTTATATTCCAATTACTGTTTAAACTGCCATTCAACGAATATATTTTCATTACTTCACTTACTTTTTCAAAATCGTGCTCATGATCATGCAGATGGTGCAGTGGCCTTGGGTGTTGAGACTCGATTCATTCACTTACGTCCTCTGTTTAGCCGTGGATTTTCCAAAAGTAAACACTCCATTGACAATGTTTCTTTTACGTTGTGCACAGCCTTTATTCATTTTACCATCTCGGTTATGGCAGACAACATGGCAGCATCGAATGTGAAAATTGGCGGCTAGCTATTGATCGACCAATCAGCACGCGCGTAGCTTAACATTGAAACAAAAGTAAAAGTAGAAACACACACTGAACAGCATACGAAAAATTCTTCAATCTTCATGATTTCATCATCACGCCGTTTAGATACTCAAATCTAAGTTGACTGATATTTGAAGGTAGGAAAAAAGAATATAGCATAACAAAAGAACAGACAGGTTGGTGTTCACGTAACACGTGGGATCTAGTGGGGGGTAGGGGGGTGGGGTGGGGGTCATTTTGCCTTTTATGTAATGAACAGGCGAAACATGCGATTAGAGTTGTTCTTATTTTCGTAATAAAAGAAATTCTAATTGAGACTATCTTAGAATAAAACTCGAAATAAAATTCGAAAATATTAATCAGATTTATTTTTTCTCTATACAAATATTCAAAATTATAAAAGCAATTTATTATAATTGACTGTCTTAAAGTTTTGCTGAATGTGTGTTATTTTTGGTAAAGCTTTTGCAAGCTCAAGAAGTAAAAAAACAGAGAAAAAAGAAATGTCTGTGGTAAACTTCTGGCAACTTTTTAGGAGTTTGCTCAAAGTTTGCCACTACTGGTGAAGAAGCTGCAACATAATTGGGTGTCTGGTAAACTTCTGGCAAAATAAAAGAGGTTTACCAGAAGTTTTCTACTACTGGCAAAAATCGGCAAACAAGTTCGAAAGTTTTCTGGTAAACCAATCAGTTTGCCAAAAATTTGCGGCAAATTTGCAGCAAACAATTCATTTTGGTGAGGGACAGTAGATGTTGTAAAATTTCAACTCCAATAGTGATATTTTCTATTTGATATGGACATGTGTAGCTATGAGAAGTAGGTCCACTCTAATCTATTGAAATAAATGTGAAAAGCGCAAGTGCAAGGTCCACTCTCTATTGAAATAAATGTGAAAAGCGCAAGTGCTAAAGAAGTTTAACAGCAGTATATGGACATGACATCAATTTGGCTAAAAGGAATTGACTGCCATACATCGACTCCAATAACAATTTATACCGAATGTTATTCCACAGATTACTTAATCATATCATGTTTCAGTACTGTACGTGTTACTTTCAGATATTCGGCGTGGACCCTTGTGGTACAGGATATCGGTGTCAAGATGGACAATGTATACCTGATAATGGTAAAGATAGGACATAAATAACAAGACACTTAAAGTATTAAAATAAACTTCCGAAATACAAAGATAATCCCGAAATTTACATAACTGTTTGTTGTCATATTTGATAATTTATTAATTTCACATTCAAATGAAATCCAGAAAAGACATCCATGAGCGACGCTGCAGCCAAAAGCCAAAGCCTAGTGTAATTTATTTCTTCAAATTAAGTGAAAATAAATTTAAACAAGGGGGAACAATTAAAAAATATATATTTTTGTTGTATTCAAGACTGTTCATTTTCAAATATCTTTTGATTGATTAATAATACGTTGTTAAATAAGTTTCTTCAGTAAACTATATTTTACTAACATTATTTTCTAAATTTCAGGTCAGTCGAATTCATGCTTTTGGGTAAGATATTTAAACAGTTTTATTTTTAAAAAGTTTTTATTTACAATGACAGTCAAAAAAAGTGTAAACTATAAATCTGTACATGCATAGATCAATTAGAAATAAATGCAAATGAGTACATTAACGTCAGATAAAAGAGACAGAGCTTAGAGTGAAATTACCAAGATATTTTTATTGTGTGTGACGTAACTTCTTTTTCTAAGAAGAAATAAGTAGACGCATGATTGTGTATTTTGAAATCTATACAGAGCTAATATTACATCATATTAAATTAGCTTAATTTTTGAACATTTAAACACTGAATCCCATACAAAGAAGTACTGCTGGGGGAGGTATTTATTAAATGATTAAGTAGGAAGGAAATCTTGTTAAAAATGCACCATACAGTTTGATAAAATGTTCATGTTTAGATCTTTAAAACAGGATTTAGATTGTTCAAGAAATGAGCGCTGTGTAAACAGAAGATGTGTTACTCGTAAGTGTTACCATTAAATGTATGCATCCCTATATATATATATATATATATATATATATATATATATATATATATATATATATATATATATATATATATATAATGCAAAAATTAAATAGCTGAAGAATTTTGTTAACAACATATTAAATTGTCTGCTTGGATCACAAATTTAGTTACACTAAATTTATTGTGATAAAAATGATATTCATATTCTTAAAGAAATTTACAAAAAGATAAATTTTAAGAAAGAAAAAAAAGATAAAAATGTGCATTATTTGAAGAAATACTTTATTTAAATGGTTTATTCATTACAGGAGGAAGAATGTGCACATCTGTAAGTATATATACATACACCGAGTAGGTTTTCCACTATTTCTTTTGAATTAAATAAACACAATCACGTGAACATAGCAGAAATAAGCGATGAACCCGATAAATCGGATTCTTTTTAGGAGTTTGCTAAAAGTTTGCCACTACTGGTGAAGAAGCTGCAACATAATTGGGTGTCTGGTAAACTTCTGGCAAAATAAAAGAGGTTTACCAGAAGTTTTCTACTACTGGCAAAAATCGGCAAACAAGTTCGAAAGTTTTCTGGTAAACCAATCAGTTTGCCAAAAATTTGCGGCAAATTTGCAGCAAACAATTCATTTTGGTAAGGGACAGTAGATGTTGTAAAATTTCAACTCCAATAGTGATATTTTCTATTTGATATGGACATGTGTAGCTATGAGAAGTAGGTCCACTCTAATCTATTGAAATAAATGTGAAAAGCGCAAGTGCAAGGTCCACTCTCTATTGAAATAAATGTGAAAAGCGCAAGTGCTAAAGAAGTTTAACAGCAGTATATGGACATGACATCAATTTGGCTAAAAGGAATTGACTGCCATACATCGACTCCAATAACAATTTATACCGAATGTTATTCCACAGATTACTTAATCATATCATGTTTCAGTACTGTACGTGTTACTTTCAGATATTCGGCGTGGACCCTTGTGGTACAGGATATCGGTGTCAAGATGGACAATGTATACCTGATAATGGTAAAGATAGGACATAAATAACAAGACACTTAAAGTATTAAAATAAACTTCCGAAATACAAAGATAATCCCGAAATTTACATAACTGTTTGTTGTCATATTTGATAATTTATTAATTTCACATTCAAATGAAATCCAGAAAAGACATCCATGAGCGACGCTGCAGCCAAAAGCCAAAGCCTAGTGTAATTTATTTCTTCAAATTAAGTGAAAATAAATTTAAACAAGGGGGAACAATTAAAAAATATATATTTTTGTTGTATTCAAGACTGTTCATTTTCAAATATCTTTTGATTGATTAATAATACGTTGTTAAATAAGTTTCTTCAGTAAACTATATTTTACTAACATTATTTTCTAAATTTCAGGTCAGTCGAATTCATGCTTTTGGGTAAGATATTTAAACAGTTTTATTTTTAAAAAGTTTTTATTTACAATGACAGTCAAAAAAAGTGTAAACTATAAATCTGTACATGCATAGATCAATTAGAAATAAATGCAAATGAGTACATTAACGTCAGATAAAAGAGACAGAGCTTAGAGTGAAATTACCAAGATATTTTTATTGTGTGTGACGTAACTTCTTTTTCTAAGAAGAAATAAGTAGACGCATGATTGTGTATTTTGAAATCTATACAGAGCTAATATTACATCATATTAAATTAGCTTAATTTTTGAACATTTAAACACTGAATCCCATACAAAGAAGTACTGCTGGGGGAGGTATTTATTAAATGATTAAGTAGGAAGGAAATCTTGTTAAAAATGCACCATACAGTTTGATAAAATGTTCATGTTTAGATCTTTAAAACAGGATTTAGATTGTTCAAGAAATGAGCGCTGTGTAAACAGAAGATGTGTTACTCGTAAGTGTTACCATTAAATGTATGCATCCCTATATATATATATATATATATATATATATATATATATATATATATATATATATATATATAATGCAAAAATTAAATAGCTGAAGAATTTTGTTAACAACATATTAAATTGTCTGCTTGGATCACAAATTTAGTTACACTAAATTTATTGTGATAAAAATGATATTCATATTCTTAAAGAAATTTACAAAAAGATAAATTTTAAGAAAGAAAAAAAAGATAAAAATGTGCATTATTTGAAGAAATACTTTATTTAAATGGTTTATTCATTACAGGAGGAAGAATGTGCACATCTGTAAGTATATATACATACACCGAGTAGGTTTTCCACTATTTCTTTTGAATTAAATAAACACAATCACGTGAACATAGCAGAAATAAGCGATGAACCCGATAAATCGGATTCTTTTTAGGAGTTTGCTAAAAGTTTGCCACTACTGGTGAAGAAGCTGCAACATAATTGGGTGTCTGGTAAACTTCTGGCAAAATAAAAGAGGTTTACCAGAAGTTTTCTACTACTGGCAAAAATCGGCAAACAAGTTCGAAAGTTTTCTGGTAAACCAATCAGTTTGCCAAAAATTTGCGGCAAATTTGCAGCAAACAATTCATTTTGGTAAGGGACAGTAGATGTTGTAAAATTTCAACTCCAATAGTGATATTTTCTATTTGATATGGACATGTGTAGCTATGAGAAGTAGGTCCACTCTAATCTATTGAAATAAATGTGAAAAGCGCAAGTGCAAGGTCCACTCTCTATTGAAATAAATGTGAAAAGCGCAAGTGCTAAAGAAGTTTAACAGCAGTATATGGACATGACATCAATTTGGCTAAAAGGAATTGACTGCCATACATCGACTCCAATAACAATTTATACCGAATGTTATTCCACAGATTACTTAATCATATCATGTTTCAGTACTGTACGTGTTACTTTCAGATATTCGGCGTGGACCCTTGTGGTACAGGATATCGGTGTCAAGATGGACAATGTATACCTGATAATGGTAAAGATAGGACATAAATAACAAGACACTTAAAGTATTAAAATAAACTTCCGAAATACAAAGATAATCCCGAAATTTACATAACTGTTTGTTGTCATATTTGATAATTTATTAATTTCACATTCAAATGAAATCCAGAAAAGACATCCATGAGCGACGCTGCAGCCAAAAGCCAAAGCCTAGTGTAATTTATTTCTTCAAATTAAGTGAAAATAAATTTAAACAAGGGGGAACAATTAAAAAATATATATTTTTGTTGTATTCAAGACTGTTCATTTTCAAATATCTTTTGATTGATTAATAATACGTTGTTAAATAAGTTTCTTCAGTAAACTATATTTTACTAACATTATTTTCTAAATTTCAGGTCAGTCGAATTCATGCTTTTGGGTAAGATATTTAAACAGTTTTATTTTTAAAAAGTTTTTATTTACAATGACAGTCAAAAAAAGTGTAAACTATAAATCTGTACATGCAAAGATCAATTAGAAAAAAATGCAAATGAGTACATTAACGTCAGATAAAAGAGACAGAGCTTAGAGTGAAATTACCAAGATATTTTTATTGTGTGTGACGTAACTTCTTTTTCTAAGAAGAAATAAGTAGACGCATGATTGTGTATTTTAAAATCTATACAGAGCTAATATTACATCATATTAAATTAGCTTAATTTTTGAACATTTAAACACTGAATCCCATACAAAGAAGTACTGCTGGGGGAGGTATTTATTAAATGATTAAGTAGGAAGGAAATCTTGTTAAAAATGCACCATACAGTTTGATAAAATGTTCATGTTTAGATCTTTAAAACAGGATTTAGATTGTTCAAGAAATGAGCGCTGTGTAAACAGAAGATGTGTTACTCGTAAGTGTTACCATTAAATGTATGCATCCCTATTTATATATATATATATATATATATATATATATATATATATATATATATATATATATATATATATATATATATATATATATATATAATGCAAAAATTAAATAGCTGAAGAATTTTGTTAACAACATATTAAATTGTCTGCTTGGATCACAAATTTAGTTACACTAAATTTATTGTGATAAAAATGATATTCATATTCTTAAAGAAATTTACAAAAAGATAAATTTTAAGAAAGAAAAAAAAGATAAAAATGTGCATTATTTGAAGAAATACTTTATTTAAATGGTTTATTCATTACAGGAGGAAGAATGTGCACATCTGTAAGTATATATACATACACCGAGTAGGTTTTCCACTATTTCTTTTGAATTAAATAAACACAATCACGTGAACATAGCAGAAATAAGCGATGAACCCGATAAATCGGATTCTTTTTTTTGCAATACGCGCATGAAACTGCAAACATAGGATTTATTGTTTAGATAAACAATTGATAAATGTAGGGCATGTATTTTATGACAACACTATATTTTACATTGATTAATAATTTGCTTAATTACCAAGTATTTGTACGAAGAAATAAATAAAACAAATTTATTGTTTGAATGAAAATGGCATACTTATTTTGCGCATCTTTAAGTTTTCGTAACTTTTTAATCGACTGTTGTTGCAAGGGGGGATAAATCATTAAACTAACACTATGATCATCATCACCTTGTATAAACGCAAATCATTATTTAACTCATTCATTGCAAAATGTATGCAAATAAATCATGTCATATGTATTATGTAGATGGCAAGACATGAACCACAGAGTTTTAATTATGTATTAATTTAACTTTAAACACAGGATTTGGAATGTTCAATTAATGAGCAATGTACAAACCGAAGGTGTATTCCACGTAAGTATTTTAATGTTGTATTTATTTCAAATTGTAAGACATACGTTGAAATGTTTAATACTAAAGTTCACATTATAATTCATGATATGCTTTGTTGAAAAATTAAGTTGCCTTAAATTTATGATGATAAGATATCTGTTTTTTGAGTTTAGAGATTAAGTTGATGTAGGATTTGCAGATTTTATAACGTCTCCTTTCAGCGGAAATTTTGAAAAAGTATAAGTCTTTTAAGTCTTTTTGTAGTTTCGTTTCAAAAAACGAAAATGTTATATCTAATTTGTTTTTAAATTAGGTAATATAAAACGCTATACCTGTGTATATAATAGACCCATTTTTCGAATACTATTATCTTGATAAAAAATAGAAAAATGGGTTTAAAATATTAACGATTGTTTCAAAAGCAAAAGGCAGGTTTTCTAAAGCATGTTCGATAATATTCCCATTAAGTAAATGTTTTTCAGAAATCCAAGATAGCTACTATATGAGGGGAAAAAAAATGGAAAAATAAAAAATAAAAATAACTTCACAAATTTTATAAGACAGTGCATGCCAATCGGTAGTTTTATTTTAGAAAAAAAAAATGAATAAATGAACGTCTTTCCTGTTTTTATAATTATTAAATACAATTTAGAATAATGGAATTTCGTTATTCTTAAATAAAAACCCAAAATATTCATGATTTTTTTTTTTTAAAAAACAACGATTAGTTTTGTATAAATGTTCAATAATGCTAAAAAATTTTATGAAAAATTGAAAAATGAAAAGTGCTAGTTTAAAAAAAATTGATTTCTATGTTCAATTTATTTACAGGTGGAAAATTATGCAGATACGTAAGCATAAACATAAACGAATATAGATGATAACTGATTTGTAGAAACTATTTTTCCGTAATTCTAATTTTAGAAAGAAGATTTAATTGATGATATTGAGCTTACATTAAGCAAATATTTGATGGCAGTGATGGTAGTATACCCAATTATTTTAAAATATATATAAGCCTGAATCTTCTGATCATAATTTTTTTCAATTACATTTATTTCATTCACCATAATAACATGTATATTGTTGATTTAAAACACCAACACACCAAACACTCGTTTGACATTTAAACACCGCGTGTGAGTGATGAAGACAATGTGTATCAATTTTTAGATAGTCCAAAACAAAAAATAAGATAATCATCTTATTGCTTGAGGAACAAAACTTCAATTCACAAATAATTGCTTTTTAAGGTAAGATGAATGAAAAAAAACCCATGTTCTTCCTGATTTTACAAACATGCTGATGATTGGGGATTAACAAAGAAATTGACTTCATATAAATACATGAATAATCAATATTGATTATGTTTTATGAAATTGCAAGATTGGCACATTTATGTCATTTTAATGCATACTTGAATTGTCAATGTTACACTATATTAATTACCTTAAATAACGAGCTCCATAAAAAGATATAGCAAAATATTCTTATTTTAAAGCTAACAATATACAGATTTTTAAAATGATACCTTTTAGCTTAACAAATCAAATATGAAAATTTAAAATCTGATGGTGAATCTATTGACCTCCAACTTCCTACAATACCAAATACATTTTCAGAACTTCTATTTACATTACTATGTTAATGAAACAATATTTACCACAAAGTTTGACGACATTTTTTTCAACATTTTCAACAGAATTTTGAATGTCCAAGTAATGAGCGATGTGAAAACAGAAGATGTGTTTCACGTAAGTATTTTAGTTAAATATTTATTTTGTTTGAGATAAAATATTTTGAATTGCTGAAACCTTTCTTCACATCACATTTGATTGTCCCCTTTTGCAATGTTTCAATTTTGATGACAATATATCCTCTTTCCTTTTTAGCTCACCTGAGCTAAAAGCTAAAATGAGCTATTCTGATCACATTTTTCCGTCGTCCGTTTGCCTGTCCGTTTGTCCGTCTGTAAACTTTTTACATTTCGAACTTCTACTCTAAAACCGCTTGGCCAATTTCAACCAAATTTGGCACAAAGCATCCTTATGAGAAGACAAATGTAAATTGCAGAAATAAAAGACCGATCTTTATTTAAAGCAGAGAAAACCTCGAAACTGTAGGAAAAGGGATGTGCATTTAAAAACTCTTCTTTGCAAGAACTACTGAGTTAAATTCAACGTAATTTAGCATAAATAATCCTTATGGAAAGAAAAATATAAATTGCGAATATTATGGGCTAATTTTGTTTCAAATCTGTGTTATTACGAAAATATTAATAAAGGAAAGGCGTATTTCGATCAGTTTAAAGCTTCGGTATTCCCTAGAAGTATTGGTAAAATTGGTAGGCAAACCTGGGCCGGGACAAAATAAAAGCCGGGGCAGCGAGATTTTTCATTTTACGTCGATAATAATTAACAATGTCATTGACATTTTCAGGATATGTTACAGACCGGTATATTTGTATTCGATGTAAATATTGATAGACAACAATCCCTATTTTGAAATTTATTGACAGTTGATAATTTCCAAGTTGGTTAAATGGGTAGGCAAACCCAGGTCGACATTTTACGGGTTTGTGGACTTATTTAAGAAGAAACTTAATAACTCATGTTAAATTCCATACTTCTAAAATGAGGTTCTTCGTTTAAAGCAGCCATGCCGTCTGATAACGGGTCGATCTGACAAAGATGAATTTGTTTGTTGTGCAACAGTTCGCGTGCAAAGGGAATCTTTAAACATGCAAAATACATTGATGCCGATTTTGTGAAGTAAATTGAGGTTAATATTTCAATGCGGTGACAGTTTTCACATATGAAGGTGGTGTTAGCTTGTTTTGATTTTTGTTTCGTTTTCATTATTCATGTTTGTAACCTTGGAACTAATGCCTGTATTTTGTAATTTTTAACAATCAAATCAAGCAGAGACTTCGATAAATCAGACAGTTGATTGTTTACCTGCGCAAATTAAGCAAAATCTGATGTTTAACAAAGTACTAAAATACAATTAATTCTATCGGTACTTCGGTATGATATTTTGCGTAATAGTTGATTAATGCAATATGTTTTGTTGAGATGCTCAGCATTATCTCGAGTTTATTCAGTTTAAATAGAGTTTAATATCGCTGACGGAAATATTTAGGTATATACATGTATATGATTCGTTTTAAAAAATAAATTGTGTTCTTTATTTGCATGTTTCTTATGTTTAATTGTTTCCAATTTCTATTTACTAACCACATTTGAGTGTTTAGCTTCGAATTACAAGCAAGATACAGAGCTTTGCTCACAATTCTGTTTGTACACAGATCGGAGGCCATTTTTTGTTTCCATTTGAAATGCTGAATAGAAAATACCAAGTTAAAAATCTTAAGATTAATGTAATAAACTAATGTGAACAAAATATGACTCAGACCTAGCAGGATTGTGAGCTCTGTATCTTGCTTATAATTCTACGATAAACGCTGAAATTTTGAATGGTTAATCATTAGAAATGTCTCACTAAATGTTAAATACTTGTATAAACAAATTAATGGATTATATGCTGTAACAACTCTCTGGGTGCCACTCTTCATACAGTGAATAAAATGAAACCTACCATAACTTTGATAGTTTTCAAGACACTAGTTAATAAAAACGATACCGTTAAAACCGTTTCCATAGTTCTGACACATTTCTGTTACGGGGATAAGGGCCTTATCGCTATTCTTAAGAAAATATTACAGTGAAAAATTATCCTGGTTTGTAGACATTATTTGTTTTTGAATGAAGATGAAAATAATGGGTGGGCCATAGTAAAATAAAGGGATATGCCGGTCAATACAATTATTTTTATAGCTCTTTTACATGTCACGTGACAACATTGCAGTGCATTTATCAATCAAATATGAGTAAGTTTATAAACGTCACACGAGTATACGCCAGGTAAACAACAGTCGTTTAATTATAATTGGGAAAAAATTAATTTTTTGAATGTTTTAATTTGAGAAATTGAGCGCATTTAATTGGGGTACAAATTTCTTCTTCATATCTATAGGATTTTTTTTAAAATAAATACAATAACTATCATAATATTTAATTAAAAGAATAATAATAAGTAGTTGAGAAAGAAAATGTACCTCTAGGCTCTCATATATTTTGATCGCTTTATAAAGTGGGGGAGGGGGGGGGGGAGAACAAAAATAAAGGGAATTGGAAGTCAACAGTGTACCCCTACCAAATATTTAGTTTTACATCTTACATAGGATTTTCTTATTCTCGGTAAAAATAGTATTCCATAAAGGTACAGTGTCAAGATTATGTGTATACAAAAAGTATAAAATTCGAATACTTTACAATATTCATTTTTTGTTATTCTACCGAGGGGCCATATGGCACAATATCTTTTGAACGCCCATTTAAAGTCATTGATGTTCAGGCCCCATGGACCTCTTGTTAAAAATTAAAGTCGGATTCATATTCGTTTTACATATTGTCCAGAAATGCAGACTAAACATTCTTCGCATCTAGAAGCCGTTTTGAGATTTCGTTATAGGAAACAGAAACTCATTAACAGTTTTTGAAATATGGCAAATTTTACTTCGTTTCTTCAAAATACAAACTCAAAATAATTATATTCTTTTATTTCGAAAGAAAGAGCATTAGACTAAAATAGAAAATAAAAAAAAAATGATTTTTCAAAACCATTTGATATTTATATCATTTTAGATATACAAAAAGATAAATATTTAATTAAAGGGAAATAAGAAGAAAAATGTAATAATTTGAATAACAACAATTTATATACATTGCAGGGGAAGAAGTGTGCACATTTGTAAGTATAACCATATCTACTAAATTAAATAAAAAGTATCAAAATGGATTTGTAGAATAAAATAACAACGAGGATCCCATTTTTTTTAATCTTCTCTAGAATTTTCTAATTAAAAAGACATTTAAAAAAAAACTTTATAAGGATTGTTATGATATTACTAGAAAAAATATCTTTTTTTTATCATAACAGGATTATGAATGTCCTTATGGCTATTGCAATAGAGGCATATGTGAGGGTAAGGCTTTTATTTTTGAAGAAATGTGTTTATATAGAACAGTGCGACATTTAACTCCGGACATGACAAAGTCCGGGCTTTTAGCTACCATTTCCGTTGGACATAGCTTACTTTTGTTTATATATCTTGGTGGGACATTTTACTTTGATCCTATCATGTCAGCATGAATGTACACAATGCTCTAGTTTTCTTGTAATTGTCTCTCAAATATCAAAATCCCATGGGATTTTGGTGGGATTTTTCATCCCATCTCAAACCCCACCAAAATCCCATGGGAGAAAAAGTATTGTGGGATAAATTGTCCCATGTGGGAGAACAAATCCCATCATTCATAAAAGATGGGATTAATTCTCCCATATAGGACAAAAAATCCCACATAATAAAGAAAATAGGATATATCCCATGAATTTTCACATAGGATAAATTTTCCCATATATCACAGATATCTTTCTCATGATTTCTCATAATAAATTATTTTCTTTTGTTATTTCACCTTAATTTGCACATAACATTAAACTCTGTCTCATGGCAATTGATTGGATTGATCAACAACTGTACAGACATTTCATATTTTCATCTGATATTAATCTTTTAAAGACATGTGAGATTGTATTGTGTTGATTTTTCAAAATACTGTAGTTGCATGTTTGCTATAAAATGCAGATTCTAATCCTAAATAAATAGTTATTTGGTTCTTCATTTTTAATCCATCTAATTAGACTTTCTTGTTATCTATTTCTTAGGAACTAATAATTTCTTTACATATTATATAGCTCTTTCTGGTAATTACCATAGGCGCTTCCCACCTAAAATCAGTGTATTAAAAATCCATCCGAAAAGAGATGAAGATTTCGCACAATGATGTATAGATAGTGAGCGTCTAACAGGTGCAGTTCTTTACCTCAGCAGATAAGAATGACCATTGTAAATGTTGCTGTGCAGTACTAATGCAACGCTAAAAAAATACCTTATGCAGATTGTAAACAACGAAATGTTTACCCAATGATGACGTTTTTTTCATATCTAATGCTCATAAACTTCTCATATTTCTCATGTACTCATTTCTCAATGTTCCCAGTTTCCATCTTGGAGTGTAATAATTATGTTGAATTGCGAACCCGATTGTTAAATACACACCCCCCCCCCCCCTTTAAAAGAATTCGGAATACTAGGACAATCTCATATCATGTTTCATGGAGTCAGGTGCACAGAACAAGAACCACATCGTCAATAACGGCGATTGTCTACGCCGCATTGTTACCCATTGTACGGATTTTTTTTAATAAAAGAGAGTAAAATATAACCTTTGAAAAAAAATGTTTTATATTGAGTTCAAAATCATGCTTAAATAACTGTATCAAGTTTTGTAGTTTGATTAAGTCATTATAGTGAGACTGTTTGGGTTTTTTTTTCAATGTGATTGTTGTTGTTTTGATACATGTAAGAAGGTAACAAGACTTCAAATTGTCGCTAAGTTTAATAAATTTCATAAACGCTATTTCTATTGGTTGGTTGCACCGAGCTCAGCTTGAGCGAGTTTCTGTACTTGTGTACATTACCTGCATACGTGTAAGTAACAGTATATCAAATAAGTGTATTTTAAAAATACATGCAAATACATAGTACAGAAGATCAAAGGTGGCAATGTTGCATACATCAACCCGTTAATTGCCAGACTGTCACCTTGATTAAAATTCTTATCCCTCGGTGGTTCGTTTTATATATACATGTAATTATATCCCCGACTGTTTAAGACTTGTTACCTGTAATTAAATCCGAGATGTACGGTTCTAGGATAACACAAAAGTGAAATTTTTGTTTAAAATTCAATTAACGGGTTACAATATTATTTCCCTATAAAAGAAATTATATATGAATTAACCATTAACCATTTACCAAATGTTTCATTTTATTTTTTGAAATAAATCTCTCTCTCTCTCTCTCTCTCTCTCTCTCTCTCTCTCTCTCTCTCTCTCTCTCTCTCTCTCTCTCTCCTCATTATTTGCTTGCTTAAGTACTGCTTTAAAGTACACCAGGGACAAACGGTATCTAGACTACCTACATGTAAAGTGCGGTCAATTTTTGATATGATGGAGATCTATATGTGAAAACATCCTGAAAATTTAACTGCGGTCGCATGAGTACTTTTCGAGATATTTGGGGGAAACCCGATTTCACACCTTCAGAACGATTTTTAATCAAGCCGATTTGGCGCGGGATGAACTGTGGCGTCACTGGGTCAACTACTATAATATGAGAAACAAGAATATCGTATGAAAACTGTTTGTTTTCTTTTTAAACCCATATTTAATTGAACAAAAATGCCGAATTTGGAAACTTGTTAACGTTTGCTTCATGAATTTAGTCAAATGTGTGACACATGTTGCATCACATGTGTATCCTATGTAGCAAATTGACAATCAATCAAGGCACTGTTGTTATAAGAAATATTTTTTGAAATATTTTTTTGTAAAAGGTAACGTGGGGGGTCTATTCCTCGTATGAGACATAAAATTCAGGCACGTAGCATCGGGGGGGGGGGGGGGGGGGGGGAGCTTGCATTTACCATGTTTACATATAAAAAAATTGAATTATCATGGAGCCTCCCCCCCCCCACTTTTTGGGGGAGTATGTAAGTATTAATTAAGGAAATTAAGAGTGAAATCGAAGTTACATATATATACCACGCCAGCTCCCGCCCCCCCCCCCCACGAATAAGGATATTTAAGATTTCAATTTCCCCTTAATTTTTTGCTTGCTTGTCAAGATTTTTTGGATGAGTCTGATATGTAATTTCAGACAGGTAGCATCCTTTTTGAATTGTGGGGGGGGGGGGCAATCAAAAACGATGCTACCTGCCCGATATTACATCAATATTGCCCGATTATTCATTTTAATATTGATTTCGGTCTATTAACAATCAAAATAGCATGCACATTTTAACAAACATTCGAGGGATTATTAATGAATCAAGGCGAAATTTAAGTCCAAGATGGCCGCATGATGAAGTTTGTCTCGTAACTTCTTTGAAAATACGATAATGGAATTTTATTTTACACTTATTTACATCCTTTGTCAAGATATGTTAAAGTTTCTTTCAGTTTTAATAATGATTCGGTGTTAGTATAACAATTTAATTTAAGCTATTTGGAGTTAAATTGCTGACTATAGCGCTCGAAAGAAAGGTGTTCTTTATTGGACAAGAAATTAAGACCAGGGACGTAATTACTTCCGAAATTATTACTTCATTATTACTTGATTGCATTTTTTAAACAAGGTTTAAATTTCTGAATTGTGAGTTTTGTCATTTTTTAAATGATAAGTTAAGTAACAATTAAGGCATATTTTGAACATTAGTTTCTGTTTGATAGTCTCATGCATGATTCAATGTGTAAACTTCTGCAACTTTTTAATGTTGAAAATGTAAAGGAACTATGTAATCTGGGTAAATTTATTCACTTTGGTTTGAAATTAAGAAAAGATTTACTTAACTCGTGTACCATGTGTATACATACCCCAGACACACACGTGTCTGGAGCAGTAGCTTCGTTAGTTTACCGGTGACATCGTCTCGGGTCATTCGTGTTGATTTGAACATATTTTATTGTGTAAGTAACACAAAAGGATCGGAAACAAGTTCTTGCAACTTACAAGTTCCTCTCCTAATGATAATACATACAATATATACAATTGTCATAGTACATGTAATATTACATGTTACTTATAGTTATTGACTTTATAATAATTCGTCATTCGTGTGTGAAGGGAGATTATGTAATCAGCAACTGAATAATGAACATCAATCTGTCCATGCAAGCATTAAAGATATCGTAATCATCGGTAAAAAAGGCGACGAGAATAGCCAAAATCCATAAAAAGAAACTTGATTGTGCCAAAATAAATACGGATACAAATTTCTTAATCTACAATACTTAAAATAACTAGATACGTCAAAACATCAGAGCTCTATCAATTTTTTGTAATTTTTTTACTGCAAGATGGTATTTATGTTGTAAAGCTTTTTAAGGTTATTCCCTTCCTGTTGATCTCGTAACTTCTTTTCCGCATGTTGAATAAGCAAATTAATCCAATAATGTTAAATATGTCGCCTTAACTATAATTATATTATGTAAGTAGAACAAATAATTTTCAATAATATCAAACTGATAGCATTCATGCCGTAAATACTCCAGTTCATAGATCTTTATTTGTGATGCTAAATTATTAAATATATTATTCACCAATTCCTATATATTTGCTTTGTATATCTGTTTGTATTTTTTGTATTCATGTCGTTTTGTATGTACATGTATATCGAGAAGGTCATTGTGTACACATCACAGGTCAATCACAAGTTAGTGGATTTTGTCTAGATTTTTGTTTTCTCTCAACTTGATTAGCTAGTGATTAATTTTGCTGTCATTTATAAAGTATTAATTATGAAGAAATTTTGGGGAAAAATCAGCGCCGCGAACGTGATTTGATCCCACGCTAGAACAATAATGCTACTTACACCGCCCTCCGCGCAGCCACTGCGCCACTCCCGCTCTAGGTGTAATTGCTTTTATTTTAAATATAAGGTAAGGCTATCTTATTTAAAAAAAAGAAATAAACTGAAATTCGATTAAAGTTAAGCTAATTTTTTCTTCGGAATAATATATTCTTAAAAATATAGAGTATTTCACCCCTTGTTATGATTCTTTATTCAAAACTTGAATAATTACATTTCGATGTTTTATAGTACTACTGTATATATATGTATCACCGGTGCTATGGACACGGAATGCACCGATCCAGCTTTTTTTCCTTGGGGAGGGGGGGGGGGGGGGTTCGGAGTGACAATTTAGTTTGCCAGGGGGTCAGAGTCATATTTTCGATATTTCTTTATGTATATTTAAATTTTCAAGGGGGTCCGTCCGGTCAATGATACGCGTTTTGTCACCGCCGGTTTAGATTTACTTTTGATACTCAGCTTAGCATTAGCTTTGAAATTCATGATCATTTATACGTTCTAATTAGAAACCAATGATATTTTATCATTATAGCCGAAGCACTTGTTCATGTCTTGAAAATGATGCTCAAAATCACGCATGTATTGCATTTAACTTGGATTTACACGAAATAATTTAATTGAATGATCAGCCCAAGTTTGTGGGATCCCGTTTAATACAGGTTAAGAAGCCCGATAATTAACAGTGTTTTAAAACTTACGCACACTTGTATTGATTGGCAAAATGTGAACATAATAATCTTCGTTTCGGGATAGCATTGTAACGGGATTAGCAAAACCAGGCACGTTGGTGTCTCAATGGCAAAACAACTACCATTTACTTAAAATGATATATGTCGCATTGATCCACGTAAATATCTTATGCCAAAAGCTATCTGATTAATTAATTAAATAATTCATTAATATTGCTAGTAACGATTTAAGTTAACAAAATTGGTTAATAATGTTTACATTCACGTAATAAAAACTGTGTTTGTTTCGTGGAGACGGAAGACCTTAATGATAAGACAGTGTTCGGTGAAAACTTTCTCGCTTCTGAACTTCCAGTAAAAAAAAAATAAGAACCTTAAAAATGAATGAAAAACACTCCAAAATTAATCTAAAGATTCACAATTCACTCCTTGTATGTGTCAAATTTCCATTTTATCATGCAACTTGATAAACTGGTTCACAGTTTCCAAAACTCGGAAGTGGAGTGAAGAAAAACGAGGGGAATAATTTTGTTATCATGAGCAGTAAGTACATGTTTGTTCTTATTTATTTTCTTCACCCAATTTTAGCCCCAAGCGAGTTCACCTGTGTCACGTGTTTCTGTTCAATCTGGTTTCTGCTCGCACGTGTCTTACACGTGTATATCTCCATTCTTTGTAGAACAATAGGGTGCTAATTAATATACACAGACTGACACCTGTAGATACTGCCATGTAAATTGGTAGATGCTTTAGGACAATAGGATAGTTATTAGGTATACACAGAATGTGTCTCCTTGGTCAGTTGACTTATCTATAAGGAATTCATAATGAACACAACAAAGACTTTTGATGCTACATGTAAAGCTTATTTGTAATTGACATCAACACAATATTTAAAAGTTATTAAAAAGATATTATAAATGAAATGAATGTGCAAGTAATAAAATGTTGAAAAAGTATATTATCATATATAGTCAATGTAATACAAATCATTGCATTCCTAAAACTATATGCATTGATCTAAATTGATAACGTTGAAATACAGTTTTGTTACTATACTTGTATTGTTTTCATTTTAAGGAAATATTTATAAGTAATATGAACAGAACCATATTTTAATTTTGTCATTAGTACAATTGGCAACATTTTAAAAAACATTATATAGTTTGGCATCAGGTCTATTATAGACTGTGCACTGTTGTATTCTCTCATGGGGGGGGGGGGGGGAGTGAAGACTTTTGTTAGGAACCGTTTCTATTGTTATAGTCAAATTATTTTACTACTCCTATTACAAGGTAAACTCATATATCAACTTAGGAGTGAAGACTTTTGTCAGGAACCGTTTCTATTGTTATAGTCAAATTATTTTACTACTCCTATTACAAAGTAAACTCATATATCAACTTATATTCTTCGAATAATATTAATTATACATGTGTATAAAATTATCAATTATTAATGTCTTTATGCAAAGCATATTTTTACCAAAAATTATTAATTTGATGTAATATATCATATACCATATGATGATTGTAAAACCTTGAATAACTTAATTGAATGAGCTGGACATCTAAGATAGTCTTACCAAACTAATTCAAATTTATATAAGTCCGTTGAATAATTTAAGTTATATGTAAGTAAGTAAATCATTTATTATTGTGACATGTGTATCTTTTACAACTGAGTAGTAAACAATTACATAAATCAAACACCTGCCCATTGGACTTATGATAAGTCACTGTTAACACTAAGTTATGATTTTATGCATGGGCAAGAACTTAATTAATATGTCTTAATTAAAATGCAGAATGAATAAAATTTGCAGCTAATGTCTTGGAAAATAACAAATGAGAGTTTGGATTTAGAAACTAGAGAAATTAGAGAGATTATTTGGAAAAATAACACTTTGATAAAGTTTTCTTCTGAGACTGTAATCTAAGTTCATTTCAGAAGAAATTGGAATGTGTCCTCTACATGTATTTCATCTACAGAGTTTTCATGTGCACTCAGTCTAGACAAGTTCACCCTGAAATGGTGCAGTCTCTATTTTCAGGGGTAGTACCCCACATTGAAACTGTGCTATTGTTGATCTAGCTAACAATATGTTTAGGAATGTTCATTGAGATGTATAATTTTCTAGGCAAGAATTTTCCTTTGATAGTTTTTATGTTCTTAATTTAGGAGTATTTAATGTGGATATCCATTTGCCATCTTAGTTCATGTTCTAACTGCTGTTTACTGATATGAGTTAATATATACATGAAGTACATGGGGGCATATTTCCATAGGCTGCCAGTATATCTACATCATCTAGAATAGACATTGTGGTTTTATGAATAGTCCTTGTTACACTACTACATGTACATTTTAATAAGTGTATTGTCAAACAACAATATTCATGTACATGATATACCATATGACTGCCCAGAAAGACAAAAACTTCAGTAAATAATGAGTAACATAAATACAAGGCTTTTAGTTACTAAAACATCTTGTCAATGAATAGAAGAAGTCGATCAGAAATAATTAAGTACTACATGTAGGTAACTGCAAGTTAAAAATCAGAATTAATCCTTTAAAACCTATGGCCAAAAATTTTCAGAGAATCAAGAGAAAGAAAACAAACCCGGTATATATAATCATGTTCATATTAATTAACTTTGAAACAAACCAAAATCATTCATTAGGGGAGAGAGAGAGAGTTGTTGAACATTAGGGTTCACTGGTTTAAAAAATACATGTATGTATTCAGAGCTTTATTTAAGCTCATTGAGCAGAGTATTAGGACCAATATTCTATGTCTGTCTGTCGGTATGAATGAATGAGGTGATGGGTTTATAAATGTAGGAATGAATGTGTTCATGTATATGCTAAACAACAAGTTAATTTATCATCATATGACAAAAGTCAAGCTTATTATTTATTATCCAATTATCCTTTGTTTTGTATACAAATATATCAATAACATATCACTCTGTAAACTGGTAAATTATACTACATCATACTATATTATACTATATTCTATGATTATTTTATAACACCACTTCTTGACTTTGTATTTTGGAGAGGGTTTATATAGGCTTTGCCTGTTGCCTAATCCATTTGATTACTCAATAAAATATGCTTAAATTAGAGTATTAGGAAAAATTTAATATGAAACATAACTATTGAATAAACATTTAAGTGTTTATAGTATAACCTCACAATATCCATAAAAGTACCACTGAGACCAACATAATACAACTGCATAATAAATAAATGTTATTCAAGAAATTAATGGGTTCCAGCTTCTGATCCGCCATTCAGTAGATATTTTAAAACAATCTTGACTAATAAATGTCAGTCATATAATAATGATTCCAATATAAGTCGATCAGATGAGCAAATCTAATGTTTTGAGGCTGTATGATCGAGCTATAATTTTTGAGAACCTTAAATTTATCACTATTATGGGACCCAGTTCATTTAACAGGCATGGGACAATTACTTTTTCATAAAGGAAAAGCATGGTACAAAAACTTCCATAGGTACCCGTGGGATGAACACTTCTTTAAAAATGAGTTACAATTCTCAACTCAAGAGGAACAATTAATATCTTTAAACATATTTTATTTTTAAAAAAATAATCAGTAAGGAGGGAGTTACTCTCATTATTATCCAAAACTGTGTGACTTGCTCTCTTTAACTTACACTAAAATTCTATGAAAAGATGAAATTAGAAAGCTTATGCAATTCTGAGAAAAAATATGCATCATATTGCCAATTCCATTGAGGTCTAAGAAAAATATAGCCATTTAAGTGAACCTACCATTTCCCCACTCCTCTATTTAACACAGATTCATGGGGCTCTCCTTTAGTAAAACATATTAACTTAATCTTTTAGACATCAATTGTTGTTCAACCTCCTTGAATAAGAAACCTTATTCAGTACTACATACATCTACATAATATTACCATGATAAAAGCATCAAATCACTTAGAAATACTCTTACATGTATTACACTCCCCCTATTTTGATTGTCATAAAAAGCATTTATAGTTTGAAATATTTACCTAATATTATGAAATTTGTGGCAATTTTCTAGGGTCATTTCTTACACATATTTGAAATAATCATCACTGATGCTCAGAAATTGCTCTTTTTTTGGTAAATTGGATGATTTGTAGCATTTTTATTCACAACTAGACATGCCATCCTGCATGTGTTTTTTTTTCATGAAAATAGAAGTTTAACAATCATATTTAGTGAATATCTTATCTATTCTGGTTTCTAGTCTCCTTTTGATAAACCATATGCATGCTTAAACAGTAGGACCTGCAAGTATGATATGCCTACCTTTAATTTAAATAAAATTCAAACACACCAGGGTAGCTGGAGATGGATAAGAATTTCATGAAAAATGTTCAATTTTTACATGTATTTCTACATTTTTGACGCATATATACAATAAAAGGGTAAACATATGATGATTCTTGTTCGATTCAATAGAAGTACCATAAATATAGTAGCTAGATGTTATTTGAAGGTCAAGTGTACCTTTACATATCATACATGTATATGCGTAATAAAAGAAGAGAGATGATTTTTTAACTAATGTAAAAACATCTTAAATATCACTTTTGCACAGGATACATACACTTGGGTTTTTAAGGTTGATACTATGATAACTACATTTGTTTACATGTAATTACTACATTTGAAAGAGACATATTCTTATAAAAAAAAAATGGGTATTTATAATTAGTCAGGTTTCTTAATGTTATTTCATAAAACCAGGGAGCAACTTCACTGCAGATTTATAAATTTAATGATTAAATTGATAAAAACTGTTTTTATCGCTTATCTCAGTAATTAACTTAAGCCTATAAATTGTCATCAGGATAGGAAATTCCAACTTTCTGGGTAGGCCAAATTTTACTCAAGTGGTGGCCATTCTACACATGTAACCGAAGAGGGAGTATAATTTATAAACTCTCCTTCTGTATGCATATAAAAATATTTGTTTACATTGTACCTTTTGTAATTAAGTCTCCCAAAAGAAGTTTGGAGACATTGTTTTTGAAAGCGGTTTCTTCTTTTTCTTCTTTCTTGCCTTTGAACTTGTCCATCGCGTTTCTCAGAGATGGTTGAACAGAGTTGTACACAACTCAAGGATATGATAGGCCTGCATACCCTGTTTTAAATTTTGAATTTATTGTTTTTAAATTGGGGTTGGGCAACCATAGTTTTGGGGGGTCAAATAGGGGTGGGGTCTAACATTGAATCCTTAGGGAAAAATTATACACTATATTGTAAATGGTTATAACTTGAAAACCGTTAAAGATATTGACATGGATTTTTCAAATGCTAAATATATTGAGTGTTAATTATGGTCAATACATGGTACATTATAGATATGATCTCTGGGGACTATATATATTCCCCAACTCCCAGGTTAATGGGAAATTACTTAATATTTGAAAAACCGTGACTCCTCACCCTTAAACCATAAATATTCTTGTTCCTTTTGTAATGGGGCATCATATGGTATATAGGTTATGGCCATATGGGGGTGGTTCCGTCTACCCCTGACACAGGAAGTGCCCTAATTTAAATATCTCATTAAATTCCTATGAGATCCCCAACCCCAGACTACTTACATTCTTGTCATTTGTGTTAAGGGGCATCAAATGGTATGTAGGTTATGGGCCCTGGGGGTTTTCCTGACCCCCATTGAACAGGAAGTGCCCAAATATCTCAAAAATGGTTGAGATCCCCACCACTAAACTAAATATATTCTTGTTCCTTGTGTCAAGGAGCATCAAATAGTATATAGGTCATGGGCCCCAAGGGTGGTCATGACCCCCCTCCCCCCCCCCCCCTTTGAACAGGAAGTGCCCAAATATCTTGAAAATAGTCGAGATCCCCGCCCATTAATCATATATTTTCTTGTTCCTTGGGTCATGCCGGTTCACCTGATGTACAGTATCAAATCAAATCATATCAATCAATCAAAATTTTAAACAAAAATGAGTCTCCTTGCAGCACTGAAAAGTAAGAGTTTATGGGTTTACATAAACAGAAATATTTTCATTAATATTCAATAGAATTGGTAATTTTTGGTATTTATTTTCTCAGAATTTGTTAAATCTTATTGTTATAAGCTCTATTAAGTCATTTCAAGAGGAATATGTTATTGATAGTACATATAATTTAGCACATGTAATTCATTAGATGGATATAATGACATTATCTTATAAATTAATACATTGGTTTTTTGAATACTAGTATTGCTTTTACTAGACTATATGATCAGACAATTGAATCATAAGAGTTTGTGGGTTTACATAAACAGAAATACTTTTATTAATATTCAATAGAATTGGTAATTCTTGGTATTTATTTTCTCAGAATTTGTTAGATCTTATTGTTATAAGCTCTATTAAGTCATTTCAAGAAGAATATGTTATTGATGGTATATATAATTTAGCACGTGTAATTCATTAGATGGATATAATGACATTATCTAATAAATTAATACATTGGTTGTTTGAATATTGCTTTTACTAGACTATTTGATCAGACAATTGAATCATAAGTGTTTAGTTAACTCCAACATACAATCAATCAAGATGATATATTTAGAGGACTTTTTATCCTCTGGGATAAAATATCCCAACATGGTGATTCATAGGATTTTAAATCCTATAAAAGCCTTTTAGAGGATTATTTATCCTATAAACACCAATGATGGGAGAAAAAATCCCACGGGAGTTTATATCCCACAAAGATTTTTTTCTCCCATGGGATTTTAGTGGGGTTTGAGATGGGATGAAAAATCCCACCAAAATCCCATGGGATTTTGATATTTGAGAGACAATTACAAGAAAGCTAGAGCAATGTGTACATTCATGCTGACATGATAGGATCAAAGGAAAATGTCCCACCAAGATATATAAACAAAAGTAAGCTATGTCCAATGGAAATGGTAGCTAAAAGCCCGGACTTTGTCATGTCCGGACTTAAATGTCGCACTGTTATATATATATTTTGATAATCATTATGTTTGATGTAAATATTAGATATCTTATTATTAAAAAAATACAACATCACACCAATCACATTATACAGTAAAACACGGTTATAACGAACACGCTTATAATGAATTGACGCTTACAGCGAAGTTATTTTCATTCCCCGTGACTATGTTACATGTTTTAAATATGACGAATTTAATGAATTACGCTTATAACGAAGCAAAATCGCCCGTCCCTGGCGCTTCGTTATAATCGTGTTTTACTGATTAGAAATTTTAAAAAGTAGAATCATGATTTTACTGGACGAAGTCATAGGTTCCTTATTATTTTTCTTATGTAAAGTATGTTTCATATTCGTCATTGTGTTTGTGGAATGATGAAAAATTACTATTTTCATGGAGAATATTTGTGATATAGTCATATAATACAATTTTTAGTTTTTTGAAAAATTAAATGAATTCCTTTTCCTGTTAACTTACATTCCAGGTAGAGAACTTTGTACAGATGTAAGTATAAACGTATGAAAAATGTATTTGAAACTTATTTGAAGAAACTTCTATTTTTGCATATTTATTTCTGGACACAAATACGTAAAGGTGATGATAATAAGATTACTCGGACAATAATATAATGAAACTGTGGGTAGCAATCCAGGATTTTTTTAAAATCAAGTTTAAATATTTTGCCTATCATGATAGTGTATAGTGCACTGACTATATCAATTCATCACACTCCGGTTCGAATTTTTCACACAAGGTGAACTTGTGACCTTTTAGACACGATGTATAAAAATATTGTTACTTTTTCACATTAAAAAAAAGGATGATATAGAAGACATAGCCTTATATTGTTAAACTGACTTAAATGTATCGCGGGCGACGAAGGAGGCCATACTTGAGTAATTTGTTTTCCATTATCTATAAACCTGACGGTATATATGTGCTCTCATTGACGAGTTTCCTTCGTCCTATGTCAGTTAATTTAACTTCATCATTTGATCAGCACTAGTAATTATCAAAAAGATATTAATTAGCACATTATAAATATATTTATCTCAGAGCTTTGCATTTAAGGTTTAATAATCATTAAGAATATGATTGTATCTCTTTAAATTCAAAACTGATTTAACTATAATGGGGTATTTCGTCAATAACCTGTACATTGATCTTGTTATCACATAAAGGTCTACATAACCAACATAATTGTGATTGTTTTGATGAACTGTCAGATTGGCATTTTATTTAATACATATTTATGTTCCGATCAATAAACATACTCAATCGTTCATGATTTGCGATGGTATATGATTTTTATCCAACGAGTTATGTGTTTTCTACATGTATCCCCGAACCTTGAAAGATTCTGTTTAATAAATGTTTTACCACACGTTAAATCTCAATCTTTTTTTAAACCTCAATCTTTCTGTAAACATTACAATTGTAAGCCGCACAACACATTCACTACAAGACGTCAACAACTTTATGCATGGGAAAAAGTTCCTGGAAGATTAAAAAAACAAACAAACATTTAATTTTCTGGTATTTTTTATCAATTTATTAAAAAAAAAATTGAAACAGGACACTAAGAACTCAACGCTTTTTATCTGAATTATTTTGTTTCTTTTTCATTCTATGTCAATAATCTGCCTAAAGCTACGTAATGTTTAATTATGGCGTCACGTGGCGTAAGAGTGATATCCACCGCATATTGAGATATACATGTGACAAATAGAATTTACACGATGATCACATTAGCCAGTTTTAAATTGCAAGAACACATTAATATTAATACCTAATTCCTTATTGAAATAATTTACCTGCACCACAGAGATTAACAAAGCGTGCATTTATGAATATTTAACTAACTATTAAAACAGGATTACGAATGTCCAGGAAATCAACGTTGTGAAAACGGAAAGTGTGTTTCACGTAAGTATTTTTGTTAATATACTAAATATTGTAATGCAAATTCTGAATATTTGATAACGGACAGTACCGATCAGACCCAACCTTACACCAGAGTAAAACCCCAACTAAACCTTGGGTTTACTTTTTGGGGTTACTTGGGGTTTACTCTGGATTTACTTTTTGAAAATTTGGGTCCACTCGGGGTTTACTTTGGGTTTACTCTGGGATTAGTTTGGGTTTACTTTGAAATTGCTTTTGAGGTCAACCGTATGAACTGAAGTGTGAAGCAGACTAGTATTTTATCTTACCATCCTACTGCCTGTAATTCCTACCCTTTGTATATTCCGAATACACAGTTAGCGTCTGCTTTCAGGAGTATACGTCTGACTGGGTTTACTCTCTGTGTCCACTCTGGGTTTACTTTGGGTTTACTCAGGGTTTATTCTGGGTCCACTCTAGTAAACCCGAAGTAAACCCAGAGTAAACCCAGAAAGTAAACCCAGGGTTTAGTTGGGGTTTACTTTCTGTTAGGTTGGGTCTGATCGGTACTGTATCTGATCACAATGTATTAAATAGTTGGCATGTGTCACAAGACGTGTCAAAATTGATATTGTGGCAAGATATCCCCTTCTTTATTTCTTTAAAGTCAAGTTACATTCAGTTTTTAAAAAAAAACAATTTTTATAGATTTTACACCGTTTTTAACAAAAATCGCTTATTTAAAAAGCAAAAGCAGTGTTCTTTGACATGATCAATTCAAAGAAAAAAATAAATAAGGAAGTTGTATTATTTAAAAATAATTCAATTATTTAATGTTCTTCTTATTTCCAGGGGGAGAACTTTGCAAAGATGTAAGTATAAACATATAACAAATGTAATTCAAACTCATTTGAAGAAACTACTATACTATGCATATCAATTTCGGGACAAATACGTGATAATGCGCTAACTTGGACAAAAAACTCAATAAAACTGTTTGTAACAATTCTGGATATTTTTTTTTAATTTTGAAATTTTTGTCTATCAAGATAGTAACTTATGCACTGACAATGTTAATTCAACACACTTCGGTTCGACCTTTTCAAGCAAAGCGAACCTATGAACGTTTAAGGCACGATAAATAAAAATATGGTTACTTTTTCTCATTTGGAAAGATGATATGTAAAACCTAGCCATAGGATTTTTTTATACTGACCCACATGAATCGGGGGCGGCGATGGAGGCCATTGTGATTGTTTAGGTGAACTGTCGGATTGGCATATTATTTAATGCATATTTGTGTTCCGATCAATTAACAAAGAATTTACACATCAGTCAGTTTTGAATTGCAAAAACACTTAAATATTGATAATCTATTCCTTACTGAAATAAATTTATTTGCACCACAGATATTATTGAAACTTGCCTATCTAAAAATTTAAGTATTAAAACAGGATTACGAATGTCCAAGAAATCAACGTTGTGAAAACGGAAAGTGTGTTTCACGTAAGTATTTTTGGTTGCATACTTAATAAACATTGTTTTGCAAATTCTGTATATCTAATGACTTATCTGATCACATTGTATTAAAAAGTTGGCAAATATCACAAGACGTGTCAAATTTGAAACCATACACAATCTACTAAGCCGATAATTGGTTTTAATTATCAAAAATAGTTATATCTTATTGTTATTTTTACATCATTTTTTAAGATATCTCCTTATAAATTTAACAAATTTAGTCAAATATATTTTTTTTTTACATTTAACACTGTCATTTCTAAGTTTAACTTAAGAGAAGTTCGCTTCTTAGATTTTGGATAGCCATTTTGGGTTACCTTTAGTCTGAAAATTCTGCCTCACATATTAATTCTAGTGGTATGTTTACATTTTACAGTCAAATAAATTTTATTGAATAGAATTGGTTTTTTTTTATTACATTTTTACAAAGTTCAGTAAGGGACTATTTTTTGTGGTGGAAGGTTTTGTTTTCAAGAAGGAAATGAACTGTTTATATAACTCACTTGTTTTGTTACCTTAACTTCCTAATTTTCAGCGGAGACCAAACTTCTAGATAGTTTGTGAACTACGATTTATTCCTGATGTTTTAAAACATATTAAAACAATACTTTGGTATTTCTATCCACGTATTTTAGCTTATATTTTATAGAAATTAAGAAAAATTAACTTCAATTTTGGCATTAAATTAGCTTATTTCAGCTATATCTCAAATTTTAATTGTGATCCTTACTTGTTTTACTTTTAAATCAGACATTAAATGTCTGTCTATTTGTATGTAAAGTTTTGGAACGATGACATTACTATGATTTTTTTTATTTGCGTTATAATTTGATAGCTCCAAAATTTTGTAACATCTGTTGTTGTGTTCATTATTTACTGGCCTTTGAAGCCCCAAGTAAAGCAAGAATGTTTAAAATTTGACATATTTTTTTTATTTAAATAGTCACTTCATGTGTTCAACTTCATACTGTATTAAAATCATAACCAAATGATAGTTCAAACTGAAAATATTTGTTTGATTTTTTCAAATAATTAATTTTCATGTCAAATTTTAGCAATAATTTTAGGAAAAATAAATTTTCTGTTTGGGGCCCTATATTTCCAAAATATGGCATGTGACATGGGTCACAAATAAAATAAACGAGCATTTTAGGTCCCCATCTTTACATCCAAGAGGTTTTTGATCATTGACATTAGAATTATTACAGGTACCAACCTCCTTAACAAAATCATTAAAATCTAACCCGTTTCAATATAAAAAACTTTCTAAATATATTATTCTAAACAAAAAACCTATTTAAAACGCAATGCAGTCTTTCTTAAACATGATAAATTTAAGCAAGGAAACAGATTAGGAATTTATATTCTTTGAACAAAAATTAAAGTTCTATAATGTTCTTCTTACTTCCAGGTGGAGAAGTTTGCACATTTGTAAGTATTAACATGTGAAAAATGTAGGCAAAACTTAATTGTAGCAACTTCTATGTTTTGAATTTTAATTTTGAGTATCCGAATGATAGTTGTGATAATACGTTTACATTAACCTAATATGCATTGAAATTGCTTATCACAATTAGGACTTTAAAAAAAAAAAACTTAATCTTATATATATATATATATATATATGTTTTATTATATTTATTCAGCTCATTACGGCGACACGTGCACTTATAATTTTAATACACCTCATCCTAGTCCGAGCATTTCAAGAAGACAAAAGTGTGACATTTTGAGAATTGTTGTGTGAAAAAATATTTAAAATATAATCTGCCCTTATTGTATCTGGGACTACTACTGTATCAGGGACAACTGCAGTTGACAATGCTTGACGATTACATTTTAACGCACACAACTATCTGTTTACAGAAAAGAAATTCAACATTCGAAATTACGAATTGGTTGTTTCTAAATAGGCCTAATAGACCTCAAAACAAATAAATATTTAATATAATGTTGAGCAGTAGAAAGGCATTTACGGCATTATATTTCAAAGTTTGATTATCAAAGTCATCTGTCATTTAAAAGTAAACTCTGAGTAACTTCAAATGGCAGATATTCTTTGATTTGGGAAATCTAAATCCATTTTTTATTTCAGGATTTCCAGTGTTTACTTTCCCCAAATGGACGCTGCCGTCGAGGAATATGTTTTTATAATATTACTTGTAAGAACTTTTTATTTTTACCAAGTAGAATTTGCTTTTCTTTTCATTATCTAATTATACATAAATAAAAACTTCACTTAAAATTTTTAAATATTTCATTTTGCATATTTTCAGCACCAGTGTGTCGATTGGTACGTAGAAAAATATCTACTGAAAAAATAAAATCTATCAACATGGATTTGATGAATGAAATGATGATGATGATCCTAATTTAAAAAAAATTAATGTCTTAGGTAGAATATATTAATTCCAAAAAAAAAAAATATCTAAAAATTTATATAATATTTCTAGAAAAAAAATATGTTTTGATTACAACAGGATTATGAATGTCCTAATGGCTGGTGCAATGGAGGAATATGTGAGGGTAAGGATTTATTTTCCAAGAAAGATATTTGTTTGTACAGTCTAATCTGCAGACAAATGGATTTTATTTATATCTTTTTTTAAATTCATTCAATGATCCTATTTATTTTCAAACTTCACAAATAAGGAAGACATTGATGAGTTTTATACCAGAATCATCTGAACTTTTCCTAATTATTGTCCCTCCGTGCGAGTAAATAAACAATGAAAATTGAGGCTTTGAACTGAGACTATCTTGAAGTTAACTTATGCATGGGAAATTCTTGCTCTAGAAATTAATTGATCATTCAATACATTTTTTTTAAAATTTACTGAATACATAATAGTGTTATTAAATGAACGCCTATTTAGTTGTCGGTTTAAGTGATATTGATAATAGAAAACAATAATTAGTTATGATAACTGATAAAACCATAAAAAATGATACTATTTACGTACTTTATTGAAACGTTTGCTAACCAAAATCTATTTATTGTAGATATATTCCCCACCACTCCAACTCCAACATTGTGTTACCCCAATACTAATGTAGGTATTTTATCCATCCTGTTTATGTACAATCTACAGTGTCACTACACGTGACAGCTTTTGCCGACTAGCAATTCAACCTTTCCTATACACAGCTACTATATGTACTCTACGCGCCGAGGAATTATTCAAAATTTTAGTACATGTATAACACTTACCCTCTAATGTCTAAAGTGGTGTTTACTATATCAAGTCTATTGGTACTAAATGTAGCGATGTTTAACAACTTACCGCCTAACACCGAATATTTACAGTATTTGATAGAGAAATGTTTTACAGTGTAAACTATTGTTACCATTTTAATTAGTTTACTTTTTTTTAAGAATATGAAATTTATATATATGGACTTGGACTCAAAATCTGAATAAAATAATCGATTTCATGAACAAATTACTGTCATGCAAGCTTTTGTAAGTTTTCAATCTGTACACAAATTAACTGGAGGTAAAAATAAAAAAAATTAGCATTTTTCTGCTTTAGGTGGTAGTAGTCAATTAACAAGTGGCGTTTTAATTTGATAATATGAAATATTAAAAAATTGAAAATAAGAAGCATAGAAAATTAGACAGAATATCTATGTTTTAGAATGATGGGGGAAATTCAAACCTGCTAATAATAATATAAGTTAAGTTAGTTATTCAGATTTGATAGTAGTGTCTGATAAATTTTATAAAAGTTACATTGTTATTCTAAATAGTGATTAAAACATTGATGTTTTTATCAATTATTGTATCATAAGCGTAAACCTAAATCTTTATAATAATATAATAAAAATAATTACATTTTTTTTTCTTTATCAAAACTGAGCAAGTTTATAACATTTATTCCAATAACATTATTTTAAATATTTATGTTTTACCAAAAAAGAGCAAAAATTGCCGGCGATTAGTAAACATGTATTAAGACGAGTACTTTTTAAACTTCTGTGACTTCTGTGTGATTTTTTAGTTGTTTACATTTTTTAAATATTGCCATATGTGACAGCAACAAAAAAAAACGCTGCTGAAGTGTAAGCTTACGATTAGACTGAAT
Organism: Magallana gigas; assembly: GCF_963853765.1. NCBI lineage: Eukaryota > Metazoa > Mollusca > Bivalvia > Ostreida > Ostreidae > Magallana > Magallana gigas. Next base: position 5,569,736 of record NC_088854.1, on the reverse strand, counting down.
TATGAAAATGTATAAATCGGATTTGTGAAATGATATACAAAACATTAGTGATTACAATAACTTTCACAGAGTACCAATATTATTTGATAAAGTTCACAACAGTAACTGGTGATTGACTTATATTCGTAGGGTAAGATAATAAATGATCTTTGTGATAAGCAATAACAATAAATTCAATTTGTTTTGATTTGATAAAAAAATAAATATTATTTTTAGAAGAAAAAAAAAACGCAACGAAAAAAGAAAGAAAAAAAACGCTACAAATAAGCAATATACAATACTAATCATGTAAATCATTCCCCCGAATAATACAGTTTCTTAATGATAACAAAACATATTTGTTATTTATTAAATGTTACATCGTAGGGACATCGAAGCTTGGTGTAATTCATTATACTCTTAAGACTATTTAAGTTGTGTGGATTTTTCTATTTTAGAGACCTTGTCCACTAGGATATCGTTGTCGTAGGGGAATGTGTGAAAAAGGTATGACACATTACAGTTAGATTCTAAGTTACGTTAAGATGATATTACTTTCTATTCAACATGAGCAAAATGTCAGATTCCATATTCATATAACTAAAAATAACAAATATTGTCATTAAGTTTTGAACCGTTATGAATGAATTGATCCGCAATTAAAGTATTTCTTTTCTTTCAGATGTACCAACGCTACCAAACACATGCCGATCAGTAAGAATATCAATATGTTTTGATTTTCCTTAAAGTCACACTTAATACAATTAAATTGCATAACTAAATGTCTTCTTTTACAGAGCAGAGACTGTCAACGCTTCCATCAATGTCTTGGGGGACGCTGTGTTCCAAGTAAATCATAAAGTCAAACTAATATTCGTACAATTATACACCTTACTAGTGTAAAAAGATCATTGATTATAAAATCCATAGGTTTTCCGCGTATAAAAAAGTTGAATTTCGTAAGATACGTATTTCACATTTAGTTGTTCATACATTTCAGGGATTGTAATCGGCTAGATACAATGATGGTCATCTTAAAGGAAGAAAAACCAAATAAGAAAGAAACACAGACCAGAAAATAAATCATTTATTTATCTTTTAAAACGGACGTTTATCAATAAATTGTTGATTTTCCACGATTTTTTGTTATTTATACTATTTCTAGACATAGATGCATAAGTTATTTTAGCGCATTAAATCAAGATAAGGACTTGTCCGATAAAATTAACCGTACAGACTTCCTGAAGAAGGTCGACATATGCGTCCTTTAAATTTTTAGTAAATTCAAATATTTGTGCAAAACAAATAGACTGCTAGATTTATAGATACTATTATTCAATAATAAGAAGGTTCAACTTATTTATCACAGATGTCAGTTGTTGTCGTTAGAAAAAAATGGAATTGTTTGCCTGATATCAACTATTCAAGGCTGACATTAAGTAAGTTACTAAATTTGTCAATTTATTACAGACACGTTAATGACAACGTATTTATGAGAGGAATCAAATCAAATCAAAACAATGAAATGAAGGTTGCGATTTCAAGAGCGAATGAAAAAAAAATCCTTTATAATTTCTAGAACGACTTAATAAAAAAAAATCCCGAATATGTTCAAGTACGAATTAATAATTTCCGAATTATTTTAGGTACGAGTTAATTTAACTTTGAACATATCACTTTTTTCTTCATCTAGAACGTGGAATCAAAATTTCCGGAAAACTCAATTTTTAGATCCCAATATCTATGTAATGCATCGTTCGATTTTAAAACGGATTTCAGTTTTAAATTAAGTATAATAAAAGCTCCTTTGTTGCTTTATGTTAATATCAAATTATTGGTATGAAAAGAGTTATTATAAAAAGACTTAATAGCTCTTCTGACCCCTAATTTGAAGGGCCAGCCCCTTTTTCCTGATATCAAATAAAAGGTCTTGCTAATATAAACACATTTTGTTCTACAAGTTTCATGAATTGTAAACCGTTCTCGAGATATCTAAACAACTGTGTTTTAGGGGCCGACCCTTTAACCCCTTACCGGGGCCATTAACAACAAAATTTTTGGTATCATATTGAAAAAAACATTATTTTGAATAACTTTTGTTCTACATTGCTTTTCAAAATATTTCTCCTTTTTCCGATATTAATGATCAAAGTTTTGAACTTCTGGCCCCTTTAAACCCCTAATTACGTAATATATGACTTACGTATGGTACTGTATAGATAAACAGCTGTACAGTGAATATTTTTGCTTCTATAATTAATAACAAATTATTGTTCAGTAAAGAGTGATTGTAAGAAGACTTAAGACCCCTCCTGGCCCATAATTTGAGGGGCCAGTCCCTTTTTCGTGATATCAAATTCAAGGTCTTGCAAATATAAATATATTTTGTTCAAAAAAGTTCACGAATTGTTAACCGTTCTCGAGATATTTTAACAAATGTCTTCCGTTGGAAACGGAAGACCCTAATAATAAAGAAAAAGAAACCGTAAAATAACAAAATACCATAATAACTACATAGTTTATCACATAACTATAAATACAACATAAGATTGTTTATATAATTACAAGCAGACATGGATATTTTCATACAGTGTATTTGACGAAATATATTTATTGTAAATAAAATTAATTGAAAAAAGCAAATAAAATCATTGACAAAAGTTCATTAAAAGGGTTTCAGACTTTTGCAGATATACATTCATACATCACTTTCAGTACAATGATAAATTGCCTATGCTAACATATATGTATACATCACTTTCAGTACAATAATAAATTGCCTATGCTAACATATAGAGCCACCATTATCTAGCTACAAGTCGCTAATGCCTCCATGTTAGCAAAAAGCGACCGCACCTGGTATGTGTACCTTTTGGTACCTTTTTAAATAACGAAACAGATAACAGAAACTAGATACGATCTCGTTACGAGTAACGAGTAGGTCTTCCGTTTAATTTTTTAAACGATTCGATTAAAATATCAATGAAATTTCAGAATTCTCCCTCAACCACCTCCTTTTAGATAATGTATACGATTGTCAATATCCTTTAAAATGCTTAACAAAGAGTTTTGCTTTTTAACATACAGCACATTAAAGATTTAATATTTTAGTCCCCTAAAATCTCTAATTACGTCATCAATGGGTTTGGAAATGAGTTTTACAAACAGATATTGCTGCTATCAACAACTTTGCTTCTATAATGCATTACAAAATCTTAATCGTTTTTAAGGTATGAGTAATAGAGTTTAGGAGTCTAATGGCCCCTAATTTAAGGGGCAAGCCCCTTTTTCTTGATTTTATACGAAAGGTCTCAAGAATACTAACATTTTTTGTTCTTACATCCATCTAAAATTGTTGATCACTTTTGAGATACAAATGATTGAATATTTTAGGGGCCAGCCCTCTACATCCTATATGGGGACAGAAATTCGTCTTTTGATAAGTGGAATCAATTTAAATCATTTTTTCAAATATTTTCTCTTCTATGATGTCTTACAAAATATGTATACTTCTCTAGTTATTTTTCGTCAAAGTTTAAGTAGTTTGGCCCCTAAAAATCCCTAATTACGTAATTAATGGGCGTGGCAATGATTTTTTCTAATAGATATTGGTACGATCAACAACTTTGCTTCTATAATGCATTATAAAATCTTAATCGTTTTTAAGTTACTTGTAATAGAGTTTACGAAGGCCTTGGCCCCTTATTTAAGGGGCCAGCCCCTTTTTCTTGATTTGTGTGAAAAGGTTTTAAGAATACAAATATTTTTTGTTCTTACACCCATGTGAAATTGTTGATCATTTTTGAGATACAAATGATTGAATATTTTAGGGGCCAGCCCTCTAGATCCTTAATGGGGACAGAAAATCGTGTTTTGATAAGTGGAATCAATTTAAATCATTTATTCAAACATTTTCTCTTCTATGATGTCTAACAAAATATGTATACTTCTCTAGTTATTTTTCGTCAAAGTTTAAGTACTTTGGCCCCTAAAAATCCCTAATTACGTAATAAAAGGGCGTGGCAATGATTTTTTCAAATAGATATTGGTACGATCAACAACTTTGCTTCTATAATGCATTACAAAATCTTTATCGTTTTTAAGTTATTCGTAATAGAGTTTATCACTGTCTTGGCCCCTAATTTAAGGGGCCAGCCCCTATTTCTTGATTTTGTTGAAAAGAACTTTTGATTATCTACCACTTTTGTTATATATGTCCTAACAAAATATCTACTCATAAAAAGATACAGATCAAAACGTATGAAAAATTTGATTCGAAATTCGTACCCAATTTTCGAGCCTATGCGAGCTCATAGAAATGGCGCCACTGGCGCAAAAAAACTACATTGTGCACAACTTCAACCTATGGTCTACCTATCCTCAAAATTTCATATTCCTATCTCTGATAGTCTCTGAGTTTATGTCTGCACAAAATTAGTCGTAAAAACTTACAAAATCGGCCGTAAATCGGAACCGGAAGTGCCGATTTCAAATTTTAAAAAAACTTCTAGAATTATGACCACTGGCAATCATCTGAGAAAAAATGGTCGAAATCGGCCGAATAGTTTTCGAGAAATCGCGTGCACAAAATTCGTGGAAAAAAAAAATAATAATAACTAGATACGACCTCGTTACGAGTAACGAGTAGGTCTTCCGTTCAATTTTTAAACGATACGATTAAGATATCAATGAAATATCAGAATTCCCCCCTCAACCACTCCCTTTCAGATATTGCATACGATTGTCAATATCCCTTGAAATGTTTAACAAAGTTTTGCTTTTTCAGATACAGCACATTATAGATTTAAGTTTTTAGTCCCCTATAATCCCTTTTTACATCATTACTTGGTTTTGAAATGTGTTTTACAAATTGTTATTGTTACGACCAACAACCTTGTTTCTGTAATGCATAACAAAATCTTGATCGTTTGCAAGGTATTTGTAATAGATTTTACGAAGGTCTTGACCCCTAATTTAAGGGGCAAGCCCCTTTTTCTTGAATTCATTCGAAAGGTCTCACTAATACTTACAATTTTTGTTCTTACACTTATCTAGAATTGTTGTTCATATTTTAGATACAAATGATTGAATATTTTAGGGGCCAGCCCTCTAGATCCTAAATGGGGACATACTTTGGTGTTTTGATTAATGGAATCAATTAGACTCATCAATGCAAACATTTTCTCTTCTACAATACATAACAAAATATGTCTCCTTTTCTAGATATATTGCGTCAATGTTTGAGTACTTTGGCCCCTAAAAATCCCTAATTACGTAATAAATGGGCGTGGCAATAATTTTTTCTGATAGATATTGTAACGATCAACAACTTTGCTTCTATAATGCATTACAAAATCTTTATCGTTTTTAAGTTATCTGTAACAGAGATTACGATTGTCTTGGCCCCTAAAAAAAGGGGCCAGCCCCTTTTTCTTGATTTTGTTAAAAAGAACTTTTGATTCTCTACAACTTTTGTTATATATGTTTTTACAAAATATCAACAGATAAAAAGATACAGATCAAAACGTATGAAAATTTTGGATAAAACTTCGTACCCAATTTTCGTGCCTAGGCGAGCTCCAAGAAATGGCGCCGCTGGCGTAAAACAAAATAATAGTGCACAACTTCAGACTATAGACTACCTATCCTGAAAATTGCATAGTCATATCTCTGATAGTTTCTGAGATCAGCTCTGCACAAAATAGGTCGTAAAAAAACTACAAAATGGCCGATAAATCGGTACCGGAAGTGACGACAACAAAAATTTCAAAAACATATAAAATTCAGATCATGACTCATTATCTGTGAAAAAATGGCTGAAATCGGCTGAATAGTTTTCGAGAAATCGCGTGCACAAAATTTGGAAAAAATAATAATAATAACTAGATACGATCTCGTTACGAGTAACGAGGAGGTCTTCCGTTCAATTTTTCAAACGATACCATTAGAATATCAATGAAATTTCAGAATTTCCACTCACATTTCAAATACAGCACAATAAAGATTTAATTTTTTAATCCCCTAAAAATTCCTAATTACGTCATCAATGGGTGTGGCTATGAGTTTTACAAACTGATATTGGTACGATCAACAACTTTGCTTCTATAATGCATTACAAAATCTTTATCGTTTTTAAGGTATTTGTAATAGAGGTTAAGAGTGCCCTGGCCCCTAATTTAAGGGGCCAGTCCATTTTTCTTGATTTCTTTGAAAAGGTCTTAAGAATACTAACAATTTTTGTTCTTACACGTATTTAAAATTGTTGATCATTTTTGAGATACAAATGTTTGAATATTTTAGGGGCCAGCCCTCTAGATCCTTAATGGGGACAGAAATTCGTGTTTTGATAAGTGGAATCAATTTAAATCATTAATTCAAACATTTGCTCTTCTATGATGTCTTACAAAATATTTCTACTTCTCTAGTTATATTGCGTCAGAGTTTAAGTATTTTGGCACTTAAAAATCCCTAATTACGTAATAAATGGGCGAGGCAATAATTTTTTCTAATAGATATTGGTACGATCAACAACTTTGCTTCTATAAAGCATTACAAAATCTTTGTTGTTTTTAAGTTATTTGTACTAGAGTTTAAGAGTGCCTTGGCCCCTGATTAAAGGGGCCAGCCCCTTTTTCTTGGTTTCTTTAAAAAGGTCTTAAGAATACTAACAATTTTTGTTCTTACACGTATTTAAAATTGTTGATCATTTTTGAGATACAAATGTTTGAATATTTTAGGGGCCAGCCCTCTAGATCCTTAATGGGGACAGAAATTCGTGTTTTGATAAGTGGAATCAATTTAAATCATTAATTCAAACATTTTCTCTGCTATGATGTCTTACAAAATATTTCCACTTCTCTAGTTATATTGCGTCAAAGTTTAAGTATTTTGGCCCCTAAAAATCCCTAATTACGTAATAAATGGGCGTGGTAATAATTTTTTCTAATAGATATTGGTACGAGCAACAACTTTGCTTCTATAATACATAACAAAATCTTTATTGTTTTTAAGTTATTTGTAATAGAGTTTACGAGTGTGTTGGCCCCTAAATAAAGGGGCCAGCCCCTATTTCTTGATTTTGTTGGAAAGAACTTTTGATTCTCTACCTCTTTTGTTATATATATCTTAACAAAATATTAACTGATAAAAAGATATAAATCAAAACGTGTGAAAATTTTAAATGAAAATTCGTACCCAATTTTCGTGCCCAGGCGAGCTCCAAGAAATGGCGCAACAGGCATTAAACAACTACATGCTGCACAACTTCAAACTATCGTCTACCTATCCTGAAAATTTCATATTCATATCTCTTATGGTTTCCGAGTTTATAGCTGCACAAAATGGGTCGTCAAAAATTACAAAATGGCCGACAATTCGGTACCGGAAGTGACTACGAAAAAATTAAGAAAAATGTATTAAGTTTAGATCACGCCCTAACATCTGTGAAAAAATGGTTGAGATCGGTCGAACAGATTTCGAGAAATCGCGTGCACAAAATTTGGAAAAAAATAATAATAATAATAAATAATAATAATAATAATAAGAAACAGTACGAAAACAATAAGGTCTTCCGTTGGAAACGGAAGACCTTAATAAGACTAGATACGATCTCGTTACGAGTAACGAGTAGGTCTTCCGTTCAATTTTTTAAACGATTCGATTAAGATATCAATGAAATTTCAAAATTCTCCCTCAACCACTTCCTTTTAGATAATGTATACGATTGTCAATATCCTTTAAAATGCTTAACAAAGAGTTTTGCTTTTTAACATACAGCACATTAAAGATTTAAGATTTTAGTCTCCTAAAATCTCTAAATACGTCATCAATGGGTTTGGAAATGAGTTTTACAAACTGATATTGCTGCGATCAACAACTTTGTTTTTATAATGCATTACAAAATCTTGATCATTTTTAACGTATGAGTAATAGAGTTTAGGAGTCTATTGGCCCCTAATTTTAGGGGCCAGCCCCTTTTTCTTGATTTTATACGAAAGGTCTCATGAATACTAACATTTTTGGTTCTTACATCCATCTAAAATTGATGTTTACTTTTGAGATACAAATGATTGAATATTTTAGGGGCCAGCCCTCTAGATCCTTAATGGGGACAGAAATCGTATTTTGATAAGTAGAATCAATTTAAATCATTTAATCAAACATTTTTTCTTCTTTGATGTCTAACAAAATATGTATACTTCTCTAGTTATTTTTCGTCAAAGTTTAAGTAGTTTGGCCCCTAAAAATCCCTAATTACGTAATAAATGGGCGTGGCAATGATTTTTTCGAATAGATATTGGTACGATCAACAACTTTGCTTCTATAATGCATTACAAAATCTTTATCGTTTTTAAGTTATTTGTAATAGAGTTAACGAGTGCCTTGGCCCCTAAAAAAGGGGCCAGCCCCTTTTTCTTGATTTCTTTGAAAAGGTCTTAAGAATACAAACATTTTTTGTTCTTACACCCATGTATAATTGTTGATCATTTTTGAGATACAAATGATTGAATATTTTAGGGGCCAGCCCTCTAGATCCTTAATGGGGACAGAAATTCGTGTTTTGATCAGTGGAATCGATTTAAATCATTTATTCAAACATTTTCTCTTCTATGATGTCTAACAAAATATGTATACTTCTCTAGTTATTTTTCGTCAAAGTTTAAGTACTCTGGCCCCTAAAAATCCCTAATTACGTAATAAATGGGCGTGGCAATGATTTTTTCGAATAGATATTGGTACGATCAACAACTTTGCTTCTATAATGCATTACAAAATCTTTATCGTTTTTAAGTTACATGTAATAGAGTTTACGAGTGCCTTGGCCCCTAAAAAAAGGGGCCAGCCCCTTTTTCTTGATTTCGTTGGAAAGAACTTATGATTATCTACCACTTTTGTTATATATGTCTTATCAAAATATCAACTGATAAAAAGATACAGATCAAAACGTTTGAAATTTTTGAATGAAAATTCGTACTCAATTTTCGTGCCCAGGCGAGCTCCAAGAAATGGCGCCACTGGCGAAAAAACAACACAATAGTGCACAACTTCAGACTATAGACTACCTATCCTGAAAATTTCATAGTCATATCTCTGATAGTTTCTGAGATCAGCTCTGCACAAAATAGGTCGTAAAAAACTACAAAATGGCCGATAAATCGGTACCGGAAGTGACGACAACAAAAATTTCAAAAACATATAAAATTCAGATGATGACTCATCATCTGTGAAAAAATGTTGAAAATCGGTCGAATAGTTTTCGAAAAATCGCGTGCACAAAATTTGGAAAAAAAAATAATAATAATAACTAGACACGATCTCGTTGCGAGCAACGAGGAGGTCTTCCGTCTGATTTTAGAAATTGAGATTTATGTTCGATCTTGATTTTGCTATTTAACAGCTATACATGATTTAAAACAGGAAAAGAGGATCTTAATTTTAAGTGCCTGATACTATTTTCTTTCAGGTGTAAGAGTTTTGTTCAACAAGTGTTTAGAAATTCGTCACCGTTCTTGAGATATCTCTGAAAGAATATTTTAGGGGCCGGACCTTTTCTCCTTATTGGGGCCGCTGAACAAAAATTGTAAGGTTGCATGTTATTAGGTACATTATTTTGAGCATCTTTTCTTTTCTACTGCATTTCAAAATATTTTTTCTTTTTGAGATATAGGTTATCACATTTTTGGACTTTTGACCCCTAAAAATCCTTAATTACGTAACACATGAGAAAAATCATTATAATGTTAGGCTACACAACTGTTAGATAAACATATTTGCTTCTATAATCTATTACGAAATACCCCTCGGTAAAGAACTATAGGAAAAAGACTTTAGAGCCCTCTAGGTCCCTAATATTAGGGGCCAGCCCCTTTTTCATGGTATCAAATGAAAGGTCATTTGATTATAAAGACATTTTGTTCAACAAGTGTTCAGAAATCTGTTACCATTCTTGAGATATCTCAGAAAGAATATTTTAGGGGCCGGTCCCTTATCTCCTTATTGGGGCCGCTGAACCAATTTTTTTTTTGGCTGCATGTTGTTAAGGACATGACTTTGAGCATCTTTTCTTTTATACTGCATTTCAAAATATTTTTCCGTTTTGAGATATAGGTGGTCAAAGTTTTGGACTTCTGACCCCTAAAAATCCCTAATTACGTAACATATGAGAAATTCGTTATACTGCTTGGCTTCATAACTGTTAGATAAACATATTTGCTTCTATAATTTATTACAAAATATCCCTCAGTAAAGAACTATAGTAAAAAGACTTTAGAGCCCTCTAGGTCCCTAATATTAGGGGCCAGCCCCTTTTTCTAGGAATCAAATGAAAGGTCATTTAATTCTAAAGACATTTTGTTCAACAAGTGTTCAGAAATTCGTTACCATTCTGGAGATATATGAGAAAGAAGGTTTTAGGGGCCGGTCCCTTAACTCCTTTTAGGGGCCGTTTAACGAAATTTTGAAGGTTGCATATCGTTAAGAACATCATTTTAAACAACTTTTTTCCTGTGCTGACCTACAAAATATTTTTCCTTTCTGAGATATGGGTGATCAAAAGTTTAGACTTTCGGCCCCTAAAAACCCCTAATTACATAACACATGATAAAATCATTACATTACTTGGATACATAACTGTAAGATAAACATATTTGCTTCTATAACATTTCAGAAAATATCTCTCAGTAAAGGGCTATGCATTGAAAACTTTAGAGCCCTTTGGTCCCCTAATTGGAGGAGCCAGCCCCTTTTTCTTGATTTCAAATGAAAGGCTATTTAATTCTAAACAAATTTTGTTCAACAAGTGTTTAGAAATTCGTTACCGTTCTAGAGATATTTGAGAATGAAGGTTTTAGGGGCCGATCCCTAATCTCCTTTAAGGGGTCGTTTAATGAAATTTTGAAGGTTGCATTTTGTTGAGAACATGATTTTGAACAACTTTTCTTCTGTACCGCATTTCAAAATATTTTTCCTGTCGGAGATATGGGTGATCAAAACTTTGGACTTTTGGCCCTTAAAAACCCTTAATCACGTGACACATGATAAAATCATTACATTACTTAGATACATAACTGTAAGATAAACACATTTGCTTCTATAACCTTTCACACAATATCTCTCAGTAAAGGGCTACAGATTAAAGACTTAAGAGCCATTTGGTCCCCTAATTAGAGGGGCCAGCCCCTTTTTCTTGATATCAATTGAAAGGTCCTGTAAATATAAACCTTTTTTACATTACATGTCTTAACAAAATATTTTTCAGAAAAATGATAAACAAAGAAAACCAGAAAAAATACGACATTTTTATAAAACTCAATTTTCGGGTCCAGGCGAGCTTCGGAGCCTTTCAATCCAGATCAAAATGAAAATAAAATTGCAAATCTACAGTCTTTTGTCTACTATCCCTGAAAGTTTGAACTCAATATCTTTTATAGTTTAGGAGAAGTTAGAGGAACAAGCCACCCCTCTAAAAATCGCTAAAACGTCAATATCTCGAAAACGGAAGTGACGTCATCAATATAATAAAAAACCTATAAGGTTCCGATCACTATCGATCATATCTAAAAGTTTCATGAAAATCGGTCTAGTCGTTTCTGAGCAATCGCGTGCACAAAATTTGTAAGAAAAAAAAAGAAAAATAATAATAATAATAATAGGGAAAAAGAAACCGAACGAAAACAATAAGGTCTTCCGTTGGAAACGGAAGACCTTAATAATAAGAAACAGTACGAAAACTATAAGGTCTTCCGTTGGAAACGGAAGACCTTAAATAGTTTTCGAGATATCGCGTGCACAAAATTTGTGGAAAAAAATAATAATAATAATAATAATAAGAAACAGTACGAAAACAATAAGGTCTTCCGTTGGAAACGGAAGACCTTAATAAGAAACAGTACGAAAACTATAAGGTCTTCCGTTGGAAACGGAAGACCTTAATAAGAAACAGTACGAAAACTATAAGGTCTTCCGTTGGAAACGGAAGACCTTAATAAAGAATATATATATATATATATATATATATATATATATATATATATATATATATATATATATATATATATATATATATATATATATATATAAGCACTAAAAATAACCAACGACACGAACAATAAAGTAAAATATTGTCAAATTTTCGGGACAACCCGTCCCTTCTTCAGGACAACAAAATAAAAACTACATAAGAAAGAAGAAAAACATCTACAAAACTAGCACTAAACTTAACTAAATAATATATAAAAACTAGATAATGTTTAAACACCGGATCAAAACGTGGCAGCTATATCTTTATATTTAAGAATTCGAGCCCGAGAAAGAAAAATCCCGTCCGACGCAGCGGACGGTCTCTGAAGAAGATAACGCGAACGAATTAACTTGCTAATTGGGGGTTGCTGTTAATTAAGTTGTACTAGTAAGATAATTCGTAGTGAAAGTTTGTAGGGAAGGTTGGCCCTGTAAAAGACCACATAAATAATCATGAATGTAAAAACTAATGAAAGTGAAATAAAGAAAAAGAACAAAACCGATTAAGGAAATAGCTAATAATTTGAATAAATAACATGATTAATAGTTTGTACATGGACCGAAAAAGATGAAGATGGTGATATTGCCACGAAAACAAATCAGTACTTAGTTGATGTTCATTTTGGTGAAGTCACTTAATTTGCTAATGCCGTCTGGGCGGAATGACTTCAGTCTATGCATCCAAAATTTTTCTTTATTTTTTCTCTCCGCATCTGTCCAGTTAGGGTTGTGATCAATGACCAAAACCATCATGTCCTCCCATTTGTGACCATCTAAATTAAAATGTTCCCCGACGGGTTCTTTAATTTTCTTAGTTTTGATGGTGGAACGATGATTATTGATGCGCCTGCGGAGGTCTCCTGTTTCCCCTACGTATTGTTTCTGACAAAATTTACAATTGATGAGATATACACAATTGTCCGTACGACAAGAAGTATTTGCGAAAATTTTGTAAGTACGGCCAGTAATGGGGATAGAGAAGTCGTCTGCATCAGAGCTGTGTTTACACAACAGACATCTGGTGTCAGAACAAGTTCTAAAGCCACCATTAGGCAGAGGGTTCTTTAGTTTGGTTCTTACCACCATGTCCTTAAGGTTTCTAGGGCGCTTGAAAGCTGCCATCGGGGGGTTTTTCAAAACCTCAACCATTTTATCATTGCTGTAACGGATTGGCAGGTTCTTCTTTAGGACTGCATTTAGGCCCCTACGGACAGGGTGGTAATTAGTGACAAATGGGACCTTGTTGTCTTCGTTTTTGGGTTTATATTTCAGAAGGGATAAACGATCCTCTTTAGCTAAATCATCAATTGCATTCTGTACAGAGTGCGAGCTGTAGCCCTTGGCACATAAGGGGGATTTTAGGAGTTGACTTTGCTCAGAGTATAGTTCTTGAGTTGAACAAATACGTCTGACTCTGGTGGCTAGGCCTTTTGGTATGCCTCTAAACGTATGAGGTGGGTGGCAGCTAGACGTCATTAAATAGAGGTGGGAATCTGTAGGTTTAGTATGAAGATTGAAATCGAGTTTACCATCGACTAAAGTTGAAGTAGTGTCAAGAAACGTGTTGTTGAATGAGGAAATTTCCGTCGTAAATTTGATAGAATGATGGAAAGAATTGACAAAGGTAATAAAATCATCGAGGTTGTTTCTGTTGTCAACCCACTTCATTTCGATGTCGTCTATGAAGCGCAACCAACTAAGAGGTTTGAAGGGTGACTGTGTTAGTAGGTTGCGCTCTAGATTACCCATGAATATATTGGCATAAGATGGTGCCATTTTCGGTGCCCATAGCAGTGCCACTGACTTGAAGGTAGTGTTCTCCATTGAACATAAAATTATTGAATTTTAGAACATGCTCTAGGAGCTTGGTAAGAGATTCAGTTGAAGGGATCTGAACCTCTCTAGCGTCCCATACCTCTTTACAGGCTGCAATACCTTCGTCATGCGGAATGTTGGTGTAAAGGGATGTGACATCCATCGTCACGAGCATAGTATTATCTGGAAGATTTGAAGATGGCGTTTTGTTAAGATAATCCGTTGTATCTTTAAGATATGACGGTAAATTTTCAACATGTGGACGGAGATGAAGGTCGATGAATTCTGAAATTTTTTCAGTGGGATGTCCAATGGCACTTACTATGGGACGTCCTGGCATTCCAGGTTTGTGAGTTTTTGGAAGAACATAAAATTGGCTGGGCTTACAGTTGATAGGAAGAAGGGTAGAATAAATATTGTAACCAATTTCATTATTTTCAAACATAGTATCTAATGTTTTGGTAATAGTATCTGAGAAGTCATCTGTAGGATCAGTGTTAAGCTTTTGGTAAAAACGTTCATCTGACAATTGTCTGTATGCTTCTGCAAGATATTTGTCTTGGTCCATCACAACAATTGTTGACCCTTTATCTGCTTTTTTAATTACGATGTCTTCCCGGTTCTTTAAGGTTTGTAACGCTGATCTTTCTTCTTTATTTAGATTATCCGGGTGTCTGTGTTGTTTGGAAAGGAGTTTCTCGATGTCTGACTCGACAGCTTCTATATATGATTCTAAGGCTCCGCATTTACCAGGGGCTGGTTCCCAGTTGCTCTTAGGTCTATATAGTTTATGGTTTTCAAGGTCTTGTAAAGAAGTTTGGGACTTGTCACCTACATCAGAACTGGAGTCTTTTCTAGAGAAATGTTCTTTCAGTCTAAGTCTACGGAAAAAAGCCCTAGTGTCCTCTCTTGCAGCTCTTTCGTTTACTTCCCGGGGTGTAGGGCAAAAGTTGAGGCCTTTGGAAAGTAGTGATGTTTCGGATTCGGTAAGAGATACACTAGAAACGTTAAATACAGGACAAACCTTAGCGTTAGAATTATCCCCGTCTGTTATTGGAACTGTTTTCCGTACAAAGCGTCTACAACGGGGTGCTTTGGTTTTCTTTTGAGACTCGTTAGTAATGTTGTTTGTCCTGCTGTTAAATTTTAAACTGACATTATCACGGACGAATTTCTTTTCCTGTGTTTTTAGTAAGTTTTTGGTGAGGGCCTCATTGTAAGTACGAATGATGTTGTTGGCTTCCCTCAAGTCCGCGTCAGAGTTAGTTTTGGTAAGAGATAAATTCAGAGCTGTGATGTTGTTCTCGTATTGTTGTAACTTGTGATGGTCCCAAGAAAGGCAGAGTGACATAATTTCTTTTGAGCATCTCTTGAGAATGCTTTCCCAACGTGTCATGAAATTTTTGGAAACCGGTCCAACATTTGGTTCAGAATTGATTTTGAAACCTTTTGGTATCGTGTCACATTGTAAATATGCTTGAATATTGGAGATCCTGTGTTGAAATTTTATAGATTTTTTATGCTGATTTTTAAGGAGTTTAAATGTTTGGCTACTTTGAATTGACATTATTAAAGCGTAATAAAGAGAAACGGAAAGCCGGAATGAATAGATGGGGTCACGATCAAATTGAATAAAAGTTACGAAAATAAGGTCAGACCGAATTGTTGTAGGAACATCATGAAATGTATGGAAGAGTAACGAAATTTGAATGAACACGAAGGATTCAAGTACGTTTGTAGTAAAGAAACATGGCAGGGTACAAATGAAATAAAAATATAATAATAAATAAACAAATGTAAATATATATAATAATAATAATATTATATAATATAATATTATATTATATAATAATAATATAATATATATATATATATAATGTATATATATATATATATATATATATATATATATATATATATATATATATATATATATATATATATATATATATATATATATACCTTCAAACAAATAAACCGACGAACTTTTCTATCTTTTGGATAACTGGACATTAAGGAGATAATAAACCTTCAGACTTTAGCCACGTATACTGGACCGTGACCGTTACAACGCACAGAAAAAATATCGCACATTGAAAAAGAATTCAAAGTGCGTTGTTTTTGGTACCAATGCAACGCAATTTGAAAAAAAAAAATTCAACGTGCGTTGTTATATATCGTCTATATTAAGTGCTTGGAAAAAAAATTGTTCCAGGTTTAGTCAAAATAAGTGATACTTTTATAAAGAACCCATTATATTCTCAGCTAACTTGATAAACAGTTTCTCGATTAGAATTTTGTTTCTTCTCTTCTACTTTCATAAAACATTATTGACAATTTACACAAAGAACTATTCGGGAGACTTGAATTATACAAATATGGCATTGACTGCATTTTTTTTCTTTTATTTGAGTACGTAGCAAATTTACTTCATATCTGGTATATTGGGCTATGTCAGAACGAATATAGTTATAAAGCTGTTGTTATAAAACGGGACAGTCAAATTCATTTGAATTTCATGAGAAAAACACTTTAGTGTAGTTAACAAATTGGTATGTAACTTTGGTATAACTCCTTAAAAATGTAAGCCGCAAACCTTACTTTAAATGTTTGTAAATGTATTTTTATATATATTGAAATGATTTATTTGACTCGAATATGAAAAGAAGTTTTATGTTGAAACACTTATGGATTCTTTAACAGACCATTGGAGAAATTATTGTAGGCCAGCTCGTTTTTTTTTAATATCACTGTACTTAACTTACAACAAAGCGTATTTTTTTTCGATCTTAAACGTTAACTTCAAGTTGCTGAATATAATATGTTTTGGAAGGAAAAATGAGTTTTGGGGACCTTCTTTCTGTGATTTATTAAATGATACACTGGTAATTGACCTGTATCTTCGGTTAACCCCCACCCTCATCCCCATCCCCGTTCTTAAAGACGGTCAATCAGATTTACTAGTGTTATTAATTATTAAGTTAAAAAGCTGGTATATTTTCATAAATACAAAATCCAAGCAATATGCACACCTCTGATACATGTATATGTACAATTCATCTGCAAAAGAACAACTTCCTATCTTGAGAACTGTAGGAGGAGTTATCCGTACAATGAGGGTATCCTTTTGGATGCCACCCGCCAGCCCGCCCGCCCGCCATTTTCACCATTTTAATAACCGGATTTTTCCGTTGGAAAATGC
This sequence comes from Magallana gigas, assembly GCF_963853765.1. Taxonomy (NCBI): domain Eukaryota; kingdom Metazoa; phylum Mollusca; class Bivalvia; order Ostreida; family Ostreidae; genus Magallana; species Magallana gigas. The sequence continues at coordinate 5,552,722 of NC_088854.1, read as the reverse complement.
TTTGAGACATTTATTAAGACACGCTTTATTTGAATTTACCAATTTTCTTTATTTTTAACTATTTACATGCGTTCATATGTCAAGATGTTTTTCTATACTTGTGCGGATGCTAGCCGTATTCATTTGCGTATACCTAACCTTTCCGATAGTATAAAGAGTAAAAAGCGGGTGGGGGTATTGCTAAACTGAGCTGTCTAAACTATAATTATGATAAAATTGGGTGATTGAAACATTGATATTATTAAATACTATTTATTAATAAAATTATACACACACCTCAAGGAATAAAAGGTATTTTATAATGTATATTGCACTCCTTGAACTCTTTATTTCATTTATCGCTGTATTTGTGCCTGTACAAACAATATATGTTGTTTGAATGCATTCATTTGTGACCCAAAATGGATAAGAAATAAAGTCCGTGCGGTCATAAACATCCATGTGAAAGTGTTGACGATGACCGTCGATGAGCGGTGTCCAATTAACAAACCAATTTAACAAACGCGGTTAAAAATCAGTTTCAATACAGAATGTCTGTTGGAAGTTGGAAATGCTCTAAGGATGAAGACAGAAAATTTGAAGAAAGGAGTATCAGGAGTTTTTTTTTTGGGGGGGGGGGGGGTACACTAAAGTCTTCAATACAATTTCTCAACTCGAACTCAGTCGAATAAGCATTACTATCATCTCCAAATAAATTACTATTTTTTGCATTTCTGTCCAAAGGTTCTGTTTGTTCCGTGCTAGTACCACTCCATAAAATGAAATTATCACATCATGTAAAGAACAAACCTCATAATATAATGACTCAACAACGGCATATTATAAAATTGTCACATCATATAAAGGATTTACAATTGCATGTAAAGCTTTCACCACAATACATAAAGGTTTTACCACCACACGTAATGGTTTTAATGCACCATAACATGATGTTAGTACTGCATATAATGAACTTATCACCTAATGTCAAGAAGTTGCACTGCATAAAAGGATTTTGCAACTGCACATAAAGAGTGTACTATATAACATAACGATTGAACAATAGTTCATTATGGGTTTAGCTCTGTATGAAATGAGTTTATCATATAAAGATTTATTTATAGCATATAATGAATAAACTACTGCATATAATGATCTTACGACATAACGTAATAATGTTACCACTTCATATAAAGATTTTACTCCTGAATATAATGGCAAAATAAAGGTATATAATGATGTTACCACTGTATATAATAATGTTCGCACTGCATACAATGATGTTAGCACTGCATATAATGATATTACTATTGCATATAAAAAATATACCAATTCATTTAATATGAAATTGACCTTAAGGCAGCTATGGCGTTCCATAACGTTAACTTCAGTCTAATTAAGATTAGACTTAGAAAACCGCTCGTACGCTTATATATAGCATATTGTATATATAGAGGAGCGGTTTTACAATTCCAACTTTAATTAGAATCTGTTGTCTTGACATGTAAATTCCTAATAGGTTAATCAGTAAGTGAATTGAGTAACCATGCAATCGGTTGATGATACAGATTTTTATACATATACATGTATATATATTAATAGCTAATTCACTTACTTTTTTCTTTGCTTTTTCAAATTATAGCGAAGGAGATAAAACTACTTCTCATGTGCAGATAAAAAGAAGAAAGATCTCATTTGAACAGCTTCAGAAGATGCAGTATGAGGTAAAATAATAAGCATTGTGCATTTATTCTGGTTTCATACAGTCGTTGGAAATTGTACTTCTCACATGTAGTTTACTGATTATACCCGCACTTTCTAAAGAAAGTTCGGGTATATTGTTGTTACCCTGTTCCGTCCGTCCGTCCGTCCGTCCGTCTGTCTGTCTGTCCATCCGTCCGTCCGTCTGTCACGTTCTACTTTCTCAAACTGCTCTTACATCTTATAAACCAGCAAACTGAACTCTTGGAGTTTGATTTGGGGTATCATGTTGTTTTGTAAAAAGGTTTCAAAAATTCTCTGTTAGTCCTGGGGGTCAAATAATTGGTGAAAAATGACGTTTTTTCACAAAAAACCTTCTTCCTCGAACTCCTCCTACATTTTCAACAGTAGACAAATCATCTTTTGGAATATGTTTTAGGGTATCCTACAGATGCGCAATAAGGTTTCGGAATTTTCAATTTTGTCCTGGGGGTCATTTAATGGCTGAAAAATGACATGTTTTTGTTTTTTGTTTTTTTTTACAAAAAAACTGGTTTCAAAAACGTCTTTTTTTTTGGCAGTAGCCAAATGATCTTCTAGAATATGATTGGGGGTGTCATATTGAGGCAGGTTCCAGAATTGTTTTTTATTAAGGGGATCAGCGGGCAACAAAAAATGACGTTTTTGAGCCAAAAAATATGGTTCCCAGAACTCCTCTTACAACTTTTGGAGTAGCTACGTCATCTCTTGGGATATAATTGGGGCTGTTCTATAGATGTGCAATAAGGTTTTAAAAATTTAAATTTCATCCAGGGAGTCAAATAGTAGCAGAAAATTGACGTTTATCACTAAAAACAACATTGATCCTAGAGCTCCTCTTATGATTTAATGGATAGACAATCATATCTTGGGATATGATAGGGACTGTTCTATAGATGTGCAGTAAGGTTTTAAAAATTTAAATTTCATCCAGGGAGTCAACAAGTAGCAAAAAATTGACGTTTATCACTTCAAAAAAACATAGATCCTAGAACTCCTTTTATGATTTAATGGATAGACACATCATATCTTGGGATATGATAGGAACTGTTCCATATATATAGATGTGCATTATGGTTTTGAAAAATCAAATTTAACCCTGAGGCCCATTACCTACTAGTACATACCTTTTGATGCCCTTTAAGGATCAAGAATAAATATGGTTAAGGGGTGGGGATCTCAACCGTTTTCGAGATATTCATGCACTTCATGTTCAAGGGGGGTCATGACCACCCCCGGGGCCCATAACCTACATACCGTTTGATGCCCCTTGACACAGGGAACAAGAATATATATGGTTTAAGGGTGGGGATCTCAACTGTTTTGAAGATATTAAGGGACTTGTTGTTTGAGGGGGTCAGGACCACCCACAGGGCCCATGACCTACATAACATTTGATGCCCCTTGACATCAGAAACATGAATATATATGGTTTAGGGGTCATCATTATAACAGTTTCTGAGATATATGGTAATTTCAAATTCCTGGGGGGTGGGGATGACCCCAGGGGTCAGATCTAATAAACCCTATATATTGCCAGTAACAGCCAATATATGATTATGAAAACCCTATATTATTATCTTTGTCCGTTTTCAAGTTACCATTTACAATAGAGTCTACGATTCTTCCTACAAGGTTCAATGTTAGACCCCACACCCTTTTGACACCCCCCCCCCCTCCCCCGAAAAGTGGTTGTCTAACTCAAAATGAGAAAAAATCAAACCAGGGTGCACAACTAAATATGCAGGCCTATCATATCCTAGAGTTTGTACAATTCTGTTCAGCCATCTCTGAGAAACAAGTTCAGAGCAGGAAAGAAGAAAAAGAAGATGAAGAATAATAATACATGTATTAAGAACCGTACAAAAACAATAAGTCTCCAAATTTCATTCGGGAGACTTAATAATAAAGATTAAATAGAGATAGGATCATCAAACATCAATAATTAAAGATAATTGACAATTTCTGATTCTAAGGGGGTCAGGATGACCCCTTAGGGTCATGACTTACATGCCATAATGATCTGATGCGCCTGCATGACCTAAGGAGGAATAATATCTTTGGATTAAAGTGGGGATCTCAATGGTTTTTATGATATCTAATAATTTCAGGAAGAGCACTTGGGATCATGACCTATACATACAATCTTAAATGCCTTGAACAAAGAAACAATAATATAATTTGTAAATGATATATGATTCAATTTAAGAACCCAGATATAGATCAATCATCTGTTTTGTAATACTTCCTATGTATATATACATGTACATGTATTAGTTTGTGTTTTGTTCTATACTATTCATGTTCATGACTGTAGTATGGCTTAGTCTTATTTTAAATTACATTAAAAAATTGTCAAATATATGACTTTGAACCCCCACTCCCAAACAAACTCAAATATAAACTGTTCTCTCCCCCCCCCTTGTCGAATGATCTATTAAAATCAAAATATAATTTGGGTGTCTAAAAACTTTTATAAACTGGTAAAAAATGTTATTCTTAAAAAAAATTATATTACACCTTGCATAATTGACAAATGATCTATTGAGATATGATCAGAGGTCATATTTCTACCTTGGGATCAATAAGTAGTATTCATTGACAAGTTAAAATTAGTAACAATAAATGATTCAACTTATAAGTGTTTATACTCCACATTCACCCCCCCCCCCCCAATCTAACCTGCATGTTATAAAGATTCAGTCTTCTTAATACATTCTTACATGTGTACAGTAGCACATTTTAAATCATTTCTTGATTGCTTTTTCTCTCGTGATTCACATTAACATTTTGGAAATTGCTTAATTCAATTTTTAAGATTTATAAACAAAATGTTATATGCCTCACTTCCATGTGTATTCGCCTATTTGGGGCAATTGTAAAGTCTCCTAAACAAAGCAGTGACATCATTAGGCTAGGAATTACCCACATGGATCAAACACTACTGTATAACATATGAATAAGATAAAATACATTATTATTTCTAGTTCTAAAATGTCAGGGTGTCTCCAAGGGGGCATAATCTATATACAATTTTACGTGCAATGACACAAAGAGCAAAAATAAATTATATGGTTTAGGGATGAGGATCTCAGATCTCAGAAGTTAGCAAAATATACAGTGTACCATATCATTTCCTATTTCATAAAGGCAGGGGGGGGGGGGTTAAAGACAACACCTGGGGGTCATTAATGTACTTTTCACCATTTGATGCATCATAATGACATTAGAAGATATTTTGTATTTTCCTGTTTATTGGGGTCGATCAGAACAGTCCCATATAAGGTCATGACCTACATTGTATTTGATGCATTATAATACATTAAGAAAGAAATACTCCTTCCTATTATAACACATATAAAAATGATAAGTTTCTACACCTACTTACATGTAATACACAAATTTAATAAGAAATTGTTTATACAGGGTCAATATGGGGTCAACTCAATAGTGCATGCAGTCTGACAAATGAAAAAGATTTACTTTTGCAACTTAAATGACAGAAACTTTACAAATGCGATAGGATAGGTAACGATGATAAGCTTATTTAAATATTTTTAAAAAGATGATGATACAGTATGCTGTCAAAGGGAAATCACATTAAGAAAGTGAAAGTAGAACTTATATATGTATGCTGGCATCTCATTATATTCTGCTACTGCTACTACATGTATTATGCTTACCTAAATTGGTCAACATCATAATGATAATCCAATTAAAACACAAAAATGAATTCCTTTAGCTGATCTTAACTAATTCTTTTCTGCATACGGAAAACACAGACATTGTATGTATGGGTGTTGCAAAAACGCAGAACGGAAAACGGAACGGAAAGCGGAACGGAATGGAAAATATCATCACGTTTGTCGCTTAAAAAGGGTATAGACTGACCAGAAACGATTTACTTTGTATCTTTTATTTATATCTAATGAATGATTATCAACATGTTGTTATCTTATTAATATTCATATGAATGTCTATCAATTATAGCATTGTATTCATTCGGCTTTAGTTGAGTACGAAGCGGAAAAATCAAATGTATACGAATTGTGAAACATTAACATGATTAAACGAGCAAATTATCTATAACTTTTTACATATTTTTCTTATATGGTATGGCTGGCATATCAGCGTAATGTACGCATTTAGTGAAAGCGTTTTATGCATGTTTTGAGTATTTTTATATTTCAAATATGATGTACATGTATATACTTACATCAAAATTGAATTTTCGGTGTTCTAGACGATCTTTTGTCATACAGATGATACAGTATCATTGAGATGGAAGGAAAAAAAACCGTAGGACTGACGACATTAAAAATTAAAATACAGTAAACATCAAAATACCCGGTAATTTGTGGAACTAGTAATTTGTGAAACTAGTATTTTTAGCAATGCAATTTTGCTTACGTTTGCATTACTAAGCAGTTGTTTATTCCAGCAGCTATTTACATATGATCCGAATAGAGAGCTCTAGACGTTGCCTGGTTTGATTTTCCGATTATATATTTGGACTATAGTCTGTCGATCCCAAAATATTCATGCAGCACATTTGGACGATTTATAATGGAAAATGTTGACATCTTTTCTCCATTTGGAAGTCACTCAGAAGACCTTGCACAATTTTTCAACACTATCATCCGGGTCTGTTGAAATGCAAAACCCCGTAGACTTCTTTATTTTTAGCAGTGCATTTATGCCAGCTGATAAGCTAGAGAGGACGTTTTAAAGAAAGAATAATGAGAATGTTTAATGCTTCTAAAAGAGAATCGCTTGAACCCTGAGGTATTAATAAATATACAGCAAAAAGTGAATCGAGGATATTTTGGGACAGAATATAGTGGTCAATGCATGTACTGTTAATTTTGCGGAAATAAATATTCTTGAATAAATAATCTAATATTGCTAATCTTTCAAAAAAAATGAAAAAGGTACATAAAGTATATCGTTTTCGCATGATTAACAAATCTATGAGGTAAATAACATTAGATAAGATTTTCCGTTTTCCCTTCCGTTCCGCTTTCCATTCCGTTTTCCGTTCCGCGTTTTAGCAACACCCATGTTTGTATACACGTGAACCCATCTAATCGAAGAGCTGGGTAAAACTAGTACCCGCTAATGAGACATGCAGACCTGTGTTGTGTACATAAATCCAGACAAAGATCGTTCATTTGTAACATGCATGTATTTTTATGACATATTCTTCAAATCCACTTGCACTATTTTATTAGGTAAATAACAGCTTTAAGGTGGTGCAGGGCACCTGCATATTGTGATGTACATGTATACTTTCTATTGAGATAAACAATAAAGTATATTAAATATTAATTAAATATTTATCCCCCAAATAATGTTACCTAACATTGAAGCGCAATGGGTTAGAGCGTTTACATGTCTGTAAGAGCACTGGGGTCCAAGGTGTATTTTTGGTAATTTTACAATTGATATAAATGAATTTTCATGGGGCGGGGGGGGGGGGGGGGTCTGGACCCCTCACTCCCACCCCTTCTCTAAATCTGTGCACACGATGATGTTCATGTAGGCACACAGAAGCAAATCTAAAACCGGCACCCGCATCGGGGAGGGGGTATAATTTAATTTTTAATTTTGTTTGTAATAATTATATAGACCATTATACTTTCTATGACATAAAATGTTAAGATTATTGATTAACTGAAAATTCACTGCAAACAGTTCTACCCCAAATTGCTCATCCTTCAGTTATGAAAATTATAAAGAAGATGGGTGGATAAGGCGTGTAAAATGTCCATACACGGTCGGACAGGCTACTGAAAAATTAAAGTATCAATAAATCTGATGTTTTTTTTTAAAATCATTGAAAACAATATATATTTAACGAATTATTGATTTTTAACCTATAAGTATGTTCAATACTTGGAATATGTTGACTCAAACAGGCGTGTACGTATCAAAACCTGCAAATACTGTCATTTTTTAGAACTTCAGGGCATTTTCTTTTATAGAGTGGGTCTTTTGCTCCATATTTTTCTTATAGTCTAATTAAGGTCGATTGGAAAACAAACTGATTTCAATCAACAAAAACGTGGAGAGATGAACCATTATACATTAAAAATATCATTTTGTATCCCAACAATTGAACGTTTTGAAAAAATAATACAAGTACGGTAGTTCGTGACCTTAGTCACACATAATATTTAAACAGGTCGAGACCACTATATTTTGTGACGTCGGCATAAATTTGCATACTAAATTAGTCATCTGTTTACTTTTATCGACAATGAGTTGCAAGGCATTGTGGGCTACTACAAGTTTCAGTGTATACAAAGCGTATTGAAAATATACACCATTTTGAATTGTCCTTTGGAAACTTATTATGAATGATTTTTCAGAATTTATGAAATTAATATGGACAGTTATGTCTGAACTTCAATTTCTATGCTCACATTTAAAAACTATTGCATATGAGGACTTATATCAACCTATTTAAATACCCCATTGTCACTGTTCAAAAGAGAGGTACGTCCAATAGAATTAGAAGCAGCGAGTACCGTTTTTTCACATGATATCCCATATTTAAAGCAACATTATTAGAATGCGCGTTGATATTTTCTTCAGGGACACTCATCAAATTGCTTCACGGACAAAATACTACATGCTGCACAGCTTGCGCTTCTGCGTTTGTATATTTGTGCATTTCTACTACCGTGGCTATTCACGTATGTTTTTTTTTTTATAGATTTATTCATTGTATCAGTTTTACATCAAATATAACAAACAGAGATAACATGAACAAAATATAGAATATACATATGCTCTAAATTGATTTTACAAAATTTTGGAAAATTCTATAGTCTACGAATGAATTGTGACTTTTTAAAACAGAAGCATAGAATACAGTAGATGCCTTTACATGGTTCAAAATATTGTAATTTGTTTCTTCTAAGGAATGTACCCGACAATACATCTTATATTTATAAATTCTGTATGCTATAAATGAAGTGAGGGTATTCAGTGATACAATTTTTCTATTTTGTTCATAAAAAAAACCTAAAAGTACATGTTTCCACTTAATATCAATTTTAGTGTAAACATTTAAAGAATTCCATATTTCAAGTACATTATTACATTCAAAAATAAGATGCTTTGTATTTTCATTCTCCTGGCATATTTTACATTAACTGTGGATTTCTTTATTCCATTTACTTAAATAAACATTGTTACAAAGAATACTATTTAATACTTTGTAATTGAATTCTGCTAGACGTTTATCAGAAATATCTGATAATTTACATTTGTAGATATATTTCCAATCAACAGAATCAATATCATATTCCTTTTGTAAAACAGTCTGATAACAAGGTTTAGTAAACTTCTTATTTACTAAATTCTCATAGAAAAAACTACATCTTTGCCCTAATACATTCTCATAACCTGAATGAAAATTAAAATAATTATTATTTTGTATATTAGTAAACTTACAATTTGAAAAATCAAATTTCCTACATAAAGGCTTGAAAACAGAGGAAAGAATCTTGAATTCACATATCCAGTTTGATTTATTATTTATACAGTCTTTGAAGTCTAAAAGCGACTTGAAATTTCCTTCATCATTTAACAAGTCGTTTACATATAGAATTCCACATGTAATCCAATTTTTAAAAAATAAGGAGTTTCCCTTATACAAAAAATTGCAGTTGTTCCATATCGGTTGTTGTACAATTTTAATTGATGAAATATTTTCTGAGTTTTTAGGCTTACATTCATTGAATGAACATAACACTTGTTGATAAAACATTGGTAGTTTTCCTAATTTTTGCATATTTTCTATCTTTTTTTCTGAAAATTGTAATGCGTAATTTACATCTATGTTTATTTGTTTACAGTAAGAATCAAAAATTTTGTACAGAATGTTTTTGTTTTTTAAGAGTCGAGGAACCCATGAGGCTTTTAATGCCTTTATTTTACATTCAATATCAACAACTGCCAGCCCACCTTTTAAAACATTACCTATTAAAGTATTACGTTTAATTCTTTCGGTTTTATCCCAAATAAAGTTATAGATTAAGCGTTGAATTGTTTTTATAAAGTCATTTTCGGGAGAATTAAGTATTGAAGCAACGTATCTGAGTTTGGATAAAGCAAGTGTGTTAATAATGCATGATTTACCAAATAAAGTTAATTTTCTTCTTTTCCAAGACTCAAAAAGCTTTTCCACATCATGATAAACTTTCATCCAGTTCTTATTATAACATTCTACTTTATCGTGCCCAATGAAGATTCCCAAACATCTTACTGCTTTGTTTGTAGTTTTGATACCATAGAGCTCGTCATAAAGATTTTTTAGAGTACCTAATAGAATACATTCTGTTTTGTTTATGTTTATTTTAGATCCAGCGTGTTTACAAAATTCGTTAAGCACGTCTAAAGCATGTTTCATTGACATTTCATCTCTTAGGGCTATACTTAGATCATCTGCATGTTGAATGTTTTTTATTTCATTGTTGTTTATTGTTATTCCTTTTATTCACGTATGTTACAAATGTACAGTTACCTGTATTTATTTCTAGTGCACAATGATAAAGTCACCAATACACAACTGTGCAGTTTTTTCTTATCAAAACCTGTTTGTACTTGTATGCGTATGTTTGTCAGTCGTTTGATACTGGTCATTTTTGAAGCAACATTTGATCAACTAAAACAACAGTATTTTTCAATGTGAGCATGGAACAAAGTTAATGATACGTAATCTTTCATTTTTTACCTTCTAAAGTGAAAATCAAGATGTACAAACATTCCGGCAAGCAATTAAATATTGTGAATAAAACAGACAAAAACCACGTGCGTTTGTTGAATCGTAGACACGTTGTAGACCGTCATGCATTGCAACTCATTCACTGGATTGGAGAATCTGTTTGACGAAAATACTGTCACGTGTTGAATAATGCTATCCATATAAGGTAGTGTACCCGACCTGTTAAAAAGCCTACTTTGTTGTGTCTGAAATGGTTCAGTGGTTAGAGCACCTGGCATAGACTTCCGGTTTACTGTCAGCCGAGAGTGCACGGATAGTTTTCGTGGAGACGATAGTTAGTTGGTTTGTGTACTTATGTAAGTAGTAAAGCTTCTAAAAAGGAGCCAAGTTGAATAACTCTATATATAATATTGTACATAAGTGATTTGTTGAACTGTATTTGCAAGTAGTGTTGACTTTGTGTCAACAAAGGGCAGGATGCCTGCCACGTCGAGTGGCGGCCATGAGGGCGGATCACAAAACAACCCAAACAAGGTAAATAGAAACTACCGCCGTGAAAACACAGTAACTGTTGATGTATTAGATAATGGGCAGATTAAACCTGATAATATCATCAAGTTTGTACACGAACATTGTGGAGTTGGATCTATGTTCGCGTGTGTCCCAAGATCAGGAAATCTATATGAAATCACCTTAGACGGTAGGGCCCCTCTTCAGTATCTTTTAGAAGGAATAAAAATAGGAGACAAAATATATGAATGTAGAGAAATTGTTCAAAACTCAATAATGCTAAGTTTTCTACATCTCCCAGCATACATTGAAGATAATGAAATTGAAGATACACTTCTGTCAATGAACATTGAAATATTATCTCCAATCAAACGGCGATATTACCCTGGAACAAACATCGCCGATGGAACGAGATACGTACGAGTAAAAATACCACCAAATATGCAGTCATTACCGTACACAATCAAATTCAGAAAAGAATACTACAGGGTTATCCACAATGGGCAAATTAAAGTGTGTTCGTTATGTTATTCGCAAGATCATCTGTTTAGGGCTTGCCCTAAATTCGTCTGCTTTAGATGTAAACAACGACACTACGCTAGAACATGTACGGTGAAAAAGTGTTACGATTGACGAGTGTTCGTGCGGGTCTAGTACACGATTCAGGAGTTGACAGCCCTGTTGAAGAGGTGAATAAGGAGAACGGCGCACAGCTTGACGAGGCACAAGAGAGGTAATCAGAACCAGAAATGGAAGTAAACGAAACACCGGAAAATCCAACCGAAGATGATATCGGGAAAACGCACGATGAACAAAAGAAAGTTGAACCCGAAATTGATTCACATGTGAAATAAAATAGTGGAAAAATCAGTGAACCCGTTGATATTGCCGATAGCCATCGGGATCAAAATAACGCGGAAGGAAACGAGGTCGTACGAGAACATTCAGAAAGTTCCGAGTCCTCAGAACAGGACGACGAAATCATTATCAAAGGAAAAACAAAGAGAAAGAAGAAAGTGAAGAAAGGAAAGGCCAAAAAGAATAGATAAAATGAATAAAATTATTGTAACTTTATTACTCATATCTGTAATGTTAGTTACTTCATGGAACTGTAATGGGTTATGTAATGTTGACAAAATGAAAATGATATTTAGTTTATTTGTTGAAAAGAAATATGATATAATTGGTTTACAAGAAACACATTGGAAAGATGAATTTATTGATATGTATAAACATTTATGGAATGGTGAAATTATTCAAAATAATTATGACAGTTCGGCAAGAGGTGTAGCTTTTTTGATAAGAAATGATTTAAAAGAAAATGTTGAATTTGTCAATGGTTTTGATGGTAGATTTTTACACATAAAATATAAAGATAATGATGAAACATTTGATATAATAAATGTATATGCACCAAACAAAGTTGCAGATAGATCATCATTTTTTAAGAATATTTCAGAAATAATCCCAATGTCTAACAGTCTTATGATATTAGGAGATTTTAATAACACGCTTACTTATTCAAATCCTTAGATGTCAAAATATAGTCTATTCTACTTTGAACTAGTCTATTTTCAATCACCATTTTTCTAGAAAAAACTTTTTCTTTTTTATTTCTATTTCTCCATATATCATCAACACTATGTTTATTCATAAATTCAAACAGTGCATTATAACCTTTGTCATACGTATGGACTGTTTTTCCACAACGATCTATTTCACTATGTTAGAACTATTTATTATGTAGAAACTACTTTGAGCGACCATTCAATGGTTGTGCTTTATTTCAATAATGATGATATTGAAAGAGGCCCTGGAATATGGACTCTAAATAATTTACTACTTTATGATGATATATACAAAGGAAAAATTGTAGAACTGATAGAAAGAGAAAAAGCTTGCATATTATATAATACATCACTACTAGTTTGGTGGGATAATTTGAAATACAAAATTAAGAAGTATTCTCAGAGTTATAGTAAAAGAAGGGCGAAAGAACGTAACAAAGAATATTTTACTATACAAAACAAAATAAAAAGGTTATATGAGAATATTGCAAATGGAGAAAAAATTGATATTGAAAAATATGAGGCGTTGAAATGTGAACTGTCAGAGTTTGAATTAGAAAAATGTAGAGGTGCAATGTTAAGGTCAAAGGCTCAATGGGCCAATGAGTCAGATAAATGTACCAAATATTTTTTGAATTTGGAAAAAGTTAGACAAAAATCAAATTCAATTAAAGAATTAGTTGATGATGGTGTAATTAAAAATGATACAGAAGCGTTACTAGATATTCAATATAAGTTTTTCTCAAAATTATACTCATCTGTCAGTATTAAAGAAGAAAGTAAGGAGCATTTTTTATCATTTGTTGATAAAAGATTAGATGAGAATGATTTTGAGTTATGTGAAAACTGTATTAACAATGAAGAAATTATAATAACAAAAGTCCAGGATCAGATGGATTAACAGTTGAATTTTACAAAATGTTTTTGCCATATTTAAGTGATATTTTGTTTAAATTGTATAAAGAAATAAAAACAAAAGAATCGTTATCACACAGCATGAAAATGGGTGTTATTACTTTATTGTACAAGAAAAAGGGAGACAAAAGATGTTTGAAAAATTATAGACCTATTAGCTTACTTAATGTTGATTATAAGATCATTGCTAGAGTTATGGCAAATCGATTAAAATTTGTTTTACCAAATAATATGTTTTACGGTGCGACCGTTGGGGCGAGCGCAGCAGGTGATCAAAAATGAATTATGATAAATCAATAAAAATAAAAGTAGTGACGTAAAGTAAATGAATTTGAATGCAAAATAAAATAAATATACCTTTTTCTCCAGTAAATTTTCATTATGCATGTCATAATTCATAAGATTTTTTATTTATTTATATACCAATCTGATTAAAATCAGATCTTTGTAACGCTCCGAAATTCTGACAGTCGCTGAACAAAGTGTAGCGACATCAGAATTTGTCGGAGCGGATCAATGATCTGATTTTATATAATCAGATTGTTTATATACTGGTCGCACGCCAGTATAGAATTTATCTCAGATAAAATGTTGTTGAATAATAAAGATTTTAACACAATGTACATTGCAGTTTATTTCCTCTTGTCTTGCAGCAGACCTTTTTCTTAAAATTACAAATAAAAATTGACTTATCACAGCCCCCCCCCCCCGTTTAAAACAAATCAAATTTAGCCTAGGTATAAAAAAATTTGTTGATCACATTAGGAAAATGGATCCCCCGGGAGCATGTAATACCGTAAATAGTAGTGAAAATAAAGACACCTTTGAGCAGCTAAAGAGCTAAAGGCATACCACGCACTCCCCATTCCTCACCCCGATTAGAATTTTCCTGATTTTGAGAATTTTATTTTTCTTTTTGCTTGTGAAGATTTTTTGAATGATGCTGCCACACCCCATTTAAAAAACGTTCCTGGAAATTACCGTAAATATAGTGAATAAAATAAATGTCAGCATTCATCCAAATGAGAGCGAGTTACAGTTGTTTCCTGTCTCTGAAGAAATGTCCCGAATCATTTGCCCTGCAAGATTTTGAGAAGATTTTGGTATTTATATTTCAGCAGATTTACAATAACTACTTATAGAGTAATTTCCCCTTATTGTGACGTCAAAGTTCACGTCGGTCAAGTGTAGTCTGTCTCTTTGAAAACACACTAGAAAAAACTACGCGAAAAATACGGTTTTGTTTACTTAAAAAGCATGATGTTCTGAAAATTACACAATTTATCTGTTTCTCAAAAGTTTTACTTTGATTCTCGCGAGATGGTATCTAGTCTAGTGAGATCGGCCGACATTGAGGAATTGCATTGTGGGTCGAAATTTACTGACTCCGAAAAATTCTGTCGGATCAATGTGTAAGAAATCAATTGTGACGTCACTCGAAAGGACGATAACTCCGTTAGTCTTAAAAGTAATGGAAATTGGCGTTGTGTTATTTACAATGCATACATGTACATAGTCTTTTATCTTGTTCTCGTGAGAGTGTGAAATGGGAAACCATAATTACAGGGAACTACTGGGACGATTAAAACAAGGCATTACTGGTCCGATTTATTGACGCCAAAAAAATCCGTTGAATGAATGTGCAAATAGTCCGAATTTTCTATTCACACACGCCTTGCCGGTAGAACTCGCTTCGCGCCGGCGCTGCGCGCCGGCGAGCTGCGCTCGCTATCATATCAGATGCTCAAACATGTTGTATACTAGGAAAAGATATAGCAGATACTATTGTTAGTGTTAGAGACATTATTGATTTAGTAGAAATGGATAATTTGGAAGTCTACATTGTTAAAATAGACCAAGAAAAAGCCTTTGATAGAGTAAGTCATGAGTATTTATTTGATGTTTTAGATACATTTGGTTTTGGACCTTATTTTAAAAGGTGGATAAAGATATTTTATCATGACATTTTTAGTAGTGTCAAATGTAATGGTTTTTTTAACCAATTATTTTCCAGTTAAAAATTCGGTCAGACAGGGTTGTCCAATATCTGCCTTATTATATGTTTTATCAGCAGAACCTTTGTATCATGCAATGAGAAGTAACACAAATATAAAAGGAATACCTATACCAATGTCTGACAAGGTGGCTTTAGTGTTTCAACACGCTGATGATACAACTATGACAATATCAGATACAGGTTCTATAACAGAAGTTTTACAAGTTTTTGAGTTATATGGAAACGCATCAGGTGCAAAAATTAATACTCAAAAATCTGAAATAATGTGTATAGGTTCAGGTTGTTTAAAAGATAAAGTTGAAAAAACTTATGATATTTCTGAAACAAGTTTTATGAAAATACTTGGTATATTTTTTGGTAGAAACAAGAAAGAATGTGAAGTTTTAAATTGGAACGACAAAGTGAAAAAAATTAAATAAATACTTAATTTGTGGAGACAAAGAGATTTAACAATTCAAGGAAGGGCAGTTGTTATAAATACTCTGTTGATGTCAAAGTTGTGGTATTCGTTATCTGTTTTATCAATGCCTAAATGGGCAAGAGATTCAATACAAAAAGAATTTATTCAATTTTTGTGGAATTATGGTGCACATTTGGTGTCTTACAAAACTATTGTTGGTGATAAACATAATGGAGGTTTAATGTTGAATGATATTTATCTCAAAATGTTATCATTTAGACTTAAATTTCTAGCTAAATATTTTTGTACATCGAAAGATTTTTTGTGGAAACACATTTTAAAATATCACCTGTCAAAGATATGTTCTTTAGGCGCAAATTCAGAAATATTTTTACTAAGATTGTTTAGTCAAGACTTACCTACATTACCTCAGTTTTACAAAGAAATGTTTAGCGCATGGTATGCAATAGAAGATTATGTGATATTTAACCAAAAAGAAAGTGACGTGTATAATTTTTGTCTTTTTTGTAATCCAAAAGTAACAAACAAAGGTAAAATGTTAAAGTGGAATGTTTTTATTAAGGCAGGCGTTACACATGTAAAACATATAGCATATGAAGTTATACCAGGTTTTTTACCAAGTTCTTATATTGTTGATATTATTCAAGAGTATGACCCTGATGTAAATGTATTGGCTATCAAGGAAAATTACAGAACTCTTTTAGAAAGCATTCCGAGGGAATGGACAGAATATGTAAAAGAAAAGGAGTTTCACAACATGGCTTTTCTTGCACACTTTTGTGTAAAATATGAAAATCAATCTATAGTTTTTAGTACATGTACTGTTAAAATATTTTACAAATTACTGCTACACAAATTGTTTCAACATCCTGTATCAAATAGTTTTTGGAAAGAAAAATTTAATATTGATGATTCTGATGTATTTTTCAAAAGATGGGGTACATTATTGGAGTCTTATAAACCACCTGAAATTATTGAATTAGATTTTAAGATGTATCACAATGCAATATTTACATATGAAAAATTATTTAAAATCGGCAAAACAGAATCAAATTGTTGTCCAATTTGCTCATAACAAAAAGAAGATATTATACATTTATTTATTGGCTGTAATGAACTACATGAATTTATAAACAAATTTGTTGTGTATCATTTAGAAACATTATTCAAAGATGTAGATGTAAATATTTTCAATACTTTAAGATTTGATGAGATGTTTTTCTCATCATTGTCAACGGGTATAAAAAATGTAAATACATTTTTTGTTAATTTCTTTTTATCATTATGTAGATTAAGTATATACAAACGACGACAACTGTTTATCAAAAGTCAACAGAAGATGGATGTTACTAAATTTTGTAAATACATGTTAAGACAATTTATTTCATATAATCATTACCAATTGTGTATCAAGGAAAACAGTAGAAATATTTTCTCCAAATTATTTTTGAACAGAAATCCTCTAGTTAAAGAAACGGAGGGTGTGTTGATATTTATTTTTTAATACTTGTCCTTTTGTATAAATTCATTTGTTTATTAGACATTGCTGTTTTTAAGGATTGATATGTACAGTGTGTATTATGTTGAATATCAATAAAAGATAAAAAAAAAAAAAAAAAAAAAGAGCACCCGGCATAAGCTAACCTTATATATCTAAGGTTTTTATGTTACGGGTTCGATACCACCATAATTTCCGACAATATTTTTTTTCTTATTTTTTGTTAAATATATTAAAAACTGACTATAGTTAGAAATTTTGCTTTTGCAAAGTTTTATTATAATATATTTGAATAGATTTAATTGGGGAAACATAACTTCAAAATTGTATTTCACTACTAAACCGAAAGGGCATTTGCGCCATCTTATTCCCCTATCTTCTTTAATTGTATTACCGGAGCTTGCATGTAGCCTTCATTTTTAATTAAACTGGTACAAAACAGTGTTATTTAGGGGCAAACAGATGGTGCGGGTATTACTGTCTAATGACAGCATCTAGTTTTAATTTGCTGGATAAGAAATGATATATTTATTAACACTTAAAAGAGATCAGCAGTAAACGACACATACTACAATGTCGTATTTTATATAGAAAATGATCATTCTCAAGGTTCTATGCTGTCAGAAAAAAAGACATCGAAATGCAGAACATGAAGCTACAGAAGGACCCTTGAATGCCTGAAGCAGACTGTAACTCAGAATGAAAATGCTTTGCTAGCACTACAAGCCATAACGGACGAATAAAAAAAAGCATGCATGTACTACTTATAAAACAGTTGCAGTTTTAAATCATTACATAAATAATATGAAGGGTTCTCAAAATTTTTTTTTGTTATGCATTCATTTTAGAAGTTGGTCCTGGTTATAAAGTTCCTGATTGCTCTTCCGTCCTCAGGTCCCCGATAAGCCAAATGAACAGCGGCGTTGACGTCTTCTTCGTCCTCATCATCCATCTCTTCCTTAAGAGATATGGCGATGTTGTGCAGAATGGCACAGGCACCAATTATTTTACAGACTTTTGCAGGCTTCATCTTGATTTCGCTATGCAAGACGTGGAACCTTCTTTTCCACCAACCAAAGACTCTCTCTACAGCGTTGCGTGTACGGCAATGAGCCGTATTAAATGCTTCCTCTGACAGGTTTGCAGGATGTAGATAGGGTGTAATTGAAAACCTAGAACAAGCATAGCCACTATCACCAATAGGGTAGCCATGTTCGACACCACGGTGGTTTTCTTCCAAGAAGGTACACACCTCAGATGTCCGAAATACGTGACTATCGTGGGTACTGCCAGGCCACTGAGCATCAATGTTAATGAATTTCCCTGTTGAAGGTGTTATGAAAAATTATGATAGGTTTTCTATCTGGGTTTAATATACTCTCTATTTAACCAATTTGTAATGAGATAATATATGTAGACTATATTATAGTAAGTACCTCCATGGTCACAAATGGCCTGTACATTGATGGAATGAAACCCCTTCCTCTTCACATACACGGCCTCATCTTCAAAAGGTGCTTGTATTCGGACAAATATAGCTAATATTTGAACTAGCATATTTTGATAAATCTAGCACAAAATGAGGGAAAATTTAAAAACAAATTGATTTTGTCAATATATCTTAAAGAGTTTAACCAAAATAAAGAGTTAAGCCAGAATAACGTGTTGAATTAATAAAACCTGCTAAAGAATGCTACTCGTTGTTAAAATAAAAATCTTTATGATTTCTACATTTCGGATGACGTCATGAAATTAAGTCAATGTTTGTGATGTTGTTTCTCTCTGTTTAAAAAAAGGTCATAATACCCCTTTCTCATGGGCGCAATCAATTATATGTGTTACCCCATATCCAAGAAATCTGACTTTAAAATTACTTGAATTTTCACTCTGCTCAGCTGAATTTGAAGTTAAAAACACCCAACTTGTTAAGAAATCGCTGTGTATAGTTTTTCTTATCCATAGCAAGCATACTAGCTTACATATTGACACACATGATTGTTAGATCTATCTCTTCTCTCGTCGACAAATATTTTATTTGATGGATAGACAAAGAATCTTTCTTAGAAAATGATTTCACCAATAGAGACCAATATTAGCTTTTACGTACGGTCATTTTATGCATTTCTTTTTTAATTTTATGATATGCTATGGTACGCGATTCCAAGATATGCTATGAGATTTTAATGCAATGATATGATATTTGTATGCTATGAGAAATTGAAATAAAAAGCTTAATGATATGGTATGCTATTAGATTTGAACAAAAACGCTTCGGTATACAGAATTGTTCCAAATATTTCAAAGTAAAAAGATAATAAGGCAAAGTTAACCACTTATATGTAATGTGAACATTTAATCTTTAAAATAAAAGCATTTCAAATCGAGTTAAAATCATGTTTTATGCTTTGGTATGCTATGGTATGATATGATTTGTCAAATGAGAATCTATGACATTGTATGCTATGCTATTTAGTATGTTGTAAAATGCATGCTTTTTTAAACTGACGGTAATATTGGTGATCTGGCTGGGACTATCAAGAACATAACACATGAGTGAATATTGTTAATTTATTTAGACAATAAATGCCTTTATTTACAATAATGCTGTATGAATTATTTTATGTGAATTTTGATATATATTTTTAGTGAAGCGGAAGACAAATGTTTTGACTTCAAGCAAGGTATTTTTGAATTCAAGATCAGGTATATTGATTATTCGAGTAATAACTTCTAACAATAGAGTAAACGCGTTCTCATAATTTTGGTTTAATCATTAATTCTGGATGCTTCACTTGTATTCCCAATATTTAGTACAAGGGGAAAATGATAAACGTCAATGCAATTATAACTCATGAATAATATTCTACTCTTTTGTCGCCAATAAACAACATTTTGTTATATTGTGACTTTTATCTCAAAATAGTTTTATAATGTGTTTTCACTTGTCATATTGATATGCATATACATGTATATGTAACTCGCTAAGATGCGAATCATTCCCCGGTTCAATGTAAGTTTAATAATATGAATTATAATTTTTGTTACTTTCTGTTTACTGCAATAAAAATTGCAATATTTTAAAAAAGACGTTTCACAAATTACAAGAAATGATCCCGAAAAACTTAAATTTAGAAGGAGGTCATTATTCTACAGGGGCCACTTTTCTTCACGTAGAGTGTGCTCATTTTTATGAAAATGACACTTATTCTTCAGGCATTATTCTACGGGGGTTATTCTGCTTTACACCGGCGATAGTGAAAATCAATTTATTTCAACAATTTTAAGTTTAAAACTTAAGTAACCCTTAGAGAAAAGTATTAAACATTTGAAACATGATTGGGTAACTTAAGAAAATGTCCTTGTTTTCCCTATTAAGCAAAATGAGGTTAATTTTCAGCATTTTTTTTTCAAATTATTGTCAGAATATATATACCATATAAAAACAAATTGGTTTTATAAGAATTTCCTAATTTAAATCTACATTAAATAACTGGCAATCCGCTATAATAGAGAAACTAATGCGACACCAAACTAACAAACATGCCACAAGCCTTGTTTTTAAGAATCTGTAGCTTTTTTATAAGACAATTGACGTTAAAATTTTGCTTTTATAATATGTAAAAACAGAGACATAATTATGTCTCTGGTAAAATATCTTTTATAGAGGAAATTATAAAAATCAGAAAATGACAAAATAAAGCCCATAAAGACCTTGTCAGTGATAACTTAAATATAATCAAATATTTTAAAACTCCTCCAATTGTATTTTTTTACTACACTAATTTTAAACTGCATCCGCCTTTAAATGATTTGGCGACCACCGGCTGTCAGGAAAAATTTCTTACGTTGCACCAATGGACTTCCATATACCCACGATTCTTTTAAACATAAGATATATTTAAATTGTGCGACATTATAGTTCATGGCTTTCAATATTTTCTTCTCTTTGAACGACGTTTGAAGTCAAAGCGATTTAGGATAATTCAAAATATTTAATTATTTCCAGATGTGACACTTTCAAAAAGCGTTTGAAGCCCCCGCCCCCTTTCCAAAAAAATAAAAATAACTTTAGACTGTTTGCCGTTTACTTATTCATTGTCGTCTAAAACATGTCTTAGCCTCCGTACCTCGTGACATTGTAGCTGGATGAATGTAGATATTTTATATGGGAAACCTTATTCATTATCGTTAGGTAACCAACCTTATTATGTTTTTTGCGAATTAACGCGAACGCCTTAACGCAGCATAAGTGTATACCGCATAACACACTTACAAATGTATGTCTTAAAAAATAGTTATCTTCTAGCTAGTTATCAATTTTAACATCCTTGCATAACTTTGTTCATAGTATTATATAGTACAAAAACCAATAAATGGAGTAAGGGTGGTAGAATAATTCCGTAATAATTACGTCATTTATATTTGAGGTGTTAATTAAATGAAGATTCTCACAACGAGGCAAAAACAAGTTTCTTGCTGTGTAGCGTCAAAATGAGAATTCACAGTCCTGTTTTTCTAATTGGATTTTTCCTTTTAAAGAATTAATGCTTGGGAAGTGATGCCTATTTCTCTGATTAATGTAGACTACTTTTTAGATTTAACACAAGATAAACCTAAGCCATTTATCTGAATTTTTAGTGAGAGAAGTGGGATACGTGACTGAATGATATATATCTGCCAAAGAGTCACTCTGTTGTGACCTTGTAGCTGTTTTCAGTTTCATTTTGCATAATCAGTCTAATGGAACAATCAATATTTTGGATATTTTGCGAAATAATATCACGTGAATTAAATAATCTATTCAGAATGTTTTACAATAAAGGAAGGAAGATCTCTATCCCCATGTGATAAAGCATCATATATCAGAACCACACGAAACCCACATCACTGCATCAATAAATAACACAACAATTCTTAATTCTTAAAACAGATGAAATCTTGGGTAATAGAAAAGGTATGCATAAACGGTGAGATAATTTTGTTTGTTTTTAAACGGGTATATTTACATTAAATGTTTAGAACACAATTTAATTTAGGAGTAAGGAATCATTCTTTGAGTATTATGAGGTGATAATTTTGGTCGGGGCGTGATCAAATCCAATAAAGCCCAAAGGGCTTTATGATCGATTTGATCACGCCCCGACCGAAATTATCACCTCATAATACTCAAAGAATGATTCCTTATTACTTATATTTATATAATTTTAAACCATCGAACGATTAAATATTTAAAACTAAATAAGCAAACCCCGCTGGCGCCTCAATTTGGCGTCATTTGAAGTTAAGGGTTATATAGCACAAAAGTAGCGTTATCACAGGCAAAGACACTGGACAATGTAAACATTAGAAAATAATTATTTGCTTTTGATGTTATATCGTTTCTCCGTGTATTACAGCAATTTAAGTAGATATTTCAATATTAGATTTATTTCAAAACAAAACATCACTCCTTAAACGTATAAGGGATAAGCCTGATAGGAAAAAATTGTTGTTCAAATTCAATAGCTATGTCACCTGTTGGTAAATCAATATAAAAGTGGAGATTATTTTTTAGATTTTCATTTTGATACTTACATTATTTACTTTACCTATATGCGATAATAAAAACTCTAACCTATGGAAAACCACGTTGTGGCTGAATCAGTACATGAGGGAAAATATTTGAAAAAATTCTGTACCCCAATTCATCAGTAGAGAATCCATTAACAGTAACATATATTACTATCCCATTAATGAAATTATTTAAAGAAATGATCAATAGTAAGTTAAAATCAGTATGAATATTAATCAGGTTTTTTAACGACTTAAGGAAGTTTAGATCGTCACAGGACCACAACAGGCGGTTGGTTTTGTTTCACGATTGTCTTTTAAATAAAAATAAGCAAAAAAATCAGGAAATTTCAATCTAAAATGATTATTTTCTTTTAAAAGTTACACACGATAAAAAAAACAAATTGACATTACTAACTCAAAGTTCAACTACAACATTTAGTAGTAAAAAAAAATCGTTTAAAATGTGATTTACAAAATGAGTGACACTTCTCCTGATGGATTCTCACAAGCCAGTTATCGTAAAAAAATAGAATTCAATATCATGAATCCATTTCATCTCAATTAAATACCGGAACTGTGCAATAAGTATGGATAAGGCGTCTTCAGCTTTTGTGATAAATTCCAATAACAGTGCATAAAAAGAACTCTGCCGTCGTGGTTTACAGCTTTCTCAAAGAACTACAGATCAATCATACTTCTCCAATGGTTCCTCTGATTTCCCACAGGTTTCTTGGAGATATTTTTGAGCTGTCATTAATCTTGGATTTTCTAGAACCTTTCGTCAAGGAGATAAAACGTTCTGTGTGATGACTCTTTGGGGACTCGTTCCTACATTAGCCGTAGTATTTGTAGTTCATGTCTGTATTACATTGAATCGTAATAGACTTTCGAAAAACTGCATGGTTAAACTGCCTAAATTACACAATTTAACCTTTTTCGTAGATTGGTTGTTTAAACGTCATTCTCTTGTTTTTTTAGACTTTCAAACCATCATCTATATTTGTTAACTTTCAAAGACATAGTGTGTGAACATGAGTCACAGACATGAAATGACAATAATATTGTATGTTTTAATTAATGTATACAAGCAGATTGAAATTTAGTTTGTATATATGTATATATATTATTCCTGTTTCTTGTCGCCCGACCGACCCTATCTTTTACCTTCCGACCCTGAAAGGTTTTTTTTGTGTAATGATAGTGGTGATCGGAAACTTTGCCAGAATTTCTGCCGTAAGAGAAATGAAGGTGTTTAGTCTTCTGAGTTCACAATCGTGTAAATTAACCTCACCGGCTAAAGAATGATAGTAAACAAATGTACAAACATCTTTACTGCACAAATTAACCGTGTGGTTAATAACACGCGACTATCGTATCTTTAGGGGTTATAAATATGGGTGATGCAACTGTAACGTGATGGGAGAAGTAACGGAACAGACTGGGATTCGAACCCGGGCCTCCTAAATCTCTAGTCAGGTGCTCTACCAACTTAGCTATCTGACGCCAGTGTTTGAACCGGTCTGACCGTCACATTCCTCCTCCGTAAATGATCTTCGACTTCGAAGATCACCCCAGGCTCTTCCCCTGGCAGAGGTTAACCTGTCAGTTCCAAGGGTTGGTCATGGCACCAAATGTAACGGGATGGGAGAAATAATGACGGATCAGGCCGGGATTCGAATCCAGGCCTCCTAAATCTCTAGTCAGGTGCGTTACCAACTGAGCTATCTGACACCGGTGTTCGAACCGGTCTGGCCGTCACACAACAACATACTTTGCATTGGAATTTCAAAAACGATATTTATTACTTTTAATCCTGATATAACAGTTAGTAAATAATCTGTTATTAGTTAATCACTCTGCAATAAATGTTAAAATTACCTTAAAATTGTTTTCTACATCATCTTGAGAATTAAACAGATTCCCTTCATAACGTACGGTAGTAAGTGGGTAAAAGGGTTGGACTTTGTTCCATATACACATAATAAAGAAATATATATCCATAAAAAGTATAAATACATTAATACATATGAAGATTAAATTTTCCAAACAAGTTAATTTTTTGATTTTTTTATTTGCTTGTTGTTGACTATACATTAAGCCCCTTTCACAATTGGCGCACGAGCAGAAGCGACTGAATATTCGTGCCACCGATAAAATTAGATATGAATCGTAAACTGTTGCCGAAATAATCGCATTTGAAGTATTCGTACGAAATTAGCACGATCCAAGCGAGCGTTGTGCGATGTAAACGCATTTCATCTTGCGATATATCTTGCGTCTATATGCGACTGTTGTACAATGAAAGCGACTGTTGAAATATGATGCGATAGGATCGCGCGAGAGACTAGGTGATCGGACGATTGAATGTGCGCCAATGTGATTGGACGTGCGATCATGCGTTCCATGGTACGAATAATCGTGCGAGTCAGAGGGGGTATATACACCGCCCATATTCAGTAGACATAGTTGAAAGCTAGAAAAGATGCCGCCCAAGAAGAACAGATATGCAGCAGCATTTATTATTATACCTCAATTTGATTATTCTATTATAACTGATTGGTCTATAAAGTCACGTGACAGGGCGATGTCATAGGAATGAAAAAGCCGATATGAGCATATAAAGAGAATCATAATGATTAAATATTTTTGATTTAATCACATTTGTAGACAAATATGATTAAATCAAAAATATTTAATCACTATGATTCTCTTTATATCTCGGAACCAACTTAACTATCTATGATTTATGAAAGTGAGAGTTACATGGGAATTCAAACAATCACGACGTTAATGTTGCGACTGTTGAAAAGTCAAGCATTATTAGTCAGAAATCAACGTATTTTGTGTAATCATATGTTGCTTGGTATAATAAAACGTTTATTGCATTAATGTTCAGGGAATATGAAGATTTATTCCCCAGAAAAAAAATTCTCTCGGGCGAAACCCTCGGGAAATATGATTTTTCTTGAGGGAATAAATCATTGTACATGTATTTCTCTCGCCATCATGTAATAAATGTATATTTTAAATTTTGTTCTGAAACAGAGGTACTTACACAAGGTATATATACTAGTAGCTAAGCATGGCATATTGAGGCTGATAAGTCGTGCAAAGATAGTAAAACGTTGCAAGATTACATGAGACACGTTGAGCAACAGTCTCACGGTCGCAAAAACGGACGCATAAACAACAGCGATTTATCTTACGATCTTTATAAATCGAATATCACTCTTGCGAGTACACAAAACGTTGTAAAACGTTCGCACTAATGTTCGTGCGTTGCACTGCGATAATTTGGATCGCGTTCGGTCGCGTCTGAATAGTGTGCATGTCCACTATTCAGAGGAGACTTGATGCGACCAGTAAAACGTATGCAACGAATGCGAGAGCTCGTGCAACGTAAGCGAGGGCTCGTGCAACGTATGCGAGAGCTAGTGTGCAGCTCAAAAATTTCGGTCGCAAAGTGGTGTAAAGTGGTCGTGCGCCAATTGTGAAAGGGGCTTTACACGTATCAATAACACAAAGATCTTTGAAAATTTTAAATCTTCATTAACGTTTCATGCACTATGAATTTACTTCTATCTCTTATTATAACACAGTTGTTCCAAGTTTTTAAAAACAAAATATGTTTTAAAAATAATTTGTTCCTACCTACATACCCTAATTTTTATGGTCAGTGGACAGGAAATAGGAATATCCTTTTTTTTTTGGCCTTACATGAATGGTTTATTTATATTTGTTTCCTAAATGTAACAAAATAACTATTAAAGAAAAAGGTAGTTTAAGTCATTTTAAGCTCCGTTTGATTTTTTTTAAATATCATAAAAAACGTGCATTCAATTTACTTTCTTGCCATTTTTCAAGTATTTTTACTACAGATGCGCCCAGATATAAGATTTTAATGACACGAAATATCGATCTAATCTATAAATTGAATTAAATAAAACACAGAGAGGCATTCTCGTAAAATGTGGCTCTTGAATCATTAATTACTGACATGGCATGATCAAAGATATTATATTGCTAGCAAAACTAAATTGAATCTGAAATTAACCCATATTGTAACGAGGCTGAATTACAGCTCACGCCGCCTGATAGGCCTTGATCACGGTCCGCTGAGACAGGTAGCCTATGCTGTTACATTACACTGGGGGAGAAACAGAGAGCCAAGGATTGAAATTCACCATCAATTTCTGCTGCAGCTACCAGGAGAAGTACAAATTGCATTAACCCGCCTCTACAGTAAATAATTCCATCACGTTTTCGATCGACCTTCCGTGACAGACATTTATTTACGTGTCTGTTGAGACCAAACCACTTTCTCAAACTTCTAACATAAAATAGTGCATTAATGAGAGGGAAATAAGTCGGAGATCAAAACAGTATGTCTGCATCATGTGACATGGAAGATATTATTCAAAAGGAAGCGTTGTAAAAGTGTGCAACTATTCAAAAGGTACGTGTATTGACTTGTTTTTAGTACTTTAACATTTTCTTACTAATTGTACTAATCTTTTCGTGGTTAAATATGATCGATTTAAATTTAATCTACCAATAGTCAATGAAATATTAAAAAAGCATCGATAGAAATTGATGGTTATAATACATAGCACAGTATCAGATAACGCTATCAATCTTTTCAAAATGGCCTGTATTTGTATTTATGTTTCATTGATCTTATCACTCCCCTGCGGGGGCAGAAGGGATTTCTCACCTGACTAATCCATTTTTAGTCTTACCTCAATGTGATGGTGTTGATATCTGATAAATTTTTAATGAACAATATATGAGTGAAGTTACTTAAGCAACATTGTGTTTAGTTTTTAATTAACAGGCCGCGGAAAACAACCTATAGTAAGTATGAATACATAAAGTTTATAAAAAAAAAGTTAACTTAATTGCTATTATGCTTATTTGCAATAAGAACGTCATTCTTATTTTTTTTTATTTATAATAAATTAATGTATAGATTTTTGAGTTCAATCTTCATGCTTAAAAAAATTGACAAACTAAAAAGCAGTTTGTCATTGTCGGTTTTATTTATAAATGAAATTCTTGTTATGGTAGTTATTTATTCTTTATTTGAAAATATCTACATGAATTGAAAAAAAACAAACAAAAAAATAGTTTATGGTTTTCTTACGGATACCTGAGTTTGTCGAAGGTGTTTGCCAATAAGATAAGGTTAAATAACCACATTCTTTTTTTACAGTTTTTATAGTGATTGTATAATCCTTTTCTTTAATAGCAATGAGTACTTTTACATGATTTTTTATTCGCTTTTACGGAAGTTTTTTTCGTTATATGAAAATTAAATATAAAACAAGCAGTTGATAATTCAGCAAAACCAAATTGGCGTCCACTATTCATATTTGGGCTATCATTCTGTTATTCGATAGTTTTTCTCAATAAAATCAATGCAATTATCTTTGACGGTTTCTGGTCTGTGTCAAAATAGTTCAATGATCAAAATGATTTCGGCGGTAGTGTTTTTATTTCTTTTATTCAATTATTGAAGTTATTGGCATACAAATTAAAGGCATTGAAATTTTATCTTTGTTGCTGAAAAAAGGCTTTATCAGTATTATTCATAAGATCATAATTGTTACTTAATCGGAGTTGGCCATCTAAAACCGATGCATTAACACAACTACCTACGTGGTATCGCATAAGATAAATCTCAATATGTACGTTCATTTATAAAAATGAATACATTAAGTATAGGAAAAGGGAGAGTATGAAGTTCCTCTGACATCGCCCGTCCATTATTGAACATCATCGATTGTTCGTTAAACAGTCTGACTATGGCGTCTTACACACATTAATATTCAAACGTCCACAGAGACAGGATTTTTGGCTCTGAAAAACCTCAAAGGAGTGGTTGTAAGTGTGACGTAATGTCTTCCCACGACCCATTTGACTTTATGAAGACATCGATACGGAATTGATAAATAACAATGCATCTGAAATTCGTGTTGTGACATTGGGAATGTTTCGAAGGGTTAACATTTAGTGAAAGGACCTTTTCTTGGTACGTGTGCTCTATATTAACTTTAAAAATTGAAAACTAAAGAAAATATCTTCTTACAAGCAAAAAAGTTTTGTGCTGAAAGTTAATTCATATTAAATTATTGAATCAGATGCATGTGACAAAAATATTGTATATTATACACTGAAAAATATAATGTATGTATGTGTAGTTTGTAGTATGCGCTAACTACATAGAATTAATATTTCCGGATTCATAGCATTCAACACCCCTTTAAACTTTTGACTTTTAATTTCAAATGAACAAAAAATAACGGCACCTATAATAATTTTGTCTTTAAATACGTCTATATTTAGATAATTTTTTTAATGTTAATTATCCAATTTTTATCAAGTGTCACTGGCTTTGTCTGTTAGGGCTTTTTATTTCTAAGCTAAAATCCGGTCCCTAAACTGTATTTAATATGGTGATGGGGTTCTTGGAAGAAAAAGTATTTTTTGACGCGGCCTTCGTCATATCTCCTTGTATGCAGCGCTGTTTTATCGCTTTTGTCATGTCCAAAACATTCATGAGATCAGGACTCTTCTAGCTTCCCGACAATTGATGGACGTTTTGTTGCCAAACACAGCTTCAGCTGCCAGGAAGTGAAATGGATTTGTTTTCCAAGTGTCAATTACTAATTTTTAGATGTGTTCTCGAATTAATGACATTTTGACTAAGTGCTACCATCCAATCAAACAAAAGAATAAAATCGGCATAAAGTTAGATATTCGGCAAGCTAAAAGTTGATATTTGAAATACTTATAAAATAATTTTGTTTTATTTTTTTTTTTTTACAAAATTGACTCCATATAAAAAAAAGATTGTAAAATATCGCAGAAATAAACCGGATCTCGAACTATCTATTGGAATATCCTGATAGAAAGCTTAAAACAAACATAATCTAGGAACTATGTTATCACTTTTACTAATGCATTGGGCGCCGAATCTCAGTTGCAAATGTCATCTAATTTATCAACAGAGAACTGTAAGTTTATTAATTATTCAGAGTTCGTCTTTGTGTTTCTGTCATATGATATTTTATTACTTCCAGAACGAAGCTCTCGCAATGAACGCTAATATGATGAGTTTCCCACAGTTGATTCTCGCCTTATCTCTTCTGACGGTGCTACTACAAAAAACTAGTGCAATATTTACAGGTACGTTAACGTCCGCTAGACGACAGCAAAAGTTGAAAAGCAAAAACCATTAAGAATTAAACATTTGTTTATAAACATATCTTTCTGTATATATAATGCAATGAAACAAAAAATAACAGCTATGACATCTTTGGCATATTTAATCATTAGTCTTATCATCGTTTAAAAAATTGTGAATAAAGAATAACACAGATTACTTACTGTTTAGATGCTAGTTAGAAAATAATTGCATATGCGTAGATACAAAAACAGTCAAAAATTTGTCTAATGTTCTTTGGCTATTTTTCAGATGACATTCTGGTGCCAAAATCCTTTTCCCCAGGGGGTCTTTTAGAAGAGAGTTTACCGACAAATAAGAGGTAATTAAACTTTTCCCAAAAATCAGGAATACTTTTCTATACTTAAATATACAACTGACTAAAATGTTAAGTTAAAACATATTTCTGCATGTCTAGGTATATTACGTTGTTCTTTAATTCTATTGAATTTATAATTGAAAGTAATTTAAAACATGTTTCTACATGTCTAGGTATGTTATGTTAATTGACGGTTTCTAAATTCCAAAATTCTATTTATTCTCTAAGTAACAACTGACCCAAATTTAATACATACTTCTCCATACCTAGGTATGCTATGCTGTCCTACAATTTTGGATCAAGCAGAAGGTACTCGCCGACCTATTCACAAAGCCGAAGAAATGCCTATGTCCCAAAGCGATACAGGTTGTTTTGTCGGAAATCATGTTTTTGCATCGTATAATATATCGAATATCCACATTTTTCTCCTTATGGACAGAACTATTACAAAATGTTGTCCAATGATATTTTAATTAAAGGAAAAAAATCAATACAGTTGTATAATTGTTAAAAACAACCGGCAAGTAATGAAAACAATTTGTATATGTATCTTATTACTTTCGGGCAAAAAAGAATTGACCAAACAGCAAAATGAGCAGGCATTGCTGATTTTTTATCATTACTCTGGTTAAGATGGGATATATACTAATATTGTTATTTCAGGTACAACTACTTTCGGCGTCCGTGGGAAAATCTTCCTGACTTTCACTGTTACCGGAAGCGATGTGACTCGTCATCAGATTGTTGTCAACGTCATAATATTTGTGATCCATATGTGAAAGTGTGTCATGACTGCTGGCATGGATATAAATGCCAAACTTCGAACGATTGCTGCAGTCGGTACCCGTATTGCCATCCCCACAAAAAGGAGTGTTACAATTGATTGATAGTTCGCCATCAGTCTGTTCAAGGCTATACTCCATCGACAATTACCCCAAATTATGATCAATTTATTTTTTGTCCAGCAAGAATTATCATAATAAAGGTTTCATAAAAAAATAACAGCGGTATTGAGATGTCATAAAAGAACTAATGGATTTCTGGTTCCAACTAGTGTCATTGAGACATATCAAGTATTGCATCCCATCAATATTATACTGTCCTGGTTACCTTTGGATCGATCATTATAAATCGACAGTTGACAAAAGCATGTCGATCGTTTAATGCATCAATTGTCTCAAAATGAGAACAAAATTACTTCACTATTTGAATCGCATTGAATAAAGGTTTAGAGGAAATAGTTTCCAATTTTTTTGAAATTGCATTTAATTGAAGAATAAAGCTTTTCTAAATGTATTCTATTACTTAATGATGGATACGAAGGATAAAGGAGGATTGAAGTACAATGTACATAAGATTTGCATAATATCTACTTATTGATCGATAAATAGTACACACATTATTGATATATTTTGCTGTTTGAACATATATAATTGTATTAACATATAACGATGGTTCAAACACAGGTTCTGACAATTATTGGGTTCTTACCATACTATTTGGCGTATTTGCAATAAACCTTTGTATCCTCATAATAAGATAAGCTCTTTAACAGATCAGAATATTGCCCGATCATATGCACGTCCTTTAAGTTAAAGATTTTGTAGCGAGAGTTAATTGAAAAATTAAAATGTATTTTCAAAATCAAAAGCCAACCAATATCAAAAACAACATATTTATATATTTTAGAATCTAATTATATTCAATATGAAATCAATATGTGGCATATTTTAGATCTTATATACATACAAAATTTTATTGTATTAAAAGGAGAACAAAGCTACATGTATATATGACACTTTCTTGTGTTTTAGAAAAAATTGTAGGTTTTTCCGATTCCATCAGTCTGAGATTGATGACTTATTTTCAGTTTAAAAAATCAGTTCCCTTGTATTGTCAAATGTGTAATAGAATACTATTCTAACAGAATATTCAATATTTAATGCTGAAAATAAAATGGGCAAGTCCAATTTATGTTTTGACTTTCATTTGAATTTCAATATAGGAAACTGATAATAAATCACATCATTGAAAACAAGTTTATTATTTTTGTAAGCCGATTGTGCTTACAATACTGATTCTAATACTTTCTAACCATTTTTAGGCGGAAGCGCATATTGCAATTGCTTTCATTACCTTTTACGTCACAGGCCATTTTCATGGTAATACTATCTATCGGATGTTATTTAAACTAAGGGCACACTTGTCAACTCTTTACCTCCCCCCTTCACCGTTCGACCCCCGTTTGAACATCGTATTTGATAGTAAAACTATTCTGGTAAATGTATAAATTTTTACTTTATCGTTCATAATTATCTATTGAAAATGCCTAATTAATAGGAAAGATAGCAAGTGGTAGATGAGTTTACGTTTAGGCTTGTATCTATTTGATAGTACAGGAACGAATGATACTTGCGTTGGTATGCAAAATAAACAAAGGACAAAACGGCATGTTTAATTCTATTTGAAAAAAGATGATTAAAGTGATGCCATGCCTATACATTATTTGTAAACATACAAACGTTTCGCATAGTAATCTTTCACCATACTGCAGTACAACTCAAAGTTTGTCAACAAACGCACGTTGAGAATAACTAGTGACTGTCCATCTTCGACATACGCAAGTTAAGTTAGGTAACTAATGTGTTATTTCTCCGTGTATAAACTTTTGCCTCATTATTTCCGATTTTAATGTTTAAATAATGGTGATAACGGTATCTTGATCTAGGAGCTGGTACATTCTTGTGTAAATTCAAAAATCATCGTTACCAAATTTGAACAGAAGTGTTACCGTGAAAGTTTATAGGCCTATATGTTCGTTATAATATTCCTGGAAAAGGAACAGCCAGCCTTGCTGTAAATGTTGATTGATCTCAAGCAGACGAAATCGTGAGAAGATGCTTAATTCTCTATTTTGTGAATCAAATAATGTGTTTTGTTTATTTTTGAAGGTTAAACTTTCATTTTTTTTATATTCACAAGGTTGCATTTTGTTTGCTGACAATAAAGCAGACACAACTTTACATTTTCTTGACAGTGTTTATCTTGGAAATTCCCGTTCTATAAATAGAGTTAGATCAGAACAGTTGAGAAAAGTAGATCGGCAAAAATTTTATTGATGCAGGTATCAAAGAAATTTTTCGACCAATCAGAAGCGCCGATATCTCATCAAATGAATAAATATTAAATGATATTAACAGTGCGACATTTAAGTCCGGACATGACAAAGTCCGGGCTTTTAGCTACCATTTCCGTTGGACATAGCTTACTTTTGTTTATATATCTTGGTGGGACATTTTACTTTGATCCTATCATGTCAGCATGAATGTACACATTGCTCTAGTTTTCTTGTAATTGTCTCTCAAATATCAAAATCCCATGGGATTTTGGTGGGATTTTTCATCCCATCTCAAACCCCACCAAAATCCCATGGGAGAAAAAGTATTGTGGGATAAATTGTCCCATGTGGGAGAAAAAATCCCATCATTCATAAAAGATGGGATTAATTCTCCCATATAGGACAAAAAATCCCACATAATAAAGAAAATAGGATATATCCCATGATTTTTCACATAGGATAAATTTTCCCATATATCACAGATATCTTTCTCATGATTTCTCATAATAAATTATTTTCTTTTGTTATTTCACCTTAATTTGCACATAACATTAAACTCTGTCTCATGGCAATTGATTGGATCAACAACTGTACAGACATTTCATATTTTCATCTGATATTAATCTTTTAAAGACATGTGAGATTGTATTGTGTTGATTTTTCAAAATACTGTAGGTGCATGTTTGCTATAAAATGCAGATTCTAATCCTAAATAAATAGTTATTTGGTTCTTCATTTTTAATCCATCTAATTAGACTTTCTTGTTATCTATTTCTTAGGAACTGTCTTCCCACAAATGTTTATTTAAAAATGACTATACTTTGTCCCAAGATATTTTGGATTCACGTTTGGCTTAATTGTTTGATATTTATAAATACCTCAGGATCCAAACGATGTTCATTCAAAAGTATGAAAAATTTCCAAGATTTCTCAGTCAAAACGCCCCTGTTAGCTTATCAGGTTTCAATACAATGCTAAAAAATGTGATGTCTACGGAGATTTTGCATTGCAGCAAGCCCGGATGATAACGTTGAAATATTGCGCGATGTATTCCGAGTGTATTCCGAATGGAGAAAAGATGTAAACATTCCCCATTATAAATCTCCGTAAGGAATCTGTTTTCGTTTCTGTGAATTTTTCCGAGTGAAAGATGATAATGTGTCAATGAAATTATCTTGGAAAATATCCCTTTCAACTATTTCAATTGCACTTCTTTCACAGGTAAGTGTATTTTTATTAAAAATCGTCCAAACGTGAATCCAAAATATCTTGGGACAGAGTATAGTCATAACACCAAATTTTATTTTTAAATAAACATTTGTGGGAAGACAAAACTAATAATTTCATTACATATTATATAGCTCTTTCTGGTAATTACCATAGGCGCTTCCCACCTAAAATCAGTGTATTAAAAATCCATCCGAAAAGAGATGAAGATTTCGCACAATGATGTATAGATAGTGAGCGTCTAACAGGTGCAGTTCTTTACCTCAGCAGATAAGAATGACCATTGTAAATGTTGCTGTGCAGTACTAATGCAACGCTAAAAAAATACCTTATGCAGATTGTAAACAACGAAATGTTTACCCAATGATGACGTTTTTTTCATATATCTAATGCTCATAAACTTCTCATATTTCTCATGTACTCATTTCTCAATGTTCCCAGTTTCCATCTTGGAGTGTAATAATTATGTTGAATTGCGAACCCGATTGTTAAATACACCCCCCCCCTCCCCCCTTTTAAAAGAATTCGGAATACTAGGACAATCTCATTTCATGTTTCATGGAGTCAGGTGCACAGAACAAGAACCACATCGTCAATAACGGCGATTGTCTACGCCGCATTGTTACCCATTGTACGGATTTTTTTTAATAAAAGAGAGTAAAATATAACCTTTGAAAAAAAATGTTTTATATTGAGTTCAAAATCATGCTTAAATAACTGTATCAAGTTTTTAGTTTGATTAAGTCATTATAGTGAGACTGTTTGGGGTTTTTTTTTCAATGTGATTGTTGTTGTTTTGTAAGAAGGTAACAAGACTTCAAATTGTCGCTAAGTTTAATAAATTTCACAAACGCTATTTCTATTGGTTGGTTGCACCGAGCTCAGCTTGAGCGAGTTTCTGTACTTGTGTACATTACCTGCATACGTGTAAGTAACAGTATATCAAATAAGTGTATTTTAAAAATACATGCACATACATAGTACAGAAGATCAAAGGTGGCAATGTTGCATACATCAACCCGTTAATTGCCAGACTGTCACCTTGATTAAAATTCTTATCCCTCGGTGGTTCGTTTTATATATACATGTAATTATATCCCCGACTGTTTAAGACTTGTTACCTGTAATTAAATCCGAGATGTACGGTTCTAGGATAACACAAAAGTGAAATTTTTGTTTCAAATTCAATTAACGGGTTACAATATTATTTCCCTATAAAAGAAATTATATATGAATTAACCATTAACCATTTACCAAATGTTTCATTTTATTTTTTGAAATCTCTCTCTCTCTCTCTCTCTCTCTCTCTCTCTCTCTCTCTCTCTCTCTCTCTCTCTCTCTCCTCATTATTTGCTTGCTTAAGTACTGCTTTAAAGTACACCAGGGACAAACGGTATCTAGACTACCTACATGTAAAACTTTTTATATTGTAACAGTTTGAAAGTGACTTATAGGTCCGTTGGGCCGGGTGTATTGTGTTATATTTGTAAAATGAATTTTGTAATCATGCTATATACACATGTCACTATAATAAATTATTTACTTACTTACTTACTTACTTACTGTAAAGTGCAGTCAATTTTTGATATGATGGAGATCTATATGTGAAAACATCCTGAAAATTTAACTGCGGTCGCATGAGTACTTTTCGAGATATTTGGGGGAAACCCGATTTCACACCTGCCAGAACGATTTTTAATCAAGCCGATTTGGCGCGGGATGAACTGTTTGAGTTTAAACCCATATTTTATTGAACAAAAATGCCGAATTTGGAAACTTGTTAACGTTTGCTTCATGAATTTAGTCAAATGTGTGACACATTTTGCATCACATGTGTATCCTATGTAGCAAATTGACAATCAATCAAGGCACTGTTGTTATAAGAAATATTTTTTGAAATATTTTTTTGTAAAAGGTAACGTGGGGGGGTCTATTCCTCGTATGAGACATAAAATTCAGGCACGTAGCATCGGGGGGGGGGGGGGGGGGGGGGAGCTTGCATTTACCATGTTTACATATAAAAAATTGAATTATCATGGAGCCTCCCCCCCCCCCCCCCACTTTTTGGGGGAGTATATAAGTATTAATTAAGGAAATTAAGAGTGAAATCGAAGTTACAGATATATACCACGCCAGCTCCCGCCCCCCCCCCCCCTCCCCCACGAATAAGGATATTTAAGATTTCAATTTCCCCTTTATTTTTTATTTTTTTGCTTGCTTGTCAAGATTTTTTGGATGAGTCTGAGATGTAATTTCAGGCAGGTAGCATCCTTTTTGAATTGTGGGGGGGGGGGGATCAAAAACGATGCTACCTGCCCGATATTACATCAATATTGCCCGATTATTCATTTTAATATTGATTTCGGACTATCAACAATCAAAATAGCATGCACATTTTAACAAACAATTGAGGAATTATTAATGGATCAAGGCGAAATTTAAGTCCAAGATGGCCGCATGATGAAGTTTGTCTCGTAACTTCTTTGAAAATACGATAATGGAATTTTATTTTACACTTATTTACATCCTTTGTCAAGATATGTTAAAGTTTCTTTCAGTTTTAATAATGATTCGGTGTTAGTATAACAATTTAATTTAAGCTATTTGGAGTTAAATTGCTGACTATAGCGCTCGGAAGAAAGGTGTTCTTTATTGGACAAGAAATTAAGACCAGGGACGTAATTACTTCCGAAATTATTACTTGATTGCATTTTTTAAACAAGGTTTAAATTGCTGAATTGTGAGTTTTGTCATTTTTTAAATGATAAGATAAGTAACAATTAAGGCATATTTTGAACATTAGTTTGTTTTTGATAGTCTCATGCATGATTCTTTAACCACTGATTGACGGACTATACCCGTGTATTAGCTAATGAATGCTTATTTTACACAGTCTAATTTAATTTATGTTTTAGCTGATAATAATTGAGTAGCTAATTATACACAAATCAATTTACCAGTCTAGAGGTGTGAAACCTCCTCTTTGTTCTCCAGACTCGTGTACCATGTGTATACATACCCCAGACACACACGTGTCTGGAGCAGTAGCTTCGTTAGTTTACCGGTGACATCGTCTCGGGTCATTCGTGTGTGAAGGGAGATTATGTAATCAGCAACTGAATAATGAACATCAATCTGTCCATGCAAGCATTTAAGATATCGTAATCATCGGTAAAAAAGGCGACGAGAATATCCAAAATCCCTAAAAAGAAACTTGATTGTGCCAAAATAATTACGGATACAAATTTCTAAATCTACAATACTTAAAATAACTAGATACGTCAAAACATCAGAGCTCTATCAATTTTTTGTAATTTTTTACTGCAAAATGGTATTTATTTTGTAAAGCTTTTTAAGGTAATTCCCTTCCTGTTGATCTCGTAACCTCTTTTCCGCATGTTGAATAAGCAAATTAATCAAATAATGTTAAATATGTCGCCTTAACTATAATTATATTATGTAAGTAGAACAAATAATTTTCAATAATATCAAACTGATAGCATTCATGCCGTAAATACTCCATTTCATAGATCTTTATTTGTGATGCTGAATTAGTAAATATACTATTCACCAATTCCTATATATTTGCTTTGTATATCTGTTTGTATTTTTTGTATTCATGTCGTTTTGTATGTACATGTATATCGAGAAGGTCATTGTGTACACATCACAAGTCAATCACAAGTCAGTGGATTTTGTCTAGTTTTTTGTTTTCTCTCAACTTGATTAGCTAGTGATTAATTTTGCTCTAAATTATAAATTATTAATTATGAAGAAATTTTGGGGAAAAAACAGCGCCGCGAACGTGATTTGATCCCACGCTAGTACAATAGTGCTACTTACACCGCCCTCCGCGCAGCCACTGCGCCACTCCCGCTTTAGTTGAAAAGGCTTTTATTTTAAATATAAGGTAAGGCTATCTTATTAAAAAGGAAATAAACTGAAATTCGAAGCTAATTTTTTCTTCGGAATAATATTCTTAAAAATATAGAGTATTTCACCCCTTGTTATGATTCTTTATTCAAAACTTGAATAATTACATTTCGATGTTTTATAGTACATGTACTACCAGGGTCATTTATGTATATATATGTATCACCGGTGCTACGGACACGGAATGCACCGATCCAGCTTTTTTTCCTTGGGGAGGGGGGGGGGGGGGTGGGTTCGGAGTGACAATTTAGTTTGCCAGGGGGTCAGAGGCATATTTTCGATATTTCTTTAAATATATTTAAATTTTCAAGGGGGTCCGTCCTGTCAATGATACGCGTTTTGTCACTGCCGGTTTAGATTTACTTTTGATACTCAGCTTAGCATTAGCTTTGAAATTCATGATCATTTATACGTTCTAATTAGAAACCAATGATATTTTTTCATTATAGCCGTAGCACTTGTTCATGTCTTGAAAATGATGCTCAAAATCACGCATGTATTGCATTTAACTTGGATTTACACGAAATAATTTAATTGAATGATCAGCCCAAGTTTGTGGGATCCCGTTTAATACAGGTTAAGAAGCCCGATAATTAACAGTGTTTTAAAACTTACGCACACTTGTATTGATTGGCAAAATGTGAATATAATAATCTTCGTTTCGGGATAGCATTGTAACGGGATTAGCAAAACCAGGCACGTTGGTGTCTCAATGGCAAAACAACTACCATTTACTTAAAATGATATATGTCGCATTGATCCACGTAAATATCTTATGCCAAAAGCTATCTGATTAATTAATTAAAAAATTCATTAATATTGCTAGTAACGATTAAAGTTAACAAAATTGGTTAATAATGTTAACATTCACGTAATAAAAACTGTGTTTGTTTCGTGGAGACGGAAGACCTTAATGATAAGACAGTGTTCGGTGAAAACTTTCTCGCTTCTGAACTTCCAGTAAAAAAAAAATAAGAACCTTAAAAATGGATGAAAAACACTCCAAAATTAATCTAAAGATTCACAATTCACTCCTTGTATGTGCCAAATTTCCATTTTATCATGCAACTTGATAAACTGGTTCACAGTTTCCAAAACTCGGAAGTGGAGTGAAGAAAAACGAGGGGAATAATTTTGTTATCATGAGCAGTAAGTACATGTTTGTTCTTATTTATTTTCTTCACCCAATTTTAGCCCCAAGCGAGTTCACCTGTGTCACGTGTTTCTGTTCAATCTGGTTTCTGCTCGCACGTGTCTTACACGTGTATATCTCCATTCTTTGTAGAACAATAGGGTGCTAATTAATATACACAGACTGACACCTGTAGATACTGCCATGTAAATTGGTAGATGCTTTAGGACAATAGAATAGTTATTAGGTATACACAGAATGTGTCTCCTTGGTCAGTTGACTTATCTATAAGGAATTCATAATGAACACAACAAAGACTTTTGATGCTACATGTAAAGCTTATTTGTAATTGACATCAACACAATATTTAAAAGTTATTAAAAAGATATTATAAATGAAATGAATGTGCAAGTAATAAAATGTTGAAAAAGTATATTATCATATATAGTCAATGTAATACAAATCATTGCATTCCTAAAACTATATGCATTGATCTAAATTGATAACGTTTAAATACAGGTTTGTTACTATACTTGTATTGTTTTCATTTTCAGGAAATATTTATAAGTAATATGAACAGAACCATATTTTAATTTTGTCATTAGTACAATTGGCAACATTTTAAAAAACATTATATAGTCTGGCATCATGTCTATTATAGACTGTGCACTGTTGTATTCTCTCATGGGGGGGGGGGGGGGGGGGGGGGGGAGTGAAGACTTTTGTTAGGAACCGTTTCTATTGTTATAGTCAAATTATTTTACTACTCCTATTACAAAGTAAGCTCATATATCAACTTAGGAGTGAAGACTTTTGTCAGGAACCGTTTCTATTGTTATAGTCAAATTATTTTACTACTCCTATTACAAAGTAAACTCATATATCAACTTATATTCTTCGAATAATATTAATTATACATGTGTATAAAATTTTTCTTTTTCTTTTTAAAATAAAAGCTTTCTTCTGAGACTGTAATCTAAGTTCATTTCAGAAGAAATTGGAATGTGTCCTCTACATGTATTTCATCTACAGAGTTTTCATGTGCACTCAGTCTAGACAAGTTCACCCTGAAATGGTGCAGTCTCTATTTTCAGGGGTAGTACCCCACATCGAAACTGTGCTATTGTTGATCTAGCTAACAATATGTTTAGGAATGTTCATTGAGATGTATAATTTTCTAGGCAAGAATTTTCCTTTGATAGTTTTTATGTTCTTCATTTAGGAGTATTTAATGTGGATATCCATTTGCCATCTTAGTTCATGTTCTAACTGCTGTTTACTGATATGAGTTAATATATACATGAAGTACATGGGGGCATATTTCCATAGGCTGCCAGTATATCTACATCATCTAGAATAGACATTGTGGTTTTATGAATAGTCCTTGTTACACTACTACATGTACATTTTAATAAGTGTATTGTCAAACAACAATATTCATGTACATGATATACCATATGACTGCCCAGAAAGACAACAACTTCAGTAAATAATGAGTAACATAAATACAAGGCTTTTAGTTACTAAAACATCTTGTCAATGAATAGAAGAAGTCGATCAGAAATAATTAAGTACTACATGTAGGTAACTGCAAGTTAAAAATCAGAATTAATCCTTTAAAACCTATGGCCAAAAATTTTCAGAGAATCGAGAGAAAGAAAACAAACCCGGTATATATAATCATGTTCATATTAATTAACTTTGAAACAAACCGAAATCATTCATTAGGGGAGAGAGAGAGAGTTGTTGAACATTAGGGTTCACTGGTTAAAAATACATGTATGTATTCAGAGCTTTATTTAAGCTCATTGAGCAGAGTATTAGGACTAATATTCTATGTCTGTCTGTCGGTATGAATGAATGAGGTGATGGGTTTATAAATGTAGGAATGAATGTGTTCATGTATATGCTAAACAACAAGTTAATTTATCATCATATGACAAAAGTCAAGCTTAATATTTACTATCCAATTATCCTTTGTTTTGTATACAAATATATCAATAACATATCACTCTGTAAACTGGTAAATTATACTACATACTATATTATACTATATTCTATGATTATTTTATAACACCACTTCTTGACTTTTTATTTTGGAGAGGGTTTATATAGGCTTTGCCTGTTGCCTAATCCATTTGATTACTCAATAAAATATGCTTAAATTAGAGTATTAGGAAAAATTTAATATGAAACATAACTATTGAATAAAAATTTAAGTGTTTATAGTATAACCTCACAATATCCATAAAAGTACCACTGAGACCAACATAATACAACTGCATGATAAATAAATGTTATTTAAGAAATTAATGGGTTCCAGCTTCTGATCCGCCATTCAGTAGATATTTTAAAACAATCTTGACTAATAAATGTCAGTCATATAATAATGATTCCAATATAAGTCGATCAGATGAGCAAATCTAATGTTTTGAGGCTGTATGATCGAGCTATAATTTTTGAGAACCTTAAATTTATCACTATTATGGGACCCAGTTCATTTAACAGGCATGGGACAATTACTTTTTCATAAAGGAAAAGCATGGGACAAAAACTTCCTTAGGTACCCGTGGGATGAACACTTCTTTAAAAATGAGTTACAATTCTCAACTCAAGAGGAACAATTAATATCTTTAAACATATTTCATTTTAAAAAAAATAATCATTTAGGAGGGAGTCCCTTACCAAAATATAAGGCCTCTGGCAAACAGTTGCCGCAAATTTGCAGAGAGTTTGCTGCAAATTTGTGACAAACAGTTGCCGCAAATTTGCGGGAAGTTCAGAATTCGTATGCAAATTAGCTTCTGGCAAACTGTTTGCGGTAAAGTTGCGGGAAGTTCAGAATTCGTATGCAAATTAGCTTCTGGGAAACTGTTTGCGGCAAAGTTGCGGGAAGTACAGAATTCGTATGCAAATTAGCTTCTGGCAAACTATTTGCGGCAAATTTGCAGCAAGTTCAGAATTCGTATGCAAATTAGCTTCCGGCAAACTGTTTGCGGTAAATTTGCCGCAAGCTTACAGATAAACATAGCAACTTTAAGATATTACAACATAAGAAAAACAATTTATAAACACTAATAATCATTTAATAATGAGTTACTAATACATGTACTATGCTTTTCAATCAATTAATAAATAACTTCTACTGGTAATTAACAAAGATGTTGTTTAACTTAAACAGTTGCAGCAAAATTAGAGATAAAGGACACAAGTAATTAACTGTAAATTTTACACATTTTATAAATTTCAAAAATAAACACAAAAATGATGAACAAACCATAATGAAATTTGACAAATAGTACTCAACCTATAGGTGATGATTTGTTGCTGCAGATCGATAAACTTGAATGCAGTTTGATCACAACATGCATGCACAGATGGACTTGTACAAAAGTTCACAATGAGCGAAGTTCAATTACATGTACCGTATATTTTTCGGAAATTAGGTCGATACTTTTTACCGGTAGTTCACAATTAAGCCCTGCATGGTCACTGGTCATGTTACAATTAATCACGGATTCTTTAAGGCATTCTCGATGTCTTTTTTATGACAGTCTCCTGTACGTGCTCTCCGATTTAATTTTTACACATAAACAATATCACACAAATAGCCGAATATCACAATAATGCCCACAATGGAATGGTCAAACTTCAGCACTGTTGTTTATATGCTTTTCTACTAAGTCTTACACAAATTCTGTCTTCACTCTTTTTTGGTTGCATCATTTGATCATAAAATCAGTGAGTTAGTTGTTCATGCATGGTTTTCTTTAGGTCTGTGTAACCCAGTCACCAGGGCAGACACCTATTGGGAAGATAAATGGATTTCATATAAGCACAATTGTTTTCAGATTTTAAGCAGTTTCTAAGAAAAACAAGGTAGCCTATCCTATACTTACTCAATCTATTATATAAAGCTACAAATTTGCACTAGGCCTACTCTAACTCTGACTATGCGAGTAGAACATGAATTCTTTTATTTAAGTAATAAAATGTAAATCATATAAAATGTACTTATACACTATGTAATGATAATATCCTAAATTTGGCGTTGTTTAAAT
The DNA here is from genome assembly GCF_963853765.1 of Magallana gigas. NCBI lineage: Eukaryota > Metazoa > Mollusca > Bivalvia > Ostreida > Ostreidae > Magallana > Magallana gigas. The sequence goes on along the minus strand of NC_088854.1, from coordinate 5,508,772 downwards.
AAATTTCAAATTTAAATTATTTGTTCATGCAAGACATGCATCACAACGATGTCAATAACGAGCGTTTTGCTTGAATCGACACCCCGCATTGTCATAGGGACGACCTTATACTGTTAAACTCTTTATAATAGATCACAGTCTTTCGTTTTATATTCCAATAACTGTTTAAACTGCCATTCAACGAATATGTTTTCATTACTTCACTTACTTTTTCAAAAACGTGCTCATGATCATGCAGATGGTGCATGCAGTGGCCTTGGTGTTGAGACTTGATTCATTCACTTATATTCGTCCTCTGTTTAGCCGTAGATTTTCCAAAAGTAAACACTCCATTGACAATGTTTCTTTTACCTTGTGCACAGCCTTATTCCCTTATTTTCATTCATTTTACCATCTCGGTGATGACAGACAACATGGCAGCATCGAATGTGAAAATTGGCGGCTAGCTATTGATCGACCAATCAGCGCGCGCGTAGCTTAACATTGAAACAAAAGTAAAAGTAGAAACAAACACTGAACAGCATAACGTTACGGAAAACTCTTCAATCTACCTGATTCAACATCAAGCGGTTTAGATACTCAAATCCAAGTTGACTGATATTTGAACGTAGGAAAAAAGAATATAGCATAACAAAAGAACAGACAGGTTGGTGTTCACGTAATACATGGGGTCGGGGGGGGGGGGTTCATTATGAAGCATCATGCGATTAAAGTTGATCTTATTTTCGTAATAATAAACATTTTTATCGATACTATCTTAGAATAAAACTTAAATCCGAAAATATTAATTAGATTTATTTTTTCTCTATACAAATATACACAAATTATAAAAGCAATTCATTATAATTGACAGTCTTCAATTTGTGCTGAATGTGTATGAAATTGTATAAGTCTTATTTCTGGTAAAGCTTTGGCAAGCTCATGAAGTAAAAAAAAAACCAGAGAAAAAAGAAATGTTTGTGATAAACTTCTGGCAAATTTTTAGGTGTTTGCCAAAAGTTTGCCACTTCTGGTGAAGAAGCTGCAAACATACTTGGGTGTCTGGTAAACTTCTGGCAAAATATAAGAGGTTTACCAGAAGTTCGCTACTACTGGCAAAGATCGGCAAACAAGTTCTAAAGTTTTCTGGTAAACTAATCAGTTTGCCAAAAATTTGCGGCAAGTTTGCTGCAAATTTGCCGCAAACAACTTATTTTGGTAAGGGGTTACTCTCATTATTATCCAAAACTGTGTGACTTGCTCTCTTTAACTTACACTAAAATTCTATGAAAAGATGAAATTAGAAAGCTTATGCAATTCTGAGAAAAAATATGCATCATATTGCCAATTCCATTGAGGTCTAAGAAAAATATAGCCATTTAAGTGAACCTACCATTTCCCCACTCCTCTATTTAACACAGATTCATGGGGCTCTCCTTTAGTAAAACATATTAACTTAATCTTTTAGACATCAATTGTTGTTCAACCTCCTTGAATAAGAAACCTTATTCAGTACTACATACATCTATATAATATTACCATGATAAAAGCATCAAATCACTTAGAAATACTCTTACATGTATTACACTCCCCCTATTTTGATTGTCATAAAAAGCATTTATAGTTTGAAATATTTTACCTAATATTATGAAATTTGTGGCAATTTTCTAGGGTCATTTCTTACACATATTTGAAATAATCATCACTGATGCTCAGAAATTGCTCTTTTTTTGGTAAATGGATGATTTGTAGCATTTTTATTCACAACTAGACATGCCATCCTGCATGTGTTTTTTTTTTTTTTCATGAAAATGGAAGTTTAACAATCATATTTAGTGAATATCTTATCTATTCTGGTTTCTAGTCTCCTTTTGATAAACCATATGCATGCTAAAACAGTAGGACCTGCAAGTATGATATGCCTACCTTTAATTTAAATAAAATTCAAACACACCAGGGTAGCTGGAGATGAATAAGAATTTCATGAAAAATGTTCAATTTTTACATGTATTTCTACATTTTTGACGCATATATACAATAAAAGGGTAAAAATATGTTGATTCTTGTTCGATTCAATAGAAGTACCATAAATATAGTAGCTAGATGTTATTTGAAGGTCAAGTGTACCTTTACATATCATACATGTATATGCGTAATAAAAGAAGAGAGATGATTTTTTAACTAATGTAAAAACATCTTAAATATCACTTTTGCACAGGATACATACACTTGGGTTTTTAAGGTTGATACTATGATAACTACATTTGTTTACATGTAATTACTACATTTGAAAGAGACATATTCTTATAAAAAAAAAAATGGGTATTTATAATTAGTCAGGTTTCTTAATGTTATTTCATAAAACCAGAGAGCAACTTCACTGCAGATTTATAAATTTAATGATTAAATTGATAAAAACTTGTTTTTATCGCTTATCTCAGTAATTAACTTAAGCCTATAAATTGTCATCAGGATAGGAAATTCCAACTTTCTGGGTAGGCCAAATTTTACTCAAGTGGTGGCCATTCTACACATGTAACCGAAGAGGGAGTATTTATGAACTCTCCTTCTGTATGCATATAAAAATAATTGTTTACATTGTACCTTTTGTAATTAAGTCTCCCAAAAGAAGTTTGGAGACATTGTTTTTGAAAGCGGTTTCTTCTTTTTCTTCTTTCTTGCCTTTGAACTTGTCCATCGCGTTTCTCAGAGATGGTTGAACAGAGTTGTACACAACTCAAGGATATGATAGGCCTGCATACCCTGTTTTAAATTTTGAATTTATTGTTTTTAAATTGGGGTTGGGCAACCATAGTTTTGGGGGGTCAAATAAGGGGTGGGGTCTAACATTGAATCCTTAGGGAAAAATTATACACTATATTGTAAATGGTTATAACTTGAAACCGTTAAAGATATTGACATGGATTTTTCAAATGCTAAATATATTGAGTGTTAATTATGGTCAATACATGGTACATTATAGATATGATCTCTGGGGACTATATATATTCCCCAACCCCCAGGTTAATGGGAAATTACTTAATATTTGAAAAACCGTGACTCCTCACCCTTAAACCATAAATATTCTTGTTCCTTGTGTAATGGGGCATCATATGGTATATACCGGTAGGTTATGGCCATATGGGGGTGGTTCCGTCTACCCCTGACACAGGAAGTGCCCTAATTCAAATATCTCATTAAATTCCTATGAGATCCCCAACCCCAGACTACTTATATTCTTGTCATTTGTGTTAAGGGGCATCAAATGGTATGTAGGTTATGGGCCCTGGGGGTTTTCCTGACCCCCATTGAACAGGAAGTGCCCAAATATCTCAAAAATGGTTGAGATCCCCACCCCTAAACTAAATATATTCTTGTTCCTTGTGTCAAGGAGCATCAAATAGTATATAGGTCATGGGCCCCAAGGGTGGTCATGACCCCCCTCCCCCCCCCCCCCCCCCCCCCTTTGAACAGGAAGTGCCCAAATATCTTGAAAATAGTCGAGATCCCCGCCCATTAATCATATATTTTCTTGTTCCTTGGGTCATGCCGGTTCACCTGATGTACAGTATCAAATCAAATCATATCAATCAATCAAAATTTTAAACAAAAATGAGTCTCCTTGCAGCAGTGAAAAGTAAGAGTTTATGGGTTTACATAAACAGAAGTATTTTCATTAATATTCAATAGAATTGGTAATTTTTGGTATTTATTTTCTCAGAATTTGTTAAATCTTATTGTTATAAGCTCTATTAAGTCATTTCAAGAAGAATATGTTATCGATGGTACATATAATTTAGCACATGTAATTCATTAGATGGATATAATGACATTATCTAATAAATTAATACATTGGTTTTTTGAATACTAGTATTGCTTTTACTAGACTATATGATCAGACAATTGAATCATAAGAGTTTGTGGGTTTACATAAACAGAAATACTTTTATTAATATTCAATAGAATTGGTAATTCTTGGTATTTATTTTCTCAGAATTTGTTAGATCTTATTGTTATAAGCTCTATTAAGTCATTTCAAGAAGAATATGTTATTGATGGTACATATAATTTAGCACGTGTAATTCATTAGATGGATATAATGACATTATCTAATAAATTAATACATTGGTTGTTTGAATATTGCTTTTACTAGACTATATGATCAGACAATTGAATCATAAGTGTTTAGTTAACCCCAACATACAATCAATCAAGATGATATATTTAGAGGACTTTTTATCCTCTGGGATAAAATATCCCAACATGGTGATTCATAGGATTTTAAATCCTATAAAAGCCTTTTAGAGGATTATTTATCCTATAAACACCAATGATGGGAGAAAAAATCCAACGGGAGTTTATATCCCACAAAGATTTTTTTCTCCCATGGGATTTTAGTGGGGTTTGAGATGGGATGAAAAATCCCACCAAAATCCCATGGGATTTTGATATTTGAGAGACAATTACAAGAAAACTAGAGCAATGTGTACATTCATGCTGACATGATAGGATCAAAGGAAAATGTCCCACCAAGATATATAAACAAAAGTAAGCTATGTCCAATGGAAATGGTAGCTAAAAGCCCGGACTTTGTCATGTCCGGACTTAAATGTCGCACTGTTTATTGACATCAATTTTATGAAGAATTAGGGCTTTTCGACTTTCGGTCGAAAAGACCTATTGTTATTCTTCTGTTTTATCAGGGCTTTTCGACTTTAAGTCGAAAAGACCTATTGTTTTCGTCTTTTTTTTTATTATACAAGACAGTTTTTTTGACAGGATTTTTTAAAAGCTGTCAGATATATTGATTCAATTATGCAACAGTTATACAGCAAACCTTTCAATCTATGGAATGTAAGGTTTTAGACTTCCGGTTCCGGAACTGGAGGGACAATTCTAAAAATTAAAGAAAACGCAATATTTTTTTTTATTCTATAAGTTTGAAGGTTCAAATTTTAGAATTAGATGTACCTTGTCTAGCCTTACAAAATTATAAGCGTTCACAAGTATCTTTATCTTACCGTTTTTGAAATATAAAGCCCACAAATTTAGAAAAGGGGGATGAAAAAACAAAAACATTCAAATGACCTTTAAAATTTATTTGATGCCCGGACATTATTAAGGTAGAAGTAATTAATATACATTCCGAGTTTCATTAAAATATGTTGACTACTTCCGGTTTAATAGGTCAATGAAAATCGTCTATGGGAGTTTCAATGTTAAACAAAAATCACGCGTCATTCGTTTTCTCAAAAAGTTTTCAGTTAAATGTTACAATATTTCATCTATATAATGACACACACAGTCCGCGGACCGGAAAGAGTTTTGGGTAGACAATTCGAAAAAATAAGGGGTCTGCAGGGGCTAACGTTTAAAACAGCCCTTTAGCTGTAACTTTTTGATTTTTCGTCCGATGTTTAAAATCTTTTCAGTTTATTGTTAAAAACACAAAGATAAATCTAAAAATTGTGGTCCGAGGAGCCACTTTTTGACTCCTTATAGGGGTTTGAAAGGCCTAAAGATCACACCTTGTTTAAATTTAAACTTTTTTTAAAGAAAGAGTTATCTCGCTTTGCTCTAAGAATTTAAATCATAAATACTGTAGGCATACCAAGTTTTGTGTCCCAGGAATTAATACTTACTTTAAAATGATTTTTTGAAAATATTCTTTTGAAAATTAGAAGTGTAGCTCCCTGTAAAGTTCTGGAGTTGTCTTTCTTATGACATTGCACTACTCATAAGTTCCTATCTATGCAACTGGTTATACCAAGGCGTTCAGAAATAAAGAGATGATTTTTTTTTTTGACATTTAAAAAAAGGGGGAAATGGGATGTCGAAAAAAAACCCTACTTTTGACGACAAAAACGTTCTAGTTTATATTGTTTTTGTTAGGCATTCATCGATCATTCTGAAAAAAAAATGTCAGTATATAGTTATGAACACTGTACAAGGCGTATAGGATTTCTTTTAACATTAAATTAAGCACAATGGAATCTCAATAAACGGAAGATAACGTTAGACTTGTTTTAAACCTTTGATATTTTGTGACACCTTTGCACATCGAGCATTTATGTTCAAATGGTGATTTCATAATACGTTACTGCACTGAAAGATAAAGGGTTCGCTCATTTTGCTTAGAGAAATTTACAATATATTTGTTATACATGTTTATAGTCATTTTCATAATAACCGGTATTACAAGGAATCAATGACACAAAGAATACTCAGAATATACTGTACAGTAGCTTTCAAGTTTCATACAAGATGCGATTGATTGGTTGATATGATAAAATATTCCAGATAGGCTATCATAAAGATATTTAAGGATCCTCGACAACCCGTGACTTCTACTTTTTATGACAGTACGTCATAACATGGCGATTTTAACGCATTGTAAAACAGTTTATATCGCCATAATTTGTTGTCTATCTCTGTGGCGCAATGGGTGTTTCTTTGGTCTACCAACCCGCAGGTCAAGAGTTTGAGTACTGCAGGGACTTTTATTTTCATGAACAACAGTAAAATTTAAAAAGTTGCCCCCCCCCCCCCCCCAAAAAAAAATTGAAATTATTTTTTGTCTTTTCCAAGTCGAACACATGCCGAAAATCCATATTTTTAAGTAATTTAGAAGAATGGGCTTGTATGCAGAACTTTTCCAAGGTGTGTGGAAGACCCTTAATTAAACATTTAAAAAAATTCACACGAGTTACCCTTTTGCGTACTTAATTAGTTACGTAATCATTACTCTCTAATGAGTCAGTTAGTTCAGTTAAATCCTTCTCTGAGACATGAAGGCGCATAGGACCGGTGCTTATCCCCGGTTTCCGTGGTGCTAAGCGGATGAGAGTCATTGACTCCCCCTGGATGGGACACCAGTCCATCGCTGGTTAACCCCCAGCGTAAGCCGGTACCCAATTTCAGCTGGGTGGACTGAGACAATGTAGATAAAGTGCCTTGTCTTAGTGCACAACACACAACATCAAGTGACCACAGCTGGGTTTGAACCAGCGACCAGTGACTAAAATTTCCTAGGGAAATTTCTTAAAAACAAAATTTATATGATAATTTTGAATTTTGCATGTTTTTGAAAATTTTCAATTTATGAGAACTCGGACTATGTCTTTGATCTACCATGTTAATGATTCCATAAAGACTCAATAATATAACTGACACTGATTATAGATAATGACCTAACATATGATATCTATATGATTAATATAGAATATCACACTGTTGTTTTGATCTCGGCCCTGGTATCAGCCCGAGCGGTTGGTATCGGCCCAAGCCTGAAATGAAGCACTATCTTCTAGAATTCAAAATTATCGAGAGAGAATCTTTTATTCCTCGCAACGTCGTAATGAGTCAAATTCCTTCACTGGGTTTTCGTAAGTTTCCTGTCAGATTCCATTTATAAAAATTCATACTTCAGTTATAGCAAGTTGTTTGAGAACGTTCATAAAAGCGCGTCCATTACTTTAATCACTTAATTTTTATAGTCTAATCTCTGGTTTTCTAAGATTAAGTCTCGTTCCATCCTTCTCTAACGTTATATCTTCCATAATTTAAATGTTGATTGATATTAAATAAAGCGTGCTATTGTTCTGAATACACAACCGTTGTGTAGGTTACCTCCCCTTGCTTAGATACATATCACTCTTTGGCGTTATTTTTGATATATTATTTTTCAAATATCAGCAATAAATAAAAATATTCAGACGTGTAAGGTGATGCTTTGTATTATTTATTTGTTATTCTATCGTTATTTAACAAACTAGTCTTAATTTAAAGCAGAGATATTTGGGAATTAGCGATTTTAAATTTGAGGGCACTACACCCCCTTGACGACGGGCTGAGACATAGAAATATCAGCCCCGAGGGTGATACAGCCCTAGCTTCCAGTTGCTGTCTCACCTAGTCCAAAACACGTGTATCAGGGCTGATACACTACTAGGTATATGATATAAATATTTCATTACGGTACATGTGTATGTTCTTTCAGATGAATGTCAAAATCAAAGTACTGAGAGTACTGAAAGACGGGGTCTTGAAAGTTTGAATTTATAATTGTCCTGGATTTCCTCGAATATGCTTCCAAAATTTATGAGTTTGAATTTACGTTAATTCGGCTTTTTTGCAATTGTCTGCTTCTTTGTCTAAATTTTACTCAATCCCGGCCTTCATAATTGTAGAAAATTGACACAACGGTATATTATAAAAAAAAAAAAGACCCCCAGGAAAAATTTTTAAGATTAATACTAACCGGGCAAACAACTGTATCAAAGTAGATAATTCTAATCATTAGATTTATTCAATTTTGTGATCCAAGGGAAAATCCACAAGTCGGACGGTATCCGTAATAAAAGTTTTATGAAAACCCCAAAAACTCTTAAACTGCTGAATTAACAAACAAAGTGAACATTTGTATGCCGATAACAAACACAGGCACCTGACGTTAGAAATATTTTTTTTACAATAAGATTCCAAGAACTTTGACAATAAAAAGATTTGTAACGGTCGCCATTTTGATTTTTAAGACCGACTTATCTCACACGATTTTCTTCATTTGCGATTCATGCAAAATTTATAGGTAAAAATAAATCCGTTCTCCACTTACTACTTTTTTGTGTAAACCCGTGCATCACCTACACGAATTACGATATAACCGTTCCTTTCATTAAAAATCATACTCCGAAAATCAGAGACATAAATAACAGAGATTGTCAACTCCGCCATTAGCGTGTAAATGTTACGGGACCAACCTTACTTTGAGAACTACAGTTGCTACAGCAATCTTGTATAAGTCATTAAATTTGAACCTGATAGTGAACATGAACCTGTAAATATTTTAAGCATGTTTTAATTATGAAATATTTACAAAAACTCTTTACATGTATTTAGTTTTTAAATTACTTTTTTAAAACTTATTGACTTTTCACAAAGAAATGGTAATGCATTACTTAACTCATGTAATGGTAATGTAATGCATTACTTCAAGAAAATTAAGTAATGGTATTGGTAATTTAATGCCCTAATTCATGAAGTAATGGTAATGTAATGCATTATTTTACAATGTAATTCACCCCAAGCCTGATTCCAACTAAGCCGGAAAACATGAACATTAACATTTAACTTGGTTCTTCAATCGATAAGATTGTATATATTATATGATGTATAAGTCTTTCAAAATGTATAATCTATTATAGATTTTGCTTACAATGAATTGTTTAAAATTCATATTCAGTTTAATCAACTAAAGAGCTAACGAACGAGAAGGCAAATTCAGACTTGTTTTTATTTTCTTTGTACAAAATTCCTTTAGAGACGAACAGCAGTCATACCGCAAGTAGACTGGAGGCCAATGAAACACCTATTTAATTTGTTAAACATCTGTGTATAACCCGTCCCGATTTTAACTTCGGCTTGCGCAGGAAGTTTGGTAATATTAAGGTGAAAGATTGTCAAAATAAAATTCACAACTTTTCAAAAATGGCACATTGCGTTTGGGAACTTTAATTTCGATTCCACCATCAACCTCTTCTATTGATTAATGAGCTCGTACACCAACTGAATCGTCAACGGCGCTGTGCATTCAGTTACGTAACTCATTCCGCATTTGAACCCGAGCAAGAATATTTTGATCAATAAAACTATTTGTTTATTTTCTAAATAGAAATTGTTTATACACAGAGGACTTAAAAAGATTTAATGCGTGTTTTTATAACACATATTTTCTTAAATGCAAGAAAACTTTCTGCACTATTTTCTTACGCGTAGACTCAATTCATGTGATCTACGCGTGGCTTCCGGTTTGAGACTTCGGCTGACAGTAAACCAATAGACGGGGTCACGTGACCCCGTTTAAAAATTATTAACATTAACTGACAAGAGGAAACAATCATTCTTCATCTCTGGTGAAGGGGAGAGTTGCTAAACTTGGACACACGGCAAAGTTTAAGAAGAACAAAGAAAAAGACGAATGCTATAAATGCGGTGTTGACTTCCAAGTTCAGCACTGTTAACGTTTGCAACTTCTAAATTGAAGCAGTGCATCTAAAATATGCAGTGACCCTTATCTCAATGGCTTTAACACCATTTGCAAGGTAACTATATGAAATATTGCTTTGATAAGATATCCACAATTTATTTTTCATCAACACATTTTAGAAAATCCTGCTGAAAAAGATAGTTGTCGTTAGTATAATGGATGCAAGACAATACTAGTGATTTGAAATTGATGTCACCACAAATGGCACACACTGAGATAACACGCTTGCCAAAAACACGTTTACAGCATGCAGCTGTAAAAGAATTCTTAGGAAGGCTGTTCTGTCATGGGTAAAATTCTCTTGAAGATTCCATTTGTGTTGTAATAAAGAATTAAAGACGCCGGACCCAATTCAGATAATAGGGATTTTCTTGAAAATTTCATATGAGTTAGAGTTGCTAAATATACATAAAAATCAATCCAAAAAAATAATAACAAAAAATCAAATTAAATTTTTAGTAGGGACCATTTATAAAATGTTTGTGTTACATCTCTTCTTCAATTGAACATAATGGGAAAAAGCGTTCTTGTGAGAGACAAAATAATTTTTTTTAAAAACTGCAATCGATTTTCTATTCAAATTAAAATATGGCACTTATATGATGATTTTGAATTAATATCATTTAAGAAATGGCCATGTCATTGACGTCGATTGATGGGGTAAATGCCATAGTGCGGTTTGTTGTTATTTTTCTTCAATTTTTCATGTGAAGTACTGTGCAAACTCTAAGAAAAAGTTTTTGTACATTATTAAGAGGTTGACTCATGAAACAAAACAACTATTAAAGTATGCTTAACATTTGTGTATGATAAAATAGTTCAAAACTTCAGCAAAGGGGCGGTTTTACTCTATTTTCAATACGTGTGTTGAAGCGGATGGAAGTAAAAATGATTTGTTCAATGGCTCAAATTCTGTAAACTAACCTATGTAGATGGTTATAATTAACTTGAACTGATATAAAACTCGCCACAGTACTAAATGCATGTTAAATAACGTTGAAATGCATATTTTAGCATGTTAAATTATTGCAAGGTCAGCCACTAATTGCGGTACATAAAGTGTGTATCGATGAGGTTGAACAGCTATATATATTGTGTCATAAGCGATTTTCATTGACTTTTAGTTATTGTGACGTAGTAATGAGATGTTAGTAACAATCACTCCTTTTAGATGCGCTATATATCTGCACAAGTGAAATTGGTTCCGTCGTCCTGAAAGTATAAATGTCTGCAGTATAAGAGACCTGTGATTCGACAGTACAACCTGGAGCAATTGTTAAGAACACACATATTTAATATCAATATCTAGCTATATATAAAACACTGGGCTTTTATTTCCCATTTGCATATATATTGTTAACAAAATGTATGAACTGCGGATTTAGAAGTCAGCAATTCTCCACATATGAAATGACTTTTATAATCATCCTGTTACTGTAAAACGTGAGAATATCTTAAGAAAACTTAAAAATATCTTTATTTATTACCTTTTTTACTACATGTTAGATTCTAAATTAAACTTGAAAACTCAAAAAATGTGAACTTTGATATAGTATTATGACAATTTTTGGTATTTACCCACATGTACTTTAAGCAAATTTAATGTAAAATATTATTATGATATCTAATCTAATGACTGCTGAGATTTACCGTCGTAGTTACACCTTTATATCATAAAAGTCTTTGAAATTAATGTTCTGTGCTTTGGCCTTTTGGCAGATTAAAAAAAGATATTTATTTAGTAAATATAAAATACACACTTTTGTAAAGTTCTATCACTTGACTTGACCATAAATACACGAGTCAAAATAATAGAATAATTGATATATTTTTTAAAGTGCTAAATTTTTCTACCCCCCTAAAACCATGGCAACAATGTACATGTATTTCACACAATGAGTTACATATTCATAGTCTTTGTTTAAAATGCAATCACATGTAAAAATGATACCTTAGGAGGCTTAGCCTTAGCTTTGCAAAATTAGACCTAACCATTAGGCACATAGCATCATAGAGGGTTCAGCCCTCCCCCCCCCCCCCCCCCCACACACACACACTTTTTCTCGCAGGAAAGAAAATTGTTCCAAAAGTTATCTTGAGAAGACGGAAATATTGAGATGGTGGAGCCATAGGTATACCCCCAATCCCCCCCCCCCCCCCCTCCGGAATAGGATTTTCCTGATTTTTGGAATTAGGTTTTTGTTTTGTTTTGTTTGTTTTGGTTTTTTATTTTGCTTGTCAAGATATCTGAGGATTAGTCTAGCCCCCCCCCCCACTTTCAATTTAGTTCCGACGCCACTGTGTGGGTTTTCCCAATCTTACATAACTGTTTATGCAGAACAAGAATGAACAAAACATGCTTTAACATAAAAGAGAAGTCTTTTTGACGCACTACGACTAATCGTTATCTTTGAATTTTAAATGCTTCCAATAGATCAAAGGATCTTATCTAATTTTTACCCTGCTTTCTGAGTAAGATGTAATAACGCATTCTTCATTACCTTCAAAGCATTGAGTGTGTTCAATTCAAAGACTCATGTGATAACATGACTTAAAATAGAGTAAATTTTACAACAAATGTAATGAACGCTCCTCAACCGATTTATTCAATGTTTTTTTTGTTGATATCAGCTATATATATATATATATATATATATATATATATATATATATATATATATATATATATATATATATATATATATAAGAAGCACTAGCAAACCAACAACACTCGTTATCTAAAGTGTCGGATCAAAAGATACACGGTTATAAGATGGGATATAAAAAAGCACTAAAAATAACCAACGACACGAACAATAAAGTAAAATATTGTCAAATTTTCGGGACAACCCGTCCCTTCTTCAGGACAACAAAATAAAAACTACATAAGAAAGAAGAAAAACATCTACAAAACTAGCACTAAACTAAACTAAATAATATATAAAAACTAGATAATGTTTAAACACCGGATCAAAACGTGGCAGCTACATCTTTATATTTAAGAATTCGAGCCCGAGAAAGAATTCTTCTTAAGAACCACTGCACCAGAAATATCAATATTTACACCAAAGCTTGTGTATATTATTAAGATTCTGAATTGTTGAAATCCTAACCGATGGACAATACGGGGGCCCAAAGAAGGGTTTATATAGGGAAGCTGTTTAAAAATCTTCTTCTCAAGAAATACATTGTTCCAATTTGTGATATAACTATACAAACATCCTCAAATTATGTAGATTCTAAATTGTTTAAATTGTGACCCCGGACCAAGAACATAAAATATATAGGAAAACAATTTTCAATAACCACAATGGTACAATTTGTGATATTACTATGCAAGCATCCTCAAATACTGTAGATTGTAAATTTGTAAAATTGTAAGCCCAAAACCATGGACCTAAAAGGGGTTTAAAGTTTAATATAAAAGATATAGAGGAAATGTTAAACATCTTCTTTTCAAGACCAACAATGCTTCAATTTGTGATATTACTATGCAATCATCCTCAAATACTGTAGATTTCAAATTGATAAATTTGTGACCAATATGGGTTCAAATTTTAGCATAAGAAATATACAAAGAAGGTATTTAAAAATCGTCTTGTCAAAAACTATAATGCTACAATTTCTTGGATTACAGTGCAAGTATCCTCAAATAATGTAGATTATAAGTTATGAAAATCGTCACGGCCATACAATTAGTGAGGCCCCATGAGGGGTTTAAAGTTTAACAGATAAACGTATAGGAAACATATTTAAAAATACAGTTTGTGAGATTTCTATGCAAGCATCCTCAAATGCTGTAGATTCAGAATTGTTAACAAGTCACCCCAAGACCAAAACTGGGGCCCCAAAAGGGATTCAAAGTTTAACAATTAAATATATAGGGAAATTATTTAGAAATTTTCTTCTCAAGAACTACAGTACTTCAATCTGTGATATTACTATGTAAGCATCTTCAAATAATGTAGATTCTAAATTGTTTAAATCGTGAACCCTGGACCAATACTGAGGCCCCAAGAAGTGGCGTAGCTGACTTTTTTCATATTAACTGTTAGACCATAATTAATTACCTAATTGTCTACGGACTTTTCCGGTTGTTGATTTCCGATTTACAACAAAGATCACACGGTGGGTGTGACCGGTCGGCAGATGATGCTCACTCCTCCTAGGCACCTTATCCTGCCTCTGAAGTTTTCAAGAGGTCCGTGAATGCTCTGCTCCCTACTATTGATTGAATACCGAATTTTCCAAGTATTTTTCTCCGTTTTTCCCGACCATGATATTTTCTCCAAATTACGACATACCGTATTTCCTAGCAATGAAATTTTTACCGATATGACATTGGGCGCGCGGCGGGTGTGACCGGTCAGCCAAGGATGCTTACTCCTCCTAGGCACTTGATCCTACCTCTTATCTATTTGGAGGTCCGTATAGCTCTGCTTTGAATTTATATTTCTTTTTATGGATTTTTGAGATGGTTTAGGGTTTGTTATTGTCATTTTTTCATTTTAACCACCGAGCAAGTATCTCTGCTGATGGACAGTCTGTCCCCGAGGATAATTCCTCTTTTATGAGCAGTACGGCATATAACACTACCATACTGGCAAACGCGTCGCCCAGTTTAATAAGGCGTCACTCCTCAGAGTCCATAAGGGACATATACTCTAGGACTTCACTTGGTGTCCCTCAGATTGTCCTAAGGAACATTAAAGATATGTCATATGTACAGTCAACAGATTCACAGTTTTGGTATAGAGCAACAGCTCCTTCAACGTTTTCAAGCAATGCCATGTTTTTCTCGCAGATATATTTGCAGATTCTGGTCCTATGTGTTCTATTTCTAAATGTTCTGCCAAAAAATGTTAAACCTGTGACATTTTGATCACAAGGACCTCTTTTACCAGCAATCTAACTTGAAAAAGTTTTAATACCAAAATGTGGGAAAATTTGAACTGTAAAACCTCTAATGTTATCTACGGAATTGCATGTACCCTTTGTGGACTTATCTATGTTGTTGAAACCAAAGGTTCACTGAACAAACGAGGATCAGGTCATAGATTTGAAATCAATAATGGCGGTCAGCAGCTTTTATTCACATGATCATACTGTGTTGTCAATGAAAGTTAGAATTCTAAAAAAAAATTACCATCATACCAATAGCCCATCGCTGAGTACGCCATTACGTAGACAACAAGAACTTTGGATAAGAAAACTAGGCACAGCCTTTCCGTATGGATGCAGTGATAATGTTGAAAGTGTGAGGAATCTTTCAAGTCCACAGTATACCAATGTTAATGTAGTGGGACTTTTTAACAGCACCAAGAGACGTAGGCGAAGTCATGGACATCGATCTTTTAATAAACCAATTATACACAATTTATTTTTTAATTCATGATTACCTTATGGTAATAAACAATTGGGTCTCCATTACATTCGCACCAAACTTGACTCTGTTCCTTTGAAACGTTAAACAATTTTCTTGGAAAAGTCAAGGAAAAGCCGCTTTTTTTACTTTTCTACACCTGAATACAGACTCGGGTCCATGATTATGGATATTGCTTATCATCGGCTTTTAAGCCTACACAAACAGAAAATACTGCTCATGCACCTCGTTATTTTTTCAAACTGCAGTTTGCCAACCAGAGAATTGATGCTGTTTATATAAGCAAAATTCTTAATCACAAAAAAATTCCTGAATTCCGTCATATATCAAGTTAAAGTCAACCCCTTGTATTTTCTACTACTATACTTCAACCATTGCTCCCAAACTCTTCAATTACAAACCAGATCTACAAGACCTTAATATCGAACATGTAAAAGATAATCCTCCAACGCGCTCATATTCTTCTTCACCCTACAACTATAGTCCTTCCGGACACGTCATTACTTGTGATGTTAATTTAGTTAACAATCACTTATTATGAAAGAATCAAAATTTAGATAGCCTAGATCTTTCACACGGCGTCGTAATTTTATACATATCATGAATTCTGTTGGAGATTACGCCAAGCGATGGGCAAAATCTGAAAAAGAAGAACTTGAATACCTTGTCAAATTAGGTTAAAAGCATCAGATGTATATTAAAATCTCGTATTAAACGACTGAGAGGTCAAATGAAAACCATTTATCTTTCTGTTTTCAATAAAGCAAACAAATAAAGAGAAAAGAACTAGACAGATTGCATGATCAGTATGTACTGGTCCCTGCTGATAAGGCAAGTAACAACATTGTCTTTGTTTGTAAGACACATTATATTATAATTGTACTTTCTAAGAACTAGGTTTTGATTCCACACATGGTAATCCTACTTATACCCATAACAACCTTTCCAAGCAGGAAATAGTATAAAAACATAAATCTGTTATGGATATCTTTAATATCCCCAATAAACAAAATGACTTTGAGTTATCTTATTTGTACTGGATTCCAAAGCTTCACAAAAGTCCTTACATACAGAGATATATAGCAGGTTACAGTAAATGTTCTACCAAACCTCTCTTTTTACTCCTTACTTAAATTCTTATAGTAGTGGAGGAGAAACTTCAAGCGTACTGTACAATAATATATTCCGGAAGCAGTGTGAATTAGATGTGGATACTAAAAACTCTAAAGAATTATTAGAAACTTGAAGGTCACAAAATTTTACCAAAATCAATAGCATCAAAACGTACGATTTTTCAACGCTTTATACAACAATTCCCCATGACAAATCAAAATCTAGGCTTTTTGATATCATCGACAGTTGTTTCTTCAATAAAAATGGAAGTCGTAAAAATGCTTACCTTGTCATTGGAAATTTAACAAATATTTTGTTAAAAACCATTCTGATTGCACACAAAGTACTCTGAAGTCGACATTAAAAAGATGCTTGTGTTTCTGATGGACAACATCTATGTAGTTTTTGGAAATCAAGTCTTCCAACAATCTGTTGTAATTCCCATGACTACTAATTGTGCCCCATTGTTAGCAGATCTATTTTTGTATTCTTATGAAGCAGATTTTATTCAAAACTTGTACGTGAAAAAAATAAATCACTCGCTGTGGCCTTCAATTCAAAATTCAGGTATATCGACGACGTATTATCAATTAACAATTATTATTTCCATACTTACGTCGACTCGATACACCCCAGTCTGCATCATCTGTTTCATATTTGGATATTTTAATGGAAGTAGACATTGATGGTAACTTAACAACAAAACTTTATGTAAAACGCGATGACCTCAATTTTTCTATAGTCAACTTTCCTTACTTATGTAGCAAAATACTTTCAACACCTGCATATGGTGTTTTTGTCTCTCAGTTGATTCGATACGCAAGGGAATGCTCTTCTTATGAGCAGTCTCTAATGCGAGGCAAGCTACCGACAAACAAGTTGATAAAACAGGACTACCAACAGTCTCGTTTGAAGTTTCGTAAGTTCTGTGGTCGATACAACGACCTTGTCAGCAAATACAATCTTCAACTGGGTCGCATGCTGTCTGACGTTTTTCATACTAATTGCTAGACCATAATTAATCACCTAATTGTCTACGGACTTTTCCGATTATTTATATATATATTTCATATATCAGAGGTGTGCATATTGTTAGGATATTGATTTCTGGTAATTTATAAAAAAAAAAATACCAGCTTTTGAACTTAGTCATTTTATGGCAAAATATTGCATATATGGTACTCCATTTCACTGGATATGGTAGGTAGTGTTTATAAATTCAGGATTGACATGGAGTATGGATATAGTTCACATAAAAGAACACCGGGTTTGCTGTCACATTGACAGCTTTTCACTTGTTTCATGTATGTTTTATTGACGATAGGCTTTGATTATTATGATAAAGGTCATTGATTTAAAGAGAACTATTTTAGGATTGCCGTCTCTGTTATGTTTACATAATGTTCTTTTAGTTGTTTTACTCTTAAATGCGATATACGTTAAGACACAACTTCAGAAACCTTTTGTAATGTGTATCAGTAATACAAAATTCTCAAAATCAGCCAAAACCGGTATTTTTATAATGTTTGAACCAAACGAACTTTCCGAAAATCGCAAAGTTTTGTTTATAGATGCAATTATGTATTGTCTGTGTGTTTGCATGGTGTACAAGCATTAGTATCCTTAAGAATAGTACTTTTAGGGTATTTTAAGGCAAAAATGAGTAGATATAAAATGTGTTTCGAAGTAATAAGGAGAACTCCTTTTGTACAAAGTTAACAAAGATCTGACACATTTAATTTCCTTTTCCTGAGTAGCGTCCGTGGCGCAGTTGGTTAAATCATTCTCTTGATACATACATTATTATTTGGTGTCCGCTCCGATGGAGAACCAAAACAACTGAACTCTTTCTGATCAACGAAAATGAAACTAACGAACCAGATGGAACCAAAGTGCATGGATCAGATTGGGACTTACAAAACCACGATTCGGGCGAAATGTCATGCACAATATACGTTGTTAACTGCTGTGGCCAGAACAAGAACAGTATGTCATTGGATATTTCATGTGGCGAGTAATGAAAAAGCAACGCAACAGAATAGAGTTTAGGATGCAGATCCCTGGATACGCACGCTGCCTCGTCGATGGAAGATTTGCTGTTCTCAAGAAGTTGTATAGTCGGTGGGATTCTGATAGCATTGGCCAACTTGAAGATGTTTTTTACAGTTCTTCCACTACAAACACTGATGTTCGATATCCAGCGTGGTAATGGAGATCCTGGAAAAAGTATCTCGGGTAGTTTTTTCAAACCAGTGAAGGGTATCCGCCAGTACCAGCACTTTTCATTTAATTCCAACGGGCCAGACATTATAACGCCGAAGAAGACTAGTGATGGAACCGAGGAGAAGATTGAGATTTTGAAAGATCTGGGATTTTAGTTCAGAGAAATAAGAAAACCGGGTGTACCTCCCACTGACTGACTGTCTGGGTGCGTTATCTCTACTCGCATGTGGGGCCATTTGTGATACATGTACCTGCTTTCCGGGAGGAGACGTGCCCTTCACCAGTCCAGTAATTAACTCACTGAACTGAAACTTTACTTTGATACATTTTGGTGTTAACATTTTTTTTAAGGAGGTGGTGGACTTTTTATTGTGTAAATCTATTTTTTATAATAGAGTTCATATGTTAATAACACCACTAAATATGATTTGAATATACTTATAAATTGACAAATATGAAAATGAAGACTTATTTAATTAAAAACAATTCCCTATTTCATTCTATGATTTTTTTATATATTTTTATTACTACTTGGTGAGAAAATTAAATTGATCAAATATGATTAACTAATTAACAAAAACTTTTAAAAAGATATTATCTAGTTCTAAAAATTATACAACTTTAAAAATTCAAGTAGGTGCATACATGTATCTGAATTGAATAAAAAAAAATATGTGTAAGGTGCACAACGTCAAGGCTCATACGTTATATAGTAGCTGAAACACCTTAAGGAAGGAGTTTTCTCCTTATCGAACATACTTCTTATAATAAGAAATTCATGAAATTTTCACACAGTCAAACAGATCATAAACAATTGATTTTATCAGTTTAATCAAATTTGACATCCCTGTGTTTGCAAAAGATCAGGTCAGGATCATTATCTCTTTCCTCGACTTAAAGGATGATAAAAATAAATGTAGTTCTTTGCAGTTATGGAGACATCTGCTTAAGATATGAAGGTTCTATTCTTTACTGCAATGATAGAATATCAGAATGCCTATCAGCCTATACTGCTAAATTGGAATAACTATTAAAACTTAAATTGATATTGCTTAGCCAACATTTCCTCTTACTTTCTTAAATTTTGAAGATATTTTGATTATTTTGTTATGTTTCCAGCATTGAAATATTTCTAATTTCAAAGTACTACGAAGACTATATATAGATATAAATTAAAAAAAAAAAGAACTAATATATTGACCATTTAATAAGAGAGGAAAACTGATTTTCGTGATTTTTTACCACACAAATCAAAGTATAGAACGGACGCTTAAAAAAAAAAAACATAAAAATGTCATTTAAGGTAGCTCCATACTCGTAAAATTCTCTGAGGAAAGTTGAAAAACCGAACTGATTTCGACTTAATAGACTTAAATGTCATCAATTGTTAGAAAAAATATACATGTCATTACACTTTTTGAGATGCCAGATAAACATAAACTAAAGCATACTTTAGCATTAGAAAAATGTATTTTTTTTCTGTTAAAAGTAAAATCTTGTAGGCAGAAATTTGTTTTTCTTGTTTAATTTTAATGTCAACTTTATCAGAAAACTAAAATTACAAAAATATTTTAAAATTAATCGTTGCAATAAGAAAAACTATAGCATTTAGACATACAACTGAGAGAAAGGTCAGAAAAAGAGTTATTTCCCCTTTGCATAGATAAAATATATAAAAATTTGGAAATTTAGAATAAAATTTAGTGCGAAAATATCTTTAACCTACCAATAATTCTAATTACATCCATGTGATTATATTCACATAAAATAAATAAAACTATCTTGCACAATTTTTAAAGAATTCAAAGTTTTACAAAAAAGTGTGACGTCACAGAACACTGGATCTACTTTAACAGGCAAATCATCTTTTAGAAATATATTCTGAAACCCAAGTATTATAGTTTTTTGTTCACATTAGTTAAAATTCCAACATTAATGTTATTGTTTTAAAAATGCTAAAATAGACTCATTAATCTACAGCAACTTTGGTTTGCGAAACATGTGATATTTTTCTACGCCAATATCCCGCCAGAAATATAGTCCTTATTAGATTATAAAAAATTATTAATATTTCTATGCCAAGTTGTATGATAGTAAAAAAGAAAGAAAACTATACTAGTTTTCTTTCATCTAGATTTAATTAGTTAATCAAATTTAAGTTTGACAAGTCAAAAACCAGAAAAGACTCCTTGTCGAGTGACGTTATGACGTTGTACCAGTAATATAAATGTAGCGTTTTTCACAAGCCTGTATCTAGAAAACTAGTGGGAGTACATAATTTGAATTTGGAAATATTATTCTGTAGGCCCATTCCTACATTTTCTAATAAAAAAACAATTTTTGATAAAAATATCATTAAGATTCCTTTTTCCAGAGAACGGTCCAAAGATAAATGACACAAGCGACTGTTATTCAGGTGAGCGATGTGGCCCATGGGCTCTTGTTTAAGTATTAATAGACCATTTCCATAGCAATATAAACAAGAATGACAGACCAGTTGTAGTTCACATATCAACATGAAATGTAGAAAGTAGCGGAATTGACATTTCTAGGCTAGAACCATGTGCTATCAACAAAAACATTGCTTTAAAGAGACATGGTTACACATAAACCCATGATTTACCAAACATCGAATTTTGACACGATTTTTACATATTTTACAATTGAATAGATGTAAAACTTTTAAAAATATACGCGTTCGGAGTTTAAAGTAAATAAATCCAATTAAAATGAGAAAAATGGAATTAGTTCTTGTGCCATCACTGAAATATTGAATTTCCCTCCTGCTCAATAGCAATGCAAGCGCAGGGGAATGTAAATACTGTAGCGAGACAAATTTCGTCTTCTGACAGTTTGGTGTTAGTATGCATGTACCTAATTCTGCATATATTTGTTCATGAAGAACTCTTTGCAAACATTGCATAACACCTCTCATTGAACTGAAAGATTAGAAAAAGTTGACATAACGGTACTTTAGTCCATGTTATATAATTTACTAAATCTCTATTGTATAACGTTTTGGGGGATTATTTAATCTTACATAACTGACCTTGCCAAACTCTGATCAAGAAAACATGCAAAGACACGAATGTAAACATCGCGCCATGATTAAAGGCAACTTGAAAACCGCAAGTCGCATTCCATACTTTGAGAAAAATATATCCAGTTTATATCCTAATTATCAAAGGAAATTTTACCCACCTTTGGCTGTTATAATTGCTAAGCAGTTTACAGGTTTTCTTATGTACATGTAGCTGTTTAAACAGTAAAAGAATAAACAAAGATTACCTATCTTTTTCTTATAAATAATTTTCACGTAATTCAAACTTTACTTTATTGATAGATTAAAACAAATAATGGTTGCAAATTTTATTAGACTTTGCTATAATTACATAACTAAATGTTTCGCCTATTTGATATACGTACAGTTTATTAATCAATATATCTTTCATAATCAAAAAACTTACTGTTAATTGAGTGACTTTTTCGAGGTGTGTTATTTTAACTTAAATCGCTGAATTTTATATCGACCTGAAAACTTGTTACAATGTATTTCATATCATACAACCATATGGATAGTTGCCATGTGAACCTTTTTGCAAATGCTTGTAAAAATGTAAAGCCCTTGACAAATTGTTTTTTTTAACAAATGACTCGAAAGCTGACAAATAGTTTGGTTTTTGTAATTTTACGTAACACTTATTGTAGGACTATAATAAATAAATAAAACATGAACGAAAGACAAGAACTTTATACGCCATTATGACAGTTTGTTACTTTTAAGTCGTATTTAATGACTCCAGTAGATCAAACGATCTTACAATGTATATCATTTTGACCGTGCACCCTAGGCACGATTAGATTATACATAATGATTCTTTATAACTTGGTATCATCGAGTGTGTTGTATTTTCAATTCATAAGTTCATGTTATAACAAAACATAAACATACGATGGTATATGGCAGAGCATTTTTTTTAAAATAAACATTGTTTCAACGATTAACATATGCTTTAATTTTGTGAACTTTTGCACAGATTGTTTTGTGTACAAACCTCATTTAAAATAACGCTTGGTTCTTAATTTTTTTTCCTTCAGATAAACATACTCATTGACCTAATGTTTGCACACAATTCATTAAAGGTTGTTACCACAAAAACAAGTTGCAAGTTTTCACGATTTCAAGCTTAGTTGCTTCATTAAGGGTATCGTTAGCAGATAATAAATGTTGAAAACACATGTACCGTAATTTGATTAGCAAACATTTTTTGAGGAATGCTGAAGAGCAATCCATCAATGTTTAACTTAATGTTGGTTTAATTTAAAAACAGACACCAAAGTTTACAGAAAGAGCAACATGCATTTATCGTTGTTTTTCTTCATTAAAAGGGCTTTTATATCCAGAAAAGCCGCGTGGTCAAAACTCCTTGCTTGAAATAAAAATGAAATAAAAATGCAACTGATTCTGATCAATTTTGTTTAAAACTTTTCTACTTTTTTTGAACAAATCAAAACGAATATATTTCTTTGCTGTTTGTAACAAGGTTTTTGTTACTTACAAAACTTACCAAAGATAAGAGTTATATATACAGTCATATATACAGATATGTTATATAATGCTTGACAAGTCAATATTTTGGTCGTGTGCACATTTGTTCTGTAGAATACAACCAACATGTACTAAATATCAGTCTAAGAAAATTCACAAACAGAATGGTACAATACTGGAATGTACAGTGTTTGAATGTTTTTATATAATAAAATACTACTTACGGGAATTTCAAAAAAGTTTGTAAACAATGCATATTTTCAGTTATGTTAATAAGATGACTGTCGTCTACTAATAAATATACCTTGCATTTGTAATCGCGGCATACAAGACCATACTTGACTTAGATGAGTGACAAGGATATAAATCATCAAGGAATGAGAACCATTTCTTGCGCGAAATAATACATAACATTTGCTGATAAAATATCTTTATTTCAATAATTTTTAAGTCTAAACTCAGTATGGAGTATATGAATACATTGTATTTAAATGATCACTCAGTCAAACAAAGCATGCTGGAGCATGTTTGACACTGCGATCGCTTTTGAAAATTTGCACTCATTGAGTTATCAGCTGTGTGGTATTCATTTTAGTTTGAATTTAAAAGAATTTCCCGATATCATTATGAGATCTATCAATAGAAAATCTTTTCTAAGTAAATCCCAGCGGCTATTTTGATGCCTATCCTTAGCATGCTATCTGTAGAAGATCAATTAAAACATGCTTAGAGCCAGGAGTACCATGCCACCTGCATGCCGCATTTTAATGCATCAAAATATCTTGTATAATCTAGGCCTCGTTATCTGAATACAGTTATATACTTCAACTGTTCTCAAGAATCGAATGATGTCCTCTTAAAAAGATCAAAGATTAACTTTTGAATAGTACAGGTAGTTATAAAGTGTACTAGCGTAATATATCTCACTTGAAGCAATTGTAAAAGAAAGTAACATACATTTTTTGAAAAGGTTAGGAAAAACCATTGCTTACTTGTTCATGCAAGGTACTGAACAATGTATTTACGTTTTCATTTACATGGGTCTTTAAGGGTATAAGAACAACGACTTTCAAAGAAAACGAAATAATCGATGTTCTAAAAAATATCATTTATTCTATTTCTTATCATTTTTAGGTTATCAGCTTTCATACTAAACAAAAACATGTCTTAAAACATTGCACATTCATTGATAACATGTTAAACTGGTATAAAACTCGAAGTGAATTGTAAAATCGTTTGTTACATATGCCACAAACATTAAATCTATATTTAAAAAATTCCAAGTAAAACACGGGTTTCGGATCTTAAATATGCATGTTTGTTGTATTAGAAAAAAAAGTAAAATTCCAAGCCATATAGATGGACAGCTGAAATTTAATTTCGCTTTTGTATGCGACAAACATTTTTGTGAGAAATAGAAAACTTTTATCATGATTTGTCGTCATAACAAAAACAGTTATTTTGAAATTCATCGAAAGCAACAACGCATTTAGTTTATTTGATGTCATGCTGATTAAAACCACCCCTTCTTATAATACTCGTCAGGGCCCGATAGGTATTGATAAGAGGTCATCTGCAATCTCGACTCTTTCGTTCCATCTAAATATAGCCAATTCAATCACAGACATGTTTTATTTGTTTTATAACAGGCGTAACTCTACAATACTGGTGGTAACATAGAAATCAGTAAGGAATTAATGTTTCTATCTCCATTTGAAGATTTCCAATGGATTTTCTAAAGCAGTGAAAGCCCTTCCCCGATTGGTCAGAAATAAAGGTCGTGTGAAGATGAAGATTTTTATAAGATTTATATTTTAAAAATGAAGAAGAAAAAGCACATATGTATGTCAGATCACCTTGCTATCCTTTCTGACGACGCGACAACAACAGGACAATTTGGTTGTGTTTTTATTCACAAAACTTACCAAATTAAGGGCTCCAAAGACTTTTATTTCACAATTTAAGCATCTATATTCAATATTTTAAACTTTGAATCAATTCTACTTATAAACGTTTATAATTATTTCTAGTTCGAGTCAATTTAAACCAACGAGAATTTCAATTTGTATATATCAGAAAAGATGTTTATTCAACTCTTCAGTATTTCCATTAAAGTGAATAAGGTCTAAGTATATATATAAATGTATATATATATATATATATATATATATATATATATATATATATATATATATATATATATATATATATATATATATATATATATATATATATATATAAGTTTACATTACATGATTTACATTAAAACAGTTATATTCATCTCGAAATGACGTACTTGGTGTATTGCACAATGTAACAATAACCGCGTAACACAACGTTGCATCACCGATTAGGCTAAACAAAATCATTTTGTGTCTTTTTAGGTGCTGTCTATTGTATATTTTACATTGTAGTCAAAAAATCATGGAAGTAGTCAATTTGATGAATAGGTATTCTTTTTGTTCCATTTTCAAAACATCATGTTTTGTCATCACAGAGCACCGCAACGTTCAAAACGTGACATTAAGCTTACACACTCATAGTTTATAGAAATACTCCATCATTATATCACGCTTAGTGTCTTGTACTTTTTTTCTTACAATTATAAATGGCATTAAACACTAATTTGCTCACAATTTTTCGAGAATCTTAAGTTTGCTATTCAATTGTTTTTTACTATGAGTCTCTCTGTTTACAGTAAGGAAAACCCCAAACGTCAGACGAGGTAACTTATTCTTTTGACTAATTATTTACAGATATTTCATTCTCTTTCGGACTGTTTGGTGTCCAAAATACAATATCCACCACCCTTACAAAATGTATTACGGTTAATCAGAAATGTGAGCTATTGAGCATTTTTACAGATTGTATCGTCTTTTTCAAAAAACAAGTGAAAAGCTGTCAATGTGACAGCAAACCGGGTTTTCTTTTATGTGAACTGTATCGATAATCCATGTCAACCCTGAATTGATAAACACTACCTACAGTATCCAGTGAAATGGAGTACCCTCTATGCAATATTTTGCAAAAAAAAATTCAAAAGTTCAAAAGCTGGTATTTTTTTCATAAATTAATAGAAATCAAAATCCTAGCAATATGCACACCTCTGAAATATATGTACAATTGATCTGCTAAAGAATAATTCCCTATCTTGAAAACTGTAGGAGGAGTTATCCGTACAATGAAGGCACCCTTTTGGCAGCCGCAGCCCGCTATTCAAATAATTTTTTAAAACCGGATTTTTTCGTTGGAAAACCTGGTTGAAAATTCGTTATTTTTGAAGTTCCCGTTGCACCGTGACACTTTTGAGTCAATTTTAAATAGGACTATATGTCTTAAGTTACTGATTTCTGTTCAACAAAACAATATATTCCGTCGTTTTTAGTACAAAGAGTATCATGACAATATTTCATTTGAGGTTTCAATATTGTTTGGTTTAAGGCACAATTTATAAATATATCATTTTTGACATTATATGGTTTATTGTTGGCATAACACACATTTTGACCATGCGCTTGACCTTATTTTTCAGGATTTGATTCTAAATAATGTTAAGAAATAAAGAAATATATTAACTTTTCTTATTTCAAATTGTTTAAAACTATTGTTTTCTTACTAAATTTAGTAATAATATGACGTTAAGTATAATAGCTATGGCAAGTCTCCGTAAATTTTGAGTGAACCTCGTAAATCAAGTATGAGAACAGCATGGTTGTGCGATTTCAAATACAAATCCGCAAATATATCTTCATGTGTCAAATTTCCCAAATTTCATAGCATACGAAACGCTTGTTACAATTTTTTTTTTTTAAATAACACTTCCATGGATCTTGTGGATAACTGGTTTTTGTTTTGTTTTGTTTTGGGTTTTTGGTTTGTTTGTTTCTATTTGGCAACAATTTGCATCATTAATTTAACCTTAATAACATGAACTTGACTCGAGAAACAGTAATGTTTGACGTCCAACAGGGTGTTTTCTGTTCCTACATGAATGTCTATGCAGAATTAAAATAATTAAAATAAACGAAGCATGCTAAAACATGACAGGGGGAACTCTGAAAGTTATGCAATAATGCGAGTATGTTACCTTTTAGTCGCGTTTAATGCTTCCAATAAATCAATAGGCATTATCTAGTTTGCCCCGTACCCTAAGCTGCAGGGAAGGGGGGGGGGGCTAAAGATAAAATTAATGTTTGTACAATCAGTGTCTTGAATATTCAATTTATTTTTAAAACTCGTGTAATTACAAAACTTATCAAACTTAAGTATGATGCTGTTGTCAGAAATGTTTTACAGTAAGTTCATTAGATCAGGGTCATCTGATTATTAAAAGGACCTGAATGTTTCGCCTTTTATACCGATAAATCGGAAGAGTACTGTCTTTTGTTTTAAAGATTTTAAACATCATTGGAACTTGAAAATTACCGAATTTTTTTTTATTAATTTAACTTCTCTAATTATTAATCAACGAAAATTTATCAAAAAAATCCGGAATTCATTTGGATTTTTTTGATTTTACAATCTTGCACATGCGCAATACATTCACGCTTAATCACGTTGTTTAATTCAGAGAAGACAAAAGCTAATATATATTTGTTTTTTATATATTATCTCATAAGAAATTATAAATATACATGAAAAGAATATATAAAAATTTGTATTAAAAATAAAAACATATTTGTATTACCGTTTGTATTACTGTTTTACCAAAGTATGGGTCACGGCCATTAAGCTCACCCTTTTCGAATATTTTCTTCGCAATATGCACTGACTTTTCAGCCAAACCATTCGACTGAGGGTATCGTGAGGAGGAAGATTCATGAATAAAGTCATACTCTTTAGAAAAATTTGCAAATTCCTGAGAGGTATATTGAGGACCATTATCTGACACTACTTTTTGGGAGATACCTAGACTAGCAAATATACTTTTAAGTTTCTGAACTATTGTTTTGCTCTTTGTGTCGCGAAGCTGGACGACCTCAAAGTGTCGACTGTAGTATTCAGGGACGATCAAACAATCCTTGTTGTCCCACAAGAACAAGTCTGTGGCGACAACTTGCCAGGGATAATCGGGTACTGGGTGTGAGTGGAGGGGTTGCTTGGGGGTTTGAGTACCTGTGTTTTAAACACACATTGCAATTTGACACTAACTCTGTGATATCTAATGAAATGTTTGGTCAAAGTACTGATGTGCGTGCCCTCTGCAGTGATTTCTCAATACCCATATGACCTTTGTTAGCTCTAAGAGCGTGGGGAATCAACACTATCGTACCTTTAAGCAAGATACCATTAGTGACAGAAAGTTCATCCTTGTGATTCCAGAATTCGATAACTTGAGAGGACAGTCTCTACGGCATTCAGCCCAACCATTAAGTATGGTGTGTTTAAGAAACTGAAAATGTTAATCATTGTCTGATTCTGTCTCTATCTCTCTAAGTTTTCTTTCACTGATAGGCACGTTAGCCAGTACCGAGTGTATTTGGGTTTCTATATCTTTAGAAAGACCTGGGAATGTGTCATCTACAAAATTGCGTGACGGTGAGTCAGCAACCAGGATTTGCTTACTCGGGATATAGTCCACTTCAAGATCAAAGCTCTGTAATTTCAATAACATTCTCTGAAGTATAGGTGGGGCTGCAAATGGTGTTTTTTTTAAAGATAGGTACTAACCGCCGATCATAGATATATTGATGAAACGTTTGCAACCAAAGAAGATCGCAAACATCTCCTTTTCTATCTGGACATATTGCATTTCACTCTGTGTGAGACTTTTCGATTCAAATGCTATAGGCTTGCCTTCCTGCATCAAGGCAGCGCCAGGACCATTTTTCGATGCATCACATTGTAGAGTGGTGATCTTTTGGGGGTCAATTTAGGCTAAAACAGGACTTGGACTAGAAGTGATTAGGTCTTTAACCTTGTCAAAAGCTTTGCTTTGGGTACTATCCCATTGAAATAATACGTCCTTTGCAAGCAGATTCTTAAGGGAACGACTTATTTCGGACAAGATAGATGCAAACTTTGCTAAGTAAGTCACCATACCAGGAAGGTTTCTTATTCAGATTTATCTTTTGGGGGTTTCATCTCTCACACAGCAGAGACTTTCTAAGGAACAAGATCTGGACTCACATCCTCTGAGTTTAGCAAATGACCAAAATATTTCACCTTTGTGACTCCTACCTCTAATTTGTCTTTGTTTAGCTTAGCAACTCTCTCTTTTGACCTTATTAGTTCCTGTCGTGCTCTTCCAAAGTTTGACCAAATACAAGTAAATCATCGACTACAGCTACGTCAAGACATTCATAGCATTCATCAATCATTCTCTGCAACTCGTCTTGTAACGACTTGAGGAAGTCTTAGATACCTATAACGACCAAATTGCGTATTAAATGTTGTGAGGTAAGAAGGTGCCTCTGATAACTTGATAGTCCAATACCAACTCCTAGCATCCGAATAAGTAAGGAATCTAGCTTAATCTAGTTGGGGTAAGACATCCTCAAGGGTTTTCATTGGGTTATGAGGTCTACGTATTACCATTTTCAAGTCTTTTGGGTCAAGACAAACTTGTTGTTTGCCATTGGGCTTTTCGACAACTACTAGAGAGCACACCCATCGGTTGGGCTCAGTGACCTTTTGTATAATGTTAAGAGATACCATTCTCTCTAGTTCGGTTTTTAATTTGTCTTGAAGGGCAACAGGTACCCTATGGGGTAGGTGTACCTTCGGGTGCACGGCAGGGTCTGTGTGTACAGAACATTCCCTTTGTAAAAGACCAATACATTCAAAGACCTCTGAAATCTCTGACATGACTCGACTTGCAGTCAGGGTTCACTATTATTTTGGGTTGTGTCCAAGTTACAAAAGTAGACAAGTTTTATGAGGCCAAAGTCTTAATATGCTCTCATCTCTAAAATGAGAGGGAAAGTTGTCTCAACAACATGGAATGTTAGACTCTGTGACTGACCTTTGTAAGTACAATTGAGCTCAGAACAACCAAGGGAACGTAGAGTGTTACCATTGTAGGCAGACACCCAGTTTGTTTCAGGTCGTACATATGGAACAAACCTAATGAGTTGAGGACATGTTTTGGTATTATGTGAACCTGCATCTAACTTAAAGATATATATTTTGTCTGAACCCAAAAACAAATTAAAAAATGCTTGGTCATGGTTGTGATTTATCTCAATAATATCTATGAAAATTCTGGTTCAGAATCTGATTGCTCTGGCAAAGTCTGTAATCCATGACATGCAACAGTTTTTATAAAATATTTCCTAGCAAAATGGTTCCATCTATTACAAGTCTTTCACTGTTTACCCTTCGCAGGGCATTTAGCACTTCTAGAAAGATCATACTACAACTGTCGCACTCTTGTTTCTTCATATTGTAGTGATGCTTTGGTCTGGCCTGCAGGGGTCTTCTTTGCTCTGTATCTTTGGTGGTGTTTTGAGGTGGGCTGCTTCGACCTGTCTTCCTAATGTTGTGATTGTGTGAATGGCTTACTGCATGCAGCTCGTGGCCTGACATGGTCTTCAACTGTTCTTGAGAATACTCGTGTGACAGAGCTATCTGTCATGCTTTTTTTAATGTCAGTTTCTCACCTTCAGCGATAAGCTTTTTCCTGACCTGTGATGATGTCCCAAATAGAATTCTATCCCGAATAATCTCGCCCTTATTGTTTCCGTACTTGTACTTCTTTGCAAGTACTCATAGGCGAGTAACTGTCTACCGTTGAGACTCCTTGATTTTCGTTTCTATCCCCTTGCGCAACTTGTTGCTAGGGGGATATAGCATCACTGCTGTGCGTGTGTATGGATGTGTCTTCTTCAGCGTGGAAGCAAGATTTAAAAAATAACTCTTGCATTATAGCTTGTACACTTATTTGGCATGGTAAAAGGACAAACCCTATTAATTTTCAAGTCAATTAGTTGAATTCTTTTTACTATATCGTTAAGTAACACATTTTAAACAGAAATTATATGTACTACTTGACAATAACTACTTCCTCTTCACTACTGTGAAACTAAAGTGAACGTTAGCAGTTCAAACCAAAAACTTGGTATTTTCTTAGATTTATATCTAGTACAGGTAAAAACTCACGAAAACCACGAAAGAAATACTACACTTCGGTCACGAGTCTCAGGTATGTTATCGGGTTTAACGAAATCGAAGGGTTTCCACACCAGCAGACATGCCACCGAAGCATTCTTAAGACTAAGATATAACTTAAGATAAACTTAAGACATACCTTAGTCTTAAGTGGGGACATCAAATCTATCCTCATATAAGACATATCCTAGAATTTCACCTATAGTTAACATACCGCAAAACCCGTCTTTGCATAGAAAGTGTCCTAACTTATTACTATCAAAACATGGCCGCCGCCTGTTCATAGAAGAAGAATAAGGAGAGCTCGTATCTTAAGGACGTTGGATCCTGCAATCAAAAGTCTTAAAGTTTTTTTTCTAAAGTGTTTTTTTTAAATCTATTTGGCACTACGGTGTATTTAAAATGACCTTTCTGCACTGAAAGTGCAGATTGCACATCAATTGCTCTTCCATCTATATTTTATTATCGGAATGAACCATGGCTTTCTACTATTTATAATAAATAACATTAAAATTATCATCAAGAAAAATGTTACAAGTTCTTCACCTAATTGATATTTTGACCTTTTTGCACTGAAAAAACGCTATTTTTATCCATTACCAATTTAACATGTAATGAAATTAATTAAAAGTCTCAAACTTTTTTTCAAATTATGATAAACTTATCAGAAAAAGCTTAAAATTTCAGAAAATAAAACGAAAAGTATAGGTCTATTATGTAAAATGAGATATGGCATGAAATAAGCTGATTTTAGGCTAAAATTGGAATTCATTTTTCTTTGACTTTTATTAATTATAAGTTAAATTTGCCAATATATGTCGATAGAAATATTGAAAAATTGTAAAATTATGTTTTTCATAACAAAATGAAGATATCCTAATGTACAAACTATCAGGAAATTTTGTTTGAACTGAAAATAAGGAAGTTGAAGTGACGGTACTCCAAAACAACTGAGTTATGAAAAATGTTCATTTTCTTCTTAAAAACATTCCGCCTCAAAATATAGTCCCCTACTAAACTCTGTAAATATGAAATGTTTCCTTTTCTATTTCATTTAAGATAGTTTAATTGGCATTATAAAATTTGAATTTATGAGTAGAATCAATATGTGATACATATTTTCTAGAATAGAGGTGACCCAAAATGGCTACCCAAAAACACAGGAACGAACCTCTTTAAGAGACTACGACATATATAATTTCATGAAAAATCCCTGTCCAGAGCAGTTCTTCTCTCCCCTTAATCCAATCTGGCTCAAACTTCACTCACAGAGTGCTTATGATCAAAGGATGTGCAGTGACCTTAATTGATGTTTGTAGGTTAAGGGTCAAGGTCATATTGGATCATGCAAAAATTCTTCTTTTTTTCAGAGCATATATTCTCTCCACTTAGCTCTATTTAGCTCATACTTCACATTAACAGAGCTTTTGAGTAAAGTGTGTGCAATGATCTTGAACCAGGTTTCAAGATCAAAAGTGAAAGACATAGCAGAATTATATGAAAAATTACTGTCCGGGGCATATCTTTTCTCCCTTTGATGCAATATTGCTCATACTTCATTCCCAGAGTTCCTATGATCAAAGGGTGTGCAGTGACCTTAATTGATGTTTGTAGGTCAAGTGTCAAGGTCATATTAGATCAGGCAATTTTTTTCAGAGCATATACATATACTTTCCACTTGGCTTTATTTTTCTTTTTTATTACATTTAACAGAGCTTTTGGGTTCATGGTGTGCAGTGGCTTTATAATTTGAATAAAGTCAATGTGAAGGGCATTGCAGATATCTTTAGATTCAATTTTGGATCGTAAAATATGTCCCATTTGCTTAATCTTGCTCAGGTTGAACAAAAATGTATGCAAGGACTAATGAGATTGAATTAAAAGTTTTATGCTGCAGAATTTCTAAGTCAAAGGTCAAGGTCAATGCAAAATTCTCTGAAATGCTTATCATCCTATTGTCCATAATTTAAGCGGGTTTCTTTGAGATGGTCACCATTTCAATGTTGTCTAGTTGTTTGAAATAACCTTTGAAAAATAGAAGGCATTTCAATTTTTTTTCTTTTTAAACAAGTGCCCTTATGTTTTGTTGTTGGAAAATACAGTGATGCTGTCAAAGATATTTTTTCACCGGTAATTTTATAAGAAGTGTTAAACTAATTAAAGAAATGAAAAATAAAGGGAAATGATTTACCATCATATTGCTTGCGAATTTCAAAAACAGCTATTTTTTTTTTTTAACTTGCTTCAAAACTATAAAGATACTTATAGTAATATCGGCAAATATGCGATAACATGTCGGTGCATAAAGATGATCAAAAGGACTAATTAATTCTCTTTTTGAAAATAAACCCGTGTATGCTGTTTTCACAATACCTTAGAATTGAGGAAACATAGGCATCGATTTTGAATATCTTTATTCATGCATTTTTTAAACATGTTTGCCAATTAACTTGTCGGCAACTTATATTATTTTTATGTATTTAAACGTAGGGAAAAAAGTTAATATCTATTTGGTTTAAATATCCTTTGTTTCTCTATTATATGATATTGCTTGGAGTTTTATTTACCGCAATTGGATTCACTGCAAGCAATCTAGATTAGCTGCAGAACTGAGGCGATATCATGATATTCAAAATGTGTTGATTTTTTTCATATTGCAAGATATTTACAATTGTCGATCATTATAATTTAAATTTTCTTCAAACAATTTAAGACGGTGAAAGGAAGCAATGAAGAAATAAAATAATGCAAAACATAATTTGACGTTCGTGACGTTTTTGACCAACTTCGTCGGAGTAGTGTTAACATTTCCTACTAAATTGTCATAAAATTCTTTAAACACAAAATATCTTTGATACCTTTGTATAGTTGCATTCAGAAAGAGTTGTTTAATTACAAAAAAAGCAGAAAGCAAGTTCGTGAAATTTTGACATTAAGACGGCAGTTATATATTCCATGTGAGACCATTAAACAAACATTTAAAATTACGAATTCTAACATAATTATGTTGAATACTGTTTGCATATTAAGATTCTCAAACTCATACTCATGTTAATTGTTCCACTTTATTCCAAAATCAATGCAAAAAAACATTCTTACACACAATATAATTCAATTCAGAAATTATAAGTCAAACAAAATATACATGATAGAAAAAGTAAAACTTTATTAAAACTACAGAAGTGGCAAAGTCACAACTTCGGTCACTATTTTTCCATTGTCTTAATGTTTGCAATGCTTCAGTAAGACATTTTTAATGGTCAAGCAAAATTTCAGTGTCTGTCATCCAGTTATAAGCGAGATTCAGCGCTCACAGTTCTTTGTTATGTAAATAAAGCTCAGGTCTTGATTTTTGTTTACGATTTTGATGTTAAAAAGAAGTTTCAAGATTTAGACCTAGAATGAATGTGACAATCGCTGGGGATTGTTTTTTTTTGTTTTTGTTCAAAACAAATCAGTATATATAATAAATAATAAATAGATAACAAAGAATTGTGAGCTTTGTATCTCACTGACACTAATATTGAACAGGTAACAGGATTACATTGCGTTTCAAAATTAGAAATTGAAAATATCTCAACCAAATCGTGACCATGCCCCTTTAATAAATATTTGAATACGTATAATACTTTTGGTATTTGTCAAAGCATTCTAGTAATACTACTGAGATTTTATTAAATCACAGAATAGTTCAATTTACAGTTAATTTCTTTTTTCAATCAATTTATTATTTTTTTTTTAAACAGAACAGAAAATCAAATAATTCCTTATAATTCTTACAAAATTAAAAGTGATTAAAAATGTTTCCATTTGAAACATGTTTGAGACATGTGTGAGATTGAGCTGTCAATAAAGTGCAGTTTTACGAAAGCAAGTGCTTTTCGTTAAATTAATTAAACAAAAAGCATTTGATCTCGTAAAACTGCAATTTATGCGAGTTTGACCTTGAATTGACAGATCTGCATAAAGTATTTTTAAACACTACAAAATAGTATACTTAGTGGATTGTAAAAATTGAAAAGGTGATTTTTTTAAGCAATGAATATATTGCATCAAGTCTGAAATTCACGTGAAAAAGTATTCAAATGGTTCAAAAGTTGTTGCCTATAAAATTCTGCAAAAACAAAATGAATAAAAAATTAACATGTTACGAAACTGTAGAATAATCGATGCCCTTCTTATTTTTGACGTAGCATAAAAACTTATATCGACAACGTTTGCATCTTGCACAGAAAACGTTATCAGAGATCGAATCAGAATAGAAACCCTTCATAGGCCATTTTGCTCAGCTCGCCATTTGCTTCATTAAACAACCCTAGCTGAAATGCTTCTCTAGGAATCAGTAAGAGTTCGTATATCATATTCAAATGTGTTTTTGCTATGAGGTACTCTGATAAAGGATACTCGACAAAAAGGTGGCTCCATTTTCTTGCCATTCTCATTCAAAGTACCGTTCTGTTGCAAATCTGGCGTTAGTATCGTTGAAGGTGTTTTAGAAGAAGATGCAATTTGGTAATTTGGTGATACTTTTACTGCGTGTCCCGTTTCCTCTGTTTCTTCTTCCGATTGCATTTCATCACGGTTTTCCAGCGGTGTATATTTCCGGTCTTTTATTTTCTTTTTCCAATGATTTAATGGATCTCCAACCTTATCCCTCAGACTTTGACGAATTAAAGACATTGGATTCGCGAGCTGTTCATCTGATTGTAGGAGCAATGTTTGTATTTCGTTAGATTTCTTTTTCACCCTTATTTTTTCCTCGGCTGTCGCATATTCCATTTGCAAAGAATGTATTTCTAAATAGTACCGATCTTCTTGTTTCATTTGTTTTGTAATTGGGTCATACCTTATCGTAGGAGTTTTAGACAGCATAGACAGAGGATATCTTCAATAAAGAGAACAACAGAGAGCTGTTGTAGTCGCCACTGGGGATACTGTTCCTCTAACACAAGAGAACAGGTCTGTGACATCATTGCAATTAACGCATTTAGCATGAGTAGATACGTAAATACTGTAAAGACAATAAAAATCACTGTTGCTACCACGGGAATTCGCGCAGAACTTATCACACTAATATCTTCAATCCCGACCCCTAGCTTAAACATTGCCATCATAGTGCTAGAGAAGGATGCAAAGTCTTCTTTTTCAGTTCCACGAAATGCGATAAACATTGCAGCAGAAAAAGAAACCAGTATGAAAACAATTACAAGTCCAAACCGAATAAGATCGCCAATAATCACACGTTTGATCAGTTCAGTAAAAAAGCTAAAATATTTAAAGGGTGAAAGGAAGAAAACATTTAGCCACCATCCACAGATTACTGCAACAATCAAAGGAATATTATCGTGTTCTTCTGCAATAGACCAAAGCACATCAACAATCATTGAAACTGCTAAAATCATCATTGGAATAATGTACTCCAAATTATGTAGAATATTTCTTTTCTTAAAAATTTTTGTAATCAGTATACTTATTGCGATGAAGAAATATAGACCACCTGCACAAAACGAAACCCATCGAAATGCGGAAACAAACTCATTTTCCCATGTTGTGGTTTTGTTTCCATTAACACTTATACATACATTATACACGCTATATGTAGTCAACAGTATTACAAAAACATAATGGAATAACATCAACAAACCAAAGAAAAACTGATAACGCTTCCATTTCATTAGTATGATGTTTTTCACAGGCATCAACTCAATAATTCGGTAAGCATCTTTGCTCTCATAGTCAGATGTGAAAAGCATTTCCAAAATAGATTTTGTTTCTGGGTAAGCACAACATTGCCCCACACAAGGCATACACTGTGTGTCGTGTGCCTGATCGACTTTTTTTCTTGCTACTCCTTCCATATTCTCTGGTGTAGTTTTCTTTGAAGGGAACATTTTTCGATTACTTGCTCTTGATGAGCGATTATTGCTGACGGTATCTATTTCTGTTATGTCGTACTCTTTTACGTCAAACAGTCCATCGTTTTCCCTAATGAAGCAGTAGATATCTTTTAGGTTAAGAATCTCTTCAAAAAGTTTTGAAACCCCGTGTTTGGCAGCAAGCTGAAGAGGCGTCAGGTTCTCATTATTTTTCAGAAACCATACAAAGGAAGAAATTGGTCGATATTCATCTATTTCTATGTCTTCAAACTCATTTTCGTCCAATGGACTCTTAAATTCTACTTTCTCGTTTAAGTATCTCACTATCTCAACAATGCCTATTACTTTTTCTGGGTATATTGCTGCATACTTAACTAACGAATGAAACACCGTGTCTCTTTCCTCATTCCTATTTTGCAATTCGGCTCCGAACTTTAAAAGATATTTTATGATTTTCTTATTCCCCTTCAGTGCGGCTACTGTCAAAGGAAGCTGTCCCATCATCACAGTATTTACAAACCGAGATCCTGTCGCTTTTGTCTGTAATAAAGTCGTCATCTGGTTACTAGGTAGTTTCTCTTGACCAATTTCTAGCATTGTTTTAGTTGCTTTCGCGTTGCCCTTGGTAATTGCAATATGAAGCGCTGTTTGCCCCAAAAACTCTTTTGATTTTCTAATGTCCGCACAAAGAAGCCTAGGGCATAATTCTGACAGTTGTCTTACAAATTTTTCATCGTAATGTTTCTTGATAGTCAAATGGAGCAGACTCTCACCCAGAGTATTGTATTTTTTATACTCCTTCAACCAAATAGGATTTCCTTTTTCCTGTAAAGTTTTAAGCTTAATATCAGCACTCTGTTTATCCCCGTTTTTAATATCTTTGGCAAGTTCCGTTAGAAAAATGTTCACTTTATTTTCGTTTATCAATGTTGTTGTTGACATTTCAACACTTTCTGTGTAATTCATGATGAAGTATTGGCTAGATAAGGATAACGACACCTTTTTTGAAACGGTATAATAGTTCACTAGTCAATTCTTAAAAATTTCTCTGTAATAGTTGTTAAACGTCTGCAAATAAAAAAATAAATCAACGTCCCGATAGCTCATAAACATCGATTTTCGAAAAGTAACAAAAAATCAATTTACCTCACATGGCCATATGTGCCTGCTTCGCAGCGTCATTTGCAAATGCCGAACTTATCGATAAGCAGTCTTAAAACACCAGTAACAAAACATTAAATATCTGGATAAAACACAACCTATAGAAGTGACTGAATAGCGGTTTTAGTTAAAAGGACTAATACAACGTGATATTGACTATGAGTGCCCATGAATCTTAAAACATTTTCAAAATATATGACAATTGTCCTTTAAAAAATAAAGACTTTTCGTCTATTTAAATACACATATTGTACTTTCATTTACTTATGCTTGCTAGGAAGCACCCCTTTCCCTACTGTAATTACTCATTGAACTCATTCATCTTTGTATGCTTGCATAGAAAATA
Organism: Magallana gigas; assembly: GCF_963853765.1. NCBI lineage: Eukaryota > Metazoa > Mollusca > Bivalvia > Ostreida > Ostreidae > Magallana > Magallana gigas. The sequence continues at coordinate 5,469,988 of NC_088854.1, read as the reverse complement.
TGACAAATAAAATATGTACATACACACAATATGTTGTACTATCAAATGCTCTGTATTGCAACGTCCCACATAACTGATTCAAGAAATAGAGGAGTTTGTTGGAGTAAAAATAGTATCAAATGCGGTTTTCTCTCAAAAAATGAAAAGGTCTGTTCTTTAAATGATAATGTGCTTATTAATTAATATCAGATATAAACAAATGGACCAATTTCTGTCATTAGCATGCTAGACCATGTCATACTTGAGAATCGATTCGGGAGTGAAAGTGTTAATTGAATGCTGACAATTGTTCTGGTGAGTTATTACATTGCAATGACAGTCAAGCATAACACATGTTGACATGCAAGTGATTCTTTAACAACACCTTTTTCAAAACCAAAACAGGTCAAAATAAGAACCGGTATACGCTAGCATATTTATATTGGCAGGTGAAGATGGGTCGGCATGAAGAATTTGAGCATTCCATGCAACTCTACGGACATACCAGGCTAATTCAATCGTATGCTGTTGTCATTGTATGTAAAGTATAAAATTCTTAATAATTAGATGTTCTTGGATTTCTGTTTTTTAAGGTCTTGTAGAAAGTGGGATTGCCCGTATTTGCAATTTTTTTTCGAAAATAAGATATCGATTCTTTTGGCCAGTTTCACACCTTGATCAACAAATCGGCAGCTAATAATGAAAAAAAAACAGAATCAAAACCTAAACTAGTTTTTGATCAATAAGTTCGCCCTTAGTGTTTATAATTCACTCTGTTTATATGTATTATACGGAGACCGTTTAGGGTCATTAACACATTAAACATATGTAAGCTTTATTGTTTAAGATTCCTGGGGTTTAGTCTCATTTAATTTATGGACGACGCTCTGTGCATTGGCCAAGGAGGTGTTTATGAGGACTGACTGCTCATTGTGGACATACGGAAGAATTTTCACTCTTTGAGGATGACACGGGTCATGACCTTCACCTTGAGGTTGGCTAAACATACGGCACTGGATAAGGATATCATCGTGGTGACTGGAGGAGACGATATGTTAGGAGCCGACGTCGATGCACCGTCTCCCGTCTTGAAATGTTGAATTATTTGTAAATATTGTATATAAATATTTTATTGTGTTTAACATTTGTGTTGTTATTACTTATCAGAAAGCCCGGTCATTATAACAACCATACTGAGATCGGAGACACATTCAGACTTCCAATTATTAAATTTTACGTTAAAGGGGCATGGTCACGATTTTGGTCAATTTTTTTTTTCCGATTTTAATGTTTACAATGCTTTAGTAAGGCATTTTTAATATGCAACCAAATTTTGAGTGTCATTCGTTGGGTTATAAGCGAGTAACTGAGCTCACAAATTTTTACGATGTAAACAATGCTTTTGTTTACATTTTGAATGTGGAAGAGAAAAGTCCAGTTTTTGACCTCAAATGATTGTGTTAAACGTTATGAACTGTTTATTTATGCTTAAGATGAATAAGAAGATAGACAAATCAACTTGAAAAATATTTTTTACTAGAATATTGACCTTTGTAAACAAAAACAGGGCACGAGTCTTGTTTACATACCGTAGAATTGTAAGCTCTGTATCTTGCTTATAAACAAATAACTGACTCTCAAATTTCATTTGATTATTAGAAATGTATATTTAAAGCATTGTATATAATAAAAACAGAAAATCTGAATTTGACCAAAATCGTGACTATGCCCCTTTAAAAGATGAACATAGCTTTTCAAAATGGAGAACTGATTTTTTTGTTAATCTCACTACAATCAATTTAAAAGTAGAAAGAATTGTCTGCACAAATCATATTTTCCTTATATACAGCTATATCCAACATTAAAAATGAAACCGGAAATCTTGATCAATAATATACGGATGCCCCACCATTGACCGAAATATTGGAGTTTTTATTCGTTATTTCTATATAAATTCCTCTTTGGTACACAGTACACATCTGGGCGCTTTTATATACAATCAAATGCGTAGTTTTAAGTTATCAAATCAACTCGAGCATCTGCAATGGAATTGAAATGTAGTGTTATCGACAGTCAACAATCATTATCTAACTTCCATCCTATCTCAAATGGGCATGTTAATAATATGAAACTAAAACTATTCGCCATCTTCATGTAAGTAAGTGCATGGTAGAGTGCTTTGAACGTACATGTTTTGATACGCCGTAATAATAAGCTGACATGTCGCAAAATACTGTAAAATCCGCTTCATTACATAAAGAGTAATTTGAGATTACTACATTTTGTTACGTACACTTTTTTACTCGCTGGAACTTTTATAATTTTAAGTCATTTAATTATATCAAAATTATCTAAAGGTAAATTTATGTACAGAACAAACATTAAAAAGGTTGATTATAGTTTTCTTATGATGTGAAACTTTTTATCTCAACAACAACATACATTTCAAAATCTGAAAATCGGATACCAATAGCGTGTGTTGCTTGAGATGCATGTAAAGCAGATAAATCTAATTAATTACATTTTTACTCTTTCAAATAGCAATGGTTCTCCTGATAAGTGCGTTGGCGCTTTGAATTTTTTTTAAAACGTCATGTAGCATATGACTGAATGGTCTTTTTTCTTAATTCTGTTTATATAGAAAATTTTATATACATCAAACGTCACTAAACTTCGACATTCTTGTTCATCTTTCAACATTATACAACTAATAACTGTTGCAACTTGAATAAAATTGTAATATTGTAGGTTTGAAATGTTGGTTTTCGTAATGTGTAAGAAAAGACACTTGTTTCTTTTAACCAAACTAAGATTTGTTATGTTAAAAACCAACATAGGGTATTAATGATTTATAAAACACCAAATTAACAATAAAGCATTTGATACTATATTTTGTTTAGTGAAAAGTTCTTTGGTTGTTTTATTACCACGTCTTAAAAAACAATATTTATAGATCGTACATTTTCATGCATTTTTAATATATGGTACTTTTGGTCAACTGTTTAGTATTGAACAGATGAACAGTGTTATTAATATTGCAAGAAAAAAGATCAAAATACATATTGGTATCATTTATTATTTCATCTAAGAGACAAAAAAAACTTTTGAAATATGTTCGTGATCACAATTGATTAACATCTTAATATTCAAAACATATAGATATATCAAATAAGTATCATTGTGATTAATTTCATACAGTAATTTGTTGATACTGTATACAGGGAAATATTGGTCCCATCTTAATTTCGTATTTTGCGCCCTCGCTGTCAGCGGGCTAATTTAAAACTTGGGCGATTCCAATGGCTCAAACTATCCCTCTTTAAACAAAACTTCAAGACGGGCGGATCAGTTTGCTAGTTTAAAACGGCGAAAGTTACACGGGGCAAAAATAAACATGTAGACAGGTAGGAATGAAATATTAGCAAGAGGATTTTTGATTAAAATTTATATTGATTAACTTTGAATTTAACATTGACTTAGATATAAAGAAATCAAATTATTTTTTTCAAAACCAAAACATAATTACAAGTATTAAACAAAAGCCAATACAATAATCAAAACGTTACTACTCTAACGCTTTATACGAAAAGATTTAAATGTTTATTAATGTATCCAACACATACAGTAAGAGACATCATTAATAATCAGTAAGAGTACGGATTTCACATTCTACTTGATCTCGCTCTTTCTGAGAATTTAATCCGTTTGGCGGTTTTCTGGCAAGAGTTATGCGTCTAGTGGATGGGTCCAATTTTTGGAAATAATGGGCAACTTATCTTCAACTTATCAATCGTCTTCGTTTAAGACATTTGTCTCTTGTGAAAATTCTCTTCTATGTTTTCGTTGAATGTGTGGCTCTTCTGTAGAGATAGGCACTATCTGCCTTGTATTCTTTCTCAAACGAAAAGAATTTGCTAATAAGTCATTCTGCGGCGATGTTTTATCGACCATTGGAGGAGTATATCTTCACGATGAAGAAAAATTATTCCTCGTTATTATCCTATTACCGCCGTTCGAAATATTGCGTTGTACTTCCGAGTCATTTGATTTTTTCTTTACTCGTACTTTATCCTCTGCTGTTGCAAATTCCTTGTGTAGGGCATGAATTTCTAGAAAGTACCTTTCTTCGTATTTTATTTGTCTTGTTTTTGGATCTAATCCACAAACTTTCCTCTTGGTTCCTGCACTACGTATATTCTTAAAACAGCAGCGACAGATAAGATCTTCAATAACAAGAATGATAGAGAGCTGTTGTATTCGCCATTGGGGAAATCGTTCTTCTGACACTCTAGAACATGTTTGAGACATCATTGCAATCAACGCATTCAACATAAGTATATATGTAAAGGTAGTAAAGACTGTAAAGATAGATATTGCTACCCATGGAATTCGTGCAGAATACAACACCCCTATATCGTCGATCCCTATCCCGAGCTTAAACATTGCCATCATCGTTCTTCCATACGAAAAAAAATCGTCTGTTCCCCTGAACACAATGTACATTCCAGCTGTAAATGAAAAAAGCCCAAAAAGAATCACCAGTCCAAACCGGAGAAGATCACCGGTGATTACACGTTTGATAAGTTCTGTGAAGAAGCTGAATTTTTGAAAGGGTGAAAGGAAAAATACGTTCAACCACCAGCCACAAATAAGTGCGATGATTAAAGGAATGTTGTCGTGTTCTTCTATTAAGGACCATAGAACATCAATAACCATCGTTATAGATAGTATCAGCATGGGAAATATATATTCCATATTGTGAAAAAAGAAATTAAAGACATTCTTTTTACGGAACTTAGCAATCATTAAACAACATACGATAAAGCCATAGATTGAACCTACACTAAAAGAATACCACTGAAAAACGCAAACAACAGATTGAGACGTGGTGGTATTGTTACCTTGCACACTTGGAATCCTCAGTTCAACATTATATACGCTATACATTGTTAATAGTATCATAGAAACATAATGAAGTATCATCCACAATATAAACCACTTATTATATCTGTTCCATTTCATTTTTATGATATTCTGAACTGGCGGTTACTCTATGATGCGATATGCGTCTTTGCTGTCATAGTCACTATTGAAAAGCATTTCCAAGATGGATTCTGTTTCAGGATAAGACCAACAAAAGGCACAGTTTGTTTTATTTGACGGTACGATATTTCTTGCTATTCCGTCGAAGTTTTCAGGGATAGATTTGGATTGTTTATGGCTTGCGCCAAGTTTATAACGCTGACAGAATCTATTTTTGTGATGTCATACTCTTTGACATCAAACAATCCATCATTTGCACTGATATAGCAGTACACATTTTTTAGATTAAGAATTTCTTCGAACAGTTCCGTTACTCCGTGCTTTGCGGAAAGTTGGAGAGGCGTCAAGCTTTCTTTGTTTTTCACAAGACAAAGGAAGGAGTTAGCCTTTCGGTGCATATCATTTCTGAAATGGTCAAACGCGCTACTGTCGATTCGATGTTTGTTTTCCAGTTTCTGATTTATATGCTGCATCATCTGAATAATGGTTATTACTTTCTCTGGGTATGTTGCTGCGTATTTAACTAATGAATGCAACACAGTGTCTTCCTCTTCATTTTGAATGTTTAAATCAGCTCCAAACTCCAACAAAACATCAACTATATCGGTATTCCCCGTCAGTGCGGCGACAGTTAAAGGAAGTTGCCCCATCATCACCGTGTTCACGAACCGAGATCCTGTTGCGCGAATGTGCAACAGAGTCGACATCTCCTTTTTCTTATATCTAATGCCAATTCTTAACATTGCTTTAATTGCTTCTTTGTTGCTTTTGGTAATTGCCATATGTAGTGCTGTCTGTCCGTGAAATATTGGTGATTGCTCCCTTGACATCAGAAGTAAATCTGGACACATCTCCGATAGATTTGTAACTAGAGATATATCATCCTGGCTTTTAATTGCCAAATGAAGCAGGGTTTCGCCTTGCTGGTCAGGGCTTTGGTACATCTTCAGCCAATCTGGCTTCTTTCGGTCCTTCAACGCTTCTAGTCTCGCTTTTGCACTTATAATATCTGCATTGATAATATCTTTTCCTAGTTCAAAAAGAACCTTTTCAGAGTTGTTTGTATTTATCAGTTCTTTTGTGGAAGTGTTTATGTGTTCTAAGCGGTCATTTTTAACATCTATAATACGTTTGTCTTGTTCTATTTCCCGTGATTCTACACCCATTGTTGAATTTTCAACATTTTCTTCCTGATCTTTCTCTAAATCATCTTCATACTTTTTTATATAATACAGTCCTTCCATTCCGCAATGTTTGCTGTTTTAAAAAAAAATAGAATGATAATAAATATACTCCTAGTAATTTAGTTTTAAGAATGAAAAAGAGAATGCCGAATTTTAATTTAAAAATCGCGAGATGTGCTTCTCGAGATTTTACGTGGATATTAATTCCTTGCTTTTAATTAGAAATCTACAGTAATAAAGTTTATCAGATCAATGTTATGTTTTGTAAATAAGATTTATTTAGTTCAAAATTAAAGCGTGAACTATAACAACGGAACCTGATATTCTAACCTAGTACGTTAAGTAAAAGTAGCCGAATACCAATAAGCTTAAGTTAATATATGTATATAATTACAAATTAATATAAAAGTAATTTGATAGACCCTACCGCATTCATACCTTTGAGTACTGGAAAGCACCCTGTCAATGGATGTATCGTAGGTGTATGTCTATTATTCATGTTAAGTGGAATTTATCTTTTAACTCAAGGTCGAAGTACATCAAATGCAATCTACTACGTCTCACTCTACAGAAAAACAACTTCATATTTAACAACTACAAACATTGGTGTAACTGTTGGCATCGGGAAACAACATATGTTGTTTGAATATTTTTTCAAAATTTTGTTTTGTTTAAAAGTTTAGTTTTGTTTATAAATTTTATCTTTTATTTGCTGTTCAAAACTTAAAGACGAATTGTGACATAAATGCCACTACCTGTGATTTTGTTATTTGAAAACCATTACATAGAATAATATGCGATTGTATGATTTTGAAATTAACTTCTTTATTTAACAAGTCTCCAATAAGGTATAACTAGAAGTATGTGCTCCCTTCATTTATAGATCTGCGGTGTTCATTATTTTATATAGAAGCTAGACAAAGACCCCTTCTATTAGATATTTTGCAAAAAATAATGTTGCATGCAATACATTACAAAAACACATTTTCAACATTTACCAGAAGTTCAGAAAAAGTCTTTAAAAGAAAACTATCTGGAGCCGATAAAGAAAAAATAACAATGCATATATCTTACCAGACATCTTTTTTCGCCAAGAGGCTGAAATTTGGGCTGGTAATACAAGTTATACATTATAAATTTCTGCGGATGACTTTAGAAAGCCATCAGAAAACCTAATTTTCAAGGTAAATTAAAGTTTAATTTTTACAACAATAAAACAGTTTGAAAGTTTTAATTGATTATTATAAACAGTTCAAAATGGGCAAGTTTGCTGTTCCATTATTTTTTTTTAACAAGAATCGATGCACATTCTCTATTAGGCCTGACAGACAAATAAACGCAGTGGTGTTGGTTAAAACAGCAGCAGAGCCCGGATCATACATACAGTATAGACCTTAGGTCAAACAAGCACTAGTACTGTTCTGTGTTTAAGGCTATATATGACTATTTCTGATACTAAGAATAAATTAAATACAGCAAAGTACTAAATCTTATTTAACAATATTTATTCAGATATTAACCAAAATAAGTATGTAAATGGTATGTGGACCACGCTATTTTTAAAAAAAAATGGTGTGAGATTCACTATGAAGAGTCAGTAGTTATACATTTTACAAAAATCATGAAAAACAATTGAAATGCAATTAATGCTCTCAGTGTGAGGTAAATACACTTAATTGGAAAATGATTAGTAAATTATAAAGTGTTCAGCTGAATATGTATTTTAATAAACTTGTATTTCATAGTAAATAAATAAACTTATTAAAAAATTAAACACAAAGAGCGCCATTTGAATTCGGAAATATATAAGATTTCAGTACTGTACGAGGGTTGTCCCAAAATAGCGTAGACAAGTGGCGTTATTCAATTAATCAAAGACACATGAAGATAAGACTTGTGTCACAAAGGGTTTTAGTAATTTGCATTTAAATTATGTTTTGAAATCAAATATTGTTTGAGATTAAATAAGTGAAATAAATGAAGGTTAGATCATTAATTCGACATGAACATTTTTGACGTCGCACATTGCGCCGCCATACAAAACTTGTCGTTACAAATTATTCATTTTCTCAAGAAATTGATAAAGTACAGATTTGAATTTTTCAGTATTGTTTGGCAAAGGGCCGTTGAAGAAAACACAGAAATCTAATGAAATTGCAATGAACAGATTTTAAGTTATGTGTTCTGTCTACGCTATTTTGGGATAACCCTCGTACTCTTGCATTAAAAACTGGTTGAAGATCATATTGATTTTTTAATCAAAAGGCATAACATTATAAGATCACTGTGCCCATTTCTATTGCATATTTATCATCTGAAGGTTGACATGCTGTATGGGTTAATATGCTTTTGTGTTTTCAGAAAATCTAAATCAATCCACAATACTTGGTCAAAGTACGTCAAATGATATTGGATTCTTAAAACATAGATAAAAGCTTCTTTTCAAAAAATATCTTAGTTTTTAATAAACATTGTCGGCATTTAAACTTCACAATTTATTGAAATGGGAAATTAAAACTTCACAGAATCGCATCTTAACTACCAGATCTTAAAAATGACTAACTTATAAACATTAAGTTACTACATGTATCTTTGTTTTCCTTAAACTCTAATACTGTAGATCTTAACGTTCATTGGAAATTTTTGTCTAGCTCAAAATAGTAGCACAGGTACAAACAATTTTGGAAATGTAGCTGAAATGTAGCTGATGAGTCGTATATAATGTTAATAACCATGTGTAAGTATCGTAATTTTCAATTCAACAATACATTTTATATCTGTATATTCTATATTTCGAAAGCTCATTGAGGCCAATTTACTTGGAAAATTAATTTCTATTGCATTTAAACGCAAAGCTACTATGTTTAAATGCAAAGCTTTGCGTTTAGTCGCAATTCGTTATGCGTTTAAATGCAAAACTATGCGTTTAAAACTCAATTAGTATGTCTTTTGCAATTAATAGCAAAAGCTTTTGCGTTAAATGCAATCTTTTGTGATTAAACGCAAAATACATTGCGATTTAACGCCAAAGATTGTGTTTAAACGTATTTTATAATGCCTTTCAATGCAAAAGAAATTAATTTGTCTGCTGAAGTGGCCTAAATTAGCTTTTTTACAGTTCTGACAATGCTTAAAAAACAAAAAAAGGAACCATTTCAATTATTAAACTTTGACATTTTATTACCGATATTGAAATTTGTTTCAAAATAATTGTATACCCGATACACATAGGAACAGTCTATATGTACTAGCGCTTTAACCGGGGACGCAGTGATGAACTGTATGATTATGTAGGTGTTTTGTCAACAGGGTTATGCAGGGAATCAGCTTATTTTACTACATAACCGATGTAAAACTCTTTTTCTACTCGGGTATGTGTGTAACTATCTATTCATATATGAATCAATGTGTGCATGATAATGTTTTCATATACGTATATATTTATACTTAAATTATGAATTGAATTTAAATTTATATTTATGTATATAATAATAAATGTAAATAGGTTTGTTATTTGTTTTATATTAAAAAAAATTCAAAGGTATTTATAAATAAATTAAGTAATTTTATTTTTAAAAAAATCAAAGTTTTTTATAAGACAATAACAAAAAAATTAAATTTGTCTAATTAGAAATATTGGACCAGTTGTTTAGATAAAACATTTTCTCGTTATATATTGAATACCTTTAGCGTCACTACAAAGAGCATATTAGATAAACTTGACGTGCTTTTGCCAAACACAAAAACGGTTTGGTCCTAAATTCGATCAGGGCTTCACTGGCTTTTGGAGATCGATCATCAGACCCTAAAAAAGGTTAGAGTGTGTAATAATAGCCACATAGTAACATATATAACAAAAACGGGAGGAGGGTAAGTATATAAGATCCCCAGAACTAGATATTTAAGGCCTTAGCCTATGCAGAGATGCTGTTCACCAAAACCATCTAAGCAACGACCTATTTAAAAATAGGTTACAACAAGGCTTAAATTTTTTAAAGGACGGGGGCTTAAAAAGTATCGGCAAAGTGGAATGAGTATGAGTCATTAAAGTGTCTTGAAGTTACACAGTTTTACTATGGCTTTTAACAGTTGTGTACCTGGCATTACCTCGCATCCCTTTAGTCAACGCAACCACCATCCACCTCCCCCTTAATATGGCTGCAAATTTATTTTTTTCATCAGCTCGGCAAGCTTTCTGATATATTTACATTTTTTTAAAAAGGGTCCTCTCCTCGGATTTGATGAGGCCGAATTTTGCACTTGTTTTCTTCTAGTAATACGTTTTTGTTCTAGCAATATGTTATATGCATGACTCCTCTTGCTAACTGTTCGGCTAAATGGAGTCTAAATTAATTAAACACAATATTTTACTAAATATTCGGTAATTTCAAACTTATTATGCATTATGTCATCCATTTTTTATGGAAGTGTCTGATTTAGACCCTCTTAATTTTATACTGAGTTTTATTAAAGCAAGCCAAATTTTCAAGGCATATATGTGCTCCTGATACTTGGCGATAACAAACAGTGTTTAAGATCAAAAGTCCAAAGGAAAAATATAAAACAGGAGCAAAGCAAACACGGACCTCTAAATAAATTAGAGGTAGGATCAGGTGCCATGGAAGAGTGAGCACTCTCTATATCCTCTGTATCCCCATTTCTGACTGAAGGATGCCAATTTGCGCTCCCTCATATTTGGGGAGGGGGGTGCTAAACTTTTAAGACGTTTAACGGTTCCTGTATACTTTGCTCTCTTTTTCCGATAAAAGGATGTCAATATGGTCTCCTTCATTTATTAAAATCTTATATAAGGGTTGTCTAATTACAAGTTATAAAGTTTGAATGTCTTGCCTCCCCCTTGTTTGATGTGAATCTCTGATTTAGACTCCTTAGTTTTTTTATTTACTTTTCCTTGTCCCAAATTCATGATACTTTTTTAACAAGACATCGCAGGCCTCCTTTTTTAAATTTTAAGACGCATATTCACCCTCCCTTGATTATTGCACTTGGTGTGTTTTCTTGCAGATTTAATCATTTAGGCATTACTAACACTGACCTGAAAGCTCAAGTGAGCTTTTCTGATCACATTTTGTTCGTCGTCTAACTGTCCGTCTGGTTGTCCGTCTGTCCGTAAACTTCCCACTTTTTCAGCATGTTCTCCAAACGAACTTGACATATTTCAACCACCTTTTATCAAAGGGATGTAATAAGGAAATATTGAAAATTTTAAAGAAATTTCAAGAACCCTCTTCAAAAACCATTTGGCCAAAAAAGCTGCAATTTATGTGGAATCAATCTCATGTAGTGTACATTCAACCTCCCGATGGTAGAGTAAGGTCACAAGAAGGGGTCGAACTATTACAAAGGAATGTTTTAGACTAAATATTTAAAAATCTTCCTCTCAGAAAACAATCAGCCAGGAACGTCATACACATATAAATACAAGCATATGTTTGTATACACGTAAAAGTATATATTACAACATTTTAGTTTTTGTGAATAGGTAAAATATTTTGGTTTGTAAAATTAAATCGCCAATCTGAGCCCACCCTACTCAAGATCTTTTCTGGGCAAATGGTTTTTAAGATTTTGTTTTAAAAATTCTAGATATTCCTTTGTAAATTTTGTCCCTCTGTCACGCTGTAACCCCATCATACCCCAGGGGATCATGATTTGAACAAACTTAAATTTCCCCAAACTTTAGCATGTTTTAACACAAGTTTCAGCGTTCCTGGCTGATTGGTTTTTGAAAGGTAGATTTTTAAATATTTACTCCAATATTCCTTTGTAAATGCAGGGCTAATTTCGTCATATAGTGAAAATGTATTGAATCTTATAAAATCTTCTTATTCCCACACATGTGGGGAAAAACTGAATGCATGGTTATGATGTCCACAAACCCCTGTATCTAAATTGGGAAATCCATGGCCCATGGGTCAGGAGTTCAGGTCATGGGGGGGGGGGGGCAATATGGCCATTAAATGTTAATGCATATAATGTTTAAAAATCTTCTTCTCTGCAGACACAGAACACAGAATAAAAACTAACTGCATATTTAGAAAAAAAATTATCCTATCATCTTTAATAATATTTCATGTCACCTGCATGAAAGGCAAGGGTTATGGCTGGGAAAGGGGGGGTATGTATTTGTCTTATTATTTTATTCTGCTCAGGAAAGAAATGAGTTCATTTACATGTTTAGAAACGAAAAAAAATGAAGCTGTCCATCGAAGTTATCGATAAGATATTGTGAAAGCATTTGAAAGGAGTTCAGGGAAGAGGATTATAACAGTTAATGGAGTTATCTTCCTTTGCCTTTTTATATAGGAGTCATCTTCCTTGGCTTGTATATATGTAGTAATTAATAATTAAATATAGTGTAATTCAGAAGTTGTATGATCAAAATAGTTATGCAAGTAGTTTTATAATTTGAAACAACTTTTATTTCTTTGAAAATAAACAAGTAAACTTGTTAATTGTTAAGTAATAAGTAGTATACTAGCCACCTTATTTTAGTTTATCTATGAAAACATGTGAACATAAAATCTGGATAGTTATCATATATGGGAAAGCAATTTGAATGGAATCTGTGCACCTTTTCATACACTCTGTTACGATCTCAAAGTTTTGTGCTACGGTATAGGCTTAAGAGTCCTTTTCGAAAGATTTCAGGCAGGGAGGTGGGTGTCATTGCAATATTACAATCTTATACGCCATAATGAAACTCAATTAATGCATTTTTGTGACTCCTCGACTATTTTGTGTATGGGCTTTGGTACTCAGGTGACCGTTAAGGCCTATTGGCCTCATGTTATTATATCTAAGTAAACCCCAACATGCTGCCCTACTGGTGGGACAGACTGTGTTAGTTCTGTTTTACCAGTGGTACTTATTTCGGGATAAAGTTTTAGAAAGTTCAAAGATTAGCCACCAAGAGGATTGCGTCTGTTCATGTTCCAATTGTAAGAGTACATCTGAAGGAGTTCAAAGTGCGATAGGACTCCAAAGTCCGATAGTCTAGCCAAAGTCCGGTGGTCAGTGCGCCAAACCCCGATGGTTTGACACGCCAAAGTCCTGTGGTCTACAAAAGTCCGATGCTCTGCATGCAGTCGCCAAAGTCCGACGGTTTAAAATGGAATCGAGAATAAAATGGGAAAAAAAAATAGTAAATATTTTATAAACCGGTGTTATATAGTGCCTTTTCCCCTAAGCCATCACCCCCCCCCCCCCCCCCGGAAAAATGGCTATATAGCAGTTTTCCCCCCGGAAAAAAAATGGCTATACAGCAATTTTTCCTCCACAGAAAGCTGACAATATAGTGGGTTTTCCTCTTTTTACAGCCAGATTACCCCCACAGAAAACCTACTATATAGTATATTTTTACCCTTTTTTACATTTCGGTCATGTTTATGGCGGACCATTCGCGGCAATAATTTACACTAACTGATATTGTATTAATTTCTCATAATAAAGGCTCCGATAATTATGGAATTTATTAATGCGTAGAATAAAATACATGGGTTTTTTCACCCCTGATATGAACAAAGGCACGCGCCTTCATAACATTCCTGTGTCATCATCATTTATTTCACCTTTTGTTACACCTTTTTGGAACATCTTTTACACGGATTTCGGAATACATCGAATCTTTTTCATCTAATCGATGCTTATCTACAGTTTTGACTTCGACGCTATGACATTGACATTTTCCACAGAACACGTCAGAATACATTTGAGTGAAAATATGCCGGTTTGGAACTCTTATTTTCCCATGTATTATCAACTATGTATAAGCTCCTCCCGGGAAATCTTGACTTCATTTTGTAAAGGAAGGGAATAAGAATAAATTAATACCGTTAGAACTGACGATCTTAAATATAATCGCATATTTCTTCTTCTAAAGATATGATGAGAAACTGAAATGTTTTACTTCGATTAATGGGGTTCTAAGTCATGGGTAAGAGGTATTATCATTGATTATGTATTAAAGGCATGTGTAAACTTAGTATTTACAATTTTGTTTTATGATGCAAACATTTTTTAAAAAAATGAAACTTTACTACCAGAACAAAGTCGGTATCTATGCTGGTTACTTTGAAAAATGTGAAATGGAGCCTGAACTAACCTCATGTAAATATTATTATTCACTGTGTGCTAATTTTTCCGCTTATTTTGCAACGTGACTTATAAATATAAAATTTTGAAAACGATGCCATATTAAAAAGAAAGATCTACGATTAATTTACCTAAAGATCTTATCATACTATGTTTTTCATATTTTTTTCAGATTTACCTGAATACCATATTATTTTTTTTCGAACAATGAATAAAGGGTAATCAAAAATTAAAACATACCCATTTTTTCGTGATGAGCTGATTATTTTTTTTAAATATGAGCTTGTTCTTTTAAACAATTTGCAAGTTAAAAAAGCCGTATATCAAGTGCGCTTTTGTTGGTTATTTATTTTTGTTTTTCGGTTGCTACTTTAATAAATAGAAAATTTTTGATTTATTTATATAGTTATTTATTAGATCATTAGTCATCCTATGAATTGATTAAATGTTTTGAAGAATAGTGAATTTACCAGCGTACCTTTTTAAATATTTTTATTCGTAAATTGAAAAAAGAATAGCAGAATTAAACGTAAATTAACCATTTTGATAAGGAAATATATGAGGGAGTGTGTATTTTCAAATGATGTTTTTACTTTTTAATGACCGTAAAAATATGGTGATGATGTCATCTCTAGTTTTTGAGATATATGGCCCAAAAAAAACACTATTCATTAAAATTGGATTTTAAACATCGGGCTCGAAAACATCAAGAGCCCCTACCCTGGGGGCTAACATTTTCAGGGTCATATACTAGTGCTATACCACTACCACTGAGAAAATATGGTTAAGTGGTCATCTCTAGAATTTGAGATTCGGGCCCCGGCTTATAGAACACTATTCAATCATTATAATGGGGTTTTAAACATCGGGCCCTGAAACATCGAGGGTTCCTACCCTGAGGCTCAAATTTTCAGAATCATCTACAAGTGGTAAACCACTGCCACTGTGAATTAATGGTGATATTGTTATCTCTAGTTATTGAGATATGGTACCTTAAAGAATATGCACTTTATTCATTATAATAGGATTTTAAACATCGGACTCTGAAACATCGGAAACAAAATTTCTCTAAAACAGATGTTTAGCCTGGATAAAATTTGCACAAACAGACAGACGGGATGATAAATCTATTAACAAATTCTCAAAACATTTTTCAAATTCAGAACACAGAATTATACATATAAGTATCTTGTAAAACCAAGTACTTATTTTCAATTAATTGCGTAAATTAATTATGTTATACGTATAACTCAATTACACACATGTTCAATTTTCGGCATTGTCTATAAAAATAATAAATCGGCAAAAAAAACTTTACATGT
Source organism: Magallana gigas (assembly GCF_963853765.1). NCBI lineage: Eukaryota > Metazoa > Mollusca > Bivalvia > Ostreida > Ostreidae > Magallana > Magallana gigas. Next base: position 5,454,345 of record NC_088854.1, on the reverse strand, counting down.
ACAGATGAATGCAACCCGGGAGTGTAGAAACATTGCTTTTAATCTTTACTGGGTTTCCATAAATGTTTTTTATAAAATCTGAACCAAAAACGTGAGGGAGAAACCCTATTATGGAGGAAAAGCTAGTAGTTTTTCTCCCCAGGAGGAAAGGCGACTACATGTATAAAGAAGGTGTTCCGGGGGGAGAAGCTACTATGGGGGGTAAAACTGCTATACAACACCGGCCCTTCCCTTAATTTTAAAACCATACATTGTATTTGAATAAACCATTAACTTTTTGTTCATTGTTTTTGTAGAATTTGCTGTATAGACCTTTCCCTACATTCACTATTAGAGCTCGTTTCAAAATACCATCGATTTTCCCACTTGGTGACAGTCTTGTTTTCGTCAGCAGCTCGCTAAATCCAGACGCCCGTCGCTTCACCGACATCAAAGACATGCCGCCGAAACTCCCACGCAGTACGAGATCGCATTAGAGCGGGCTGGGTCGCTTTGCCGGCATCAAAGAAATGCTGCTATCTTAACGATTATGAATAAGGACTGTTAAGTTTTCATTCACATAGGTTTGTATAATGCATGCACGCATGCAAGCATATATACATGTGTTTACTGACACATTTTGCTTTTATTTTGATTTCTTGAACACTGCAGGTCACAGAATTTTTACACGTTTGAATTGTATCGATGCATTCTCTTTATTCTCTCATTCAAGTCACGAGCGGTAAATTCTTAACTCCGCCTACTACGGTCTGATTGGACCAGGGTCAGTCAACATTTTTTAATCAGCGAAGATGCTAGAGCAAAGATTACATACTAGTACTTAGTTCACTAACCTGTATTGGATTCTGGGGTAAACCCAGAGATGTCAATATTGCATTATAATGAGACCAATCGGCTGCAATTATGATTAACAACATTAATTATTCAACGTGCTACGAAAAGAAGTAAAATAAGGTGATCTTTTTATAATCTGGCTCCACCGTTTCCAGAATCTTAAAATCACGAGTGGGCTACATTATTGCAGCTATTTGTTGACATATATTTAAATAAAGTCATTCCAAACAAAAAAATAATTTCAAATATTTGTATATATAAGTGAATCAGTTGTTTTTCTTTCTTAATACACTTTTTTCAATGCAGTTGCACGTTTTAATCGTACGCGTTTCTCTCTCTCTCTCTCTCTCTCTCTCTCTCTCTCTCTCTCTCTCTCTCTCTCTCTCTCTCTCTCTCTCTCTCTCTCTTTGAGTGTCTGCGTATGTTTAAGCTACATTTTTATAAAGTCACTTCAAATACCTAATACTAGAATAAATAAGCAAAATAATTGTTTTACGACCTGCAGTGTTCTATCTCTAGTGCAACTGCACTGTTTCTACCGCATGCGTTTTTGTGGCGGCGGCATGCTTTTGATGCCGGCAAAGTTACCGGCTGACTGAGTCTAGCGAGCGGCTGACGTATACATTAGCTATCACCAAATAGGAAAATCGACGGTATTTGAAACGAGCTCTAATTTTTTTCCACTCGTTCTCCATAGTCTATTTAATTGTTGATTTTGAAAGATAACAGCGATGTCACCAATGACGTTGTCATGACGTGACATAACTCACGTATTCAAACAGCATCAGACTTTGGCGTGACAGGCCATTGGACTTTTGCGCAGACCATCGGACTTTGCCGTGACAATCGGTCTTTGGAGTCTTACACATCTCGTGGCAGTTACCTTCATACCTACAAATATTTTTATATACGTTAAAGCAACCATGGCCATTATCGCCAATTAACTCATCTCCAGTAACATAATTTTGTTCGATACTCTGACACCAAATATGTTCATTTCTTCTGCAGTAATTATATTAACGCAATAAGTTGTTTTCAATACATTTTTAAGTGGAATTTCACAATTTTCATCAATACGCTATATATTTGATATCTTAGTTTGTCGGGCACTTTGCGCTTATTATTATCCCTACAATACAATCATCTTCATCGGATCTGGTTATTTGTCACACTACATGATGTCATCCCCCTTTTTCGGAAACAATTCACAGTCTCTCCACCTTGATTTAAACATACACATCAATTTTGTTATTTAAGCAAACTGAGGCCATTTGTGCCCCGATTCCAAACGTTGTAATGTTATATCTATATGTTATATCGTACTGGTTTTTCTGCGCTCCCGTTTTTCGATTTCATTTTAGGATCCAACGCTTTCTGACAAACCGTCATGGTTGTTATTCCAGGACGGCAGATGCCCTTCAAGTTGTTTGCTAACTGCGGATTTAGGCTTACCAGTAGTGTTCATATTTTTTATATGAACAGTTTAATTCTAGTACAGCTATGTTCTAAGATTCGCCACCAAGAGGTGTTTGTCCATTCCCAGGGTAAATCTCGTGGTTATAACCTTCATACCTACATATATTGTTTTTATATAATTGAAGCAGATATAGCCATTATCGTCAAACTCATAAACTCATTTCAAATAACAAAGTTTTGTTTATTATTCTGACACCATATATTTTAGTTACATAAGCAGTAATTTATGGTATTTGTATGCATGTCTACTGCAATCAAAATGAAAAAAAGGGTCTAAATTAAAAAAAATTTGTCTAAAACATTTTAATCGTACTTTGATTCATCTCAAACTATTCACTCTGGTTTTATACACAATATACTTGTATGATTATAACGAAAACTTTTACATAACAAACATGTATCAACCATATAAGAGGCATGGTCACGATTTAATTAAGTTAAATACTATTTTTCTGTTTCTATTAGTTACAATGCTTTAGTACTTCATTTCTAATGATCAAATGAAATTTAAGAGTCAGTCGTTGAATTATCGACAAGGTAGGAGACTCACAGGTCTTGTAAACAGGGCACGTGTCCTGTTTTTGTTTACATACATGTAGGTTTACTATACAAGCGGAATTTTCAATTTTCTTTTTCATTTAAGCATGAATAATCATTTCTTAACATTTAAACTATTATTTTAGGTTAAAAAAAAACAACTTGTAAAACATAGCAAAGACCTGTTATCTTTGGAACTCGCTTATAACTCAACTGATGGTGCTTTAATTTTTGTTGCCTATTAAAAATGCGCGCCTTACAGAAGCAGCGTAAACATACAAATTTGGAAGTACCTTTTTGACCAAAATCGCGGCCATACCTCTTTAACGTCATTCATCAGCTAAATAACCAAAAATGTTTCAATAAAAAAAATATATCTTTTAAAATGTAAGAATGTTAACGACAACATTTTATGTTAAATCCCAAACGTGATATGCCATTCCTTCGCTGTAAAGCACAGGAAACAACGAAGCATGGATGAACATCAAAATTACTCGCAAAACTGTCTTATCAAATATAAACAATAATTGTGTCGGGGTTTTTTCCCCTACAATTTCATCACAGACAGATTCATACACTTATAATTTCCACTTTGAGATTCATATACATTTTCTAAAATGACCTACTTATTTCTTTCAAGTAAAAGAATCAGTTATATTCCAAATTTCATACTCAGATGGTTTTTTTGCGTTATTTTGTCTATCAAGCGGTAATCTAGCTAGATTAAGACGACAGGTCAATGGCTCAATATCCACAACAGGCGAATGTTGGTTTCGAGTTTCCATGCCATTCTCGGAAAAGGATTTTCCCATCTGCGATACTAAAGTTGGTTTCTTAGATGAACGGACTCTTGGTGATACTGGTCTAAACTTATTTGACTCTTCATTTTCTTCGTTAGTGTTCATTTTATCTAATTTTTCTAGACGCTTTCTTTTTTTCCCCTCTTTTGACTTATGACGATTGTACGGTTGAAAAGACTGCCCTAGAGACCCAGAGGCTTGAACGCCCGTCGTATAAATCGAACTTTGTCGAGCTGGGAAACTATTATAGGAAAGAGGATTTGTAAAAGTTTGACTCCTTAATAGACTTTCCTGAGCGCTGGATTGTAGGTAGAGTGTTTGCATTTCGGCAGATTTTCTTTTAATACATGTTTTGTCCTCTGGTGTTGCATATTCCATTTGCAATGAATGTATTTCTAAAACGAATCGCTCTTCTTCTTTCATTGTCCTTGTCATTGGATCATAACCTATTGAAGTTATTGATGTTCCTACACATGATAATATAGAATCAAAACAGCAATAGCAAAATATATTTTCCATTAAGAGAACAATAGATAGTTGTTGTATATGCCACTGAGGAAACCGCTCTTCGAGCACTAGGGAACATGTTTGTGACATCATTGCAATCAAGGCATTTAGCATTAGAAGGTATGTGAAAACTGTAAAGACAATGAAGATCGTAATCGCTGCCCACGGAATTCGGGCAGAATATAGTACGCTTATATCGTTGATCCCAATTCCAAGTTTAAACATTGCCATCAATGTGCTTCCATACGACGTAAAATCGTCTTCGCCTGTTCCCCGAAAAACTATGTACATCCCAGCGGAGAAAGAAAACAATCCAAAGAGAATAACTAGTCCGAATCGGAAAAGATCCCCGATGATCACCTTTTTAATTAGTTCTGTGAAGAAGCTAAAGTGTTTACAAGGTGAAAGAAAGAAAACATTTAACCACCAGCCGCAAATTAAAGCAATTATAAGCGGGATGTTGTTGTGTTCTTCCATAAAAGACCACACTACATCCACGATCAGTGCAAGAGAGAGAATTAACATTGGAGTAATATATTCCATATTATGCGTGCAGTAACAAATTCTATTTTTCTTTTGGGACTTAGCAATCAGCAAACGAAGCCCAATTAAACCATATAAAAAACCGCAACCAAATGATACCCATCGAAACACGTGAACAAATTTTTCAGAATCTGATGAAGCATTATTTCCATTTCCAGTTTGAATGCCTGATTCAACGTTGTATACGCTATAGATAGTCAAAGCTATCACAAAAAGATAATGAAATATCATCAACAACATAAACGTCCGTTTATAAGTGTCCCATTTCATTTTTATGATATTTTTTACAGGCGTTAACTCAATAATACGATAGGCATCTTTTCTGTCGTAGTCATATCTGAATAGCATTTCTAATACAGATTCCGAATCGGGATTGGAACAGCAAGGCGCACATTGTGTTTCATTTGTGTGAAGCTTTCTTTTAGGTACTCCTTCCAACTGTAGTTTTTTCTTTTCTGATTTTGAAGCAAATCGTCTTTCGCTTACTTCTTCTGAGGTTAGATAGATGCTAACAGTGTCTATTTCTGTTATGTCGTACTCTTTAACGTCAAACAACCCATCGTTTTCTCTTATAAAGCAGTAAACATTTCTTATGTTAATTATTACTTCAAAAAGCTCAAAAACTCCGTGTTTGGCGGCAAGTTGAAGTGGGGTCATGTTTTCTTTATTTTTCATAAACCAAACAAACGAATGTATGTGTCGATATTTATCCTCTTCAGAGTTGATATCTATGGTTGTGTCGATTTGATATTTGCTTTCCAGATTTTGGTTAAGATATTGCAACATTTGAATGATAGTCATCACTTTTTCTGGGTATATTGCTGCATATTTAACTAAAGAATGAAATACGGTATCACACTCTTTGTTCTGATCATGCAAATTAGCTCCATATTCTAAGAGAACGTCAACGATCTCAGTATTTCCTACCAGTGCAGCTACTGTTAGAGGAAGTTGTCCCATCATCACAGTGTTCACAAACCGACTTCCTGTCGCCAATGAGTGTAATAATTCGGACATTTTGTCGGTTTTTTTCTGTTGAACAACATCCAACAGTATTTTAGTTAAATCAAGGTTTCCTTTGGTAATAGATATATGAAGGGCTGTCTGTCCAAAAAAGTCCTTTAGTTTTTTTTCAAAAATTAAATCAGGACATAGTTCTGCGAGTTTTCTTATGAAGGACAAATCATTATGCTTCTTGACTGCTAAATGGAGTAGAGTCTCACTTTGACTTTTATAACTTTCCAACCATTTAAGATTTCCTTCTCTTTCTAAAGTATCAAGCCTAATACTGGCGCTCTCAATATCTCCGTATTTTATATCTTTTGCAAGTGATAGAAGATATTCATCTTTCCCAACTCTATTTATCAATTGCGTCGTTGACTTTGTAACGTACTTTGTTCTCTCCATGATGAAAAAGTTTGCTTGATCTGAAATTAATGGTTTTGTTAAAACACGGAAAATAGAATTCAGCTGTGTAATATCTTTTTAGATCAAAAATTTCTGTTTACAAATTAAGACCCATTTCCTGTAAGCACTTTAACTTTTGCTGCACACATAGAAACCGATTTTGCCGAAAGTTTCCAAGATGTAGACTTTATTAAAAAATTTTTAAACCACATATCTAATTGTATATGTTATGATCAATTTCCTTGGAAACTCAACCCAAACTCCAATTTTTATCAAAATTGACCATTTTACTGCAGTAGTAGTGTAATAAAAAAGGTGCGGCAAGCTCAACGTTTCACAGGCATTTAATTAAAAACATTAAGCCTTTGGCTATCAAAAAATGTATTTTATACATATATATATATATATATATATATATATATATATATATATATATATATATATATATATATATATATATATATATATATATGTATATATATATATATATATATATATATATATATATATATATATATATATATATAGGGAATTTATCCTCATTGTTGTGAATTAATAAGTTAAAAAATGATAACATTCTATGAAAATGAATTACCGGTATCCCCCTTTGTAATTTAGAACCCTTTTGTGATAAGAATCCAAAAAAGTGTTGAAATAGTCAGTCAACAAAGTGGTTATTCTTATTTTTTTTTATGACTCATCGATATGGTCATTACACCTCTATTATGAACCATTTTGTGTGTTTCTGAAATTCCTTCCAATGCCTTATGATGATTATATAGTGCACTTGGACTCGCCTTATCTTTGTAACTTTAGGTCTGTAATCAATATCAGTTATGCAAATGACTTACTAATTAATACATAAATTGCGAAAAAAAAACTAGCTATATTGAATACGGTGTTTCACTGTAACTTATTTTACATGTATGTGTTATTAATGTTTATTTCAATTATAATCTAATATTTAAAAAAAATAATTTGTTTCACTTTAGTACATTCAATCCATGTACAAAATAAACATTCGGAAAGAAAACCAAACTAATTGAATCTGTAAGCAAAGAAAACTTTGGGCAGTGATATAGCTATTACATATTTCTGGTAAAATATAAAAATTATTTCCGTAATTACAGAAGCCCCTACCTCAGTGCCATTAAAGCTTGAACAATATACACATAAATACACATGTATCATTTTTGAATTAGAAAATTAGTTTTCACATATGCTATGCGTGTATGTACATGTATTCATTTTTTAAATATTACAACTGTTTGTTACATGTACATTTATGTTGAATGCATTTATGCATGTGAGGGAAAAATCAACAGTCAGTAATAATTTCTCACTTTTGGCAATAGGGAATTCTGTTACTTCCGTTTCAGTTTTTTGCTATATAATTAAAGAAAGATGAAACATGTTTACCAAACTAATAGTTATATTGTTCGGATCGGTGGTTTTATTTTTCAAGCATACTTAAGAACGTTGTTTACTCGGGGTTTGAGTTCTCAAATTCTATAAATTGCTATAAAGTTCAAGGTCATGAGTAAAATTTGTTCTAAACACTTAAAGTATTTATGATATGAATTGTTATTGACATTGCATTCGATATTTTTACTATATTATGCAACTAGTCTCAAACAAAGTTGGACTTTTAGCAAAACAGGGGAAATTCGAACTAAAATTTTCAGATTTTGTTTTTCACTGAAATATTGTTGGTACTACTTAATATGCAAAGTTAAGATTTTATTTGTTAGTCAACATAATTTTGCGTATTTTCTGTTTCTTTTATCTCACTTTTTCGCTTAGATAATCAAATGGCACACACTACAGAAATATTGAAAAAAGCTTAAAAACGAAAAAAAGACACCGTATAAAATTTTGATCATATAGGTTTTATACCTGCAGAGTAAGGTCAATATACCTAGTTTAATGCTATAAATGTTTTAGTATTATCACCATTCAGTTTTTTGTTAAATTGAATCAAAAAAGGGTAGAAATTTGAAAACTCATAGAGGAAATTCGGACTGGAATATTTATTAAAATTGTGAATGAAAACTTAATGCTTTGAGTCTGTTTAGTGTCATTGCCATTCATAAACTGTATTTCATTTCTATAAGAGTTAAGCAATTTGTATTATTTTCACAATTAAGAAAATCTCAATCATAGTGCAAAAATTTTAGGGATTTTTCTAAAATTTTCAAAAAATATTCAATGGCTATTATCTCAAAAAGTAGCTCATTGACCTACTTTTTTGAAAGTAGCAAGCATTCATAAACCAAGAATATGATACAATCAACAGATTTTCAAGTACATATTATCTATAATGATCAGTCCATCCGACCATTCATCTCCCAATCCATCCGTCTTTCTAAAATCATTTCTCCGGAGCATCTCTCTCTCTAGATGTCTAGGTTTTTATTACCCTGCTCCCCTTTTGAAAGAAGGTGATGCCCTTTATTTTAATAAATTTGAACCATGTTAACTTTGGGATGATTTGTGCTAGGTTTGGTTAGAATTGCCTCATTGGTTCTGGAAAAGTTTAACATGTCAAAAGTTCACAGATAGACGGACGGACAGAGACGGATGCCAGACAAAGTCAGTTCGGGTTATGTAAAACATAAGTTTGATAAAATTTGGTAATCATTACATAATAAGATACAAAGACATAAACTGCCAATTATACATAGAATTGAACGGAATTGTTTTTAATGTTTCCATGGTAACGATTGGTCTATATTTATTACTTTCTCACTAATTAGAGAATATGCACAAACAATCTCAATATATTGCATACGTAGAATTTTCAATATTTCCTTTATAAAAGGACATAATTAACACCTATTCAGAGTTTTAACAGTTTGAAAGTTGTGAATTATACATTTTTATTTCCAAGGAAACACTTATTTCGATGTAATTTCCCAATCATGTTTGAAATGTTTTTGATAACAGGATTGGTGTCGGTTTGCAAGAATTTGCGGGACATCACCAAAAAAAGTGTCTTTTTTAGGTTTTTCACAAAGTTGCTTTTATCCGCTAAATTATTATTCAATAGTTGTGATCTGATGCTTCAATATTTAAAACAAATCTAATTGAAATAAATATTCAAACAAATAGTCGGTTTTTCAGTAAAAATCAAGACTATTTTTCCTAAGAATGATAGGTTTGTGTATCCATGATAACAGAGTTACCAAGCAACCAACTATTTGTGTTTATATGTCAGGTATACATGTATGATGATATGCATCATATAAAAATCTGATAACAATCGATGACTATGCTTGCCGAACCTCTTAAATCTGATTTTAATCTGTAAAATTGTCAAGTACATAGATAAACTAAACAACAGTTAATAAATATGTATTTCATATTTACGAGGAAGAAATTGTATCTCCTTACCTCACACTGTCGTCTGCTTTGCACTGTTACGAAATATTTTGCCAACTAGATTTTGGCAATCTCTAAAACACCAAACTAACTTTGAGATTTAGCAGATAAATTTTTGCAATTACCTATTCATAAAGCTACTTATTTGTTTCAACATGCTTTAGCTCTTTAAATTGCTCTAAGAGATAATGCAGTTTTAAAGTTGTGATTACTAACCAGCTACATTTCAACAAAAGACATTTCTTATGCACGTTTTGATGGCACATGAAAAAATAAACCGATTTGAGTTTCCGTAAGAGAACTTATTAAAAGTATAGTCGTTCTTTAAAAACAGAAGAAAATTCATAATGGTATGAACATGTATTTTACATGAAGAGCGATTCATATTGTTGTATTTTGAGTCAACTAGAGTCTCGGAAGTTTTCCGATCAAGAATTTCAAAATGGGCGCCGTAAATAGATGCATACATGTAGCAACGACCCAAATCTTACGTCATAGTGAATCATGCGCGCAGATTTCGATTTCTCGGGACCAGTGAAGTAAAGTCTACCCTATAATTAATGCAAGCTTTTAAACAATTATGGTTTTTATAGCAATAGATATTTTCCCGGTATTAAGGTCATGTTTCAAAGCAATATTTGTTTTTTAGATATGTTTTAATTGCATATTTATAAAATGAAGGTCCCCATGTTATATGTGAGAATTACTTCAGCGTATTTTCAGAAAATCTAGATTAATCCACAATCAACAATCAATCCACTTGATCAATGTAAGCCCTGTGCACAGGGCGAAAAACCATCTTTAAGCAAGTCCTTAAAGGTGGCTTAAAGGTGACTTAAAGGAGCTTAAAGGCTATACAACCTTTAAGCCGCCTTTAAGTCACCTTTAAGCAAGTGCTTATAGGTCCTTAATGTCCAAACTTCTTTAAGCCACCTTTAAGCCACCTTTAAGCCATCTTTAAGCATCTTTAAGTGGCATTTACGCTCTCTTTACACTGCCTTTACACTGTCTTTAAGTGGCCTTTAAGTCAATATTGATCAAGCTGAACAATAAAAACATATTAAATGCAAAAGCTCTTTTATAGAGATGGGAGGGGGTCATCCGAGTGATAATATAATTTCCAAGGAAGGGGGGGGGGGGTGTTCCAGGCGGTTTTAATCGTCGCTCCATTAAACACAGATCGCTATCATCAGCACCGCTCCGCTGGACACAGATTGCCGTTATAAAATTCTTTATAATTTTTTGGGGGTTTCAAAATTATTGTAGGGATGAGCGCAGTCTCTGTATCTTAATATGTGCAAAAAACTAATTAAAGTATGTTTGTTTCCTATTATAAATTAATCGGTGAAAAAAATCTCAATCTCTCTCTCTCTCTCTCTCTCTCTCTCTCTCTCTCTCTCTCTCTCTCTCTCTCTCTCTCTCTCTCTCTCTCTCTCTGTTCCTCCGGTTATTAAACAAAATAAAGATAATGAACCAAAAATGCATGATTTAATTTGATAATCGGTTTAAGGTTTGTATTTTTTTTCTTCAATTTTCATTATTTCTAATTCTAGATCTGCTAGATACATGTTAAAGATGAAAAGACTCTCAACTGCCTTTGTTATATCGGGCAGGATATTACTGCTTTGTTTGTCTAGACATAATTTTGTTCGTTTGTGTATATCTAATTTGAGTCTATTGTTTGTCCAACTTAAGAAAACCCCTGGAACTAACACAGAATATACAAGATATACACAACAGTTGTGTCGCGTGCCCAGGTGCATGTTTGTGTATATCTAATTAAAGTCTATTGTTTGTCCAACTTAAGAAAACCCCTGGAACTAACACAGAATATACAAGATATACACAACAGGTGTGTCGTGTGCCCAGGTGCACGTCAGGGTTTCTAAAGGCGTTGAATCTTAGTATGTACGAGTATACGATAAGTCAAATGAATAAAAGTTAATTTACATTTGTAATTCATTTTCAAAGTATTATTTCCTAGCTCTGGGTTTCAAAGATGTTACGTCTACAAATTAACGATACATGTATGTAAGAGTAAAATCTTGAGGCTAATTAATTAATGTACCGGTGGTCATAAATAGGGGTTGATTAATATATGTATAAGGGTAAATATGTCAAATATACCCGGCCTGGCACATCATACAATTGTATATACAAGTCATTTGCAATTGCCACATGCAGTAAATACGTCACCGGTAATTGGTAATTTTGTTTGTTATAGAATTGATAGTTTAAAAATCATGTACATACAATTACATGTAAATATTTAAACATATTGGAACGGCGCCGCGATCATGAAAACCGGGAAATTGCGGGAAATTGAACAAATACCCTAATAGTATCAATGCATTTCATAAAAGAAATGATTTCATTTTCTTTCTTACATTTTTATAGCTATAAATTAGATGAACGTATATCTACTCGGTTCAAATTTATTAACTAAGAAAGCCTTCTATAGTGAACCTAACGGTTTCCATTTAGGTATAATATATTTCTGTTCACTGAAGACCAAGTTCCGTATTTCATTCTAAATACACGCATGCATGTAATTTATAAATTAGATATAATTGATTGTTACAAACTGAATGGTTTGTCAAAATCTTTTCAAGTAAACACATTCAATACAGTGATTCAATATCCACTGATATATAGGATATAAAAACGCATATATATATGTAAGTTGCCGTGGCGCAGAGGAAGTGTGGTGATGCTAGTACACTATGGGTCCCGGGTTCAATTCTCGCCGAGGCCGGTTTTTTTTTTGTGTTTTTTTTTTTTCATTTTTCTTTCTAGAACAAAAACCGTTTTAATACCTTTTCTTTCATAAAGTTAATACATTTTGTTGGAAATTAAGCACAATATTGAAATTAATTTTTTTTAATGGCTTAAAGATGGCTTAAAGGTAGCTTAAAGGTGGCTTAAAGGTGGCTTAAAGAAGTTTGGACATTAAGGACCTATAAGTTGTCCTTAAAGGTGGCTTAAAGGTGGCTTAAAGATAGGCTTTAAGCCATCTTTACGCTTTCTTTAAGCCATCTTTAAGCAACACATATAGCTTAAAGGTAGCTTAAAGGTGGCTTAAAGATCGTCTTTAAGCTACCTTTAAGCATCTTTAAGCTATCTTTAAGGAGAACTTAAAGATGGTCATTCATCCTGTGGTGGTTTTAAACACTTAAACTTTCAGAAGAGTATTTCTTATTCAGGCATCGTTTTTTTATAAAAGGGGGGGGGGGGCAGACTTAATAAGATTACTTTCCAAAATCCTGAAAATCTAATCCGTGGGGGGAGGGGGGAGAGAGAGGAGGAAGTATACCTTTTAACTTCAATTTCATTGGTTATTTCCTTATTTTAAATTCAATTCTTCCATGGTCCCATCAAAGGGGGGGGGGCATGTTAATTCAATTTTTTGCATGTACATTTAATGCGCAAAAAAGTGGGGGGAAATTTTAGAAATATGACTTCTAGTAATCGCATCCTTACTACTTTTTAGCAATATGATTAAATTTATGTGTTCGATGAAATGGCACAGAATGATCTGTACGATAAATTAATATCTACTCATCTTTTACCTTCGTTCATTGGAACACTGAGTGTAGCGCTAACACTACTGAAAAGGTCACTTTTATAATGTCTATCTAAAGAAACGAAGCCCCCCCCCCCCCATGCTACGTGCCTGTTATTACAAAATATCTGGGTTTGAACAAATAGTCGGCATTCAAACCTTAAAAAACAAATACGCTCATGTCCTTCACAATCAATGATATGTTAAACATATATTGTATTAAATGATATTTTTTAAATATCAGATTTCTTGATATTTTGGTTTTTCAGTGGCTTGTTCGACCGTGTATGGACATTTCTCACGCCCCATCCAACAATCTTCTTTATATCATTATATCACGCTGTTAGTAAAACGATAGTTACGTTAGTAATATGTAAGTTTAATGCCCATTAACTTCTGAGCTAAGATGATAAACAAACAAAACAGTTACAATCAGTTTACAAAAACATTTAAATCGCAATCTTGTGACGTGGTGTCTTAAAAAGTATGTCTTGATTTTATTAGTAATTTACGATTAGGAAATACGCAAAGAGTATAAAAAAGGTAATACATGTATATGTGATTAATCTTATACCTTATTGAATATAAATCTAAATTAAAGATAACTTGAAACGATTTTGGGCTACAGATACATGTAAGCTGCATAAAGCCTATAGTATAGAAGACTGTTGTAATACATGTAGCAAACTAGTTTGCTATTGCACTACTGAAAAAGCAATGTAAAAACTCAGCATCTGAAAAGAATTCTCTGATTATCGTTCTTGATATTGTGGTTTTATGATGACACACAGACCAACTGATTTAAACAATACATTAGAACAAGTGTAATTCTAAAAAAAAAAATTTAGTTCAGCATTTTTTAGAGCTGCTGTTTCTTGTCAATGTGAATATATTTTTGTTTCAGATGAGTTATCTGCTTTTGTTATTTCAGTTCCAACTAATTATACAGAACACCCGAGTACGCGTGATCAATACATACATGTACTGCAGTGAAGACTTATAAAAGAAAGTGAATCACCAATTATCAAAAAAGCCACTACAGCTAAATAGTTTGAAATCGGAACGCTTCTTTGTTTGATACTTATCTGATTCTGACAATATGCCTGACAAATCCTAAATCGATCTCTCGCATTCGTATGCATGTGTTTTCGTGGTCGCATCAAGTCTCCTCAAAGTACTAGACCTTCACACTTTTCAGACGCGACCAAATGCGATCTAAATTTCTGCAATGCAACGCACGAACATTACTACGAACGTTTTACAACGTTTTGTGTACTCGCAAGAGCGATGCACGACTAATAAAGATCGTAAGATAAATTGCAGCTGTTTATGCGTCTGTTGTGCGACCATGAGACTGTTGCTCAACGTGTTTCGTGTAATCTTGCAACGTTTCAGATTTATCGGTTTCAGTTTCCATGCTTTGCCACTATATTATACTGGATACATGGTTACATTTGTATTTTTGTTCCGTGACATTTTCGCTTCTACATTCGGTTTTGGCTCTAGTGAATTTTCCAAAACAATGTTTTAGTAAAAGAGAGATAATTCGCCAGGTCTTAATCCGCTGACAAAAAAACGAAATGAGCGAAAATAAAACGGGGGCGAATAGCTCCCTTATTCAGTATACACTGTATAAACATATCAGTTTCCGACCACAATTGTCCTTGATTTTGGCTGGAGCGTTTGTCGTCTTCTTTTGTGGTATCTTCTCTTGCATTCAACTATTTCTACTGATGAGTGTCAGAAACGGGCGGTAAATATACCCCATCTGACTCACAAGAGCATTCGTACGATAAAACACAAGATCGGACGGCCGCTGCTCGTCCTATCGCATTGACGCACATTCAATCTTTCAATCATTTGGTCATTCGTGCGATTCTCTCCCAATATCTTACAACACTCACTTCATTGTACAACAGTCGCATATAGACGCAAGATAAATTGCAAGAATAAATGCATTGATATAGCACAACAGTCGCCCTGAATCGTGCGAGTTTATTTTCGTGCTATTTTTTTTTTCGATCGTATGAATATTTTGTTTCTTCTGCTCGTGCATCAATTGTGAAAGGGGCTTAAAGGAGACTTCATGTGACCACTAAAACACATGTCACGAATGCGAGAGCTGGCACGAAGCTAAAACAATTCCGATCGTAAAGTGTTGCAAAGTGCTCGTGCACCAATTGTAAAGAGGACTTTAATTGTCCCCAAATGAAGTTTGTGAAGGTCAGTGGACACTTGTGATTTTGAAGTTTAAATGCCCATTATGTTTTTTAAAAGATATTATTGAAAGATAGCTTTGAAAAAAAGATTTTATCTGTATTTTAAATATTCAATATCACCAGACGTACTTAGAGCAAATATCTGGATTGATCTAGATTTTCGGAAAACACACTAGAACACATTCACCTACATAGCATGGCGACCTTCAATTGATATTGACATATATATGCAATTGAATGCATGATTACTGACCCTTAATTGTGAATCTAATGCAATATTTCCATTTTCTCACACCGTTTTATTTAATATAGCGTGGTGCACGTATAAGTTGAACACCTACCATTAGCATGCATGATTACTGACCCTTAATGGTGAATCTCATGCAATATTTCCATTTTCTCACACCGTTTTATTTGATATAGCATGGTGTACGTATAAGTTAAACATCTACCATTATACTATTATTAATCTTATTTTTTGTTTAAATCTGAGTTAATATTGTTGAATTTTTAGTACTTTGCTGTATAATTCTCATTGTAAGTATCAGGAACAAAAATATATCACCCAAAACAAACATCTAAACTGCTTGATTGTTGTAACGATTTTAACTAATGAGGAACCTCTACTAACCTTGAAAATCAGGTTTTTGATGGCTTTCTCTCGTCATCGCAGAAATTTACCTTGTATAACTTGTATCACCAGCCTAAATTTCAGCTTTTAATCGAATAAATGTCATGTAAGATACATGTATGTGAACCTTAATAATTTCAGCTCCAGATGGTTTGCTTTGAAAGAACTGTTGGGTAAATGTTGAAAATGTGTTTTTGTAATCTATTCCATGCACTATTTAATATTTAATAGTGTTCGTCTAGCATCAATGTAAAATAATAAACGTTGCAGATCTAAAAATGAAGTGAGTGCAGCGTGAACACTACTGATTATACTTCACTGGAGACTTGTTGCAAAAAGAAGTTAATTTCGAAATCATGCAATCGCCTATCATTTTATGTTATAATAAAATCACAGCTAGTGGTATTCATGTCACAATTCGTCATCAAGTAATAGATAACAAATAAATGATAACTTACAAACAAAATCAAACTTTTTAACAACACAAAAAGTTGGAATGAATAATCCAAGAACATTTATTGTTTTTCGATGCCAACAGTTACGCCAATGTTTGAAGTTGTTAAAAGTAAAGTTCTTTTTCTGTAGATACTAATTTTACCCGCACTTTCTAAAGAAAGTTCGGGTAAATTGTTGTTGTCCTGGGCTGCATTTTACAAAAGAACTTACGACAAAGTCGTAAATATTTACAGTCTCGTAAAGTGATCTTTAGGGAACAAAATTGACATAAAACCATTTGTTTACAAATATTTCAATTCCAAAAGTTATATTTTCCAGCCATAAGAATAAATTATTGATTAGTTGATGATTAATTAGCATTCATTAATTTGATCGAAAGTCGTCAGTTCTGTCCGTCCGCCTGTCTGTCCTCTGTCACGTTTTACTCTCTCAAACTGCTCTTAAATCTTATAAATTAAGAAACTGAACTCTTGGAGTTTGATTTTGGGTGTCATGTTGTTTTGTAATAAGGTTTCAAAAAATTTTTTCTAGTGCTTGGGGTTGAATTATTGGTAAAAAAAAAAGTTTTTGAAATATGTTTTGGGGTGTCCTATAGATGCGCAATAAGATTTCGGAATTTTCAGTTTTGTCCTGGGGTCATTTGGTGGCTGAAAAATGACGGCTTTTTGTTTTGTTTTGGGGTTTTTTTCATACAAAAAATGTGGTTTCAAAAACGTCAACATTTTTTGTAGTAGCCAAACAGTCTTCTAGAACTTGATGGGGGGGGGGGGTGTGGCATTTTAAAGTGAGATCATGTTTCAGAATATTTTTATTTATTATGGGGATCGGGCGGCAACAAAAAATGATTTTTTTCCTTTTCCAAAAAAAATGAATGGTTCCCAGAACTCCTCATACAACTTTCGGAGTCACTACGTCATCTCTTAGGGTATGATTGGGGTGTCCTATAGATGCGCAATAAGGTTTCGGAATTTTCAGTTTTGTCCTGGGGTCATTTGGTGGCTGAAAAATGACGGTTTTTTGTTTTGTTTTGGGTTTTTTTCATACAAAAAATGTGGTTTCAAAAACGTCAACACTTTTTGTAGTAGCCAAACAGTCTTCTAGAACATGATGGGGGGGGGGTGTGTGGCATTTTGAAGTGAGATCATGTTTCAGAATATTTTTATTTATTATGGGGATCGGGCGGCAACAATAAATGATTTTTTTTTTTTGCAAAAAAAATGAATGGTTCCCAGAACTCCTCATACAACTTTCGGAGTCACTACGTCATCTCTTGGGGTATGATTGGGGCTGTCCTATAAATGTGCAATAAGGTTTTAAAAATCTAAATTTCATCCAAATTATAATAGAAACAGAAAATTGACGTTTGTCACTAGAAAAAACTAGATCCCAGAACCCTTCTTATGATTTAATGAATAGACACATCATATCTTGGGATATGATAGGGACTGTCCTATGATGTGCAATAAGGTTTTGAAAAATTAAATTTTATTATGGTAGTGAAATAGTAGCAGAAATTTACATTTATCCCATGCACGGTTCTAGAGGGGGGGTCCGGACCCCCCTCCAAAAATTCAAATAAAATTGCCATAACGTGTGTCTCCGAACCCCCACCCCCCCCCCCCACCCCCCAGGCAAACATTTACTTTACTCTTAATTGTCGAATGATCTAATAAAATCAAAATATAATTTGGGGTCTAAAAAGATTTATAAACTACATGTATTACAAAATGTTTTCTTTTTTAAAATCGCAATATTAATACACCTTGCATAATTGACACATGATGTATTGAAATATGATCAGAAGTCTTCTTTTCTGCCTGGGGATCACTAACTAATATTCAAGTTAAAATTAATAACAATAATTGATTAAAATTAAATGCTTTTTCCAACACCCCCACCTATCGAACCTGGTTCTAAAGTACATTCTTACGTGTGTACAGCAGCAAATTTTAAATCGTTTCTTGGTTGATCTTTTTCACTCTTTTTTGGAAGGGGTGGGGATAGGATTGAGGTTAGAGGTTTATTTTTGGTAATTTTACTCCGTACATAAATGTTTCAAGGGGAAGGTATTGAATGTTTAGATTATTTATGAATTAAAAATTCACTTGCAATTAACAGATCAACCCCAAAATTAAACATAAAGGGCGATGCATGTTTATGTATTCTCATCCTCTATGAAAATTATAATTTAAAGAAGTATCGGAAATTGCATGTGACCTTCTTTTTGACCAAAACTAGGTGCAGGTGTTACTGTCTTATGACAGCATCTAGTTACTTTTTCTTTTATGTCATTTCTAATAACGTAGCCATGCAAAGCTTCATTTTTCTGATAAGGTCATTCAAGTACGATGGCAAAGCTCTCAAACAGAACAATTTAGGTTAACTAAAATATCGTAAAAAAATTAAATCTATACTTTTTATCTGTATTTTCTTTCATGAATTTGAATTGAACATATTTTATTGCATAAATCAAAAGGATAAGACACAAGTTCTAAAACTTAGATTGTCTTCTCCTAGTAATGAAATTTTATAATTATTGCCATACATTGAATATATTGAATCATTGAATATATTGAATACACATAAATATACATGAATAAACAATCTACTGCATATATAATATCACCTTATAAATTCAAACATTTTTTGAAAAAAAAACGACCACATTCACTCAAAAAAATTTGTACCGTTATGAAAATTTCAGTGTTTTGTATATTTGTCAACGAATCATCCCCCCCCCCCCATAATTTTCTTTCATGTACCGTAGATGTAAAATATTTAGCATGTATATATCTGCCAGAAATTAGTTTTTCAACATGTAAGCATTGATTTGAATTAGGGTTTTTTTTAAATACAACTATCATTGTACATATTTAGCAAAGTACTTTATCTAGCATAAGCGCTTTCAGCCAAAACACTAGATAGAACACATTATATAAATAGTGCCTGTTTGGGAGGGTAAAACAAGGCTTCACGTCGGTTGAAATTGGTTTTCTCGGTGTGTTCCCGTTTTGCACACATTTGATAATTGGTTAACAATAGGTGTGATTTGTGTTGTGATAGCAATTATAGTCTGCTTTCGGTCAAAGGCTTTACCTGGATTTTTACCTGTGTTTTATCAGCGCCGTAACGATAAACCAAGAAGAATACAGATATTTTGTCGTGTTTTAGGTCTAATAACTAACAATTATCGCCATTTTTTTCGTTAGATAAAATAAAGATAATGATATATTGAAAAAGTCTGATTAAAAAAATGATGATTTGATTAGATGAATTGACTTTTACATTTTTGTCCATGCACCTTAAATATGACACCAAATGAATTAGGAAATAATTGCTGGTCCAAAGCCAATTGGAAGCTGATACAATGGATAATTATATGATGAAGGAGAACACTTCATAGACAGTCATATGGGGTACTCCGTGTCTCTTTTTACAATTGAGTTGCAAATTATGTAAAACGAATGTTTATAATTGATTGTTTGTTATAAACAGAAAAAATATTATGAAAGAAACCAGATCTTTATCACAAAATATTTCAATCTTTGAAGTAGCGACCTTGACAGTAGTTCTTATGACATCGCCGCTTTAGTATATGGCGGGTCACTGTCTAGTTTTTCAAATCAAAGGTTAAATGCATAAAAATTCTGACAAAAATAATATTTTAATGTTTATGCGATATACCTCAAACTGAAAAAGGTTGAAAATGCATGAATTAGGTCTACATTTGATAGGTTTTGTGAAATAATCTTTACAGTTTATGAAGCATATAAAATTTCTGATTTATCATCATACAGTTTGTCTATTTCTTCGATTATTCAAGATATAACACAACAAAAATGAAAAATATTTAGCAGCGTTTTTACTAAACACATTTCTTCCATTTGTGTCAGCAAAAGCAATAATCAAATATTAACATATGATATTTTCTCTTCAAACTATTAGCATGTACATGTACTTTCTATAGGCAGTAAGTTAAACAAAGGCGCTACATATTCAACATTTTTGCAATAATCTTAGGCTTTCTTGTTTAAAAAATGTAATGAAATTGTTCATGACCAAATTGATGTTTGAAATCAAATTCATAAATATGGATGTCAATTATAATGTAAATGTGCTTTTATGCAACTGCAAATTATGTTATAACATAAAAAAACATGTAAATATCGATTGCGAGTAGATATGTTTTATTTATTTTAATGTCAATTCCCCTTGCAGGAAATGTGATATAGACTATAGCAATTAAGCAATTATCTCACCTGATCAAATTCCCGTTTCGCACACATTTTTTCGATACCTAATTTTTAAATGTGTGCAAAACGGGAACAAATCGTTTTCTCGGGGTGTCAATTGCAACTGTTACCCTCCCAAACAGGCACTAATTATTTTATTATACTGAATGTCTTAATTATAGAGAACTTTTTACTGCTTTTATATAGAAATGACGTGAATTCTACGGCGAACCGTACGCGCATAATTTACGCGCATGTAACATTTTTTTGTGTAACCCGTTGACAAGTGTATTGCTAACGCTGAGTGTAATAAAACGTATTATCAACAGCGTCTAAACCAATCAGATTTCAGTATTTAACATGAAAGTTTAACAAAGTCAAATGTAAGACATTAACAGATTCAGTTTCATTAATTGTATCAATTAAAAAAATGAAATGTATTAAAATGATTAAATTCACTATTATATTTTACTTGATTGCACCAAAACATGCGCAATGAAATTCAAAGTCGGCCGTCAGAAGTTCAATTTGAATTTGTCAATTTTAATATAATTTTATTGGATGTAATATTGAAATAAATCTAAATTTCAAAACTACATGCAATTTAATATAAAATAGATTTTTAATTGATAAAATCAGCAAAAATTGATTTTAAGTTTTAACTTGTAAAATTGGTTATATTTCCCCTTTTGAATATGAGGCCAATAACAAAGATGTTATTTAATAAATTTGACGGATTTCACTACGAAAATTCTGTGATGTGGTGGCGCTATCTAGTGGGCAACTTGGGTTGCGCCCCTTGCATATATACATTCTATCAAATTTAACAACGGGTTATATACACATCATAGCATTCATACAACATGAAAACATGTTGATTACCGAATATCGGAACATAATTAACGATGTTATTACATACGAATTAAGTTATAACCTAGGGAAAGCACGGAATGTTTTATTCATAGTGTTTTGTAAGGACCTGTACCGGGAGTGAAAAAGTGCCGATTTATATGAAAGCTTTCATGCCATAAAACCAGGTATCCTTGTCGAGAATATTACGGACCAAAGAAATTAAATAAAACGCAGCTCGTTGAACCTTTAAAAGCAATAACCATAAGCAGGAATGTATATAATAACGGGATAGCCAACTTCTATATTCACCATGCATTTTTCTTATGATTTCACGCCAGCCTTGACAAGTTTGTAGAACTATGTTCAATTCCAGTAATAAAGATAGGTTTTTAAAGCGATCTGGTTAGACCATCGTTAGGGAGGCACTGTACTCGAGAACATGTGTCTCAACTTGTTAAAAGCACCGAATGAATTACCAAAGATCACACATGTGTTTTCTTCTAAAGTTTAAATTAACAAACACTGCGATTGGATAAGCTACTCGCAACTGCAGCCAATCATAAAACGGTGCTTGTCACTGAGTTTTCGTAATGAAATCCGCCAGGGTTTATGGGGAGTAAAGTGGACCGAAACCCATTGGCTAGCGAAGATGGTCTCATACGATAACAATTAACCATTTGAGTTCAAGCTTTGAGTTTAAACTGATTATTAAGCCTCAGCAGAAAAATGCCTTCGGGGACGTCCAAACCCATCAACAAACAGGCCTAGACATATTGCAGTTTCTGTCTAAAAATATCGACTAACTTAGTGAACAAGATTGATGTTAATTACCAGCGACACATGTTCAAGAATTTGAATATATAAAACATTATTAAAAAATGTACGAACAATATCCTGTATGAATTTATTGCTGACTACAGTTTAGCTGACTGGTTTGGGCGGCTCGACGATTTGAGGTTGAATTGGCTGCGGGGGTTTGTAGGTGCATTCCGCAAGAGTGCCGAACTGTAAGCAATGACACGTCATATATGCTATCGAGTAGGTGTCGCTATGTTTAATAATGGTTCCATCTGGAGCCTTGCAATTTCGACCTAAAATTCATTATGGGTTCATTATTATAGATGATTTTAGAACTACTGGTACTTTTAACATTTGAATTTAATTTAATTAAGTTTTGTATATTCTTTATCCAATTATTAGCACAACGCCAATAATGACAAAACATTAAAAAAAACAAGAAATTATATTGAGCAATTGTTACCGTTAGGACACACAGGACAGCAGTGGTTAGGATCGTGGACGGCATCGACACAACCGACGGAAAAGCAGTCTACAATGGCACAGTAGGCTTGTCCAGAGGACGAACACTGGCAGATCTAACATGGAGAGGGATCGAATGACCCGACCGGGTAGACCTTACCGTGGTAAAGGCAGCCTGAAGATGTGACAAGATCTGACCACTGACCGTCAGAAAAATTGCGGCTATAAGACAAAGGCTGTGTATAGTTAGAGACACCATCTTGTTTGTGTGTCAAGGGTCGGTGGAAGGAATTGACTGCTTATCTTTCGTTATTGTCCCACTAAGATGTTGTATAGATATGCATTTATTGCAATACAAGCAAATGTATGGTTCTGATTATAATTCTACTTGGCAGATTTTAGATTGATTCCAAATTTGGTGTGGATCAGTTTTGAGGTTAAGAGCACTTGACATATTCAGACTTTACTTATCTCCTTGAGAAAGAGAGTTCCATTTCTATAAAAAATATAGACAAATATCCAAAATTCAACGCTTAAATATTTGAAAATTGTTCCTTGCTATATACATGTAATAGGTCATTGCTAAATATCTCATATCTAAATTTCTAAAGTAGATCTGATGAGAACTTTGTTCATGAATATGCTACTTCTTTTTCTTTGCAGAAATGTTCACGCATATAAAAATATATACAATTGATAAGAATGAATAGCATCAGTTCAATTAAATACAGCTATTATCAAATTGTTTGTGGGTTTGTTCTGAGTTTTACTGATAAATTTGTAGGTCAATATTGTCACAATTTACGTCCATACTTACTTTCCATACATTTGTGCTGCGTTTATTATGTTACAAATTTATTGTCAGAGTTGTTTTTCATAGTTTAAAGTTCACTCAACTGGTTTTACTAGGCGGGTTCTAATCCCGTGCATTTAAGAATTTAGTCTGGGCGTAGCAATTGGAGAGAGCGGACGTTTTCAACCAGCTCCCTCATTTCATCCTTCATGTAACATATAAGTATTACTGACCAGAGTCCAACTATTCTGGGTAAGTTTGTTTTTATTTTATTGAGACGGATTTTAATGCCGTATTTATTCCTAAAATGGCCAGATAGCCTTGTTTTATTTTTTCCGTGAGTAATTTAGAAGTATTTTGAGTAATGTGTGATAATGAGTATTTGCTCATATGAAAACTATTAAGTATAAAGTAAAAGTATGTGTATTGTTGTGATGTAAACATATGTTGTATGTATTTCAGAGTAAGGCGCGTAGTAGTTTGCCGTAAAATAAATAAATGTATTTATGAAGTACACCAGTATATGAAAGTGAAGTACGTGTACGAGTCTAGTGATTGTGTAAAGTAAAGTATATGTAGTGAAGTAGTAAAGTTATGTACAGCAAAATGTGAAAATATAAGTGCAAATACAGGAAAATGTATTGAGTAAATTAATGCGCAGTAAAATGCAAATTTGAGTAAAATAATGTTATGTGTATTTATCATTTCATTTATATTTCAGATCCCTTTTTGTACTTTTATTTGAAATATATGGAACAGTTGGAAATTTATTTGTAAATTACAACCTGAATAAAAGCTATGTAAAATACTAAAAGTTATTATTTTGGAGCCGCAAAGCCACCCGGCGACAAATTTACAGGTATACAGTCACAGTTTTCTAACCACCTAGGACAATGGCGAAGGTGCGTTATACAAACAATATGGTACTTTCTGCCTTTTTTGTTTTAACGTTGGTCCGATTTCTTTTGGTAATAGATAAAAAAAAAATATGCTTAGTTTGATGCATCATCAATATATTAAAGGAAATGTCCCTGTAATATTTTAGCAAAATTTGAATAATACTGACATATTTGAATGTATAGTGTTACAATAATTTACAAATTATAATAATATTATATGCATGCATAGTTTATATTGATTATGAAACAAAATAGCTGATTAGTATACTAAATACATGCGAAATTATGTCAAGCCTACATCGCATCTGAAGGAATGAAAAGCGTTTGTATTGAGCATGTGAACGTGATCTATTTAATAGATCAATCTGATTGGAATTTGGCATACACAATAGCATTTTAGTAATCCACAGAACATGTAACGAAGATAAGTCAAAATTTAAACTGTACAACAAAACATTCAATTATTGACATACTGTTGATATACATGTATGTATGTCCCCTTGTCACTTATCAAAAACCGCCATATCTTAAGGTTGCAGACTTCAGTGTCCATTGTGCATGTCATTGCGCAATCTGTTAATTGAAAATACTATTACTTATTAGGTTTGTTACTGACTGTGTACAGACATTTGTGGGGTCGGTAAAGTCTATAAAAGGCGAGGCGGAGCCGAGCCTTCTATGGACTTTACCGATCCCACAAATTTCTTTACACAGTCAGTAACAAACCTAATAAGTGTTTTGTTTTGTCGAGGACCTAAAGTTTATTATGTAAACAAACAGAAGATAATACATAATAATAAAATTCATAGCTTAATTCTCTAATTTTTTACATTTCTCGTCAGTAGTCTGTGCAAACCTGGATGCCATATTGTAGGATCATAATATTACTTCACGGGCAAAGGGGAGTCACTCTAAATATTTTGGGGCTTAAAAATCAAAGGTATGGTTGAACATTTGTGTAAAAAATCAGCTTAAATAATGTTACGTCCGCCATGTTGCCGTATAAATTTTGACGCTCGCCGTTAAAGAAATTTATAAGGCAATCACGTGACGCTATTCATCCAATGACGTCGAGACATTCCAGTCCGAGCAAAACAAAATGCATTTGTACCTTTTAAGAACTTTTTTCGATACCCTATAAAACAAGATATTCGATGTGATAAGAATTGGTGTGTGTGTGTGTGCGTGCGTGCAATTAGAACCAATTCTTTATAAGAAATCCATTTTGTTAAAACTTTAAACTTTTTAATTCTTTTTATTTCAAATGCAACCATGAAATTCAACTGTTTCAAAAATATAGAAAATATTAAATAAGAATGTCAATACTTCCTGTGTACAATGAGTGCAAAACAACTGACTAGACTAGGTTGAAAATGTCTACCCTAAACAATGTCAATTACAAACCTCAAAATGTTTACCCTAACAATATCAATTACAAACCTTAACATGTCTACCCTAAACAGTGTCAATTACAAACCTCAACATGTTAACCCTAACAATTTCAATTATTCAAAATATTTTTTTTAAAATGTATCCAAAACGTTTAGAAAACACAAACACAATAAATAATCAACGAATTGCGTTTTGGTCACCAAATATCACAGCATATCTTTAATAAAGCACTTTTTGATACGATGCTCGATAACATACAACATTATATGTATTTTTGATCAGGTATATGAATAAGCAAGATTCCGGATTTCCTACTCCAAAGGCTTCTGTCCCTTTTCAAAATTTAGTCCATCAAGAGGTGTCCTAGCTAGATTTACCCGCCAAATTGGCGACTCCACAACAGGTGAGTGCTGGCTCCGCTGTTCCTTGTCATTCTCAGACAAATATCTTTTTCGTTGCGATTTTGGCGTCGGTTTTCTTGTAGGACTTCGGTCAGAAAATACTCCGGGAGATTTTGGCGATACCTGTCTTACGTTTTTCATTTCTTCATTTTCTTCGTCCGTGTTTCTTTCATCTAGTTTTTCAAATGGTTTCCTTTTCTTTTCTTTCATTGACCTTCTACGACGAACAGAAGGTTGAAAGGAGTCACCAACGGGAGATCTTACTGACTCAGAAGCAAGATCTCCTGTCCTATACCTTTGCCGAAAGGAAGTAAAGTTCGAGTTGCACATTGAGTTCGTAAAATCGTTACTCATGAGCAGACTTTCCTGTATATTCAACTGTGGGCGCAGTGTTTGTAATTCACTGCATTTCTTTTTTGCACGTATTTTGTCCTCCGTCATTTTATATTCCATTTGCTTCGTATTTCAATTGTTTTGTAATTGGATCTGACCCTTTGATAGTTTTTCTTGTCCCTGCACGGGACAAAATATTCTGAAAACAGCAAAGACAGATGATATCCTCGATGAAAAGAACGACAGAGGGTTGTTGTATTCGCCACTGAGGAAACCGTTCTTCTAGCACAAGGGAACATGTCTGTGACATCATTGCAATCAAGGCATTTAGCATGAGAAGATATGTGAAGACCGTATAGACAATGAAGATCGTAATCGCAACCCAAGGAATTCGGGCGGAATAAAGTACGCCAATGTCATCAACTCCGATCCCGAGCTTAAACATTGACATCATTGTGCTACCGTACAAAGTGAAATCCTCTTCGTCTGTTCCTCGAAACACTATATACATTCCAGCGGTGAAAGAAAACAATACAAATAGAATAATCAGTCCAAATCGGAAAAGATCCCCAATAATCACACGCTTGATTAGTTCTGTGAAGAAACTAAAATGTTTAATTGGTGAAAGAAAAAATACATTCAACCACCACCCGCAAATTAAAGCTAAGATTAGAGGAATGTTATCATGTTCCTCTGTTATCGACCACAAAACATCAACGATCATTGTACCAGATAGCATCAACATAGGAATGATGTATTCCAAATTATGAACAAAGTAAGAGCGTTTATTTTTCTTACGAAACTTAGCGCTCAACAAACAAACTGCTATAAAACCGTAGAAGGCACCTGCAACAAACAAAGAAACCCATCGAAATCCGTAAACAACATTTTCAGACAGCGTAGTAGCATTGTTTCCATTCACACTTGGGATGCTTAATTCAACATTATATACGCTATAGATAGTCAAGACTATCATAAAGGCATAATGTAGTACCATCCATAATATGAAAAACCATTGGTACGAATTCCATTTCATTTTGATGATATTTTTTACAGGCGGTAACTCAATAATACGATATGCGTCTTTGCTGTCGTAGTCAAATCCAAAAAGCATTTCCAAAATAGATTCTGTTTCGGGGTAGGAGCAACATTGTTCATCACAGGGTGCACACTGTGTTTCATTTGAGTGCACGACGTTTTTAGCTATTCCATGCATATATTGGGGAATAGTTTTCTTTGAGAAAGCAGGTGCGTGGTAGCGTTTTCCGGAGGCGCCAACGGTGCTGACAGTATCTATTTCTGTTACATCATATTCCTTAACGTCAAACAATCCATTATTTGCACTTATAAAGCAATATACATCTTTGATGTTAAGAATCTCTTCGAAAAGTTCTGTCACCCCGTGTTTGGCGGCAAGCTGAAGTGGGGTAAGGTGTTCCCTGTTTTTCAGAAACCAAACTAATGAATGGGTATGTCGATGCATATCATTTCCAGAGTGGTCTAACGTGCTTTTTTGATTCGGTTTTTGTTTTCCAGTTCTTGATTCAAGTGCCGCATCATTTGAATAATGGTAACTACCTTCTCTGGATATGTCGCTGCGTACTTTACCAACGAATGGAACACAGTGTCGTACTCTTCATTTTGAATGTGCAAATCAGCTCCAAACTCTAAAAGAACATCAACTATGTCGGTATTCCCCGTTAGTGCGGCGACAGTTAAAGGAAGTTGCCCCAACATTACAGTGTTCACGAAACGAGATCCTGTTGCGCGAATGTGCAACAAAGTTGACATCTGTATATCCTTTCTCCGACCAACCTCTAGCATTGCCTGGGTAGCCTCTATGTTGCCTTTTGTGATGGCCATATGAAGGACGGTTTGACCATTAAACTTCTCCGATTGTTCTCTCGCCATGAGAAGCAGATTAGGGCACAACTCTGATAATTTTGTAACGAGGGTTTCGTCATCCTGGTCCTTGATTGCCAAGTGAAGCAGAGTCTCGCCTTGTTGTCCAGGGTTCTGATACTTCCATAGCCAATTAGGCTTTCCCATTTTTTCTAAGGTGTCAAGCCTTATAGTGGCACTCTCGGTGTCCCCGTTCCTGATATTCTTGGCGAGTCCATCAAGAAAAGTTCCCATGTCATTGCCGTTTATTAATTTTCAATTTGACCCTTTTAATGATATATGCAGACATGCGCAGAAGAACTTCCGAGTGGATTAAGCACAAGTTGTTCTGAGAAGCGTCAAAGTTTTATATTTTTGCTAAATATGCTTTTAAAAAATCGAAAATATGTAAGTTTTACCCAACTTAACTAATAATAAAAATAAACTGAATAAAATCATTTTATGATACACTATGGGGTTTTTTCACTTCCTTTACGAGTGACAAGCATTTACTGTTTACCGTTAACGTGTTTACATTAGCAACAAGTATGTCGACCCGCGAACATTTGATGAAAACAAAGATAAGTGTATTTCGTAACATAGCATCTGATCTGGGTATTAATTCAAAGAAAAGGAAGAAAGATGACTTAATATGCGACATATTATCCAGTATCATTAAGTATCATTAACTCCAGTTGTTCAGTCGTTATCTGCGGTTGATGGTGCTGGAGCCGGAGCTGGAGTGCAGTTCAAGGAAAACATGCCTCCTTTTAATGCTGTTCATTATGAACCGATATCAAACAATATTCAACTTCCGAAGGTATCGTTCACTTCCGTCTATGAATTCATGATCGTAAGAAGAAGACAAGGGGATCAAAGTATCCAAAATTTCAACGGCCTAGATAACTCCGTGAAACATTTTGACGCTGGCGATATCCAGGATATATGTTTAGCCCAAGTAAGTTTATATTTTCATACATCAAAAACAATCTCCCAAGCCCCAAAACTTCCATAAACTATATATACACGTTTCACCACACTGATTTGGCAAGCAACATAAATATTTTTTTAATATCAGACCAAGGTGGTAAAGAATTGCTAATATATTTTACATATAAATATATAGTGATTACAAGTAAGTTTTAAAATGCCATCAAAATATAATCCTGTCTTCCGTCATTTTCTCCTCCCCCCCCCCAAAAAAAAATATAAATAAAAATATTAATTATTTTATTTTTTACACTGACAATATTATCTGATTATTCTTAACAAATTTCAGATTGATGGTTCAACAGTGTACATAAGAGCATACTGTTTAGCCTCCATGAAAAAACAGCGTTATCAAGTTTTTTTGTGCATTACTCATGCTGATGGCAAAAACAGAGTGGACTTCGCCCATTGTAAATGCCCCACAGGGTAATTTTTTTTAGTTTATATCTTAAAAATAGCTAGCATTGTGAAACTTGATACTTCATACATACTTGAGGATTTACTATTTTTGTGAAGTGAATATTGTTCTCTGCATACTGTTTAAAAACATAGTTATTGTGGTTGAATGCATGTTAGATAAATAGCATTTTTATTTTAATAGCTATATAGCTCATCAAAATTGCTTGTCTCTTGCACTTCACTTTAAGTCTTTTTAATTTCCTCAGATTAGCTCAAGCATGCAGTCATATTGGCGGTCTGCTTTTTTCTTTATCTAATGTGCAATCCTGAACAAAAGCTTGGGTTCAAACGGACCAGAGCTGCACATCGTCACTTTGCCAGTGGAATGTTCCACGAACAATGAACCAGAAGCCAAAGCCTATTAGCACCCTGAACCTGTCAAGGCCGAAGGTAGTGGCGAGCAGTGAAACCGATGTCAATGTAGCTATGTTGTCATCACCATCACATGGTTCAGCAATGGCAAGGTTTGACCCAAGACATTCTGAGGACAGACACCACAGCCTCACATGGTCACTGGATCAAATAAGGAAGCTTAAAGCTAGTTTTCCCCTTACAGGTTTATTTGAAAACTTGCTTACATGAAAAAGCAATTTCTCCTTTAAAGAAAACAAATTCATTTGTAAGTGCAATGTCTCTCTGAAATGAAACAGATTCTTTAAATTTATTGTTAACTTGTGAATTCCAATCAATATATGTACAAATTTAATCGCTGCCTTTAATTGCTGCCTAGGAATGGCTCATTTCTGGAACATCCCAGACACTGGTGTCCCAAGTGTAGTGGAGAATGAAGTGGAGGTGACTACAGCTGTACACCCACTGCATCTGAAAATGGAAATGATGGTGTTTTCAGATGGGAACTGTAAGTTGAAAGTGTCTTCAATCATATATAACAAAGACCTAAACATAGATTAATTCCATGACCAATTAAAAAGATAAAGCACACAAGTGTACAAATGTGACATATATTTTGAGTTGATGAAAATCAATAATACATGTACAAGCATTGCACAGTATATTTTTCTCATTTAAACTACTGTATAATACAACAAAAAATATTTCTTGTTGCTTGTATAAAAAATACTTTCAATACAACCCTGTCTTTTCTCCCTTCCCACAATGGTAAGCTATAAACAATACAATTATATAAACAATCTATATTTCAAAAAATGCATTTCTGACAAACAATCATGAAGTCTTGAAAAGCTCGATCAGAATATTTTTTGTAATTTGTCAGTGCCACCACCTTTGATAGACCAGGAGTTAATGAGCTATATAGAGAAACACACAAGAGCACAGAGACTTAGTGACCTCTGGAAAAAGCTTCATCTCGGAAGGATTACTAGTTCCATATTAGGTGATGTTCTTCAATCAGGAGACAAACCAACATGCCTTTCCAACAGATTTTATATGGATCGAATCTAGGCAAGTAATTAAATTTTCCTCACTGTTCAAGTAGCACAATACAACACAATACTGACATTGTTTATTTCAAAAAGAACAAAAAACTAAGTGAGTGTTAATATTAGAAACTAATTTCTATGATTTTAGGTACTCTGAGCTACCTCTGACAATCCAGTGGGGAGTTGACCACGAGATGGATGCTAAGGAAGACTACCTACAGATCAGAAGAGCTATTCAAATGGAACCTGATGTACAAGAGTCTGGTCTTACTTTATGTTCAACACATTTTTTTCTAGGGGCTTCCAGTGATGGAAGAGTGGTTGATAATGAAAGCATTGGGCTGCTAGAAATTAGATGTCCCTTCTCCATCTCAGGACAAAATGTAACATTGTTGGGAATATCAGATAATATGTCAATGAACTCAAAACAGTTTTGTCTCGAAGTTGGTGAATTGGGCCCTACCTTGAAAAAATCGCATAAGTACAATACACAGGTTCAAGGTGAGATGGCCATCATCGGACTCCCCTGGGTGGACTATGTGGTATGGACAGCGGCAAAGTCAGACAACATTTTCATTGAGAGGATTTACTTCAATGAACAATATGTAACAAATATGCTACCAAAATTAGTAGAATTTTACATGAGGCATATTTATCCACTACTAGTTTTGTGAAAATTATAGAAAGTATATACATATGTATTTCAATCTGAAATAACTAAATGTATGATTGTATGTAATGTAAATATATGAGATTGATAAAATATATATAAATTTTCATCACTTACTCAGGAATCTTCTGAAGTTGGCTTTTTTCTATCAACTAGTGGCAAATCCAAATTTGTAAACCAACAACAAACTTGAAAAATTTTATTGTGAGAGGCACAATGCTAAGGGGGACCACTCCTTCCAAAACGTGAAAATTCTCAACTCGTCCGATGCTCCTCTCTACATGTATGCGAAGCTGTGCTATTTCTTGGGTCCTGTAGACATCGTCAGTAGAAAACTGATTCGCATTACCTGAAATGAAAGGGTTAAATTTCTGATATACATGCACGCCTTGAAATTTATTACATATAATTGGATTTCAAACCTTAAGATACTCATCATGTAATTGAACTATATATATATACATTTTCCCCAAAAATTTGGATAAATTTTAAAAAAATTCATTTTAAAGCTGACATGAATTCATAAATACGCATTACTTCCCTTTTATCTGCGACTACCGCCATATTAGCTGTCGATTTCTATTGTTCTGCTCATCGCTACACACCCCCTATATAAGGCCGAGAGCCCTCGTCATGCTTCACCGCATTCAGGAATTTCATACACCCGAACACGTTACCTTGGACGAAAAGACTTGTAAAAACGCGTTTTGAACAAAAATAATATGACAACCACTTCACTGGCAAGATATATCCAATAAACGACGAAACAAGACAGACTGAAATCCAGGCGCAGATACTTCTGAAATTCCTCGATAACTGTAGACCGTTTTCCTGTGTATGATATAACATCGCACATGCGCAAACCACACACTGTGGCAGGTCGAGCATTGTCAATTATCGCATGGATTTTATAAACGGGGAGTTTTTGTAGGAACGGATAGAAACGTTGTTACTTTCTTGGATTTACTATCATTTAGCTACTGTGTTGGATGTAGTGTCGCCAGGGTTTTCAAGAAGATGCAGACGTTATGCACTCCATATGAACGATACACGTGTTCGATGTGCATGCAAAGTAAGGCAGCACTGTCTGTGCAAAATAATACAGATACCTTGGACATCCTTTCAAAGAATAAATATATTTTGTATTTCATTGATTGTTGTTTTCTTTATTCTTTATTACTACATTTTACTACATGTAAAATGTATAGTTCATGCATTTAGAAGTCCGTGCAATGTGAATGCCTGATCGGAAAGCAACCGACCGTAACTTTCTCAACCGGTATATATACCCCAGTGGCAGAAGGGGAGCGATCGAAACTAATATGGCGACCAAATGCTTTTATGAATTCATGTCAGCTTTAAGAATTGCATCGTGCATCTGAAAGGTGGGATGGTTAGAAAACACTGCTGTTTTTCTAACAAATCAGCAATGGTGAATCCTTTGTCAGCCATTACACTATCACCTGGCTCAAGCAAACTGATCAGCCCAGAGTTCTCTTTCAGGTGACGATCTGATGTTTTCCCAGGCCATCCTTCCGAAACAAATGTGATGACACCAGAAGGGCTAATTCCAACCAAATATTTGACAGTTGTGTGGTGTTTGTAATTAGAAAAAGTCAAACTTTGATTTAGAATGCTACTTGAAGTTTGAATAAACAGTTCTGTGCAATCAATGATAACTCTAGTTGATGGGTACTTTACTTTAAATGACTTGTCATAGTCCTGTTAATGATTTCTTTGCTCGGTAAGGGATTCAGAAACTTCAGTTCAGCATGTAGTTAACTAATCCAAGTGGTGAAGATCATAGAAAATAAGGCAGAACTTATTTGAAATCTTTCTGCAATATCTTGGATGAAAAGTCCTCATTTCAATCTCATTAGAACTGCAAAGAATTGGTCAATGGGGCTAAGATTTGAGGAAGACATCCTCACCCTATCACTGGCAGTAGTTTCGCCCTGTCCTCTCCAGTAGGTCATTCTTGAACATTAAACATATAACGCCTGTTTGTACCTGATTCGAAGATGAATATTGATATTCAAAATGTGAAGAAACTTTGTTCAAAATTTAAAGAACCTTGATACATTTGTTAACCCCTCTTTCGTATCACTTTTAGAAACACCATAATAAATTGTTCAAAACAAATTTTCCAGAATGGCTGACAAAAATCAAGCTAACAGTTCAACTAAACATGCAGAGATAAATATGAATGGTAATCTTAATCAACAGATTATTGAATCTTCAGTGGCATCAATAACCAAAAATAAATCTAATGATGGGGGTGGGAGAGAAAAGAATGATTCCTTATTTAAATACATATAGATTAGATATTTAGTAGATAGTGTTGTTTAGCTACCTTTTCTGTTCGGTACGGTGTGAACACATATTTTCTAAGGGCAAATTTATTAATCAAAAACTAGTTCAAATTTAGGTTGATGGTTCAAAAAAAGTTTCAATTCTGTTAAAAACCAGGCAGATAATATTTGAGCACATTTGCATTTGCATGAAAGTCTTTATTCTATAGCTAACAATAGGGACAATTTTCGCGGGCAATACCAATATAATTGGAAATTCCACGTAACCATTGCAAGACTAGATGTTGTTAACTTGATGACTGTAACGAATAACGGTACAAAACGAAGTCAAATCGCCCATCCCTGGCGTTTCGTTTTAAGCGTGTTTTATTGTTTGTACATGTATTATGGAAATGTGAATACAGCTAAGAAAAACTTTAATAAATATATGCATAGTTCTACACGAAAGTCAGTAAAAAGATCAATGAAGGTTCAATGAATTTCGAGGAAGATTCAGGCGTTTAAATTTTTTTGATATGGAAAAAGAAGTTAACAATGACACCGGTTTCAAGTGAAATATGCAGCTATAACGTGGTCCTAGACAAATCTCAAAGAGCATTGATTGAGTGGCCAGCAATGAAATAGACATGCGAACTTATTACATATATTACAATGTCTACTTAAACAAAATGTTAAGAGCAGATCTTTCAATGAATTCACAAAGACAAAAACTTATAACGCATCGGTCATTTCCACTCTTTAACTACGTATATTGCAAATAATTAGGGTAGTTTTAAACAAGTTTTTATTTGGAAAAAATTGCATTAAACTTACCAATGAATTTATAAATAAATCTTCAAATGATATTGCTTAAACAAACAGTGTATCAGAATTTCAAGCACATTCAATACATAGTGCCACAAAAATATTTTTACAGACAGGCACATATAAAGACAAATAATGATAAAATACCACACCTCTCTCCTTTTGACTTGGTTTATAAAAAACACAGGATAAAAATTGCTAAACACTTTCTAAGTGAATAATACAATTTGTATTTAATTCCCAAATTGAAATTTAAATCTTTTTTGCATATCTGAAACTAATTTAGACATGTATTGAATTGTCAAAAAAACATTTTGTATTGCAGAATTATTTCTTCACTGTAATTTATTTTGTCCACTAGCTTTGCTATTAAATTAACTTCCGTATTCTCCGGGTTTTTTTTATTTTGGTTCATTTTTTGGTTTCATTTGATCTAAACCTTTATTATTATCGTTGTGCATATTCAAAACAAAATGTTTTCTTCACACGACGCAGTTTTTTTTCCTCAACAACTTCAAAAGTTTTTTCGTTTTCGTGTGGAGATTGCAAAGAATATCTGTCACTGTTAGTATTAATGGAATCACTCTCTCCCACGTTTTTATTTTGGTCAGTAATATGTTCTATCATAGATCCTTTGATTCACATAAGTTTGACGTAAGGACGATACAATGACGCGTGTTCCGCACTTTGGTATCAACAACTCTCTTTCGAACACCTCTCTTTCCGCCATCTTTAACAGATTTAAAACCCTTGAAACCGCAGCCAGAGTTCAATGTCAGTTTTTCCGGAAACTACTGTCAGTTTAAAGCTGATAAATACAAAAAACTAGTTTTGGGTTGAAACTAGTTCAAAAACGGTTTTGCAAATAGATAAAAAGTTATGCAAAACAGAATTAAAACCTAAACTAGTTTTTGATCAATAAAATCGCCCTAAGTGTCGATTATGCACTCTGTTTAAATGTATTGTACGGAGACCGTTTAGGGTCAAAAATACAGTATACTTGTGTAAGCTTTAATGTTAAAGATTCCCTAGGTTTAGTCTCATTTAATGTATAGACGACGCTCTCTGCATTGGCCAAGGAGGTGTTTATGAGGACTGATGGCTCATGGTTGACATACAGAAGAGTTTCCGCATTTTGAAGATGACACGGTTTTTGAACTTGAGGTGGACTACACATTGGGCACTGGCTAAGGATATCATCGTTGTGACTGGCAGAGACGAGATGTTGGAAGCCGACGTCGATGCACCGTCTCCCGTCTTGAAATGTTGAATTTTTGTATATTTGTAAATATTGTATATAAATATTTTATTGTGTATAGAATGTGTGTTGTTATTACTTATTAGAGAGCCCGGTCATGATAACAACCATACTGAGATCAGAGATACATTCAGACTTCAATTTAATAAATTTTACGTTAAAAGATGAACATAGCTTTTCAAAATGGAGAACCTATATTTTTGTTATTTCTCACTTCAATCAATTATAAGTAGAAAGAACGTCTGCACAAATTATATTTTCCTTATATACAGCTATATCCAACGTAAAAAAATGAAACCAGAAATCTTGGTAAATAATATACGGCTGCCTCACCACTGACCGAAATATTGGAGTTTTTATTCATTATTTCTTTATTCCTCTTCGGTACACAGTACACATCTGGGCGCTTTTATCTACAATTAAATGCACAGTTTCAAGATATCAAATCTACTCGAGCATCAGCAATGGAATTGAAATGTAGTGTTATCGACAGTAAACAATCATTATCTCACTTCCATTCTATCTCAAATGGGCATGGTAATACTATTCGCCATCTTCACGTAAGTACATGCATGGTAGAGTGCTTTGAACTAACATGTTTTGATACGCCGTAATAATAAGCTAACATGTCGTAACATACTGTAAAATCCACTTCATTACATAAAGAGTAATTTGAGATTACTACATTTTGTTACGTACACATTTTTACTCGCTGGAACTTTTATAAATATAAGTCATTTAACTATATCAAAATTATTTAAAGGTTAATTTATGTACAAAACAAACATTAAAAAGGTTGATTATAGATTTTTTTATGATGTGAAACTTTTTTATCTCAACAACAACATACATTTCAAAATCTGAAAATCGGATACCAACAGCGTGTGTTGCTTGAGACGCATGTAAAGCAGATAAATATAATTAATTACCTTTTTACTCTTTCATATAGCAATGGTTCTCCTGATAAATGCGTTGGCGCTTTTATTTTTTTTAAAACGTCATGTAGCATATGACAGAATGGTCTTTTTTCTTAATTCTGTATATATAGAAAATTTTATTTTCATCAAACGTCACTAATCTTTGACATTCTTGTTCATCTTTCAACATTATACAACTAATAACTGTTGCAACTTGAATAAAATTGTAATATTGTAGGTTTGAAATGTTGGTTTTTGTAACGTGTAAGAAAAGACGCTTGTTTCTTTTAACCAAACTAAGATTCGCCATGTTAAAAATCAAAATAGCGTATTAATGATTTTTAAAACACCAAAATAACAATAAAACATTTGATACTATATTTTGTTAAGTGAAAAGTCCTTTGGTTGTTTTATTAACACGTCTTAAAAAACAATATTTATAGATGGTACATTTTCATGCATTTTTAATATATGATACTTTTGGTCAACTGTTTACTATTGAACAGATGAACAGTGTTATTAATATTGCAAGAAAAAAGTTCAAAATACATATTCGTATCATTTATTATTTAATCTAAGAGACAAAAAACTTTTGAAATATGTTCATGGTCAATTGATTAACATCTTAATATTCAAAACATATAGATATATCAAATAAGTATCATTGTGATTAATTTCATACAGTAATTTGTTGATACTGTATACAGGGAAATATTGGTCCCATCTTAATTTCGTATTTTGCGCCCTCGCTGTCAGCGGGCTAATTTAAAACTTTGGCGATTCCAATGGCTCAAACTATCCCTCTTTGAACAAAACTATGTCTGGGTGAATTCAAGACGGGCGGATCAGTTTGCTAGTTTAAAACGGCGAAAGTTACACGAAGCATAAATAAAGCTGTAGACAGGTAGGAATGAAATATTAGTAAGAGGATTTTTTAATCAAAATGTATATTGATTAACTTTGAATTAAACATTGACTTAGATATAAAGAAATCAAATTATTTTTTTCAAAACCAAAACATATTTATTAGTATTAAACATAAGCCAATACAATAATCAAACCTTTACTACTCTAACCTTTATACGAAAAGATTTAAATGTTTATTAATGTATCCAACACATACAGTAAGAGACGTCATTAATAATCAGTAAGAGTACGGATTTCACATTCTACTTGATCTCGCTCTTTCTGAGAATTTAATCCGGTTGGCGGTTTTCTGGCAAGAGTTATGCGTCTAGTGGATGTGTCCAATTTTTGGAAATAATGGGCAACTTTGTCGTCTTCGTTTAAGACATTTTTCTCTTGTGAAAATTCTCTCCTATGTTTTCGTTGAACGGGTGGCTCTTCTATAGAGATAGGCACTATCTGCCTTGTATTCTTTTTCAAACGAAAAGAATGTGGTAATAAGTCATTCTGCGGCGATGTTTTATCGACCATTGGAGGTGTAAATCTTCCCGATGAAGAAAAATCATTTCTCGTTGTTATCCTATTACCGCCGTTCGAAAAAGTGCGTTGTACTTCCAAGTCATTTGATTTTTTTTGTACTCGTACTTTATCCTCTGCTGTTGCAAATTCCTTGTTTAGGGCATGAATTTCTAGAAAGTACCTTTCTTCGTATTTTATTTGTCTTGTTTTTGGATCTAATCCACAAACTTTCCTCTTGGTTCCTGCACTACGCATATTCTTAAAACAGCAGCGGCAGATAAGATCTTCAATAACAAGAATGATAGAGAGCTGTTGTATTCGCCATTGGGGAAATCGTTCTTCTGACACTCTAGAACATGTTTGAGACATCATTGCAATCAAAGCATTCAACATAAGTATATATGTAAAGGTAGTAAAGACTGTAAAGATAGATATTGCTACCCATGGAATTCGTGCAGAATACAACACCCCTATATCGTCGATCCCTATCCCGAGCTTAAACATTGCCATCATCGTTCTTCCATACGAAGAAAAATCTTCTTCGTCTGTTCCCCTGAACACAATGTACATTCCAGCTGTAAATGAAAAAAGCCCAAAAAGAATCACCAGTCCAAACCGGAGAAGATCACCGGTGATTACACGTTTGATAAGTTCTGTGAAGAAGCTGAATTTTTGAAAGGGTGAAAGGAAAAATACGTTCAACCACCAGCCACAAATAAGTGCAATGATTAAAGGAATGTTGTCGTGTTCTTCTATTAAGGACCAAAGAACATCAATGACCATCGTTATAGATAGTATCAGCATGGGAAATATATATTCCATATTGTGAAAAAAGTAATTAAAGACATTCTTTTTACGGAACTTAGCAATCATTAAACAACATACGATAAAGCCATAGATTGAACCTACACTAAACGAATACCATTGAAAAACGCAAACAGCAGATTGAGACGTGGTGGTATTGTTACCTTGCACACTTGGAATCCTCAGTTCAACATTATATACGCTATACATTGTTAATAGTATCATTGAAACATAATGAAGTATCATCCACGATATAAACC
The DNA here is from genome assembly GCF_963853765.1 of Magallana gigas. Taxonomy (NCBI): domain Eukaryota; kingdom Metazoa; phylum Mollusca; class Bivalvia; order Ostreida; family Ostreidae; genus Magallana; species Magallana gigas. The sequence continues at coordinate 5,414,650 of NC_088854.1, read as the reverse complement.
ACTTATTATATCTGTTCCATTTCATTTTTATGATATTCTGAACTGGCGGTAACTCTATGATGCGATATGCGTCTTTGCTGTCATAGTCTCTATTGAAAAGCATTTCCAAGATGGATTCTGTTTCAGGATAAGACCAACAAAAGGCACAGTTTGTTTGATTTGACTGTACGATATTTCTTGCTATTCCGTCGAAGTTTTCAGGGATAGATTTGGATTGTTTATGGCTTTGCGCCAAGTTTATAACGCTGACAGTATCTATTTCTGTGATGTCATACTCTTTGACATCAAACAATCCATCATTTGCACTGATATAGCAGTACACATTTTTTAGATTAAGAATTTCTTCGAACAGTTCCGTTACTCCGTGCTTTGCGGAAAGTTGGAGAGGCGTCAAGCTTTCTTTGTTTTTCACAAGCCAAAGGAAGGAGTTAGCCTTTCGGTGCATATCATTTCCGAAATAGTCAAACGTGCTACTGTCGATTCGATGTTTGTTTTCCAGTTTCTGATTTATATGTTGCATCATCTGAATAATGGTTATTACTTTCTCTGGGTATGTTGCTGCGTATTTAACTAATGAATGCAACACAGTGTCTTCCTCTTCATTTTGAATGTTTAAATCAGCTCCAAACTCCAACAAAACATCAACTATATCGGTATTCCCCGTCAGTGCGGCGACAGTTAAAGGAAGTTGCCCCATCATCACCGTGTTCACGAACCGAGATCCTGTTGCGCGAATGTGCAACAGAGTCGACATCTCCTTTTTCTTATATCTAATGCCAACTCTTAACATTTCTTGAATTGCTTCTTTGTTGCTTTTGGTAATTGCCATATGTAGTGCTGTCTGTCCGTGAAATATTGGTGATTGCTCCCTTGACATCAGAAGTAAATCTGGACACATCTCCGATAGATTTGTAACTAGAGCTATATCATCCAGGCTTTTAATTGCCAAATGAAGCAGGGTTTCGCCTTGCTTGTCAGGGCTTTGGTACATCTTCAGCCAATCGGGCTTCTTCCGGTCCTTCAACGCTTCTAGTCTCGCTTTTGCACTTATAATATCTGCATTGATAATATCTTTTCCTAGTTCAAAAAGAACCTTTTCAGAGTTGTTTGTATTTATCAGTTCTTTTGTGGAAGTTTTTATGTGTTCTAAGCGGTCTTGTTCTATTTCCCGTGATTCTACACCCATTGTTGAACTTTCAACATTTTCTTCCTGATCTTTTTCTAAATCATCTTCATATTTTTTTATATAATACAGTCCTTCCATTTCGCAATGTTTGCTGTTTAAAAAACAATAGAATGATAAGGTAAATATACTCCTAGTAATTTAGTTTTAAGAATCAAACAGAGAATGCCGGATTTTTATCACAGTTTCATGTAGGCTACAAATGTTTGAAAAATAAATCCGACAATTTAAAAATCGCGAGATGTGCTTCTCGCGATTTTACGTGGATATTAATTCCTTGCTTTTAATTAGAAATCTAAAGTAATAAAGTTTATCAGATCCATATTATGTTTTGTAAATAAGATTTTTTTTAAATTCAAAATTAAAGCGTGAACTTTAACAACACAACCTAATATTCTTACCTAATACGTTAAGTAAAAGTAACCGAATACCAATAAGTTTAAGTTAATATATGTATATTATTACAAATTAATATAAAAGTAATTTGATAGACCCTACCACATCCATACCTTTAAGTACTTGAAAGCACACTGTCAATGGAAGTACCGTAGGTGTATGTCTATTTTTCATGTTGAGTGGAAATTATCTTTTAACTCAAGGTCGAAGTACATCAAATGCAATCTACTACGTCTCACTATACAGAAAACAACTTCATACTTAACAACTACAAACATTGGTGTAACTGTTGGTATCGGGAAACAACATATGTTGTTTGAATATTTTTTCAAAATTTTGTTTTGTTTAAAAGTTTAGTTTTGTTTATAAATTTTATCATTTATTTGCTGTTCAATACTTAAAAACGAATTGTGACATGCCACTACCTGTGATTTTGTTATCTAAAAACCATTACATAGAATAATATGCGATTGTATGATTTTGAAATTAACTTCTTTATATAACAAGTCTCCAATAAAGTTTGTGCTCCCCTCATTTAGAGATCTGCGGCGTTCATTATTTTATATGGAAGCTAGACAAAGACCCCTTCTATTAGATATTTTGCAAAAAATAATGTTGCATGCAATACATTACAAAAACACATTTTCAACATTTACCAGAAGGTCAGAAAAAGTCCTTAAAAGAAAACTATCTGGAGCCGATAAAGAAATAATAACAATACATATATCTTTCCAGACATTTTTTTTGCCAAGAGGCTGAAATTTAGGCTGGTAATACAAGTTATACATAGTAAATTTCTGCGATGACTTGAGAAAGCCATCAAAAAACCTAATTTTCAAGGTAAATTAATGTTTAATTTTTTACAACAATAAAACAGATTGAAAGTTTTATTTGATTATTATAAACAGTTCAAAATGGGCAAGTTTGCTGTTCCAATATTTTTTTTAACAAGAATCGATACATATTCTCTATTAGGCCTGAAAGACAAATAAACGAAGTGGTGTTGGTGAAAACAGCAGCAGAGCCCGGATCATACATACAGTATAGACCTTAGGCCAAACAAGCATTAGTACTGTTCTGTGTTTAAGGATATATATGACTATATCTGATACTTAGAATAAATTAAATACAGCAAAGTACTAAATCTTATTTAACAATATTTATTCAGATATTAACCAAAATAAGTATGTAAATGATATGTGAACCACGCTATTTTTTTAAAAACGGTGTGAGATTCACTAGTCAGTAGTTATGCATTCTACACAAATCATGAAAAACAATTGAAATGCAATTAATGCTCTCAGTGTGAGGTAAATACATGGAAAATGAGTAGTAAATTATAAAGTGTTAAGCCGAATATATATTTTAATTAACTTGTATTTCATAGTAGATAATTAAACTTATTACAAAATTAAACACAAAGAGCACCATTTGAATTTGGAAATATATAAGATTTCAGTACTGTACGAGGGTTGTCCCAAAATAGCGTAGACAAGTGGCGTTATTCAGCTAATCAAAGACACATAAAGATAAAACTTGTGCCACAAAGGGTTTTAGTAATTTGCATTTAAATTATGTTTTGAAATCAAATATTGTTTGAGATTAAATAAGTTAAATAAATGAATGTTGGATCATTAATTCGACATGAACATTTTTGACGTCGCACATTTCGCCGCCATACAAAACTTGTTGTTACAAATTATTCATTTTCTCAAGAAATTCATAAATTACAGATTTGAATTTTTCAGTATTGTTTGCCAAAGGGCCGTTGAAGAAAACATAGAAATCTAATAAAATTGCAATGAACAGATTTTAAGTTATGTGTTCTGTCTACGCTATTTTGGGATAACCCTCGTACTCTTGCTTTAAAAACTGGTTGAAGATCATATTGATTTTTTAATCAAAAGGCATTACATTATAAGATCACTGTGCCCATTTCTATTGCAAATTTATCATCTGAAGGTTGCAATGCTGTGTGGTAAATATGCTTTTGCGTTTTCAGAAAATCTAAATCAATCCACAATACTTGGTCAAAGTACGTCAAATGATATTGGATACTTAAAACACAGATAAAAGCTTCTTTCCAAAAAATATCTTAGTTTTTAATAAACATTGTCGGCATTTAAACTCGCATCTTCGACCTAAAGGCGAAAGTGCGAAGGTCAATGTGGCCCCATCGGAACACCATTCTTCAATGAGCTTATGTAGAACTGCAAAATATTCTTTGAATGAGTTTTTTAATGAATAAAATCGGATCAGGTTAATTTTCAATTCAACAATACATTTTATATCTGTATATTCTATATTACGAAAGCTCATTAAGGCCAATTTACTTGGAAAATTAATTTCTATTGCGTTTAAACGCAAAGCTACTATGTTTAAATGCAAAGCTTTGCGTTTAATCGCAATTCGTTATGCGTTATACTTGGCGATAACAAACAGTGTTCAATATCAAAAGTCCAAAGGAAAAATATAAAACAGGAGAAAAGCAAACACGAACCTCTAAACAAATAAGAGGTAGGATCAGGTGCCATGGAAGAGTGATCACACTCTATATCCTCTGTATCCCCATTTCTGACTCAAGGATGCCAATTTGAGCTCCCTCATATTGGAAGGGAGGGGGGTGCTAAACTTTTAAGACGTATAACGGTTCCTGTATACTTTGGTCTCTTTTCCGATTAAAGGATGTCAATTTTGTCTCCTTCATATATTAAAATCTTATATTAGGGGTTGTCTAATTACAAAAATATTGAATTTGAATCTACATTACCTGAGGTTGCGTTCTCTAAAGTTAGATCTTTTCTGGGCAAATAGTTTTTAAGATTTTTTTTTAAAATTCTAGATATTCCAATGTAAATTTTGTCCCTCTGTCACCTTGTAATCCCATCATACCCAAGGGATCATGATTTGAAAAAAAAAAAAACTTAAATTTCCCCAAACTTAAAGATGTTTTAATACAAGTTTCAGCGTTCCTGGCTGATTGGTTTTTGAGAGGTAGATTTTTAAATATCTAGTCCAATATTCCTTTGTACATGCGTGGCTAATTTAGCCATATAGTGAAAATGTATTAAATCTTAGAAAATCTTCCTATTACTCCCACACATGTGGAGAAAAACTGAATGCATGGTTATGATGTCCACAAACCCCTCTACCTTAATTGGAAAATTCATGGCCCCTGGGTCAGGGGTTCAAGTCGTAGTGGGGGCAATATGGCCATTTAGTGTTAATGCATATAACGTTTAAAAAATCTTCTTCTCTGCAGACACAGAACACAGAATAAAAACTAACTGCATATTTAGAAAAAAAAAATATCCTATCATCTTTGATAATTTTTATGTCACGTGCATGTAAGGCAAGGGTTATGGTTGGGAAAGGGGGGTATGCATTTGTCTTATTATTTTATTCTGCTCAGGAATTTCAATGAAAGAAATGAGTTTATTTACATGTTTAGAAAAGAAAAAAATGAAGCTGCCCATCGAAGTTATCGATAAGATATTGTGAAAGCATTTAAAAAGAGTTCACTGAAGAGGAGTATAACAGTTAATGGAGTTATCTTCCCTTGCTTTTTTATAAAGGGGTTATCTTCCTTGGCTTGTATATATGTAGTAATCAATAATTAAATATAGTGTAATTCAGAAGTTGTAGGATCAAAATAGTTATGCAGGTATTTTTATTATTTGAAACAAAAACAGCCCTCATTTCTTTGTAAATAAACAAGTAGACTTGTTAATTGTAAAGTAATAAGTAGTATACTAGCCACCTAATTTTAGTTTATCTATGAAAACATGTAAAATTTAAACCTATCTAGAAAGTTAACATATATGAGAAAAGAATTTGAATTGGATCTGTGCACCTTTTCATACACTCTGTTACGATCTTAAAGTTTTGTGCTACGCTATAGGGTTAAGAGTCCTTTTCGAAAAAATTTCAGGCAGTGAGGTGGATGTCATTGCAATATTATAATCATCTACTCCATAATGAAACTCAATTGAATGCATTTATGTGACTCCTCGACTATTTTGTGAATGGGCTATGGTATTCAGGTGACCGTTAAGGCCTATTGGCCTCATGTTATTATATCTAAGTAAACCCCAACAGACTGCCCTACTGGTCGGGCAGACTGTGTTAGTTCTGTCTTACCAGTGGTGACCTCACGGACATCGTTCAGGAGTTATCTGGTTTTTCTGCGCTCCTGTTTTTATATTTCATTTTAGGAACCAACGCTTTCTGACAAACCGTCATGGTTGTTATTCAAGGACGGCAGATGCCCTTCAAGTTGTTTGCTAACGGCGGATTTAGGCTTACCAGTTGTGTTCATATTTTTTATATGGACTGTTAAATTCTAGTACAAGTATGTTCTAAGATTCGCCACCAAGAGGTGTTTATCCGTTCCCAGGGTAAATCTCGTGGTAATAGCCTTCATACCTACATATTTTGTTTTTATACAATTGAAGCCGATATGGCCATTATCGCCAATAAACTCATTTCAAATAACATACTTTTGTTAATTATTCTGACACCATATATTATAGTTACATAATCAGTAATTGGTATTTGTATGCATATCTACTACAATCAAAATGAAGAAAGTGTCTTAATTTTTTTTTTCTAAAACATTTTAATCGTACATTAATTCATCTCAAACTATGCACTCCGGTTTTATACACAATATAATGTATGATTATAAAGCAAACTTTTACATAACAAACATGTATCAACCATATAAGAGGCATGGTCACTATTTAATTAAGTTAAATACTATTTTTCTGTTTCTATTAGTTACAATGCTTTAGTACTTCATTTCTAATGATCAAATGAAATTTAAGAGTAAGTCGTTGAATTATCGACAAGGTAGAAGACTCACAGGTCTTGTAAACAGGGCACGTGTCCTGTTTTTGTTTACATACATGTAGGTTTACTAAACAAGCTGAATTTTCAATCTTCTTTTTCCTTTAAAGCATGAATAATCATTTCTTAACATTTAAACTATTATTTTGGGTCAAAAACTGGAATTAAACTGGAATTAAAAACAACTTGTAAAACATAGCAAAGACCTGTTATCTCTGGAACTTATAACTCAACTGGTGATGCTTTAATTTTTGTTGCCTATTAAAAATGCACGCCTTACTGAAGCATTGTAAACATTATAATTTGGAAGTACATTATTGACCAAAATCGTGGCCATGCCTCTTTAACAACATTCATCAGCTAAATAACCAAACATGTTTCAATAAGAAAAAATATATCTTTTAAAATGTAAGAAGGTTAACGACAACATTTCATGTGAAATCCCAAACGTGATATGCCATTCCCTTGCTGTAAAGCACAGAAAACAACGAAGCATGAATCAAAAATACTCGCTAAAATGTCTTATCTAATATTAACAATAATTGTTTCGGGGGTTTTTTCCCCTACAATATCATCACAGACAAATTCATACACTTATAATTTCCACTTTGAGATTCATATACATTTTCTAAAATGACCTACTAATTTCTTTCAAGTGAAAGAATCAGTTATATTTCAGATTTCATACTCAGATGGGTTTTTTTTTCGTTCTTTTGTCTATCAAGCGGTGATTTAGCTAGATTAAGATGACAAGTCAATGGCTCAATATCCACAACAGGCGAATGTTGGTTTCGAGTTTCCATGCCATTCTCGGAAAAGGATTTTCCCATCTGCGATACTAAAGTCGGTTTCTTAGATGAACGGACTCTTGGTGATACTGGTCTAAACTTTTTTGACTCTTCATTTTCTTAGTTAGTGTTCATTTCATCTAATACTTCTAGACGCTTTCTTTTTTTTCCCTCTTTTGACTTACGATCACTGTACGGTTGAAAAGACCCAGAGGCTTGAACGCCCGTCGTATAAATCGAACTTTGTCGAGCTGGGAAAATATTAGAGGAAAGAGGATTTGTAAAAGTTTGACTCCTTAATAGGTTTTCCTCGACTATTGATTGTAGGCATAGTGTTTGCCTTTTGGCAGATTTTTTGTTTATAGATGTTTTGTCCTCTTGTGTCGCATATTCCATTTGCAAGGAATGTATTTCTAAGACATATCGCTTTTCTTTTTTCTTCGTCCTTGTCATTGGATCATAACCTTTTGAAGTTATTGGTGTCCCTACACATGACAATATATACTCAAAACAGCAATAACAGAATATATCCTCTATTAAGAGAACAATAGACAGTTGTTGTGTTCGCCACTGAGGAAACCGTTCTTCTAGCACAAGGGAACATGTCTGTGACATCATCGCAATCAAGGCATTAAGCATGAGAAGATATGTAAAAACTGTAAAGACAATGAAGATTGTAACCGCTACCCACGGAATTCGGGCAGAATATAGTACGCTTATATCGCTGATCCCAATTCCAAGCTTAAACATTGCCATCATCGTACTTCTGTATGACGAGAAATCATCTTCGCCTGTTCCTCGAAAAACGATGTACATCCCAGCGGAGAAAGAAAACAATCCAAATAGAATAACTAGTCCAAATCGGATAAGATCCCCGATGATCACCTGCTTAATTAGTTCTGTGAAGAAGCTGAAATGTTTTATTGGTGAAAGAAAGAATATATTCAACCACCAGCCGCAAATCAAAGCAACAATAAGTGGAATATTGTCGTGTTCTTCTATTAAAGACCACACTACATCGAGGATCATTGTAACAGATAAAATTAGCATTGGAGTAATATATTCTAAATTATGCGTAAAGTAAAAAATGATATTTTTCTTTCGGAACTTAGCACTTAATAAACGAAACCCAATGAAACCATATAAAGAGCCACAACAAAATGATACCCATCGAAACCCGTATACAAAAATTTCAGAAAATAATGAGGCATTATTTCCATTCACTGTTTGAATGCCTAATTCAACGTTGTATACGCTATATATAGTGAGAAATGTTATAAAAAGATAATGAAGTATCATCAACAATAGGAAAACCCATTTATAAATGTCCCATTTCATTTTTATGATATTTTTTACAGGAGTTAACTCAATAATACGATAGGCATCTTTTCTGTCGTAGTCATATCTAAATAGCATCTCTAATACCGATACAGAATCGGGATTGAAACAGCAAGGCCCACATGGCGTTTCATTTATGTGAAGTCTTTTTGTAGGTTCTTCAAACTGTGGAGTTGTGTTTTCTGGTTTGGAAGCAACTCGTTGTTCACGTCTGTGATCTGAGGTGCGAATAATGCTAACATTGTCTATTTCTGTTATGTCGTACTCTTTAACGTCATACAACCCATCGTTTTCTCTGATAAAGCAGTAAACATTTCTCATGTTAATTATCTCTTCAAAAAGCTCAAAAACTCCGTGTTTGGCGGCAAGTTGAAGTGGAGTCATGTTCTCTCTATTTTTCATGAACAAAACAAACGAATGTATGTGTCGACATTTATCATCTTCAGAGTTGATATCTATGGTTGTGTCGATTTGATATTGGCTTTCCAGTTTTCCGGTAAGATATCGAAACATTTGAATGATAGCCATTACTTTTTCTGGGTATATTGCCGCATATTTAACTATAGAATGGAATACGGTATCACCCTCCCCATTTTGAGCATGCAAATTAGCTCCATAATCTAAGAGAATGTCAACGATCTCGGCATTACCCGTCAGTGCAGCCACTGATAGAGGAAGTTGTCCCATCATCACAGTGTTCACAAACCGACCTCCTGTCGCCGTTAACTGTAATAATTCTGACATTCTGTCGTTTTCTTTCTGATGGACAACATCCAGCAGTGTTTTGGTCAGTGCAGCGTTTCCCTTGGTAATGGATATATGAAGGACTGTCTGTCCACAAAATTTCTCTTGATCTTTGACTTGTGAAGTAAGTAACTGAGAACATAGTTCTGCGAGCTTTCTTATGAAAGATTCATCATCAAGCTTCTTGACTGCTAAATGGAGTAGAGTTTCGCTTTTACTATTATAGGATGAATACTCTTTCAGCCATTCAAGACTTTCTTTTCTTTCTAAAGTATCAAGCCTAATATTGGCACTCTTAACATCTCCGCTTTTTATATCTTTTGCAAGTAAAAGAAGAAATTCTTCTTTTTCACCGCTATTAATCAATTGCGTCGTTGACTTTGTAAGGTACTTCGTTCGCTCCATGATGAAAAATTTTGCTAGACCTGAAATTAACGGCTTTTTTAAAAAACACAGAAAATAAAATTCAGCTTTGTGATATTTTTCGATTAAAATTTTCTGTTGACAAATTAAGACACATTTTCTGTAAGCACTTTTCCGGCATTCATAGAAACCGATTTTGCCGAAAATTTTCCAAGATAAAGACCTTATCAAACTGTCATAAAATAACATGTCAAATTGTATATATACTGACCAGTTTCTATGGGAACTCGACCCAAAGTTTAAATGACATGATACAATAAACTTGTCATTGCATGATCTGGTCAATATGGGTGTCAGGAGTCAGGGTCACTTTCCCCGTTGTATCTAGAATGAAAAAAAAATTATGAAGAGAAGTAACTAATTAAATTACTGAGAGTACTGAAAGACGAGGTCTTGAAAGTTTGAATTTGTAATTGTCCTTGATTTTCTCGAATATGCTCACAGGGGCTCGTCACGAAGTTTTTTCAACCTTTTATATATACCACCTCTATACTATAAAATACACAAGGGAGGAATCAAAACTCGGAAAAATCGCTACCTCCCGATTTCGGTCGCCTCGTATTAATTCTTCTCGGACGTTAAACCCTGCACTCTAGGTATCATTAGATCGGGAAAGGACCATGGTTTTTAGGAATACCTGCAAAATTTAAACATCGGCAACAATTTTAGAAGTTTTCACGCATTTTTTTCCAGTTTACTCTCCGGTGACACTTTCTTCGATCAGATGTCGCGCTCTCATTGGTCAATTCAATGTTATGTGAAATAAGACACCAAGGAACAATTTTAAAAATTACTACAAAACAACTATATCAAGGTTGATAATGTAAATCATTAGATTTATTCAATTTTGTGATCCAAGAGAAAATTCACAAGTCGGACGGTATCCGTTATACAATGTTTATGAAAAAACCCCAAAATCTCAAACTGCTGAATTAATAAACAAAGTTAACATTTGTATACCGATAACAAACACAGGCACCTGACGTTAGAAATATTTCTTTTAACAATAAGATTCCAAGTACTCTAACAATAAAAGGGTTTGTCACGGTCGCCATTTTGATTTTTTAGACCGACATATCTGACACGATTTTCTTGCAGCGATTCATGCAAAATTAATAGGTAAAAATAAATCCGTTCGCCACTTACTACTTTTTGTGTAAACTCGTGCATCACCTACACGAATTACGATACAACCGTTCCGTTCATTAAAAATCATACTCCGAAAATCAGAGACATTAATAACAGAGATTGGCAACTTTGCCATTAGCGTGTAAATGTTACGGGACCGACCTTACTTTGAGAACTACAAGTGTAACAGCAATCTTGTATAAGTCATTAAGTTTGAACCTGATAGTGAGCACGAACCTGAAAATGTGTTTAAGCATGTTTTATTTACGAAACATATACAAAAAGTTTAACTCTTTATTCAGCTTTTAAATTACCTTTTGAAAACGTATTGACTTTTGGTAATGGTAATGTAATGCATTACTTCAAGACAATTAAGTACTGGTAATGGTAATTTAATGTCCTAATTTGTGAAGAAATGGTAATGTAATGCATTACTTTACAATGTAATTCACTCTAAGCCTGATTCCAACTAAGCCAGACAGCATGAACATTAACATTTAACTTGGTTCTTTAATCTATAAGATTGTATATATTATTTGATGTATTGGTCACCCAAAAAGCATAATCTATATAGATTTTGCTTACAATGCATTGTTCAAAATTTTAATTCAGTTTAATTGATTAAAGAGCCAATGAACGAGAAGGTAAATTCAGATTTGGTTTTATTTTCTATGTACAAAATTCCTTTAGAGACGAACAGCAGTCATACTGCAGGTAGACTGGAAGCCAATGAAATATCTATTTACTATGTAAGACATCTGTGTATAATCCGTCCTAATTTTAACTCCGGCTTGTGCATGAAGTTCGGTAGTATCAGGTGAAATATTGTCAAAATAAAATTCACAACTTTTCAAAAATGATACATTGCGTTTGGGAACATTACATTTGATTCAACCTTCAACCTCTTTTATTGATTAATGAGCTCGAACACCAACTGAATTGTCAACGGCGTTGTGCATTCAGTTACGTAACTCATTCCACATTTGAACCCGAGCAGGAATATTTTGATCAATAAAACTATTTGTTTATTTTCTAAATAGAATTTAATTTATACACAGAGGACTTAAAAGATTTAATGCGTGTTTTTATAATATATATTTACTAATATGCATGAAAACTTTCTGCACTATTTTCTTACGCGTAGACTCAATTCATGTGTTCTACGCGTGCCTTCTGGTTTGAGACTTCGGCTGACAGTAAACTAATAGACGGGGTCACGTGACCCCGTCTTAAAATGACAATGAATCGTCCCCAGGAAAACACTTATTGAACATGTTTAAAATGTTTTGTTGGGTCCAAAGTATTATAATCAGAGTTACCTTTCTTTCCTCCAGCTAATGAAATTTTTATATATCTCTTATCAAATAATAAACATTCAAAATCAGTATCAAATACATGACAATTGGATAATTTCTTAATTGAATGCGTTCATAATACAAACATAAGTATCTGTATCTAGACAGACATACACAACATTTATTTAAATTTTAACTCCATGAAAGTATTTTTTCTGCTGAGAAATAATATTTTACGCATATACATTTGTATAACTCCGGTGTCGAGTTCTGTATAAATCAGACATTCTGATTGAGCCATTCCTTAATTAGAGCAAAAATTTTAAATGGTATGGAACAATCTGAGGAATGAAATATTATGCATTAGGAATGTAATAATAGCAAATTAACGTGCCTTACTAAATATTTGGATATTTCGATGAAAATATATGGAAATTTTCTGCATGTGTAACCTGCAGGAATTGTAAAATTTTATTATGTAAATATTGCATGTAGAAATAATATGTTTTACGGTGCGACCGTTGGGGCGAGCGCAGCAGGTGATCAAAAATGAATTATGATAAATCAATAAAAATAAAAGTAGTGACGTTAATTAGCAAATGAATTTGAATGCAAAATAAAATAAACATACCTATTTGTCCAGTAAATTTTCATTATGCATGTCATAATTCATAAGATTTTTTATTTATTTATATACCAATCTGATTAAAATCAGATCTTTGTAACGCTCCGAAATTCTGATACGCTGAACAAAGTGTAGCGACATCAGAGTTTGTCGGAGCGGATCAAAGATCTGATTTTAATCAGATTGTTTATATATACTGGTCGCACGCCAGTTTAAAATCTCAGATGAAATATTGTTGAATAAGATTTTAACATAATGTACATTGCAGTTTATTTCCTCTTTTCTTGCAGCATACATTTTTCTTAAACTTACAAATAAAAATTGACTTATCACAGATCCCCCCCCCCCGGTTTAAATAAAATCAAATTTACGTATAAAAAAATGTGTTGATCACATAAGGAAAATGGATCCCCCTGGAGCATGTAATACCGTAAATTGTAGTGAAAATGAAGACACTTTTGAGCAGCTAAAGAGCTTAAGGCAAACCACACACTCCCTATTCCTCACCCCGATTAGAGTTTTCCTGATTTTGAGAATTTTATTTTTCTTTTTGCTTGTGAAGAGTTTTTGAATGATGTTGCCATGTCCCATTTAAAAACGTTCCTGGAAATTACCGTAAATATAGTGAATAATAAAATGTGAGCATTCATCCAAAGGAGAGCAGGTTACAGCTGTTTCCCATCTCTGAAGAAATGTCCCGATTCGTTAGCTCTGCAAGATTTTGAGAAGATTTTGGTATTTATAATTTCAGCAGATTTACAATAACTACTTAGAGTAGTTTCCCCTTATTGTGACGTCAAAGTTCACGTCGGTCAAGTGTAGTCTGTCTCTTTGAAAACACACTAGAAAAAACTACGCGAAAAATACTGTTTTGTTTACTTAAAAAGCATGATGTTCTGGAAATTACACAATTTATGTGTTTCTCAAAAGTTTTACTTTGATTCTCGCGAGATGGTATCCAGTCTAGTGAGATCGGCCGACATTGAGGAATTGCATTGTGGGTCGAAATTTACTGACGCCGAAAAATTCTGTCGGATCAATGTGTAAGAAATCCACTGTGACGTCACTCGAAAGGACGATAACTCCGTTAGTCTTAAAAGTAATGGAAATTGGCGTTGTGTTATTTACAATTAATGCTTACATGTACATAGTCTTTTATCTTGTTCTCGTGAGAGTGTGAAACCATAATTACAGGGAACTACTGGGACGATTTAAACAAGGCATTACTGGTCCGATTTACTGACGCCAAAAAAATCCGTTGAATGAATGTGCAAATAGTCCGAATTTTCTATTCACACACGCCTTGCCGGTAGAGCTCGCTTTGCGCCGGCGCTGCGCGCCCGCGAGCTGCGCTCGCTATAATTATGATATCGTATCGGGTATTTGTAAATCTAGATTGTAAAGTTGAAAATTCGTGATCCTTGACAATAGATAAATAGAAAATATGGAATGAATCTAGCAGTCAGGTAAATATTTTGATTGAAAGGAGACTAGAGTGTTTCACATCAAGTTCTATACTAGGACTTCTTTAGTATTAAAAGTGTACACGTGTAACAGAAAATAACCATGGATGCTAAGAAGCAGTTTTAAATTCTTTAAACTTTCTGGAAACTGCTTCATCATACAATGAAAGCATATGTGTTCATCCATTAATAAAAAAATTCAAGCGGTTTGAGTGATTGAATAAAAATTTCAAGCAATGGAGACTACAACAATTGGGATTCTGACCAACATATATTAATAATACATAATTTATAATTAAAATTACTTTCATCTTTATTTTGCAGCTGAAATAAATGCAAGCATTATTAACCATCTGTACAATCAACAGATGTATCATTACTTACAAGTACATATGACCTATAGTAATCACTATATCCGCCCATCCATCTCTCTCTCTCTCTCTCTCTCTCTCTCTCTCTCTCTCTCTCTCTCTCGTTTACTCTGGCTCATATTTCACCCACAGAGTGTCTTTGGTCAAGGATGTTTAGTGACCTTGAGTGTTGTTCAAGGTCAAATACATATAAGACTAGTCTTAAAAGCTTTTTTCTGAGGCATATACACATTTCCTTTATCACTGTCTGGCCCATACTTTACATAAAGAGAACTTTTTCATGCAAAATATGTGCAGTGGCCCTGAAACAAGTTTTTAAGGTCAAATGTTAAGATCATAGCAGATATCTAGTTCATTATTACCCCATCCCCTTCTTCTTTGAAAAAGGGTATTGCCCTTTATTTTAACAAATTTGAACCCCGTTAACCTTGAGATGATTTGTGCTAAGTTTGGTTAGAAATGCCTCATTGTTTCTGGAGAAGTTAAAAAATGTCAAAAGTGCACAGATAGACGAACGGACAGAGACGGATGCCAGATAAAAAGATTTCAGTTCGGGTTATCTAAAACATAAGTTTGAAAAGATATGCTTTTATTTTTTTCATAAATATTTGGTAAGCATTACATAATAAAATAAGAAACATAAACATAAACTGCCAATAATACATAAAATTAAACAAAATTGTCTTTAATGTTTCCATGGAGACGGTTGTTTGATTTTCTTACCTAGGTTCACTAATTTGGGAACCAATAGCACAAACAATCTCAATATATTGCATACGTAGAATTTTGATTTTTTTTCTTCATAAAAGGACATAATCAAAAATTGAGCACATTAAAGAGTTTTAAAAAAATTAAAGTTTAAATTTTCGTTTTCATGGAAACACTAATTTCCCAATCATATTTTGATTGTTTTGATAACAGAAGACACAGTCATTTCAGGATTGTTGTCGGTTTGCATTAACTTGTCCGCAAGAGTTTACTTGCCATCACCAAACATGCCTCTTCTCTAGGTTTTTCTCACATCTGCTTTTTTTGCACAATATTTATTCAATGCTTCATGTTTGATGAAGATTAATCAAAACAAATCTAATTGAAATAAATATTTAAACAGAAAAAGTGTGGGGGTGTCAGTAAAAATCAAGACCATTTTGTCCTAAGAATGATGGGTATGTGTATCCATGGTAACAGAGTTGTCTAGCAACCAACTTTTGGTGGGTTTTTTTTTTTTGGTACATGTATATGATGATTTGCATCAAATTATAATCTGAGAGAAATCAGTGACTATGCCGAATCTCTTAAACAAGGTTCATATGCTTACGAAGAATGGTTCTTAGAGAGATCGTTTTCACTTTGTCTGATTTCAAACTGTAAAATTATCAAGTAGGTACATGTACATAAACTAAACAACAGTTAATAAAAATGTATTTCATATTTACAAAAAAAAATTGTATCCCTTAGCTGACACTGTGGTATGTTGTCTGCTCTGCACTGTTACGAAATATCTTGCCAACTAGTTTTCGGCAATCTCTTAAACACACAAAACTAACTTAAGATATATCATATAAATTATTGCTTTCCAATTATCTATTCATAAACCTACAAATTTGTTTCAACTTGCTCTCGCTCTTTAAATTGCTTTACCAGATATATCTGTTTTAAAGTTATGATTACTAACCAGCTACATTTCAGATATTTCTTATGCACGTTTTGATGGCACATCTAAAGAAAATGAACCGATTTGTGTGTCTATATGTGAACTTATAAAAAGTACAGTCGTGTTCTAAAAATATAAGATAATTCATACACGGTATGCACATGTATTTTAATTGAAGAGTAAATCTGATTTTTTTTGTTATTATTAAGGTCTTCCGTTTCCAACGGAAGACCTTACTGTTATTGCTTTGTTTCTTTTTCCCTTTTATTATTTTTTTTCTTACGCATTTTTGTACAAGCGATTTCTTGTAAACGACTTGACCGATTTTCGTGAAAATTTCAGATCTTGTAGATATTGATAAAAACCTTATATATAATTTTTTATTTTAATGACGTCATTTCCGTTCGGGAGATATTGACGTTTTAGTGATTTTTAGAGGGCCATTTTGTTCTGCTATCTCCTCCTAAACGAAAAACGATATTGAATTCAAATTTTCAGGGATTGTAGACAAAAGATTGTAGAGTTTAAAGGCATTTATGGTTGTCTCGCTTCAAAGGCGTCGAAGCTCGCCTGGACCCGAAAATCGAGTTTGAAAAAACGACGTAATTTTTAATGGTTTTCGTTCTTTATCTCTTTTCCTGAAAATATTTTAACATAACATATAGAGGAAATAAAATTTGTATTTAAAAGAGCTTTCGTTATATATCAAGAAAAAGGGGCTAGCCCCTCAAATTAGGGGCCATAAGGGCTGTAAAATCTTTCTTCCATAGCACTTTACTGAGAAATATTTTGTTATATATTTCAGAAGCAAAAATGTTTATCTTTCACTTATAAAACTATACATTATAAAATTTTTATCATGCGTTACGTAATAAGGGGTTTTAAGGGACCAGAAGTCCAAAACTTCGATCAATTATATCTCAAAAAGGACAAATATTTTGAAAAGCAACATAGAATAAAAGATGCTTAGAATGGCGTTTTAAAAAATATTCAATCATAAAAGTTTCGTTATCTGGCCCCAATAAGGAGATAAGGGGTCGGCCCCTAAAACGTCCTATCCCAGATAGCTCAAAAACGGCAACGAATTTCTTAACACTTCTTGAACAAAATATGTTTAATATCAAAAGACCTTTCATTTGCATTTGATGCCAAGAAAAAGGGGCTGGCTCTTCAGTTTAGGAGCCAAAAGGGCTGTAAAGTCTTTCTTCCATAGCACTTTACTGAGAAATATATTGTAATATACTTTTATATGTAATATAAATTTCCAAACAATTGTTGAACAAAATGTCTTTAAAATCAAATAAATTTTCATTTAAAAGGTTTCCAAGAAAAAGGTACTGGCCCCTATTACTAGATCTTTCAATTTGAACCTTTTATTTCAACCCAGTACCATTCTTGATTTTTGTACCAATGACCAGACCAATTCGTTCATTTTTAAGCGAGTTATGAGTTTTGGGGCATTTGAGTTTCGAATGTCGTGCTTGACATGTACTGTAGAAAAAAATTCTAACTCCCGAGCCCTTCACTCAATCCTAATGAAATTTTGTGTAAATGTACCTCGGACCCCATTCTTATTGTCTGCCAAATATGCAGCGGATTGAAATTCCTGAGACCAAGCGGCGGGTATAGCCAGTACGGGGACTTAAAATTTACATAGTTCTAAGGATGTTAAGCAGCCGCGTAATATTTCTGTTGCATGTATATTTCTTGTTTTCCGTTTAGTCTGTATCTACGATAGCGTGTGAACTACTTATGGATGTTAGAGCTGTGGAAATTACTGTCATCAAATTTTTACCGAATAAATTTACGTGTTACTGATTTCGTTATTTCTACATTTATAAAGATTTTTTCAATCCTGTTGAAATAAAACAGTCAAACACAATAGTAAACGGCACGAGAAAAAAATCACAACACTGAAATACATGTGCAAAATGCATCAGTCATTGTTTTAGGACTTTACTTCCCCTAAATGTCGTTAACCGAATCCGAGATCCACACCTCAAAATTCTACTTTCGGTTTATTTACGACGAAAATCAAGATCGGGTCTTTTCACCCCCCCCCCTCCAGACACAAACACGCATCAATATTTCAAATGACCTCGCACTGTTACCAAACCTGTGTAGTCAGACATCTCACACGTTGTTTTTCATCTCATACAAAAATTTAGCTCCTGTCCCGAGCGGAAATGCCCCAAATTCAAAAAGAAATTCGGGAATTATTTCGCGTCAGCCATGTTTTGACGTGAACCTTCGCTCAAATACTGCTATGACACCTGCAAAGGCTGTGTGTTCTACTCTCACCGGAGCCAATTTCTTTTTCTATTTCTTTTTGGGATTTTCTAACTAAAATATTCAACATAAAGGGTTGTTGGACTGTAGTACAAGTTGAAAATACTCTTCCATTAAGACTTAGACAAATACTGTCTTTAATTATTAGGGTCTTCCGTCTTCAGAGGAAAACCCTTCCATTATTCTATTGTTTCTTATAAACTTTTCTTATTGTTAAGGTCTTCCGTTTCCAACGAAATACCTTATTGTAATTCTTAAGTTTTTCCCCTATTGTTAAGGTCTTACATTGATGTACTTAACAACATGCAACCTTCAAATTGTGGTTCAGCAGCCCAAATAGGGAGATAAGGGCCCGGCCCCTAAAATGTTTTTCTCAGATATCTCAAAAACGGTAACGAATTTCTTAACAAGTGTTGAGAAAAATGTCTTTAAAATTAAATAACCTTTCATTTGATACCAAGAAAAAGGGGCTGTCCCAATATATTAGAGACCTAGAGGGCTCCAAAATCTTATATCTATAGCTCATCGCCGAGGGATATTTTGAAATGGATTATAGAAGCAAATATTATTATATTGCAGTTATGAAGTCCAACAGCATAACGATTTTCTCATGTGTTACGTAATTAGAGGGGGGGTTTGGATGTAAAATTCAAAACTTTGATTACCTATACCTCCAAAAGGAATACTATTTTGAAATGCAGTATAGAAAAAAGAGGCTCAAATGATATTTAACATAATCCAACCTTCAAAATTTGGTTCAGTAGCCTTAATAGGGAAATAACGGACCGTCCCCTAAAACGTTTTTTACAGAAAAACAGTAACGAATTTCCTAACAACTGTTGAGCAAAATTTCTTTAAAATTAAATGATCTTTCATTTGATACCACGAAAAAGGGGCTTGCCCCATATATTAAGGACCTAGAGGGCTATGAAATCTGTTATCTCTAGCTGTTTACCGAGGGATATTTTGTAATAAATTATAGAAGCAAATATGTTTATCTTTCAGTTATAAACACCGACAGCATAACGATTGTTTCATGTGTTACGCAATTAGGGGTTTTAAGGGGGTCAAAATCCAAAACTTTGATACCTTTATCTCCAAAAGTAAAATTATTTTGAAATGCAGTATAGAAGAAAACATGCTCGAAAAAAATAAACCTAAAATCATGCAACCTTCAAAATTTGTTTAAGTGGCCTTAATAAGAAGATAAGGGACCGGCCCCTAAAACTTTTTTTTCTCAGATATCTCAAAAACAGTAACGAATTTCTAAACAATTGTTGAACAAAATGTCTTTAAAATTAAATGACCTTTCATTTGATACTACGAAAAAGGGGCTGGCCCCTAATATTAGGGACCGAAAAGAGCTCTTAAGTTTTTTTCTCTAGCTCTTTACCTAGGTATATTTTTTAATGTATTATAGAAGCAAATATATTTATTTTACAACCTTAATCTTGCAACCTTCAAACTTTGGCACAGTGGTTCCAATAAGGAGAAAATGGACCGGCCCCTAAAACGTTTTTCTCTTAGTTATCTCAAGAATGGTGACACATTTGTAAACACTTGTTGAACAAAGCTCTTACACCTGAAACAAAATAGTAACTTGCCCTTAGAATGTACACCCTGTTTTTCTATTCTTAAACAAGTTTACTTGTTCACAGCAAAATCAAGATCGAACATATATCTCAAATTCTAAAATCAGACGGAAGACCTCCTCGCTGCTCGCAACGAGATCGTGTCTAGTTTGTTATTATTTTCTTAAAATGGTGAAATAATATTTTATTTGTTTTACACCTTCTTGATGTTGCTTTTCTTTTTATTTATTTTCTAGCGTATTAATTTATTATTTGTTACATATACTGGTAAGATTTGGTATTTAAGGTCAGACGACACGTTCCTCAAAAATCTTTTTTGTATCTCCTCGTAATGAAGAGTTCCAAAAAAATATCAATTTTATAATTACTTTAAAAATGATCAAAATTTACTTGAATTTGGTTATATGTCTAGATGGTCGAGTGGTTAGAACCGTGGTCGCTCACTGCCAAAAGCGTATAGGTTCTCAAGGTCGTGAGTTCAAAGCCCCACCCCGGCGGAGGTATTGTTCTAATATATTGAATTTCGCTGTGCTGTAGATGTATTTATTTTTATATCAGCAATCCAAGTGTATTTTCAAGAAGATTATATAGGATATTGCATACTCTAGTATTTTGCAGAAATGCCTGGAAAGGTACCCTAAATTTTTGCAAGAAAGCTTATCAAAGTAATCGTAAACCATTAACAAATTCCTGGAAAAAGTTATCTAAAATTGAGGAACGTGTCGTCTGACCTTAAATAGCAAAGTGTTTTGCAATTTTTATGATGTTTCTTGAAAAACTGAATTCAAATGCAAATAATTGCATAGCAACGACCCAAATCTTATGTCATAGTAAAACTTCGGGCGGATTTTGATTTCTGGGGACCAGTGAAGTAAAGACTACCCTCAACTTTATGCAAGCTTTAAAGCAATAGTTTTATAGTAATAGATATTTTCCCGGGATTAAGGTCATGTTTCAAAGCATTTGTATTTTAGATAAATTTCAATTGTATATATATCAAATGACGGTCGCCATGTTATATGTGTTAAATACTATAGTGTATATTCAGAAAATCTAGATTAATCTACAATCAACAATGAATCTACACGGCCAATGCACGGCCAGTGGTTTGAAACACTGAAAAATTACAGAAAAGTATTTCTTATTACAAAATATCTGAATGTGAACAAATAGTCGGAATTTAAACTTCAAAAACACATACGCTCCCTGTCCTTCACATTTTCCATATGGGGACAATTTGTTAAATTTTAGAATATGACTTTTAGTAATCGCATCTTTACTACTTTTTCAGCAAATCTAGTAAAAACTGTCCTCCTTGAAATGTCACAGTATGATCTGTACGATAAATCATCTACATGTACTCCACTCCTCTTTTACCTTCATTTATTGGAACACAGGTTGAATGTGGTACTAACACTACTTAAAAAATCACTTTTCAAATGCCTATCAATTCAAAGAAACGAAAGTCAATTTTTATATTCAGACCATTATCATGAAGCTACACAGGAAGTTTGAAATCAATTTGCTATATCATAAGAGAAAATATCCAGAAAGCGTAGTTGGGACAGAAAGACAACACAACAAGTAATATTATAATCCCTCCAACCCCAGTTCAACCAGTAGAGGACGAATAAAAAAAAATATCGATATTCATATATAATTGGACTTCCGAATGACTATCTAGTTAATAATTATAGTAACACAGATTTAATTTTTTTTAATCTATTCTAAAAGTTTTCTTTATAATTAGAAAGAATAGTTAATTTTTCGTGATACGGTTTCTTCCTAAACCTTTACTGCAGTATACGATACATTACAGGGAATTTAAGCGCAGGCACCTGACGATATATATTTTCCTAATCCTAAAAAATACAGATTATTAGATATAAGGTATATATTCTTAATAATTATAAAAATATTTACAACGTCATATCTCTGTGGAAAAAAGCTAAGTCGATTGCCTAAAGAGTTATCGGGGCAATCGGTTTTTGGAACGCAGTTCGCAGTTCTACTTGAATAGTGAACTGCGTTCTAGAACGCAGTTTGCCTTTCAAAATTTAGAATTCATATTTGGGGCCCGACATTTTCAGGGGCATTTACTAGTGGTATTTCTCTACTACTGTGAAAATATGGTGATGAAGTTATCTATAGATTTTGAGAATCGGGCTTATATGCAATTGAATAGTGAACTGCGTTCTAGAACGCAGTTTGTAATTCAAAATTTAGAATTCATATTTGGGGCCCGACAAGTTTTGTTAGCGGTGACGATCTGTGCTTAGGTCCAAACACCGTTTCATTTCCAGTTTGACAGAGTAGCTGCATAGGAGAGTTTTTTACAATCATTATCAACTCCCAAAAATGATAATCTCTGACAATCAAAAGACAGACTCTCTGCCGAGCGTCTGGTTTGTTACACGTTATACATGTATTTGGAACCATCTTAACGCACTTTGAAAAATATTTTTTTTTTATTTCAAAGTGCGTAAATATCGACGATATCAAAGCGAGTTTTAAGTTTAAGCCCCTTTCACAATTGGCGCACGAGCACTTAACAACACTTTGCGATCGGAATTTTTTGGCTTCGCGAGAGCTATTGCATACGTTGCATGATCTCTTGCATTCGTTGCATGCGTTTTTTGTGGTTGCATCAAGTCTCCTCAAAATACTTGACATGCACACTAATCAGACGCGACGGAATTCGATCTTAAATTCTGCATTGCAACGCACAAACATTACTAAGAACGTTTTACTACGTTTTGTGAACTCGCAAGAGCGATGCACGGCTTTTCAATATGCGTCTGTCGTGCGACCATAAGACTGTTGCTAAACGTGTCTCATGTAATCTTGCAACGTTTTATGATCATTGCAAGATTTATCGGTTTCAGTTCCAATGCTTTGGCACTAGTAGATACTGGATACATGGTTACATTTATACTTTCGTCCCGTGACATTTTCGCTTCTACTTACGGTTTTGGTTCGTATTGAATTTGCTCAAACAATGTTTTGGTAAAAGGGAGATGATATGAGACATTGGAATTCGCCAGGTCTTAATCCGGTAACTGATAAAAAAAACACCGAAATAATCGAAAAAAAAACGGGGCGAATATTTTTATTATACAGCATACATTGTATAAACATATCAGTTTCAGACCACAGTTGTCCTTGATTTTGGCTTTTGCTTTTGTCGTCTTCTTGGGCGGTAATTTCTCTTTCATTCAACTATTTTTACTGAAGATTGTCAGAAAGAGGTGGAAAATATACTCCCTCTGACTCACAAGAGCATTCGTACGATAAAACGCAAGATCGGACGAGCTGCTCGTCCTATCACATTGGCGCACGTTCACTGTCTTACAACACTCGCTTTTACTATACAACAGTCGCATATAGACGCAAGATAAATTGCAAGACTCATTGCATTGACATCGCACAGCAGTCGCTCTGAATCGTGCGAGTTTTGTACGAGTACTTTTTCATGTGCAATTATTTTGGCAACAGTTTACAAACAATATCTATTTAAATTTTTCGATCGCACGAATATTTTGTTGCTTCTGCTCGTGCGGAAATCGTAAAAGGGGCTTGACGGAGACTTCATGAAACCACTAAAACGCATGCAACGAATGTGAGAGCTCATGAAATGTATGTGATACCTGACGCAAAGCTAAAACAATTCCGATCGCAAAGTGTTGTAAAGTGCTCGTGCACCAATTGTAAAAGGGGCTTTGGTTGTCCCCAAATGAAGTTTGTGAAGGTCAGTGAACACTTGTAATTTTGAAGTTTAAATGCCGACTATGTTTCTTCAAAGATATTTTTAAAAGATTGCTTTGAAAAAAAGTTTTTATCTGTATTTTAAGTATTCAATATAACCTAACGTACTCAGACCAAATATCGTGGATTGATCTAGATTTTCGGAAAACACATTCACCTACATAGCATGGCGACCTTCAATTGATATATATGAAATTGAAATGGGCACGGTAAACTTATTATGCAATGCCTTTTGAGTGGAATAATCAATATGCTCATCAAACAGTTTAAAAACCAAAAATACGAAATTGAAATTTAAACATATTTCCGAATCCAAATAGTCCTTTTTGTGCTTAATTTTGTTTTCCAAGTTAGATATTTACACTCTTACAATTTACTTATCATTTTCCAATTAAGTGTACTTACTGCACACTGAAAGCATTAAATGCAAAATTTCAATCAGATTTGAATTTTCTGTTTCCATTGTCCGTCTACACGTCATTATACAAAATGATAATTTTTTGCAGCATGCATGATTACTGACCCTTAATTGAGAATATCGTGCAATATTTACATTTTCTCACACTGTTTTATTTAATATAGCGTGGTCCACAAATGAGTTACACACCTACCATTTTACCATTATCAATCTTATGTTTTGTTGATATCAGAATAAAAAATGTTGAATAAATTTTAGTACTCTGTTGTATAATTCTTATTTTAAGTATCAGAAACAAAAATATATCACCCAAAACAAACATCTTAACCGCTTGATTGTTGTAACGATTTAAACTAATGACGAACTTCAACTTACCTAGAAAATCAGGTTTTTTGAAGGCTTTCTCTCGTCATCGCAAACATTTACCGTGTATAACTTGTATCACAAGCCTAAATATCAGCTTTTTGGCAAATAAATGTCATGTAAAATACATGTATGTGTACCTTAATAATTTCAGCTCAAGATTGTTTGCTTTGAAAGAACTGTTGGGTAAATGTTGAAAATGTGTTTTTGTAATCTATTCCATGCACTGTTTAAAATTTAATAGTGTTCGTCTAGCAGCAATGTAAAATAATAAACGTTGCAGATCTATAAATGAATTGAGTGCAGTGTGTACAATACTGATTATACTTCACTGGAGACTTGTTGTATAAAAAAGTTAATTTCGAAATAATGCAATCGCCTATCATTCTATGTTATAACTATATCATAACAAAATCACAGCTTGTGGTATTCATGTCACAAATCAAGTATTAAACAACAAATAAATGATAACTTACAAACAAATTAAACTTTTAAACAACACAAAAAGTTGGAATGAATAATCCAAGAACATTTATTGTTTCAAGTTGTTAAAAGTAAAGTTCTTTTTTGTACCGTGAGACGAAGTAGATACTAATTTTACCCGCACTTTCTACAGAAAGTTCAGGTATATTGTTGTTATCCTGTTCTGTCCGTCCGACTGTCTGTCCTCTGTCACGTTTTACTCTCTCAAACTGCTCTTAAATCTTATAAACCAGCAAACTGAACTCTTGGAGTTTGATTTTGGGTGTCATGTTGTTTTGTAATAAGGTTTCAAACATTCTCTACTAGTCCTGGGGGTCAAATAATTGGTAAAAAAAAAGTTTTGGGAATATGTTTGGGGTGTCCTATAGATACACAACAAGGTTTCGGAATTTTCAGTATTGTCCTGGGGGTCATTTGGTGGCTGAAGAATGAGGGTTTTTTGTTTTGTTTTTTTTTTATACAAAAAATGTGGTTTCAAAAACGTCAACATTTTTGTAGTAGCCAAACGGTCTTCTAGAACATGATTGGGGGTGTCATTTTGAAGTGAGATCATGTTTCATAATACTTTATTTATTATGGGGATCGGGCGGCAACAAAAAATGATTTTATTTTTTTTTTGCAAAAAAAAAAAAAAATGAATTGTTCCCAGAACTCCTCATACAACTTACAAATACGTCATTTCTTAGGGTATGATTGGGGCTGTCCTATAAATGAAAAAAATTGCTTGATCCGTGCATGTATCCTTCCTTATTTAAACTGTAAATAGAATGACATTTTATTCTCAAAAAAAAGAATTGCAACTGGTTCCGAAGTACATTCTTACGTGTGTACAGCAGCAAATTTTAAATCGTTTCTTGGTTGATCTTTTTCACTCTTTTTTTGGAAGGGGTGGGGATAGGACTGAAGTCAGAGGTTTATTTTTGGTAATTTTCTTCGTACATAAATTTTTCAAGGGGAAGGTGGGTCTATGGTATTAAATGTTTAGATTATTTATGAATTTAAAATTCACTTGCAATTAACAGTTCAACCCCAAAATTAAACATAAAGGGCGATGCATGTTTATGTATTCTCATCCTCTATGAAAATTATAAGAACAAGATACGTTATTGGCAAAATTTGCCTTGTTTCAAATATGCACAGCACCAAACATTTTTAAAAGCCTTGAATTTATCAAATCCAATGGCATATAACTTATATATGTGACTTAAACTTAGATATCATGAAATTTATGTTGAAAACTGATCCATTTTTAGCAAGACGTCGAAATTTTAAATGCGACGCTCCCGCATATTTACGGGAGAAGTAAGTCTACCTGTGTTGTAAAATATACCGGTACCTGTGCATGAGTTTCGGGCTTGTGAACCGCACATAACAAGTTTAAATTTGCATACGTTTCATTCAATTTCATTGAACTTTTGAAATTATAAGTGTTTAAATACAAAATTGTATATATTTTCGCCTATATGACTTACATTTATATATTTCTGATGCATTATGCCACATTCCATCTTTTCTAATCAAGAAAATTTCTGTTGATTTGAGACACTACTCCAAGGTGTAGTGAGTCAGTCACATGTAAATACAAGTAACTTACGGCTTCCATTGGTTATTCACTAAAGTACAGGAAGCAAAAGCTTTCATGATATTTCTGATAACAAGTCTTAATTTTAAATGCATGAACAATGAACTCGAAGAAGGTGGAGGGAAAGGGGGAGGGGGTCTTCGACTCTCTGAAAGTTTGATAAGCAATTTCAATTAAAAATATCATTGGATGAAAAAGAAATGGAAATGGGAATGATTGGACTGGACTTGAAAGATGTTAAAAACAAATTAGATCCGTCCAAGATTCACAATATTGTTCGCACCAAAATCTACACTCAGAGAGAGAGAGAGAGAGAGAGAGAGAGAGAGAGAGAGAGAGAGAGAGAGAGAGAGAGACGGACGGATTTTACATGTGTAGTTTTCTGCTTAAACAACGTAGTATGTAAAAATAATCAACTTTCACACATAGAGTGTGTAAGAATCATATTATACATTAAAAACAATATAAAATACTTTATTGTCAAACATATTTCTATTTTCTTTGGACTTGAAAAACAGCACGTGGTGCAGCTCGCGGGCTGATTTGATTGACAGGTGTAGTACGTGGACTTAGACTGAAACTGGTTTGTTAGATTCTATTACAATGTGCATTACTTTAAACGACAAGAAATCATATGGACGCAAGCGTCAAATGGGCCGCAAAAATATAATTGTTGTATGAATCATCACTGGTTGCTTACATTAAAAAACACACCACAAACAAGAAAATAACGAGTTTGTTAAAGTTGTAGTATTTTTAATGGTAAATTTTAACTACGATATTTTCAGCAACACGTTTTGAATTTAAACATTTTACTATCATTATCAAGAATAGAGTTCGTTACTGTAAGTATTTCTAACGGTAATTGTATGATCATTGCTATAGAATGAAGTAATGGAGAACACATTGATTTGTACATTATTCTAAAACAAAGTTCAACACATCATTTTTCTCTTGGAGATTGTGTATTTCAAACCATCTTGATTTTTTTGCTGCATTGTATTGAATTAAAACTTAATGCATTAGTTTATATAATTTCATAATAAAATAGAAATGGATTATTTTAAAGGTGCATGTAATATCATACCTATCCGGTAGAATCTGCACAATTGTAAGGTTAAAAAATAAGCCGGATAATTGTTTTTCCTAAATGGAATTATAAATCTTATCCACACTTCAGTTTGTGAAGATAATCATGGTTATTTCAAAAGAATTAAAAATAAATCTTATTCAGGTTAGCTCAAATTTTTAGGTCAATTCTAATTTCAGTTCTCTCATATTTTTGCGTAAATAATTGATATGGATGTCATTTTATGATATAAATATTTTCTACCGCATACCACATGGAAATATAATAAATAGACACACAAAGTTCTTTTTAGACGCAGCACATAGAAATTCAAATACATCATTTATATAAAATTTCAAGTCATTAAGGTCTTTCGTATTTGAGGTCTTTAGTATGTCCCAAATACCATTCCCGATACATGTTTTGAAAAGAATGAAAAACTCCAAAACTTTCCGAAGATATTTAAGTCTCGATAAAAACGAGTCTAACACGACAGGCTATGACCTACTTTTCACTAACGAGTAAAACAAAAAATATGTAATGTTTTAAAAAGCATTAAACATATTTTTACATGTAAATTTGCTTTTAAGTCATAAAAATAAGCATAATATTAATTCAAAAAAAAAATAAAAACTATCCTGTAGAAACGCAGTTACAATATTTAAATGTGTATCAAATAACAGACCGCCTCCTGGCGGCCCGCAATAACATATTCGTGAACAAGCTTATCTTTTAAAAAGATTGGTGAGCTAGCGCTGTAGCCATCATAAAACACAGAAACAGATTTCTAAAACAATAGTTAAAATTTCTGAATCGATTAATTAACAATAGGAAGGCACAGTAGTGTACTGGAATTATGCTGGAGTGGGATCTCAATTTAGAATAGTGACTCTAGAGTGGGTTTCATAACGGCAATGGCATATATCATTGACTGTGCCTTAATCACTATACATCTACTGTAATTTCAATTTCGAGGTGAAAATTTTAAAGATTTTGTAGCAATCGTATCTTCTCGGGCCTTTCCGGCAATCTCGGAACACATATTCGAGGTTGTTTTCCGAGCTTGAAGGTAGTTAAGATAAAGCTAGCTATTTATTTTAATATTTTAATATTTAGAATAACTATGCATTATACGACCTACAGTGTAAGCTACTGTTACTTTTTGACATTTACAATAAAACACAAAACTTCATGTAAAGATGATGAAACGAAATTCACAGGAGGGTACAGTATATCTACAGAAGTTAAGTATTCCCAGTATGGAGTCGAGCATGCGTAATCCAGTGAAAAAGACTAACGTAGTTGCTAGCGCTCGAGAGCACTAGCAATTACAAATGAAATAAATATCTCTCTGTCTCTCTCTCTCTCTCTCTCTCTCTCTCTCTCTCTCTCTCTCTCTCTCTCTGAGTTTCTTCAAATGAATGATGTCTGAACAAAATATTTAAAGTGTCCGATAGAGATGAAGTCAAAATTTTTAAGACAAGATCACGGAAGAAACTTTATCTAAATGTTTAATTTGTCTGATAAAGATGAAGTCCAATATTTTAAGACAAGATCATGGAAGGAACTCTGTCTAAGTGTTTTTAAAATGTCTGATAAAGATGGAGTCAAAAAACTTAAGACAAGATCATGGAAGGAACTTTATCTAAACGTTTAAAGTGTCTTATAAAGATTAAGTCAAAAACTTAAAAACTTTAAGACAAAATCACGGAAGGAACTTTATATAACGATCCACTGATTCTACGATTGCTTCTATAAAAACGAATATACCACATGCACAGTGTAAGAACGGAAGTGTACAGTTATGGGCAGCGCTGTTTGTCGAAGCAAATAAACAAATAGAAGAGGTAGCTCAGCGAACAGTCAAAGATTTTTAATCAAACAAATTGATAAATAGATGTAAAAAAAAAAATTCCTTAACAATTCGATTGTTATGGTAATAGAATGGCACAAGTATAAACAGTTGTATTCCTTTTGCAACATGATTTTCAATGTACTTTTTGACAATCAATATCCAATGTCACATTCCAAAATTGAAATGATTATTTTGTACGAAATACAATCATTAATATATTACGACTGAATAGGGGATATGTGGAGGTAGATATATACTTTAAGAATATAATCTGATAATTTGATATCATTGCAAATAAAAGTAGAAAAAAATCCTCAGAATATCATGAGTTGTCATTATTTCATGCTGTACGCGTAACGCAATTTTAAGCATATACCGGTATTTTCTACTTAACACTCTTACAATTTACTTATCATTTTCCAATTAAGTGTACTCACTGCACACTGAAAGCATTAAATGCAAAATTTCAATCAGATTAGAATTTTCTGTTTCCATTGTCCGTCTACAAGCCATTGTACAAAATGATAATTTTTTGCAGCATGCATGATTACTGACCTTAATAGAAAATCTCGTCCAATATTTACATTTTCTCACACTGTTTTATTTAATATAGCGTGGTCCACATATGAGTTACACACCTACCATTTTACCATTATCAATCTTATGTTTTGTTGATATCAGAATAAATAATGTTGAATAAATTTTAGTACTCTGTTGTATAATTCTTATTTTAAGTATCAGGAACAAAAATATATCACCCAAAACAAACATCTTAACCGCTTGATTGTTGTAACGATTTAAACTAATGACGAACTTCAACTAACCTAGAAAATCAAGTTTTTTGATGGCTTTCTCTCGTCATTGCAAACATTTACCGTGTATAACTTGTATCACCAGCCTAAATATCAGCTTTTTGGCAAATAAATATCATGTAAGAAACATGTATGTGTACCTTAATAATTTCAGCTCCAGGTGGTTTGCTTTAAAAGAACTGTTGGGTAAATGTTGAAAATATGTCTTTGTAATCTATTCCATGCACTATTTAAGGGGGGGGGGGGTCTACACCGAATAAGAGTAGGAGATTTTTGTTGCATGCATTTGTTACTAATGATAGGCAAAGTATTCAACAATAATAGACCTCAAAGAACAATACTATATTTTTAAGAGAATTTTTAAAATATTAGTCTGCTTCCAGATTACCCCTTATATGTCAATTTTTTTTAACATTTCTGTTTTAAAACTCTAATGAAAGTGAAATGTTATAAAGTTTGAAAATGAAAAACAAAACAATCATGAATGAAGTTTGTATGATATTTATTGGAATCCACATAAATATGAAACTAAAATATTTAAAAATTCTTTTAAGGTAAACTGCTGGATGAAATCCCACAAAAATCTGAAAATAGAAACAATAATCGTTGGTTAATGAGGTGAAAAACAGAAATTGAATGAAATTGAAAAAATAAAAGAAATACTGAATTATTTCAAAAATCTTGGTTTGAAAGATCCTGT
Organism: Magallana gigas; assembly: GCF_963853765.1. Classification (NCBI taxonomy): domain Eukaryota; kingdom Metazoa; phylum Mollusca; class Bivalvia; order Ostreida; family Ostreidae; genus Magallana; species Magallana gigas. The sequence continues at coordinate 5,383,466 of NC_088854.1, read as the reverse complement.
TTAAGGGTTGTCTTTCTTGATTTTACTTGGTCTCAAATAACTTGGGACCAATTTTCTAATTTAAAAAAAATCTCGAAGAAAAATTTAAAAAAGGTAAAAGTTTATGCTAAATTGTAGGAATAAGGTTAGTAGTGCTTATGATAATGTGTGAATCTGAAAAATTATATATTTGATGAATGCATTATATTTATATTTAACTCTTTAAAAAAAAATGTTAGTAGTTACATTGCCTTTTACTTTTTTACATACAATACAAATTATAAACAACCATATGCATATTTATACATACATTAGATGTCCATAGTGATACACATGTATGTGTGGTAATTAAAAACATGCTCTTTTTCAAGATTCTGTCGTTCCCTCATTTGGCTTGCAAATCCGGCTTCCACTGCTATTGTTAGCCAACCTAGCTATATCTATTTAAATTAAAATACATTACTTCAGTTTCAAACTTTCAATGCAAGACTTATACTGCAAATGTTTTAAATTTGGGAAGTTGGAATCAATTAATACAAGAGATGGTACTACGGAACTTTAGTTTTATATTAATCATGCATATAGGGTTTAAGTGAACATTATCTGCTCACCTTGATCGATAATCCGTCACATATCTATGATCGTCTTTTGCAGATGACATGACAAATATGTATTGCCATTAGCAGGGAAACAGTATATTATTTCAATTTCACGTTTTCTCTACATAGCAGCTGATAATCAATGTTAGTTGAAAGCTTTAATCACGAAGGGAATTGACATATTTTCTAAGCGCTATGGTGATTTCATTCTTATCTCATCTCCCTCGTTAGAAGAGTTCAATTGAACGGTTTATAGCTATTTTGTACCACGACATAATGCTATCAATATGAACAAAATGGCGTTTCAAACGGATGTCAGACATATTGTGACGATGTAGCCTTCCACCTTAAAAAATTTAATAGTGTTCGTCTAGCATCAATGTAAAATAATAAACGTTGCAGATCTATAAATGAAGTGAGTACAGCGTGTACACTACTTATTATACTTCACTGGAGAATTGTTGCATAAAGAAGTTAATTTCGAAACAATGCAATCGCCTATCATTTCTATGTTATAACTACGTGTATATCATAACAAAATCACAGCTTGTGGTATTCATGTCACAAATCAAGTATTAAACAACAAATAAATGATAACTTACAAACAAATTAAACTTTTAAACAACACAAAAAGTTGAAATGAATAATCCAATAACATTTATTGTTTTTCGATGCCAACAGTTACGCCAATGTTTCAAGTTGTTAAAAGTAAAGTTCTTTTCTGTACCGTGAGACGAAGTAGATACTAATTTTACCCGCACTTTCTAAAGAAAGTTCGGGTATATTGTTGTTATACTGTTCTGTACGTCCGTCTGTCTGTCCTCCGTCACGTTTTACTCTCTCAAACTGCTCTTAAATTTTATAAACCAGCAAACTGAACTCTTGGAGTTTGATTTTGGGTGTCATGTTGTTTTGTGATAAGGTTTCAAAAATTCTCTACTAGTCCTGGGGGTCAAATAATTGGTAAAAAAAAAGTTTGGGGATATGTTTGGGGTGTCCTATAGATGCGCAATAAGGTTTCGGAATTTTCAGTTTTGTCCTCGGGGTCATTTGGTGGCTGAAAAATGAGGGTTTTTTGTTTTGTTTTGTTTTGTTTTTTCATACAAAAAATGTGGTTTCAAAAATGTCAACATTTTTTGTAGTAGCCAAACAGTCTTCTAGAACATGATGGGGGGGGGTGGCATTTTGAAGTGAGATCATGTTAATTCTTGAACACTGCAGGTCACAGAATTTTTACACGTTTGCATTGTATCGATGCAGTCACTTTTTTACTCTCTCATTCAAGTCACGAGCGGTAAATTCTTAACTCCGCCTACTACGGTCTGATTGGACAAGGGTCAGTCAACATTTTTTAATCAGCGAAGATGCTATAGCAAAGATTACATACTAGCACTTAGTTCACTTACCTGTATTGGATTCAGGGGTAAACCCAGAGATGTCGATATTGCATTCTATTATCGTTTTACTAACAGCGTGCCAGTTTGCTTGTCGGGCCGTGCTTAAATTTTGTACGCTGATTATCATATAACTCATTTATTGGTTGTTCAATTTCATTGAAGTTAATATTAATTTGCATATCAAGCTCAGAACACAGAAACGCACTGACCAATGACATTACATGATTTTTTGGGTAGCATATATCAACACGTGGACAGTCCAAAGCTTGTTGTTGTTAAATGTATAAATATATATGCATAGAAATAACAGCGATGTCACCAATGACGTTGTCATGACGTGACGTAACTCACGTATTCAAACAGCATCAGACTTTGGCGTGACAGGCCATCGGACTTAAGCGCAGACAATCGGACTTTGGAGTCTTACACATCTCGTGGCAGTTACCTTCATTCCTACATATCTATTTATATACTTTGAAGCAACCATGGCCATTATCGCCAATAAATTTTGTTCGTTACTCTGACACTAAGTATTTTTATTTCTTCTGCAGAAATCATTTTTAAGCAATAAGTTGTTTTAAAAACATTTTTTAAGGGGAATATCGCAATTTTCATCAATACGCTATTTGATATCTTAGTTTATCGGGCACTTTGCGCTTATGATTATCCCTACAATACATCTTCATCGGATCTGGTTATTTGTCACACTTTATGACGTCATCCCAGTTTTTCAGAAACAATTCACAGTCTCTCCACCTTGATTTAAACATACACATCAATTTTGTTATTTAAGCAAACTGAGGCCATTTGTGCCCCGATTCCAAACGTTGTAATGTTATATCTATATGTTATATCGTACTGGTTTTTCTGCGCTCCCGTTTCTCCATTTCATTTTAGGAACCAACGCTTTCTGACAAACCATCTTGGTTGTTATTCCAGGACGGCAGATGCCCTTCAAGTTGTTTGCTAACTGCGGATATAGGCTTACCAGTAGTGTTCATATTTTTTATATGGTCAGTTAAATTCTAGTACAGCTATGTTCTAAGATTCGCCACCAAGAGGTGTTTGTCCGTTCCCAGGGTAAATCTCGTGGTAATAACCTTCATACCTACATATATTGTTTTTATATAATTGAAGCAGATATGGCCTCTATCGCCAAAAAACTCATTTCAAATAACATAGTATTGTTTATTATTCTGACACCATATTTTTTAGTTACATAAGCAGTAATTGGTATTTGTATGCCTACTGCAATCAAAATGAAAAAAGGGTCTTAATTTAATTTAAAAAAAACATTTAAATCGTACATTAATTCATCTCAAACTATGCATTCTGGTTTTATACACTATATACTTGTATGATTAAAAAGCAAACTTTTACATAACAAAAATATATCAACCGTATAAGAGGCATGGTCACGATTTAATTAAGTAAAAATACTATTTTTCTGTTTCTATTAGTTACAGTGCTTTAGGACTTCATTTCTAATGATCAAATGAAATTTAAGAGTCAGTCGTTGAGTTATCGACAAGGTAGGAGACACACAGGTCTTGTAAACAGGGCACGTGTCCTGTTTTTGTTTACATACATGTAGGTTTACTATACAAGCTGAATTTTCAATCTTCTTTTTCATTTAAGGCATGAATAATCATTTCTTAACATTTAAACCATTATTTGAGGTCAAAAACTGGAATTATCAAAAACAAAACAAAGCAAAGACCTGTTATCTCTGTAACTCGCTTATAACTCACTAATGATGCTTTAATTTTTGCTGCTTATTAAAAATGCGCACCTTACTGAAGCATTGTAAACATTATTATTTGGAAGTACATTTTTGACCAAAATCGTGGCCATGCCTCTTTAACAACATTCATCAGCTACATAACAAAACATGTTTCAAAGAAAAGAAAAAATCTCTTAAAATCTAAGAATTTTAAAGACAACATTTCATGTTAAATCCCAAACGTGATATGCCATTCCTTTGATGTAAAGCACAGAAAACAACGAAGCTTGAATGAACATCAAAATTACTCGCAAAAATGTCTTATCAAATATAAACAATAATTGTTTCGGGGGTTTTTTCCCCTAAAATATAATCACAGACAAATTCATACACTTATAATTTCCACTTTGAGATTCATATACATTTTCTAAAATGACCTACTAATTTCTTTCAAGTAAAAGAATCAGTTATATTCCAAATTTCATACTCAGATGGTTTTTTTGCGTTAATTTGTCTATCAAGCGGTAATCTAGCTAGATTAAGACGACAGGTCAATGGCTCAATATCCACAACAGGCGAATGTTGGTTTCGAGTTTCCATGCCATTCATGGAAAAGGATTTTCCCATCTGCGATACTAAAGTCGGTTTCTTAGATGAACGGACTCTTGGTGATACTGGTCTAAACTTATTTGACTCTTCATTTTCTTCGTTAGTGTTCGTTTTATCTAATTTTTCTAGACGCTTTCTTTTTTTCTCCTTTTTTGACTTCATACGACGAATGCGTGGTTGAAAAGACTGCCGTAGAGACCCAGAGGCTTGAACCCCCGTCGTATAAATCGAACTTTGTCGAGCAGGGAAAATATTAGAGGAAAGAGGATTTGTAAAAGTTTGACTCCTTAATAGGCTTTCCTGAGCGCGGGATTGTAGGCATAGTGTTTGTATTTCGGCAGATTTTTTTTTAATACATGTTTTGTCCTCTGGTGTTGCATATTCCATTTGCAATGAATGTATTTCTAAAACGAATCGCTCTTCTCCTTTCATTGTCCTTGTCAATGGATCATAACCCATTGAAGTTATTGATTTCCCTTCACAAGATAATTTATAACCAAAACAGCAAAACCAGAATATATCCTCTATTAAGAGAACTATAGATAACTGTTGTATTCGCCACTGAGGAAACCGCTCTTCTAGCACAAGGGAACATGTCTGTGACATCATTGCAATCAAGGCATTTAGCATAAGAAGATATGTGAAAACTGTAAAGACAATGAAGATCGTAACCGCTACCCACGGAATTCGCGCAGAATTTAGTACGCTTATATCGTTGATCCCAATTCCAAGCTTAAACATTGCCATCATCGTACTTCTATACGACGTAAAATCGTCTTCGCCTGTTCCTCGAAAAACTATGTACATCCCAGCGGAGAAAGAAAACAACCCAAATAAAATAACTAGTCCAAATCGGATAAGATCCCCGATGATCACCTGCTTAATTAGTTCTGTGAAGAAGCTGAAATGTTTCCAAGGTGAAAGAAAGAAAACATTCAACCACCAGCCGCAAATTAAAGCAACAATAAGCGGAATGTTATCATGTTCTTCTATTAAGGACCAAACAACATCAAAGATCATTGTACCAGATAGAATTAGCATTGGAGTAATATATTCTAAATTATGAATAAAGTAAAAAATGATATTTCTCTTTCGGAACTTAGCACTTAGCAAACGAACCCCAATTAAACCATATAAACAACCGCAACAAAAAGATACCCATCGGAACCCGTAAACAAAATTTTCAGAAAATAATGTAGCATTATTTCCATTCACACTCTGAATGCCTACTTCAACGATGTATACGCTATATATAGTGAAAAATATCATAAAAAGGTAATGAAGTATCATCAACATCAAGAAAACCCATTTATAAGAGTCCCATTTCATTTTTATGATATTTTTAACAGGAGTTAGCTCAATAATACGATAGGCATCTTTTCTATCGTAGTCATATCTGAATAACATTTCTAATACAGATTCTGAATTGAGATTGGAACAGCAAGAGCAAGGTGCACATGGTGTTTCATTTGTGTGAATCTTTCTTTTAGATACTCCTTCAAATTGTTGAGTTTTCTGATTTTGTTGTGAAGCAGCTCGTCGTGCGCGTTCTTGATCTGAGGTGAGAACGATGCTAACAGTGTCTATTTCTGTTATGTCGTACTCTTTAACGTCATACAACCCATCGTTTTCTCTGATAAAGCAGTAAACATTTCTGATATTAATTATCTCTTCAAAAAGCTGAAAAACTCCGTGTTGAGCGGCAAGTTGAAGTGTGGTCATGTTCTCTTTATTTTTCATGAACCAAACAAACGAATGTATGTGTCGACATTTATCCTCGTCAGAGTTGTTATATACGGTTGTGTCGATTTGATATTTGCTTTCCAGTTCTTGGTTAAGATATTGCAACATTTGAATAATTGCCATGACTTTTTCTGGGTATATTGCTGCATATTTAACTAGAGAATGAAATACGGTATCACCCTTCTCATTTTGATCATGCAAATTAGCTCCATATTCTAAGAGAAGGTCAACGATCTCAGTATTACCTGTCAGTGCGGCAACTGTTAAAGGAAGTTGTCCCATCATCACAGTGTTCACAAATTGAGCTCCTGTCGCCATTGAATGTAATAAACTACTCATCTCTTCGTGTTGTTTCTGTTGGACAACATCCAGCAGTGTTTTAGTCAATACAACGTTTCCCTTGGTAATAGTTATATGAAGGGCTGTCTGTCCAGCCAACGGCTTTTTATCTTCGATTTTTGTAATGGGTAAGTCAGGACATAGTTCTGCAAGCTTTCTTATGAAAGATTCATTATCAAGCTTCTTGACTGCTAAATGGAGTAAAGTCTCGCCTTGAGTATTTTCGGTTACATAATCTTTTAGCAATTCAAGTTTTCCCTCTCTTCCTAAAGTCTCAAGCCTAATACTGGCACTTTCAATATCTCCGTTTTTTATATGTTTTGCAAGTGAAAGAAGAAATTCTTTTTTTTCACCGCTATTAATCAATTGCGTTGTTGACATTGTAACATACTTCGTTCGCTCCATGATGAAAAATGTTGTTTGACCTGATATAACGGTTTCTGTCAAGACACAGAAAAAAATATTCAGTTGTGTAATTTTTTTTTTGGGGGGGGGGATTAAAATATTCTGTTGACACATTAAGAATCATTCTCCCCAAATGTTTAAAATGTGTAAAGTAAGAAACTTGCAAATATTTAAAATTTTTAGTTTTGTCTATTTTTAATGCAAAGGGGCATAACCTGTCCTATGTTTAGTGTCTTTTAAGGCAGGATGCCAATATTTTTTTTTGGTATCTATATATCTATTGGCTTATGAAACTTAAATAAACAATAACTCACTTACTTACTTACTTTAGTTTTTTAGTGTTTCTGAAATTCCATCCAATGCCTTATCGTGTTTACATAGTCCACATGGACTTACAGAATCTTTGTTACTTCAGGTTTGTAGTTATTAACAGTCATGCAAATAACCAGGTCATCACCAAAAATTCTTCATTTCTAAGTCTTATTTTGAAAACCAAGTAATTTTAAATTCTTGACAACATAAAATACTTTTATTTACTAAACTGTTCTTCAATATTTGTGATGTGCTGCTTCAATGCTTTGATGAAGATGTATTAAAAGAAATGTGATGACAATATATATTCAATCAGAAAAAGTACGTTTTTCAAGAAAAAATCAAAACGATTTTGCCGTAAGAATAAGTTTTCATGTAGGCAACTTTTGGAGTTTTAAGTATAGGTATATGATGATATGCATCATATTAAATTTGACAAATATCGGTGCTATGCGTGCCGAACCTCCAATACAAGTGCATGAATGCTTACGGAGAATGGCTATTAAAAAAGATAATTTTTACTTTGCCTGATTTCAAACTGTGAAATTGTCAACTAGGCAGATTAATTTAACAACAGTTAATAAATATGTATAACATATTAACGAAGAAAAAATGTATTCTCCTACCTCACACTGTTGTCTGTTTCGCACTGTTACGAAATATCTTGCCAGCAAGTTTTCGGATATCTCTAAAACACAAATTAACTAAGATATATCTAAAAAGTTTTGGCTTTGCAATTATCTATTCATAAAGCTACTAATTTGTTTAAATTTGCTCTTGCTCTTTAAATTGCTTCAAGATATAACGCGGTTTTAAAGTTATGATTTCTAACCAGCTATATTTTAACAAAAGACATTTCTTATGCACGTTTTGATGGCATGTCAAAACTGTTTTTAACCAATTGTGGCGTCCATATAGGAACTCATTAAAGTATAGTCGTTCTTTGAAAATAGGGGGAAATTCATACATGGTATATATACATGTACAAGGGTTGATCCAAAAGTAATGTCACACTATGCACCGCGCTTCTCATTGGCGCTGTATTGTATAAAATGAAACATTTAAAATTTATCAAAAAATAAATTCGTATTAAACATTTTATAAAATTTTGTTGAACACTTAACAAAATATTGATGTTTATATCATGATATATACGTTACATCACCGTGTCATGAATTTGCATCTTTTTTAGGGTTAATATAAATGAATAAATTACATGCTTTAAAATTTGAAAATGCCCCAAACCACACATTGTAAAACAGATATGTAACTAGAGCCGAGCTCGTTGCAAAGCAACGAGTAGGTCTTCCGTCGCAACTTCGTCTCGCGAAAGGATTGTCCATCAGTCTGATTAAAACCACTTCCTTCTCACACTTGTCAGAGCCTGACAGACCCTGTATTGATAAAAGGTCATCTTTAAACGACCATTTTTTCTTACCAATTAGAGCTTTAGAAAAGTGATTGGAACTCTTCAAATGGAGACAAACAAATTAATTCATGCCTGTTTTCTATGTAACTTCTAGACTGAGTATTGAAAAGTTGCACCACTCATTAAACAGATAAAGGCATATCTTCGGTAATTAGACGTACATGTATATTTAGATTGTATGCAAATGTGGAGGTCAAGTGGAAATGATCTGTTATTGATACAGGTCTATCAGACCCTGACGAGTGTTAGGAGAAGGGAAATGGTTTATCAAAATGATAATAATAAGTTCAAAAAATCCAAAACGAGACTCAATTTCAAAGTATTATTTTTATACCAGGCAAGTTCTTCGTTTAATTTACTTCACGTTTAGGATAACTTTAAAAAGAACATCATATATGTACATGTATATAATTAATTTAATTATTTAATTATAATAAAAGTGTGTGTGTGGCGGTTGGGGGGTGCCCCAAAAATCAATTTTCTAAACCTTAACTTAAGGGAAATTTTGGTTGCGAGAAAGGGGCGGGGGCAGTGCTTTCACTGAACCATCTAAAAGGTACTGTTAGCAAGCTCACAAATGATACCCCCGCTAAGAAAAAAATCATAACTCACGTATTTCTCTATTAGAGAATAATGGATGCTTCTTTTTCTTATAGTGAGTCAGACAAGACAGGGTATATTTACAGGTCACAAGCAATTTTTATGTCAAACTTTAGCTTTTACTCATTTTCATTAATACAAGATATGACACAGACAGGAATTAAGCATTTTTCAATATGACTTTGAACTTGCACAACTGACCCTGGATTAAGTTCATGACACATCATCGGTCATAAGAATCTTTTATTTATATGAAATAGAAACTCCCAATGTTTCTCCTTAAATGACTTAGGGACAAATCATTATACACTCTCAGGTCATAAGCAATCTTTGTGTGAAGTAAGAAATTCAATAGTGGGCCGGAAACAAATTTTGCACTTTTCCTGCCAGTGACCTTGTCCTTTGTCCTAATGACTTTGGGTGAAGGTCATGACGCTTCGTCAGGTAATAAGTAATATTTTTATGAAGTAAGAGCTTCCAATGTTTCTCTATCGGAGATATATAGACCAGACACGAATTTTGCACAGGCAGACGGATGGACGGACAAGGTGATTTTTACTTTACCCCCCCCCCCCCCAATTAATTTTCGTGGGGTATAAAATTCCTTGTCGCCCGTTTTGTGCGGCACAAAAACGACCTATATTTTTCAATTATTTCTATCATATCACATATAAATATTCATCTAAATGTATGATTTGTATGCACATTTGAGTTCTTCTCATCATCGTCGGAAAGGATAGGAAACCCTTGGATTCCAATGATGTTTTTTCATTGGCATTTGTCAATTTGCATCACTAAATGATTTCCAAATGGTAAGGTATCAAAGCTTTTGAGAAGTTAGATGCTGAATTTCTATAGATCTAAATTTTAGGTTAAGAAATACAACACTTTTTATATAGTGAATCAAAATCTAAAATAGCTTTATGTACTCGTACACATAAATAAGAAGATGTAGCGAAAGCCATAAAGACTTTATTTCTTCTGTTCTAGACTTTTTCAGAGTTAACAAGCTACAAGTTAACAATCTCCCATTTTGACAAGCCAAATTTAAAATAAAATATTCAGCTGAGTTTTAAGTCAATTAATTTGCATTACAACCTCATACTACACAACTTTAATGATTTTTTTTTATCAATGTGCATATAACAATAAGTATAATCCCCAAGAACACATATCTATCGTAAGTAAGTGCATACATTTTTGGGAGGCAAAAAAGTCGCTATATTACAGTCTGCAAGTCAGTTGAACTATGGTCTTTCAAAGAAATAACAAACTGTCTACAATTGAAGTACTCTGATGATTTCTTTGTCGACCGACTTCATTGCATAATATAGTCGTAAATCATTACTTCTAGTCCTGAGAACAAATTTTATTTAAAACTTTTTACTTATAATATCAGAGACATAAATAACTTATTAAGTTATTAATGTCTCTGATAATAATATTGATATATTTTATTCTGTTCATAACTATAGAAGTTTAGCGTGTACAGCAGGTTAATTTTTTAACCACATTCTCAGATTACGATATCACACCTTTAATGTGACGATGATTGACATCCAATATTTAGATACTTATTGTTTAACAATTGACCACTGCAGTGAAAGCACCTTTCCATATGTTACTTAATTATATAACAATTGCTGATCTGCAGCCCGGGGCAATATTCTGAGCTCATGTGCACTGAAGCGACACGAGATTTTCGGTCGCACGTGGAGCGGATTGAATTAGCGTAGACTGTCCGAATAAACACACGGGTGGGAAAGTGACTCACATCTAGGGGTACACAATTTAAGTAGTCGCCAAAAATTGATTTTCGCCACATTTTGAAAAAAAATAAAGCCCTTGCACTGTGATCATGTAAATGATAAAATCTAAACAAAACTTGTTTAAAAACTCATGTGAACATTCTTAAAATAATCACCTAATCCCTCAATCCGGACAATTTTGTTATCGTGGCAGCCTCTATCGCATGTGTTAATTCGATATTTGATTTTTTATCCTGCCTTGAACGCTCGAAGAGTGTTTTATTTTCTAAATTCTGCTTCCAATTTCTCTCTCTCTCTCTCTCTCATTTTTGTGCAACCCTATAAAACGTCAACTACTCTCTACGATATCTGTAAAACCTCTCAGCAGTATTTAGCGGAAATATTCGTGGGTAAATAAAAAAAAATTAAGTTGACACACAAGTCAATCTTACATGTACCGGTCAAAATCTCGAATTAACAAATAGTTTAGATCGTACAGAATATCAAAAACAAGCACGTGTGATAACGTACATGTAGAAGAATATCACCGGGAAAAATATGGCGTTTCTATATATCCGGCGACAATAAGACTCAAATGCTCTAGATGGTAAAAAGCACTTTATTTGAACTTTTAGGTCGGTAGGGTGAATTCTGGAAATCCAAAAACTACACCCGAACAATCCGAAGCCTAATTCTTGACTGATGATAATAATGAACAAATGATATAAATAAGAATAGTAAACAATATCAATTAGCACTATAAGCATGAGTGACAGATGACACGGAGTAAAACTTCAAATTGAGTGAGTCAATTATATCAAGTCCACAAAGTTAAGAGTTAATTTACAACGATTAAGCAATTACGCCTTACGTGAACATATGTTTTGGGATTAATGTTTTGGAAGACAAAATGTGATAAAGATATTATAGCAATTTGATAACAAATAAAGGAATGTGAATTTGAAGTTTTATACAAAATGTCTTGAATTATAGTTCATTGAAATTTCACTCCATGATAATTCCCTCTCGCTCCGGAAAATGAGACGTCCTCGTCTCAAAGCTCATCAATGAGGATTGCTGGCCATGGGTGCACGCGGCCTTTGACCGATGTAGACGGACTGGTAAAATTGTCGTTGATTACCGCAATGTCGCATTCTTGAGAGGTGATGATGTCGTTTAAGACTGTTATCTTCTGGTTAGCGATGGTCTGTCTTTGCTTTGGGTCTTTAAGTCTCTGTTCTAAATCGTAGCAGTTGGTGTTTAGATTGCTAACGACATTCTTAAGCATTTTATTTTGATTTCTCAACGTTGTCATGTGGTCTTGAATTACAACAGGCCTAAATAATTTATGAATGTCTTCTGGACTCAAGTGCTGGAACGGCAGCTGTTTCACAAGCTCCAGTCGGTTGTAATAATCTTTAATTCTTTTTGCGTCCCGGCGTCTTTTGCTTAAGGTCTTGGTTTGTGCAAGGTGCATTCTACATTGCGAAATATCAGCAATTGCAACACAAACTTCTTGAGGCTTTTTCTCAGAAATTCCTACAGTAGGGTCGAGTTTTGATCCTGCTTGGGTATCAGTCGATCCTACAGACGATACTGTCCGATTGCAGGTCCTTCCATCCTTGGCCGAACCGTTTTTGAACGAACGTTTGTCGTTGGTCGCCACCGGGTAAGTTTTCCGCGGATGAGAATGGCAAGGAATGGTTGCGTAGAAGCACATTTTAGCATAATGGCCAAGTAATCCACACACGAAACACTCCGAACGTGTAGCTGGACACAAGTACAGGTGTCCGCGGGTGAAAGAATTCCCGCACCTGTAGCATGCTGGACAGGATCCGGGTATGGAGTGTGGTCGTGCAAGTCCTGGGGATGTCCAGAAACTCGAAAAGCAGCGACGCTGGTTTGATGGTCGAAATGAGCGGGGTAATCCTCTGCTCTTGGGTTGCATTTCTGACACGTTGAATAAGATAATCTCGGGGAAACTCGCTTAGGTGTTGGTACACGGAATCTAACTGCTACAAAGTTTATGCAGCAGCCCCGGGTGAATTACCCTTAGGATATCTCCACCAAACTATCACCGGGAAAAATATGGCGTTTCTATATATCCGGCGACAATAAGACTCAAATGCTCTAGATGGTAAAAAGCACTTTATTTGAACTTTTAGGTCGGTAGGGTGAATTCTGGAAATCCAAAAACTACACCCGAACAATCCGAAGCCTAATTCTTGACTGATGATAATAATGAACAAATGATATAAATAAGAATAGTAAACAATATTAATTAGCACTATAAGCATGAGTGACAGATGACACGGAGTAAAACTTCAAATTGAGTGAGTCAATTATATCAAGTCCACAAAGTTAAGAGTTAATTTACAACGATTAAGCAATTACGCCTTACGTAAACATATGTTTTGGGATTAATGTTTTGAAAGAAAAAATGTGATAAAGATATTATAGCAATTTGATAACAAATAAAGGAATGTGGATTTGAAGTTTTATACAAAATGTCTTGAATTATAGTTCATTGAAATTTCACTCCATGATAAGAACATGAAGCTACCGCAGATCACTTGTCAACTCGCGCAGGATCTCCTTGGCTATGTGCGAGGGGTGATCATCATTTTAAGGTTAAATCTTTGTGATTTTTCGTTGTTTATCTAAAATATTATTAGTATAATTTTTAGAACATTTTAGACTTAAAAATTCACCATTGATTTACGTCTGACGATGTCTCTGATTTGGAATAATATCGCTTTTATCAATTTTTAGAACCACTCCTATATTTATTTTTTTTCTGTATGTTTATTTAAATAGATTGAAGATGAACAAACTTTTAGAACATAAAATAAAAACAGTTCTTGTGTATATAAACTCAAACAAGTATATCTTGTTATGAGATAACCGCTGACCTCTAGGTAGTGCTGCCGCGACCGATCTCCTCGGCCGCGGATGAAGGATCGGATAACTTACGTAAAGGTAAAACACACATAGAGAGCTCAGAACCCAGGGAGGTTTAAAATGTTTGCAGTATAATGACTAAACTCTAATAAATATAAGTTTTTTTCCCTTAAATCCCACAGTTGATCTATCTGTCTGGTACTGCTTCAGTTTGAAAATCGCATTGCTTTTGTGAATTAACAGAGCGATCATTTCTTAATTGACACTCTATCGTTAAATTCAAATTAAGAAGTGTAAGCTTTAATGTGTAGTCAATATTAAAACGATTCTGGTGTTTGCAGCTAAATAAAATCACATATGACAGACGCGACTCTTGTGTATTAGATACCCGCTGACCGCTAGGTAGTCCAGCCGCGACCATGGCGACCGATTTTCTCGGCCTCGGACGAGGGATGAGTTACGTAATGACGCACACAACTAAGAATTGGGGTCGATTTGAAATGCTTGCAGCAAAATGACCCAAATCTATTTCATGGAAGTTATTTTTTTAATCCATTTTATGTATCTCACTAGATAAGAAAAGGAACGTTTATATTTACTCGTTTTTGTTTTTCTTAACGGTTGTCCACTATAAGAACTAAACAGAGGTGACTCCAAAAAAAGGCTGTAAGAAAAACATGAACATGTACACTTTTAAGACACTTTTTCTAATGAATTAAAGTATCCCGTATATGCTGGTACACTTCCAGCTGTTAATTTATGTCCGTTATACGCACGAAGACTATTCACTTACTTGCCAAATGAAAACAGGTACATGTTAACAAGACAAGCTTTTTACACTCATATTATGCATTACCGGTACAAACTTATTTTGTAACGACATTGATAACACCATAATAAACAACTTTTTTAACGACAGCTATTACAAAATATTAACCATTTTTTAGTAATAAAGCGAAGACTTTTAAGGGCTGTAGACCCCTAATTTAAAGGGCCAGCCCTTTTTCAATGGTGTCAAGTGAAAGCCCTCGATATTTTGCACATATTTTATTCTGTATGTGTTCAGAGAAAATTTTAAACTAAGGAGCTACGAGACAAAAATACAACCAAAAATCAGCATTTTTGAAGCACAACATTCAAATTAATTTTTTGAAACTTTAAAGGAGGAAAATTGTAAAAATAAAACTCGGAGGAAAACGTTCAAAGTATCTATTTTCAGGATTTGTGACTTTGTAACACATGCTATGGGCGGTTTCAGAGCCTTTGCGTGGACAGGAATGCCTATATTTTCTTGAAAAAGGGGAATAACTCGGTACCGGAAGTGTTGATTTCAACGATTTTCCCTAGATATTGAGAAATAGTAACTACCAATAAGCCCTGAAAATTTGAATTTTATATGACAACAAACAAGCAAGATGTTTGAGTTTTAAAAAACGTCTAGAAGAAAAAAAAGAATGAAAAGAATTATCAACAGAATAAGTACAAGGTCTTCCGTTGAAAACGGAAGACCTTAATTAACTTTTTCTAACTGTTTTGAAAAATTAGGGACCGTTACTGTCCATTTCGGATATCTACCCATTTCCTTTTGTCTCCAGATCAAGGGATCAAAAGGCTGGACATGCGAATAGTGATATGATGCATTTTTTGCTTCGATGGATTTAATCATTAGAAAATGTACTGGAATTGATATATCAACCTAAAATTGAGAGTGAGTGAGAGTCTTCCTTTAGCCAGGATACTTACGTTTGAAGATGTTTAAACAAGAAATGTCATATAAAGTTTTTGGTCAAAAAGGATCGGATCGTGTTTGAGCATCAAAATTTGACGTTAGAAGAATGTTCATATAACCTATTTCTGGTTATACCGATGTAAATAGTATTTTATGTGTCAAGATCTTGGAATTATTGAAAGGAGTATAGTGGACATATATAACTACACCAGAGAAGTGGGTTATTACATTCTGCAAACTAATGAAAACAATGGCATCGATGGCTCGAGCATTTTAGTTGAAATTGCCGAAAGCAAGTCTTGGAAAAAATAATAATACAGGGGCAGACGGATGGAATCTTGATGTTTGGGGCATAAAGCGGGACCTTGTGGGTTTTTTTCAGAACCGTTAAAAACGGAACTGCTATAATCAACTATAATTAGTGATTGCTGAAAAGCCTACAATTCTTTAGACAAGGATGTTTTAACTCATTTGACAGTAAACCATTTAGTAAATTTTGTTGACCCAAACACAGGTGCTCTTACAAACACCATCAATTCGACCTGAAGAGAATAAAAGAAGTTCTTACCATCCAACGATACACAGAAGTACGGAAGCCCGTTGGTGCCACGTAGGAAATATATTTTATCTGTCGGCCGCCAGATAATTATTTGGCGGCCGCCATTTATTATCTGGCGGCCGCCACATAATTTTCTGGCGGCCGCCATATAATTTTCTGGCGGCCGCCACATAATTATGTGGCGGCCGCCAGATAAAACCTGGCTTCCTGATGCGAGCGCATGTTTTAATTGGAGCGTTTTAGGGAGTTGTGGATACACTCTAATTTATTAGTTTTATTAATTATTTCTGAAACTTGACGTTAAATATCAATTGCAGAGCTTGGGATTTTGAAAAACTGGTTGAGTTGAATGTATAGAAGACTTTGTTGTTAGAATCTAGAATGAATTTTATATTACTTTGTGCCTTGTATTATACATGTATGTTGTAAAACATGGTATTTTAGAGTTGATTCTGAACTTTTAAAACTGAACTAAACACCCATTCAGGAAATCTTAACATTAAAAAACCTTAACTTGAGAGGAATTTTATGTAAACATGTACATAAGTAAAGGAACGCACTGCCTTCTATATGTTTTAAATTTGGTATAAGAATTTACCAACGCAGATTAAGGTCAGCTTTATTGACCACGACACTAGTACATGCAATATTATCACGAGAGCAGATCCATCTATGACTGTGTTGTTAAACTCTTATTCCAAATCACATGAAAGGCAGTACAATAAAAAGACCGTGATCGGCCACAGTCTCTCTGGGTAAATCAAAGTACTGAGACTACTGAAAGGCGGGGTCTTGAAAATTTGAATTTGTAATTGTTCACGTTTTCCTCCATTATGTTCCAAAAATTATGAGTTTGAATTAGTTGTTTCAATCTACATGTAGTATGCTTAAGTTCGGATTTTTGCAATTGCCTGATACTTTGTCATAATTTTGCTAAATCCCGACCGGGACTGTTCTTCATAATTGTAGAATATTGACACAACGGTATATTATGTGAAATAAGACCCCAAGAAAATTTTTAAAAAAATACAACTAATCGCGAAAATCAAAACAACTATATTTAGGTATATAATTGAAATCGTTATATTTATTTATTTTGTAATCAAAGGGAAAATCGATAAGTCGGACGGTATCTGTTATACAAGGTTTATGGAAACTCCGAAAACTCTCAAACTGTTGAATAACCGAACAAAGTTAACATTTGTATACCGATAACAAACACAGGCATCTAACGTTAGAAATATTTCTTTTTTACAATAAGATTATTCCAAGTATATGGTGGCATATCTCTGCCACCTGTGTGCAAGTTATTTTTCTCTTAATTATGTTGACATGCAAGATAAAAATGTTGACATGCAAGATAGTTATGTAAACATGCAACATAACTATGTTGACATGCAAGAAAACTGCAATCAAATAAGAGTTATAAAAAATCTCAAATATCGTCAACATCTGACATCCAAGATGCTAGATACGCTACCTATTGATATCAATATGCAACTTATTTATGTTTACATGCAACTTCTTTATGTCGACATGCAACTTATTTATGTCAACATGCAATTTAGTTATGTTAACATGAAAGATAAATATGTTGACATGCAACATATTTATGTCAACATGCAACTTAGTTATGTTGACATGCAACTTGTAAGTTGCATGTCAACATATTTATCGCGCATGTAAACATAACTAAGTTACATGTTGACATATTCATCTCGCATGTCGACATAAATAACTTGCATATCGAAATAGATAAGTTGCATGTTGACATAAATAAGTTGCATGTCAGCATATTTATCTTGCATGTTAACATAAATAAGACAGCATCTAGCATCTTGGATGTCACAGGTGGGCGATCAGATTGCAATTTCTTGCATGTCAACATAGTTATGTTGCATGTTGTCATAACTATCTTGCATGTCAACATATTTATCTTGCATGTCGACATATTTGATAGAAAAATAACTTGCACACAAGGGGCAGAGATATGCCATAATAACCGAACTTCATGCGCGAGCCGAGATTAAAATACACAGATGTCCTACATATTAAATAGGTGTTGCATTGGCTTCCGGTTAACACGCGTTATGACTGCTGTTCGTCTCTAAAAACAATTTGTACATAGAAAATAAAAAACAAGTCTGAATTTGCCTTCTCGTTCATTGACCCTTTAGTAAATGAAACTGAATTTAGATTTTGAACAATACATTGTAAGCAAAATTTATATAGATTATACATTTTGGTTGACCAATAGATTAATTGATATATACAATCTTATCGATTGAAGAACCAAGTCAAATGTTAATGTTCGTGTTGTCCGGCTTGGTTGGAATATACAATCATGTAATTTGTTTTAATGTTATGAGACATTTTGTAAACTTTATAACGGACAAAACCAGTCATATTCATGATTTAAAAGAATTCTTTATCAATATCTTAATGCCTCTCATCAGAAACTCAGCTGATCTTTCTCTCATGGATAAATATCTCGCACCAATATTAGACCTATGAATTCAGAGATAACGCAAAGTTGTTATGTTTTAAATTTTTAATTATCGTGTGGTAGTACATGTAAATTAATAGGACTTATTTCAATTTTAAAAAGATAAAAAGTAAGTTTTTATCATAGTTTTAAAATCTGATTTACAAATCCTTTATTGTAGCTCCTTGAAAAATTTGAAATTAAATAGCTTTAGAAATTATGCTCATTTTTCCAAGACACGCATTGAATTGTGCGTTTAATAAACGAGAGTGTATCGAAAGGACAAAGATCCCTGAAATGACAATGTCCTACAACATTTGTTAATTTTACTGTTAAAAGCGTAAACTTTGCATATTTTAGAAATTTTAAAATCAAATAAATCTGAATTAATAGCTAAAATTAACAATTTACAATTATCATATATAACAGCCAATCAGGAAAGGTCTACCCCAAAATATGACGTGATTCATTCACTTTTGGTCTCCATTTTCTAGTTTTATCGATTTGAAAAGCAGATGACTCGATGATTTGGAGTATGATTTTTAATAAAATTTCAGAAACGGTTATATCGTGATTCGTGTAAATTATGCAAGAGTTTACACAAAATAGTAGTAAGTGGCAAACGAATTTATTTTTTACCTATTAATTTTATATGAATCGCTGCAAGAAAATCATGACAGGTAAGAAGGTCTAAAAAATCAAAATGGCTACCGCGATAAAAAAATTTTTTTATTGTTATAGTACTTGGAATAATCTTATTGTAAAAAAGAAATAATTCTAACGTCAGATGCCTGTGTTTGTTATCGGTATACAAATGTTAACTTTGTTCGGTAATTCAACAGTTTGAGAGTTTTCATAAACCTTGTTATGGTGGCATATCTCTGCCCCTTGTGTGCAATTTATTTTTCTTTCAAATATATCCGACATGCAAGATAAATATGTTGACATGCATGATAATTATGTCAACATGCAACATAACTATGTTGACATGCAAGAAAATTGCAATCAGATAAGAATTATACAAAATCTCAAAAAATCTCAAATATTGCCTACCTGTGACATCCAAGATGCTAGATGTTACCTTTTTATGTCAACATGCAACTTATTTATGTTAACATGCAAGATAAATATACTGACATGCAACTTATTTATGTCAACATGCAACTTATCTATGTCGACATGAAACTTATTTATGTTAACATGCAACTTACGTATGTTGACATTCGAGATAAATATGTTGACATCCAACTTAGTTATGTTTACATGCGAGATAAATATGTTGACATGCAACTTATAAGTCAAGATGTTGCATGTTAACATATTTATCTTGCATCTTAACATAACTAAGTTGCATGTCGACATAAAGAAGATTCATGTCGACATAAAGAAGTTCGATGTTAACATAAATAAGTTGCATGTTGACATCAATAGGTAGCGTATTCAGCATCTTGGATGTCACATGTTGACGATATTTGAGAATTTTTATAACTCTTATTTGATTGCAGATTTCTTGCTTGTCAACATAGTTATGTTGCATGTTGACATAACTATCTTGCATGTCAACATCTTTATCTTGCATGTCGACATAATAAATAGAAAAATAACTTGCACACAAGGGACAGAGATATGCCACCTTACCTTGTATAACAGATACCGTCCGACTTATCGATTTTCCCTTTGATTACAAAATAAATAAATATAACGATTTCAATTATCTATTATTACCTAAATATATTTGTTTTGATTTTCCCAGTTAGTTGTATTTTTTTTTAAAATTTTCTTGGGGTCTTATTTCACATAATATACCGTTGTGTCAATTTTCTACAATTATGAAGAACAGTCCTGGTTGGGATTTAGCAAAATTATGACAAAGTATCAGGCAATTGCAAAAATCCGAACTTTAGCATACTACATGTAGATTGAAACAACTAATTCAAACTCATAATTTTTGGAACATAATGGAGGAAAACGTGAACAATTACAAATTCAAACTTTCAAGACCCCGCCTTTCAGTACTCTCAGTACTTTGATTTACCCAGAGAGATTGTGGCCGATCACGGTCTTTTTATTGTACTGCCTTTCATGTGATTTGGAATAAGAGTTTAACAACACAGTCATAAATGGATCTGCTCTCGTGATAATATTGCCTGTACCAGTTGTCGTGGTTAATAAAGCTGACTTTAATCTGCGTTGGTAAATACTTATACCAAAATTAAAACATATAGAAGGCAGTGCGTTCGTTTACTGATACATGTTTACATGACATTCCTCTCAAGTTAAAGTTTTTAAATGTTAAGATTTCCTGAACGGGTGTTTAGTTCAGTTTTAAAAGTTCAGAATCAACTCTAAAATACCATGTTTTACAACATACATGTATAATACAAGGCACAAAGTAATATAAAAATCATTCTAGATTCTAACAAAGTCTTCTATACATTCAACTCAACCAGTTTTTCAAAATCCTAAGCTCTTCAATTGATATTTATTGTCAAGTTTCAGAAATAATTAATAAAACTAATTAATTAGAGGGTATCCACAACTCCCTAAAAAGCTCCCATTAAAACGCGCATCAGTAAGCCAGGTTTTATCTGGCGGCCGCCAGATAATTATGTGGCGGCCGCCAGAAAATTAAGTGGCGGCCGCCAGATAATAAGTGGCGGCCGCCAAATAATTATCTGGCGGCCGCCAGATAAAATATTTTTCTTAGTGGCACCAACGGGCTTCCGTACAGAAGACATTGTATGACCGTTTTTTATTACAGTACTTTATTCAAAAACTATACCTCAACGATTCCACAGACCCATTCACGCGTTTTTAGACATAAGTAAAAAAAATCTGCAAATCTGAATTGATCAAATCCGACTTAATGACATCAACTCCGCTATTACTACGAATGAACCAATGAAAAACGCCAATGATACTAGTAGACCTCCGTTAAACCCGAACAACAGTCTCGATGACTTTCAAATTTAAAGTAAGATTTTATCATATTCATATCGTTGTTTTTTTTGTGTCAACTAGAGTCTCGAAAGTTTTCCGATCATGAATTTCAAAATGGCCATCGAAAATAGATGCATAGCAACGACCTGAAATCTTACGACATAGTAAAACATGCGTGCGGATCTGATAGCATTGAATCATGATTTTTTTAAAGATACAGTCTCATAACTGCAGCGGTGTGTGCATACAAATTGAGTAACGCGCGTTAGCGCGTTATAAAAATTTGTATGCACACATCGCTTCCGTTATGTACGGAAACGTATAAACGCCTCTTGATGTTGTGTTTAACCTCTAAATGGCAAATTAAAATTAGTGTCATCTTCCTATAAAATGAATATATTGTCAAAATTATGTCGACTTGTACAAAGAAAAAAATATAAGTCGATATATTTTGGATGATTTTACAGCCCATTTCAAGCTTTGTTGACTTTGATTAAGTCGTAATATCATTCTGCGTTTTAAATTTGTCGTATTTATGTAAATGCGTAAAAATTTTATCGCTAACTTTTTTATTGAAAATTAATCATGTTGAAAATTGTACAATTTGTGGAGCTTTCGTGTCCATATTTTAATGACTTCTTGTCTGTTTACAAGGAATTTCAACTTAAGTTTGTCGTCTAAAGTTTAAGACATAATTTAACCCAATTAATGTCAATTATAAACAAAATAATGTAAAGCAGTAAACATATACATTGTAATAGCTAACTGCAAAGCTCCATAAGCGTGAGAGACAGGGGCGAAGCACATTCTTTAGTAATAAAAAAAAACCAACAGCTTTAAAGTGTAAATAAACGAATGCAAAAATAAAACAAATATGATACAAGCAATATTTAAACAGTTTTTGGGAGTTGATTTTAATCAACTCTCCTATGCAGTTACTCTGGCAAACCGAAAGTGAAACAGTGCTTGGACCTAAGCACAAATCATCACCGCTGACAAGACTTACTTCTTGAAAATAATAGAAAAATTCGATGTAATGTATGCTGAAGCATTGTTTTTCAAGGAAACTTATCTATACACACTTTGAAAATAGTAAGATTTTACATAATACGAACAATTTAGATATTTTTGTAGTGTTATGTGTTCCTACGCCAGAGTTTAATAAAGTCTCGTTCAACCAGACGCTCGGCTGTCTCCGTAAATCTCCGACAAGCAGAGAGGCTCTCTTGCTTGTCGGAGATTAGCGGAGACAGCCGAGCGTCTGTTTGAACGAGTCAATAGTGCTTGGATCCATACGATTTTTAGCTCACCTGAGCTGAAAGCTCAAGTGAGCTATTCTGATCACATTTTGTCCGTCGTCCGTCTGTCCGCCCGTCCGTCTGTCCGTCTGTCCGTCTGTAAACTTTTTACATTTTGAACTTCTTCCCTAAAAGCTTATCCAATTTCAACCAAATTTGGCATAAAGCATCCTTATGGAAGGGCGAATATAAATTGCAAAAATAAAAGTCCGATCTGTTTTCAAAGCGGAGAAAACCTTGAAACTGTAGAAAAAGGGGATGCATTTTTAAAAATCTTCTTCTCAAGAACTACCAAGTCCAATTCAACGTAGTTTAGCATAAATTATCCTTATTGGGAGGAAAATATAAATTGCAAAAATTAAGGGGTAATTCTATTTCAAATCTGAGTTATTACGAAAATAATAATGAGGGAAAGGCGTGTTTCAATCGGGTTCAGCATCCGGTAAAATGGGTAGGCAAGACTTGGCCTGGGCAAAACAAAAGATTGGCAGTTATTAATCTGCCAATCTCATTAAAATTTCAGGATATTTAATGGACTAGTATATTTTGTATTCGCTGTAAATATTGTTGCAAAATAATGCGTATTTGGAATTGCCGATCTGCCCCGGCTTTTATTTTGCCACGGCCCGGGTTTGCATACCCATTTTACCAAGACTCGTATTCCATACTTCTAAAACGAGGTTTTTTGTTTAAAGCAGCCATGACATTATACAAAAAGGGTCGATCTGACTATGATGAACTTGCTTGTTGTGCAACAGTTCGCGTATGTAGGGAAATTTTGAAACATGAAAAATTTATTGGTGCCGATTTTGTGAAGGAAATTGAGGCTAAATATTTCAATGCGTTGACAGTTTTCACACATGACGTTGGTGTTAGCTTGTTCTGATTTTCGTTTCGTTTTCATTATTTATGCTTTGTAACCTGGAAACTATCGTCTGTATTTCGTGATTTTTACGTATCAAATCAAACAGAGACTTCGGTAAATCAAACAGTTACATTAACTGTTTACCTGCGCAAATTAAGCAAAATCTGATGTAGGGGTACTGAAATAAAATTCATTATATCGGTAATTCGGCATTATCTTTTGCGTAATGGTAGATTAATGCAATAGGTTTTGTTGAGATGCTCGGCATTTTCTCGAGTTATTCAGTTTAAATAGAGTTTGATATCGCTGACGGAAATATGTAGGTTTATACATGTATATATATGATTCATTTCGAAAAAATAAATTGTGTTCTTTATTTGTTATACATGTAGTGCATGTTTCTTGTGTTTAATTGTTTACAATTTCTATTTACTAACTTTATACTTTTTACTTGAGTAATCATAAGCAAGATACAGAGATTTGCTCACAATTCTTTGTTTGTACACAGATCTTAAAAGATTAAAAAAGTAAAAAATTTGTCAATATTTATTACGAAAATTTTCAAAATCTGTTCTTCCACAAACCAACTTATTGAATTGTAAACTTAACCTTTTTAGCTCACCTGAGGGTTGGGCCACAATGGGGGGTCGAAGTTTAACAAATGAATATATAGAGTAAATCTTTAAAAAATTTTAGAAACTAATCGGCCATGAAAGCTGACAATTGTGTGGAAGCATCCTTAGGTAGTGAAGATTCAAATTTGTGAAAATCATGACCCCCGGGGGTAGGGTGGGGCCACAATGGGGGATCGACGTTTTACATAGGAATATATACAGTAAATCTTTAAAAATCTTCTTCTCAGAAACTAATCAACCAGGAAAGCTGACACTTGTGTGGATGCATCCTCAGGTAGTGTAAATTCAAAGTTGTGAAAATCATGACCCCCGGGGGTAGGGTGGGGCCACAATGGGGGATCGAAGTTTAACATAGGAATATACACAGTAAATCTTTAAAAATCTTCTTTTTAGAAACTAATCCGCCGGCAAAGCTGGAACTTGTGTGGAAGCATCCTCAGGTTGTGTAGATTCAAAGTTGTGAAAATCATGACCCCTGGGTGTAGGTTGGGACCACAATGGGGGGTCGAAGTTTAACATATGATTATATAGAGTAAATCTTTAAAAATCTTCTTCTCAGAAACTGATTAGCCAGGACAGCTAAAACTTGTGTGGAAGCATTCTCCGATAGTGTAGATTCATATTTGTGAAAATCATGACCCCTGGGGGGGAGGTTTGGGCCACAATGGGAGGTCGATGTTTTACATAGGAATAAACAGAGTAAATCTTTAAAAATCTTCTTCTCAGAAACTAATCAGCCAGGAAAGCTGAAACTTGTGTGAAAGCATTCTCAGGTAGTGTAGATTCAAATAGTGAAAATAATGATCCCCAGGGGTAGGGTTGGGCCACAATGGGGGTTAACAAAGGAATATATAGGGTAAATCTTTAAAAATCTTCTCAGAAACTAATCAGCCAGATGATTCTTTATAATTATTAAGACTTTGGCCCCCGGACAATTCTTTGGCCTCACGAGAAGGTTCAGAGTTTGATGTATGTTTATATCCCATATATAAACTATTGTTAGGGATCTTTTTGAGAACTGCAATACTCAACATATGGTATGACTATAAAATCATCCTGTTAGAAAAGGGACTAATGATTATAAACATAAGAATATCCAGGGAAAATGGATTTTAATTATACAGGATCTACATGTATTATTGTACATTGTCCAGATAGTTTGTATTATGACTCAATTGAGCTGATTTTATCATACCTATTGTTCCTCAGGTGAGCGATGTGGCCCATGGGCCTCTTGTTAGAATTGTTTCGATTACTAATACATAGTTTGAAATCTATCTTTAAATATTACACAACATGATTCATATGCGTTTTCTCGAAATTCTTGTTGGAAAAGTCTAAAAATTCATATAATAAAAAAGCGCGTAATTCAAATACAGACTAGAAACTAATTGCCATGCAAGATAAGTTGATATTAAAATACTAGTAAATGATAATCGATAAAATCAACTCCCGTCAGTACTTCAGTACTTTGATTTCTATTATTTCAGTAAATACGTTAATAAATACATGATTTCAGTTAAACTATTTGAATTACAAAACGAAGAGACTTTTTGTAGATTCTAATTAGGTCACAAATAATACATGTATAAATGTATACATGAAGAGTTTTATCTATACCCAACTAATAATGATTCTTCATAATTCGAAGTGCTTTTAAAAGATTAAATATAAATTTACTGAGAGAAATAGGCATTTCCGAATGCTCTGTATATTTCTTAAACTTCAAATTTAATTTTTTCTTAATTTTTTAAATTTTTAACTATTCAATTTTCAACTTTAAAAGAAAAAGAAAGACTAAACCTTTGGGTTGGGAACCGTAATAACTTAGATTATTTTGTGGTAACGAAAAAGGATATAAGAAACACAAAGAATGCAGTTTTTAAAATGTTAAATGAATAGTACCTGAAATAAGAAATGTTTTTCTTCAACAAAAAAAAATCAATTTCAGTCTGTATATATGGTCTTAACCAAAGCTTTAACCATAACGCATCTAGGGAGTTTACCATCTCTTCTCCATATCATAGCATTTTATCGGTAAACTAATTATTCTAGCCGTTCAAATTTTAGTGAAAACGCCTCTCTGACTTAGATAAATCGCCTAGGTGAGTTTGCCAAACACAATTATGTTGCAATAAATTCTGCGATATATGATTTTGGCGGCATAGTTTATACGCATTATTTTAGCGCGACATTGCGGAATTCGACTTTAACAGATTAAAGTGCTTAAGACGTCAAAAACATGTCGAAATGGTGTCACTAATTAAATTTTGTTGTCATAATTAAATTGCAAAACATTAAAACAATCATATATGACAATATATTTATGTGAATATATCGCGTTGTAAAGCAACAACGAGAGGCGGTTAAACGTTTCCGTAGTTATGAGACTTTATCTTTCAAACAATCACGGTTTAATTTTTAATTATATTTACATTTTTTTAACTTCTTGCTTTGTCTGCAAATGTGATTTATACCTTAAAATTCCTAGGTTTCAACACTCTTTACAAGCCAAAAAATATGTGGAATGTGAATATCTGGTAATAAACATTTTCCCGGTCATCAAAGTCATGTTTCAAGGCATAACAATTTTTCAGATATCCTGCATATTTCAATTGCATATTTATCAAATGAAGGTCCCGTGTTATATGTGTTAAATACTATAGTGTTTTTTTAGAAAATCTATATCAATCAACAATTAACAATCAATCTATATGTTCAATATACGTCCTATGGTTTTAAATACCTAAAATTACAGATAAGTATTACTTATTACAGAATATCTGAGTTTGAACAAATAGTCAGCATTTAAACATCAAAAGCACAAACGCATCATGTCCTTCACAATTTCCATATGGGGACAATTAAATTAAATTTGAGAAATATGACCTCTAGTAATCGAATATATACTACCTTTTGAGCAAATCTGATAAAATTTATGTCCTCGATGAAATGGCACTGAATGATCTGTACGATAAATAACCATCTTTTCCTCTTTTATCTAAATGTATTGGAACACTGATTGAGTGTAAAATAACACTACTGAAAAAGTTACTTTTATAATGCCAATCGATTTAAAGAAACGAAAGTCAATTTTTATATGTAAAGCACTATTATGAAGCTACACTTGAAGTTTGAAATCGATTCGATATACCATAAAAAAAATCCAGAAAGCGTAGTTGAGACAGAATGACAACACAACAAGGTTAATTCTCAATAGGGTCAATATTTAACGTGTTGACATATTTTCGTAGAGGATGACAATATTAAAATGAAATTTGGTATACAGGTTTATTATGATAATATCTAGGTCAAGTTCGATATTGGGTTTGATTGAGCAATTTTCAACAGAGTTATGTCCCTTGGCCGTAGACAAAAGTCTATTTATTTGCCGTTTCCGTTTATTTTCTTCGCAGAGGATGCACATATTGATATGAAATTTGGTATACAGGTTAATCTATATAATATCCAGGTTTTTATAATAGAGCAACTGTCGTCAGAGTTATGCCCCTTTGACGTTTATTTGCAGTTTTCGTCACTTTTCTTCG
Source organism: Magallana gigas (assembly GCF_963853765.1). Lineage (NCBI taxonomy): Eukaryota > Metazoa > Mollusca > Bivalvia > Ostreida > Ostreidae > Magallana > Magallana gigas. Next base: position 5,355,623 of record NC_088854.1, on the reverse strand, counting down.
CAGAATCTGCACATATTGATATGAAATTTGGTATACAGATTAATTATGATAATATGTAGGTCAAGTTCGATATTAGGTACGATTGGGCAAATGTGGACAGAGTAATGCCCCTTGGACTTAAAAAAATTCCAATTTTTTTCAGTTTACGTTTATTTCTTTGTAGATGTTTCCAAGGGAGGGAGGCATAAGTGTTTCACAAACATCTCTTGTTTGAAAAGCGTCGTTAAACAGACATTTTTATCATTAAAACAAAGCGATTTCATAACACATATTCTAAATCTTTTATAGTAATTTGATTACTGTTTTTATATTCAATTACCATTGGATGATTGTGTGGGCCTTATCGACCGTTATTAAATGGTGTTTTGATTTGAAGTTAGGACTTCTCAAGATTTATGTCCATTTGAATTGATAATTAATAATACGTCGTCGATATACCTGAATGTTGAGTTGAAGGCCACAGCAAGTGATTTATTTTTTTACGTACAAGTTTTTGAATAAATTCTGCTTCATTAGAATACAAAAATAGGACTGCTAACAATGGAGCACAATTGGTACCCATGGGAATTCCAACAGATTTTGATTTCCAAAAACTACATATATGTTGTCTATCAGAAACTCAAGCATCTTTTTAATGTCAACTTCAGAGTACTTGTGTGTGCAATCAGCATGGTTTTTAACAAAATTATTTTTTAGATTTCCAATGACAAGGTAAGCATTTTTACGACTTCCATTTTTTTGAAGAAACAACAGTCGATGATATAAAAAAGACTATATTTTAATTTGCCATGGGAAATAAGGTAAATCAAATTCTAAAGTCTCATGTCTAATAAATCAAAAATCCCACTTAAGTAAAAATAATCGCATGAGAAATGTAATGTGGTGCAAAAGTACAAGAATAACAAATGCAGAAATTGTTGTTTATTCCAGATTAAATATTTTGATCTCGCTGAACCATGAAAACTACGGAAGCTTTTACCAGCAATTATTTAAACATAATCGTAAACTATCTATACTACTATATTAAAATAATAGACTCGAATTTTTAGTCTTTAATACCGAGAAATCGGAAGAATACTGTCTTTTGTTTTTTATATTTTAAACATCATTGGTACTTGAAGATTACCAATTTGTTTTTATTTTTTCTCAGTTAAGCTTCGCTAATAAATAATCAACGAAAATTCCTCAAAAAACCCCCTGAAACGGAATTGATTTTGTTGTTTCCATAATAATGGTTGTGTATATTTCTAACCTAGATTTACAAATTTGAGAACCAATAGCACAAACAGTCTCATTGTATTCTATGTGTAAAATTACAAATATATTTTTTTATTCATAAAAGCATAATAACACATATTTATAAATCAAATTTAGAGCCACGAAACGTTTGAAATTCGTTAATATATACACTTTTTTCGTGAAAAACAATTTTAAAGTAACTTCCCCATCATGTTTTGATTGTTTTTGATAACGTAAGACACAGTCATTTCAGGATTGGTGTCGGTTTACATCAACCTGTCCGCAAAAATTTAGAGATAATCACCAAAAAATGTCTCAATTCTAGGTTTTTCACAAAGTTGGAAACCGGGTTCATTAAAACTTGGCACAATAAAAATATACTTTAATTTATTCAATTATTATTCAATAATTATGATGTAATATGTAATATGGTCAATACTTTGATGAAGGTTTATCCAAAAAATATCTCAGTTAAATATTCAAATAGAAAAAGTGCGTTTTAAGTGAAAATCAATACAATTTTGTTCTAAAAATGATGAGTATATGTATCCATGGTAACACAGCTGCCTAGCAACCAACTTTTAGATTTCTATGTGAGATATATGATTCATCATATTAAATTTGAAAAATAAAATCGGTGACTATGCTTGCCGAACCTCCAATACAAGTGTTAAAATGCTAACGGAGAATTTCTCTAAAAGGATCATTTTGACTTTGTCAGATTTCAAACAGTAAAATTTTTGAGTAAGTAAATGAACTTAACAGCAGTTAATAAATATGTATTTTATATTTACGAAGAGGAAATTGTATCCGCTTACCTCACACTGTTGTCTGCTTTGCACTAGTACTGTTATGAAATATCTTGCAAACTAGTTTTCGGCAATCTCTTAAACACAAAACTCCATGTAACTTTGAGATACATGTATATCTAATAAATTTTTGCTTTGCAATTACCTGTTCATAAAGATTCTAATTTGTTTTACCTTGCTCTGGCGCTTTAAATTGCTTTGAGAGATAACGCAGTTTTAAAGTTATGATTACTTACCAACTATGTCTTAAAGAGACACCACGGCGCATTTTATCAAAAAACCGACTTGAACATTTTCCGATCGGGTTTGGTATTTTTGTACTACTCATGAATGTATAAACTTTCAGAAAATTACAAAGTTCTCCATTAAATAAATCTTATTATTTCATTAAAATTAATAATTACGTATAACCTATCACATAAATACATCGCACGTGTTACAGGGTCAGCCGTCTATACTATTACCGATGCGTATTTAGTGTAAACAAAACACATGCAGGGCTCACAAAGATTCTCCTGTACATGTTTGTTGATAAAAGTATGTCTTTTCTACTTCTCCAAGGTAATGATTGTTCAAAGTTTTTAAAATAACCACACTTATTATTTTGTAAGCATGTAATTAGCGTGCTTATCATAGGAGATGACTACAAGCTAGTATTATTTTTGTAAGTGAGGCCCCTTGAGGGGTTATTTGACTCATTTATGTCTGTTCATTTTAAAATGAACCGAAATTGGAAAACCATTGCTAGATTATCGAGAAAGTGATCATGTGTTCCGTTTAGAGAGTCCTTTTTACCTCGTATACCATGATGATCGGGGTCGTCGAATATCTTGTAGTTTTCAGCACGTGTCAATTACTGTCAATCAAAATCCACGTGGTACAAATAAACGATATAAGATTAATCTGGTTTGTAACACTCTAAAATTTCCGGAAGCTCATAATTAGGTATGTTAAAGAGATTTTTATGAAATTCAACCGTCACAATCAACGTTATTTCTTAATTCCTAACGAAACAATGGGTAAATCTGAAGTTATTCACACGTGTGTTTTCAGCTGTACTGTCTCTTAAACAAAAGACATTTCTTCAGAGGCAAATTCAGAAAAAATTAGAACTAATTTGAGTGTTCATATAGAAACTTGTTAAAAGTATAGTCGTTCTTAAAAAATAGAAGAAATTTTGTCACTGGTATGTGCACGTGTTTTACATGAAGAGTAATTTTTTAAATTTATTTCGTTTATAAATAGAAAATTTAATTCGATATGTTCTACAGCCTTTTGACTTGGTTATTTTTAAATCTGTTTATTTTTTATGTTATTATTTATTTATTTATATAATTATCTATCTATTTATCTATATATCTATTTATTTACTTATCATTTGTTGCATTTACTGATTTACTGATTAAATTTTGTATCAAATAGCAAAGTGTTTGACAATATTAATCATATCCCTACTTTCCACAGGAAACACGGGTATATTGTTGTTATCATGTTCCGTCCGTCAGTCTGTCCGTCCGACTTTCATGTTTTCTTTTCTCAAACTGCTCTTACATCTTATTAAAAAGGAAACTGAACTCTTGTAGTTTGAGTTGGAGTGTCATGTTTTTTATAAAAAGGTTCCCGAAATGGTTCCCAAAACTCCTTTTTCCATTTAAAGAGTAGCTTTGTCATCGCTGTCCTGTAAATATTCAATAAGGTTTTAAAAAAATTATATAAGTATAAATATATTTTTCCCAAAAATAATGTTACATAACAGTGAAGCACAATGGGATAACGCGTTAACTAATTATCTATAATTAGAGAGTTCAAATGCTGTTAGGGGTTTCTTTTTTTCTCTTTAATTGAGTTTCAAAAATAAAATTTAAAAAACTTATTTTTTGCCAAATACATGTATTGTAAAATTTTAAAACATTGCGTTGAAAGAATTTTGCTTTTGACGTACTTTTCTACATAAACATTTAATTTGTACTGTTTACAATCTTCTCTCTTGCAAATGAGTAAAACCCTTCTTGTCCAATACATGTAATGTATAAAGTTCGAGGTGTATCTTTGGTAATTTTAATTTACTATTAATATTTATGAATACATCAAGGGAGGGTTAAACCCCTCATCACACCCCTTTTATAAATCCGTGCACAAGATGATGTTGGCACCTAGAAGCAGATCATACTAGATGTTCAGATGAAGCATGAACATTCCCCTGAAATTAGGTGATCATGAAACGGAAGGTGACCACTATACGTTTATGTTGGGACAAACACTTAGAGGTTGCAATTACAGAATATTAATTATTGTTGCACACAATTGTATCACAAATTGGAGGAAATGACGGTAGTGCTTATTAGCCATAATCTTGTTAGATACAAAGAGGGTAAACAAAAGTTATGGATGCATATACTTAAATTATTCTAACCTAAAATCATTAGCAAACAAATTTTGTTTGTAGAATAAACGTCGAAACGATTATACTGATAATATTTATACAGAAGTTTTATTATGATTTGTCGACTCTGTCCGTTTTTCTATTTTTTTTTTCTATACTATATTATATACTTCTATACTATAGTGTCTAATTTTTTTTATTTATGCATTTATTTACATTTGAATTAATTGATTTTTTTTTTCAATTTTAACATATTATTTATATTATAATCTCATCAATTTTTTTTTAAACCGTTAAAGTTCCGAACGACTTCTACGACATTTACTTGTTTAAATTTCCTATCTAAAACTCGAAATTTATTTTTTTTTAAGTAGCTAAAGGGAGTACATAACACCTGTTGATATATGGTAAAAAAATTACATTATAATCAAAATACTATGGTCGTCTTAGAATTTTCAACTTTAACAAAAATTGACAAATATTGACTGCAATTTGAACTCACGATTTACATATTCGTACTAAATGCTCTAACGCATTGCACTAAGGAACACATTTGCAAAGAAAACAAGAAAATTTTATAATTTAAACCCTAATTTTAAAAATAATCTCAATAGATATTGATGTTTATAAAGTAAATATCGATGGTGTCTGATTATTAACAAAGCGCTAGCTGCACATGCGTAGAAATAACACCGGGTTTTTTTTTTTACCCCCAATCTGAAAAACTATACGTATACGATAATTTTGTGAAATTAGGCGTTTTGGATTTCAAAAAGATTCTTTCTTTAGCCAGAGTAGTTACGTTTGGAGATTTTCAAACAAAAACTGTCATAAAATGTTTTTGTTCGAAATGGATCGTGGTTTGAGAATCAAAATTTGACTTCAGAACAACTTATCATATAACCGATAGCTGGGTATGCCGATGTCACTGAGATTTTGTGTGTCATGATCTTGGAAAGCTTCAAAAGCACATACAATTCCTGTCCTTCACAATTTCCATATTATAAATAAAATTTGAGAAATATAACCTCTGGTAATCGCATCTTTACTACCTTTTGAGCAAGTCTAATAAAATTTATGTCCTCGATGAAATGGCACTAATGGTCTGTACGATAAATTACCATTTTTTTCCCCCTATTTTATCTAAATGCATTGGAAAACTGATTGAGTGTATAAAACACTGTGATGGATAATTCTGCCAGTGCCAAGGTGGCATTTTTGCACCCGCTTAAGATGCAAATTTCGGGAAAATCCATATATACCAAATGATAGACAATTGTCTAGAGAGTATATAACCACATTTGTTTTAAGTGTGTTTCACCTGACAGGTGAGATACTTACCTTTAAAAATTAATATCCCATTTTAAAATGATAATTCCTATCGGAGAATTGATTCTTCTACAGAAAATATTGACAATCCTATAGAATTTTTTAAAAGTCTGTAGGAATTATATTTCCTATAGGAGAATGGTATTTCCTGTAGGAATTTGATTCAGACATGTAGTTTAACTACAGGATTATTATATTCACTCCAACCCCAGTTCCACCAGTAGAGGACAAATAAAAAAATATTCTTATAAAACTGGACTTCAGAACTATTATCTAGTTTATAATTGTACCACAGATTTAATTTTTGTTTCTATTTTAATCTATTATTTAAAAAATTCTTTAGAAAGAATAGTTAATGTTTTGTGAAACGGTTTCTTCTTAAACCTACACTGCAGTATACATTACAGGGAATTTAAGCACAGGCACCTGACGTTATATATTTTCATCATTTTAAAAAATACAGATTATTAGATAGAGGGTATATATTCTTAATCATTATAAAACCATCTTCAACGTCATATCTCTGTGGAAAAAGCTAAGTCGATTGCCTAAAGAGTAACGTTATCGTAACATCTTTTTCAAATATTATAACAAGTTTGTATCAATAAAGGGACAATCATTATATAACTATAAAAGCGATAATGGGGGTTGCTGCCAGTTTTTTTTAATAGAAACACTATTTTGTATTCTGTTCAAGTATATTTGAAATCAAAAAAATTATATTCAATAAGAAACTAAATATTCTGCCAGTTAAGACTTTAAATTAATATGACATAGGTGACCTAAAAATTATGTCACACGAGGGAAAGAAAATGAATTTTATGTCAAAAAAATTGCTAACGGAACCGCCCGTCCATTTCCAAAGGAAACGGTCATCTTCTTGGCTTTATTTACAAGGTTAATTCACAACCGGATCAATATTTAACGTTTTGAGGTCACCAGAGTATTGCAAAATCTGTTTAAAAAATACCCCGGGTAAATTTCCCGACTATTGGACTCAATTTTCATCGTTGAAATATTACCTCTGGATCAATATTCAACGTTGATTAATGACCCCCGAGGGACAATTTACAACCTGACTCAAAATATTTTTCTATACACTAGCACGGTCTATCTGTTGTACCAATGTGTCTAAATATCTTAGTGGACCACAGTAAACAATTTTGTAGACATTTTGAAAATCCAAAGGATAAACCTCTGCCATTCAGTCAACTAAAAGTTGACTGAAAGGTAACTGAAATGTGGCTGAATGACATAGCTTTGCCATTCAGTCACCTTTCCAGACAATTCATTAAACATTCAGTTGACTAAATGGCAGAGCTTCATCCTGTGATCAACACCTATTCCTGCTGCATTTGCACAAATTAACGCTCATAGTTTACCATTATCTCTCGAAATGGTCCTTCTTCATTATGTTCTAGCCCCATATAAATACATACCAACTTTCGCTTTAAAGGGACTTGAACACGATATGATCTCAAATTTTTCAAAGTTTATTTTTTCAATTTTTACAATATCTAGAATTGTTAATATAAATGTTTTCAATGCTTTGACAAATTTTGAATGTCAAATATCGAGATACTAGCGAGGTCAAGAGATAGAATTTGTATGTTGTTTTGTAAACAAAGCTCGAGTCCTGTTAATGTTTACATATTTGTTGTATTGGTATAAGTTTCAATCTAATGTTGCTGTTTGATGTGATGACATTATTTATTAACGCATTGAATCAATCTATATTGTTTCCACCAGTTATTTTGATATAGAAATGGCAATTTCTTTACTTTACACTATTTGTAAAGAAATATAAGACTCAAACTTTTTACATAACAATGACTTTTTTCATCTGGATCTCGCGTGTAACATGACTACTAATATTAAAATTTTGGTGAATCATTCCAAATACAAAAGTAAAATATCTTAAAATTAGAAATCAAAAATAAAATTTCCATCTGAAATCGTGTCCATGTCCCAATAAAATCAAATAAAACATGTTCATACTGTTATTTTAAAAAGCGTCGTTAAACAGACATTTTTATCATGTAAAAAAACAATTTCAAAACTCATACTACTTTTATATAAATTTGGTTGCTGTATTTATATTTAATTACCATTGTATAATGGTGTTGGCCTCATCGACCACTATTATTCGATTTGAAGTTAGGACTTCTCGAGATCTCAAGATATATCTCCATTTGCCATCACCGACGGCATATTCAGAGCTTCTAAATACAAACTGAAAATAGCTGTTAAAAGCATCCTCCCTATCGGTGCCATTTGATAAATTATATAAACAGGTCTGTATCTTAGCTTGTTTATTCTCCCTTTTGGTTGAGACATATTGCTGTTAAGGGTAGCAATCACAGTCGTAACTTCATTTTCTCCAAGAACAATCGGCGAGCTTTCGTACACCAGGGATTTCTTACTGCCCGTCTTCGTTTCTACAACGTGCAATGATAGTAAAACGTTACAAGATTACATGAGACATGTTGAGCAACAGTCTCATGGTCGCAAATCAGACGCATAAACACCATAAATTTATCTTACGATCTTTCTAAATCGTGTATCACTCTTGCGAATACACAAAACGTTGTAAAACGTTCGTACTAATGTTTGTGCGTTGCACTGCGATAATTTGGATCGCGTTCGGTCGCGTCTGAATAGTGTGCATGTCCACTATTCAGAGGAGACTTGATGCGGCCAGTAAAATTTATGCAACGAATGCGAAAGCTCGTGCAACATAAGCGAGGGCTCGTGCAACGTATGCGAGAACTCGTGCGAAGCTCAAAAATTTCGATCGCAAAGTGGTGTAAAGTGGTCGTGCGCCAATCGTGAAAGGGGTTTAAATTTTTCGATCGCACGAAAATTTTGTTGCTTCTGCTCGTGCGGTAATTGTAAAAGGGGCTTGAAGGAGACTTCATGGAACCACTAAAACGCATGCAACGAATGCGAGAGCTCGTGCAACGTATGTTAGAGCTGGCGCAAAGCTAAAACAATTCCGATCGTAAAGTGTTGTAAAGTGCTCGTGCACAAATTGTAAAAGGGGCTTTGATTGTCCTCAAATGAAGTTAGTGAAGGTCAGTGAACACTTGTGATTTTGAAGTTTAAATGCCGACTATGTTTCTTTAAAGATATTTTTTAAAAAGATAGCTTTGAAAAAAAAAGCTTTTATCTGTATTTTAAGTATTCAATATCACCTAACGTACTCAAACCAAATATCGTGGATTGATCAAGATTTTCGGAAAATACACTAAAAGACATTCACCTACAAAGCATTGCGACCTTCAATTTTGTATGTATGCAATTGAAATGGGCACGGTAAACTAATTATGCAATGCCTCTTGAGTGGAAAAATCAATATGCTCATCAAACTGTTTAAAAACCAAAATACGAAATTAAATTTAATATATTTCCGAATCCAAATAGTCCTTTTTGTGCTTAACTTTGTTATACGTTTTCAAGTTAGATATTTACTATAAAATACAAGTTTATCAAAATATAGTTTTGACTTAATACTCTTACAATTTACTTATCATTTTCCAAATAAGTGTGCTCATTGCACACTGAAAGCATTAAATGCAAAATTTCAATCAGATTTGAATTTTGTGTTTCCATTGCCCGTCTACACGTTATTGTACAATATGATAATTTTTCGCAACATGCGTGGTTACTGACCCTTAATAGTGAATCTCATGCAATATTTACATTTTCTCACACCGTTTTATTTAATATAGCGTGGTCCACATATGAGTTAAACACCTACCATTTTACCATTATCAATCTTATCTTTTGTTGATATCTGATTAAATAATGTTGAATAAATTTAGTACTTTGTTGTATATTTCTTATTGTAAGCATCAGGAACAAAAATATATCACCCAAAACAAACATCTAAACTGCTTGATTGTTGTAACGATTTAAACTAAAGAGGAACTTCTACTAACCTAGAAAATCAGGCTTTTGATGGATTTCTCTCGTCATCGCAGACATTTATCGTGTATAACTTGTATCACCAGCCTAAATTTCAGCTTCTCAACAAATAAATGTCATGTAAGATACATGTATATTCGCTGATAATTCTGTGTCAGCTCCAGATGGACTGTTGGGTAAATGTTGAAAATGTGTTTTTGTAATCTATTTTATGCACTATTTAATATTTAATAGCAGTATAGTGTTCGTCTAGCATCGATATAAAATAATTAAAGTTGCAGATCTATAAACGAAGTGTGTGCAGCGTGTACAATACTGATTATACTTCACTGGAAACTTGTTGCCTAAAGAAGTTAATTTCGAAATCATGCAATCGCCTATCATTTTATGTTATAACTATATGATAACAAAATCACAGCTAGTGGTATTCATGTCACAATTCGTCATCGAGTATTAAACAACAAATAATAGATAACTTATAAACGAAATTAAACTTTTAAACAACACAAAAAGTTTGAATGAATATTCAAAAAATATTTATTGATTTTCGATGCCAACAGTTACGCCAATGTTTGAAGTTGTTAAAAGTATATTTCTTTTTTTAACCGTGAGACGAAGTAGATAATAGCCGGTCTGTTTTTCCGTTTGTCATGGTTTACTCTCTCAAACTGCTCTTAAATCTTATAAACCAGCAAACTGAACACTTGGAGTTTGATTTCGGGTGTCATGTTGTTTTGTAACAAGGTTTCAAAAATTCTCTACTAGTCCTGGGGGCAATTAATTGGTAAAAAAAACAAAGTTTTTTTCACAACAAAACTTCTTCTTTGAACTTTAATTTTGTTTTGTTTTAGTTTAATGTAAAAAATCTGGTTTCAAAAACGTCAACATTTTTTGCAGTAGCCAAGCGGTCTTCAAGAACATGATTGGGGTGTCCTTTTGAAGTGAAATCAGGTTTCAGAATTTTTTTATTTATTATGGGGATCGGGCGACAACAAAAAAATGAAAATCGAACCTTGTTCTAAAGTACATTCTTACGTGTGTACAGCAGCAAATTTTAATTCGTTTCTTGATTGATTCTTTTTCTCTCTTTTTTGGAAGGGATGGGAATAGGATTGAGGTTAGAGGATTATTTTTTTTTAATTTTTCTCCGTACATAAATTTTTCAAGGGGAAGGTGGGTCTTTGACAAAATATGTTTAGATTATTTGTTAATTTAAAATTCACTTGCAGTTAACAGTTCAACCCCAAAATTGTACATGAAGGGCGATACATGTGTGTGTATTTTCATCCTCTATGAAAACTATAATTTCAAAAAGTATCGGAAATTGCATGTGGCCTTCTTTTAGACTAAAACTGGTAACAGATAGTGTTATTATACTTTCATGTTAAATATTGAAATCTGATTGGTTTAGACGCAGTTGGTATTACCCTTAGCCTTACCCGTTCTATTACCCTTAGCGTTAGCAACACACTTGGCAACGGGTAACACAACGAATTGTTACATGCGCGCAATTTATGCGCGTACGGTTGACATTAAATGTTTAGATTCGCGTTGACAATGGTTGTCTCGGGGTGTCAATTCCAACACTTACCCTCCCAAACAGGCACGATTTATATAGTGTTACCCGTTGTCAAGTGTATTTCTAACGCTGAGGGTAATAGCACGGATTATCAACTGTGTCTAAACAGATTTCAGTATTTAACATGAAAGTATAACAAAGTCAAATGCAATACATTAACGGTATTCAGATTCATAAAATGTATCAAAACAATTTCTTAAAATTTAAAATGCACTTTGTTTTACTTGATTGCACCAAAACATGCGAAATGAAATTCAAAGTCGGCCGTCTGAAGTTAAATTTGAATTAATCAATTTTAATATAATTTTGATGCATGTAATATTGAATTGAATTCAAATTTCAAAACTACATGTACTTAAATAAAAAAAAATAGATTTAATTTGTTTTTAATTGAAAAAATCAGCAAAAAAAGATTTTAAATTTTAACTTGTAATGTTGGTTAAATTTCCCCTTTTGAATATGAATACAATAACAAAGAAGATGTAATATAATAAATTTGATAATCTGAAATACATATATCAATGAAATTGAGCAGCAAATCGATGAATAATATGATAATCAACATATGAAGTTTTAGCACACCCCGACAAGAAACTGTCGCTCTGTTAGTACATGTTAAACGAAAATAATGTACAATACAATACTAGATATTAAACGTACTTGTACACAACAATGGCCACGTCTCATACTATCTTCGCTAGCCAAGGGTTTTCGGTCCACTTTGCTCCCCATAAACCCTTGGCGGATTTCATTACGAAAACTCGGTGATGTGGTGGCGCTATCTAGCGAGCAACTTGAGTTGCACCCCTTGCATATTTACATTTTAATCGAATTTAACAACGGGTTATATACACATCATGGCATTAATACAACTTGAAAACATGTTGACTACCGAATATAGGAACATTATTAACGATTTTATTACATACAAATTAGGTTATAACCTACAGAAGCCTGTTAGTGCCACATAAGATATATAAAAAGAAAAGTCTATATAAGAAAACTCATTGTATATATATAAACACACACCTATATATGATAAACTCAAGTATATAAAAATAAGCAGCTTTATATATAAAGGAATTACCAATATATATAAAGAATTGTATATATATATATATATAAAGCTAGGTCGTGTATATATAAACAGTATTGTGAAATATAAAAGCAACAGTGATAAATATATAAAGCGAAAATTTTCCACTGAGTGACCTTCACTGAGTTCAGCCCAGCGTCTGCATGAGGAGGAGAGGGTCAGCAATATTATGCTCCCGGTGATTAGTTTGAACGATCTAATTAATGTTACATTACATGATTCCGCAGGGATTTGGGAAAAGTCAGTGGCAGATTTAAAGGGAGGGCATCCAGCACCCCTACCTAAATTTTCAAATTTAAGATCTTTTTTCTTTTCTGTTTCTTGTGTTTACTGTTGTAAATAAACGATGATATTCTACATTAAATAATGCTTTCTACCAAATTTGCAGAAAAGTTGTCTATAACATTAATTTTACTTCATTCCACTTCGATGAACATGAAAATTTTATTTTCTATATTATTTTACAAATAATTAAGTAAGGAATTATCATTTCTTTGACAAAATGGCTCGAGGCAAACACAATATAAACTAATTTAATGTTCATAAATTTATAACATTATCAACAGAAGAACCAACAATTGATTGAAACTTACCAATAAAAACAAATATGTAAACTATATAACAAGACTTGAGCTTTGAACAATTTCAAAACCTGTATCTTGCTTGTAACTCAGTTTTTTTACTTTCAAATTTTGACTTAGCATTAAAAATACCCATATTAACCATTCTAAACACAACGATAATGAGATTAAACTGCCCCCTCCCCCCTCGCGCAAATAAACCCAGCCTCAAGGAGTTTGTATAAAGCATTGATACAGGGGCGTCGGGAGGTATTTCATATTGGGACGGCGAATTTGATCGATAAAGGGGGGGGGGGGGGGGGTAAACCGGATTTGGCTTGATATGAAGAAATTTTACAATGTATCCAGTTATCCTTAACTTAATAAATCATATTGTCACTTATTTGATAGCATTATAAGAAACAAAGCACAATTGTACTTAAAATTAGTTTATTTAGTTTGACGACATGAAATGTGTATCAAGATAACGCAACTCACATTTATAATACAGAAGTTAATATGCATGTATGAGCAACAATTTAATTTTGATTCAACTTATCCGTCTCTGTTGCACATCAAAAACGTCCAAAAATCGATATCCATGAATCCCGCGTTGACACTTTTGTAATGATTTTACTTCCGGATTGAAATGTATCATGTGTTTAACCAATCAGATGCCTCTATTTTTGACCAATCAAAGATAATCAGTATACCCAATAGAAATGATGCATGATTAGACCAATCAGTGAGAACTTGCAGGGTATATATACAGCCACCCTATCATTCTTAGTCAGTCTTCTGCCGTTGAACGACTCAACCGGTCTTCTGGCGAAACTCTTCGGTTAGAGTTCTACAGAACAGGGATTTGAGCTGTGTCGGAAAGCAACAGAATTGTTAGCTAGACCACTCAGTTCTTAACCCTGCTTCTGTAACTTGTGTCTTAGTGACTTGATAGTGTCTTTGTGACTTCGATTGTGTCTTGGTGACTTTTGACTGACCGTGTATTGGTGAATTGATAATGGTTGTGTAGCACAGTGGTAGCAAACAGAATTGTTTGTTTAAATCCACAGTCTACGGATAGTTGATTATAGGTTAATTTTGTATTTTGATTCTTGTTAGTTGTTCTACAATCAAATAGCCAAGGTAGGCCCTAGGAAAATCCTATTATTACTGCGTGTTCTATTGGCAGTTGAAGTCTTCGTTGCATTTGTTGATTCTTACTTGATTCTTAAGAAGGAAACCTAAGCGAACTCACGAATTATAAACTGATTATTTTATTTGTAACTTGAAAAACCGTTAAAAATTTGGTGGCAGCGGTGTTTGTATATCAAGTAAAATCTCTTGTTTTATTTCAAACGTAGTGATCGCCGTGAAATAGATATGAAGTAAATTTCAGTTTATTAGATGTTTTTATGCTAGTGAAGTTAAGAGGTTGTATAATTTGTTGAATAAAGTCCATGTAATTGTTTCATTTTTATTGACGATTGTTTATGACATTTTATGGTGGCATTATCTAAAACGTGGCTATGACTAACATAGACGACATAGACAAAGAGATATCTTTTATTGAACAAAAACTTCAAGAGTTAAAAGATGAAAGTTTCAATATTCATAACGCTAGTGCTATAGATAAAGGTAACTCTGACTCTCATGAGTCACAAACGAATAAAAAACCACGAGATTCGGGATTTGTGTCGGATTCTTCAGTTATAAACTATCACGGCGATGTAAAGCCTAAAACACGCCCTACTGCAAAAGTATCATGGCAAGGTGAGTTGATGCCGGGTGCAAGGTTGCCTTATGACAAATACGACCAAGATCATTTTGCGTTAACCCCATTATCACAAAACGAACCAGAAAGTAACATTACACATCGCAGAAAATCTGGTCGGTTTAATGCAGTTGATGAAAATAAGAATACGAGAGACTTAGGAGATAAAAAGTCTGAGTCACATATCAAACCTGCAACATTTGATGGCACAGGATCCTGGTTGGATTATCGTTCACATTTTGATGCATGTGCCATGCTTAATAATTGGAATAAGCGAGAAAAGGGACTCTATTTAGCAGTTTCCTTGAGAGGTCAGGCTCAGGGTGTTTTAGGAAATTTGCCTTACGCTCAGAAACACGATTATGCACTTTTAGTGATTGCCCTTGAAGAAAGATTCTCACCCTCAAATCAAAACGATCTCTATAGAACCCAATTGAGGGAACGCAAACAGAGAGCAGCAGAAACTTTGCCAGAGCTCGGACAGTCAATTAGAAGGCTAACTAACCTAGCTTATCCTACAGCTCCAGGAGATGTTAGAGAAACTTTGGCAAAGGAGCAATTCATAGATGCTCTTATAGACTCCGATATGAGGTTACGGGTAAAACAAGCAAGGCCATTAAACCTCAATGATGCGATTCGGCATGCTGTAGAATTAGAAGCATTTGTAAAATCAGATCGTAAAATGCTAGAAGCCGAGTCTCATTTAAGACCATTGCAAACAAATAAGTCTGAAAGTGTTCAAGTGACATCTGCAGATTCTCCTTCAAATAAGCTTTTTGAAGAACTTTTGAACGAAATAGTAAACCTCCGAAAAGAAGTTAATGCAATGAAGTCAAACATATCCCAAACGTCCATAAATATCAAAAAACCCAATCCTGTTGGCAACAGAAACTGTTATGTATGTGGATCAAAGTATCATTTACAGGCAGAGTGTCGACAGGGAAATGTTAATATTGCTAGATATGATAGAAGTTCTCGATCACAATCGTCTCAGAGACGAAACAATACCTATGGTAAAAGACGTCCTGTACAGAACTCATTTAAGAGCATCAGGTCTAGGTGTTCTCAAGTTGGGATTCATCAAAATGATCCCGAAGCTGGCATGTATGTAAAAGCACTCGTACATAGTGTTAACACAAATTTGTTGGTTGACACAGGGGCTACACTGTCTGTGTTATCAAGTAGAGTATATGAAACCATCAAAACAAAACCTGTATTGTTTCACACTGATCAAGTAGTTTCATCAGCAAGTGGAACAAACCTTACAGTTTTAGGGAAAACATTGATAAACATCAGTATGGACGATACAACTTACACCCAGGAAGTTATTGTTACGGACTTATCTGTTGATGGGGTCATAGGATTGGATTTCATGAAAAAATACAAATGTACTGTTGATGTACCAAACGGGTACTTCAATGTGCAGGACATGTGCTACAAAGTTGAATTTGTTGGCAAGATAGGCTGTTTTAGAATAGCAGCTAAAGAAACAGTAGCGATACCTCCAAGAAGCGAAGTCGTTACTTATTGTGTTACGGGGTTCCCTGAGAGCTATCAGAACAAAGAAATATTGGGCTTAGTGGAACCAGCTGAAAAATTTGTTAAATCTGGAAAAGCTTTAGTAGCAAGGTCAGTTGGCTACTTGAAAAATGGTGAGATCCCCGTGAGAATGATGAACCTTTCCGAAGACAACCAGATAATCTATCCTGGTACATTTATTGCCAATTTAAGTAATGTCGAATCAGTGATTGATTCCTCTCAACCTAAAGAAAAGGTCTGTGACGATTTACCATCACATTTGCAGGACCTCTTTGCAAGGTCAACAGTGCATCTAAAAACAAAGGAAGTATATGCTTTAAAGAAATTTTTAATCGAATACGCTGAGGTATTTGCGAAATCAGACAAAGATCTTGGACGCACATCAATAGTAAAACACACTATCGACACGCAAGATGCTAGACCTTTGAAGGAACCCCCTAGACGTGTTCCCTATCACTTGGAGAGTGAAATAAACAAACAAATAGATGAAATGCTGAATAAAAACATAATAGAAAAGTCAGCAAGTCCCTGGGCTTCAGGAGTGGTTCTGGCAAAGAAAAAAGATGGATCATTGCGCTTCTGTGTGGACTACAGGCGATTAAATGCCACCACTGTCAAAGATGCCTATCCACTGCCTAGAATTGATGACTCTTTAGACAGTCTTTCAGGTTCAAAGTGGTTTTCAACCCTTGATTTGTGTTCAGGTTACTGGCAGGTTAACATGGATGACTCTGACAAACTGAAAACTGCCTTTGCAACAAAGAGGGGTTTATTTCACTTTAACGTAATGCCATTTGGCCTTTGCAACGCCCCAGCAACCTTTGAAAGGCTGATGGAGACAGTATTGAGCGGTTTGCAATGGCAGATATGTTTAGTTTACCTTGATGACATTATTGTTATTGGGAAAACATTTTAAAACATGTTAGACAACCTCCAACAAGTATTTGATAGGTATTTGCCATCAAATTTAAAACTAAAGGCGAAGAAATGTCATCTGTTTCACAAAACTGTACAGTTCATTGGTCATGTAGTTTCTGAAAACGGGATCAGTACAGACCCATCTAAAATTTCAGCGGTAGAAGATTGGTCAATCCCCGTAAACCTTACTGAGGTAAAGAGTTTTTTAGGGCTCTGTAGCTATTACAGACGTTTCATACCAAACTTTGCTACAATAGCAAAACCCTTGAATAGACTGACGGAAAAGGGAACAAAATTTGTGTGGACCAAACCATGTCAAGATTCGTTTGATTCATTACGACGAGCACTCATCTCAGCACCAGTTCTTGCGCATCCTGATTTTTCAAGACCATTTATACTGGACACAGATGCGAGTGATGTGGCAATTGGAGCAGTTCTTTCCCAGGTACACAATGGTATGGAGAGGGTAATTGCATACGCTAGTCGAACATTGTCAAAAGCAGAACGCAAGTACTGCGTCACAAGGAAGGAACTTTTAGCTGTCGTCTACTTTACCAAATATTACAAACACTATCTGTATGGTAAAGAATTTCTAGTGAGAACAGATCACAGCTCTCTAAAATGGTTATTAAACTGCAAAAATCCGGAGGGTCAACTTGCCAGATGGTTTGAAAGTCTGAGTAATTTTCAAATTATCATTGAACATAGAGCGGGTAACAAGCATAAAAATGCAGACGCACTTAGCAGAATACCCTGTAGAAAAACGTGTTGCCCTGAAGAAAAGAGTATGGTGAATTCTATTTTATGCCCACCATCTAAAAATGATGATTCGTTGAAGGACAAACAAGCAGTTGACACTGATATAGCTCAGGTGTCAAAGTGGGTTGCTTCGGGCATAAAACCAAACTCTGAACAGCTATCTAGCTATAGTCAATTTGTTAAAGGCATTTGCGCACATTGGGATGCTCTTGAGATTAGAGACGATGTTTTGTTTAGAAAGAAAACTTGCAAAAACGGGAAAGTTTTGTATCAGGCTGTGTTGCCATACAGTGAGCGCCGAACTGTGCTTAGTCAATTTCATGACGAACGAACTTCTGCTCATTTAGGTTTTAGAAAAACTTTAGAAAAGGTGAAATTAAAATTTTACTGGCCCGGATTGCAGAAAGACGTTAAACAGTACATTGCTGGTTGTGAGAAATGCCAACGACGCAAGGCACCAACAACGAATAAGAAGGCGCCAATGCAAGTTGTCACTTGCGGTACCCCCTTAGAACGTATCGGTACAGATATATTGGGTGAACTTCCAATGTCAAACAAAGGTAACCGATATATACTAGTTGTGTCGGATTACTTTACAAAATGGACGAAAAGTTTTCCAATGGCGAATATGGAGGCAGCAACTGTTGCTAAAATAATTGTGGAAGAAGTCATTACAAGATATGGGACACCCAGTGTGATCCATTCTGATCAGGGCGTTCAATTCGAAAGCCAATTGTTTTCAGAAATGTGCAGATTATTTAACATCAAGAAAACTCATACAACCCCTTACCACCCTCAATCGGATGGTATGGTTGAGAGATTTAATAAAACTCTTGCCAATATGTTATCTGCATAAGTTGATGAACATCACAATGACTGGGACGATCACCTTCCATACGTAATGATGGCCTACAGATCAGCTGTCCACGAAACTACATGCACGACACCAAACATGATGATGTTAGGTCGAGAAGTTGCTACACCTCTTGATATTGTTTATGAGATGCCATCATCCATGAAAAGAATTCCTCAAAACAGATGGGTTTGGGAACTGCAGGAAAAACTAGAAGAGGCCCATACCATCGTGAGAAAATTGATGAACGACAATATACAAAGGCAGAAATGGTACCACGACAGGAAACTCAATTGGCAATCATTTAATAAAGGCGATAAAGTTTATGTGTATTTTCCAAGGCGAAAAGCAGGAACATCGCCTAAGTTCTTTTCTTACTGGCAGGGTCCCTTTGAGGTGATTGAAAAATGTTCAAACGTAACATACAAAGTCAATTGTGGTGCCAGAGGAACACATCAGGTCATACATACTGATCGAATCCGACCAGTTGTGAAACAAATTTTGAGAGGTGAGCAAGATAAAGAAGTTACCTCTAATAAGCAAGAAGCAGCCGCTTCCAATCAGATTGACGACAGGAAACGTGACAGTGACATGACAACAAATAAAAGACGTACAAAACGACCAGCCTATCTTGATGACTACTGTTCATTTTAGTTCTATTCTTTGTAGATCATGCCTAAAGTTAAGCTAACTCTCAGGGAAGAGTCTACAATGAAATGACCATTGTACTTCTGTTCAGACAGATTTCCCCAGGCACACCAGATGACTAAAACAGTTTTGACTATTACTAAAGATTACGAATGTTTAGTAGGAGGCACCTTTAAACAATCACTATTATCATATCAGTTTTTAATAAATGTTTTCTGACACTTATGTTTTATTTTGGAATGCGAGGACGCATATTTTTTCGAAGGCGTGGGTAATGTAATGATTTTACTTCCGGATTGAAATGTATCATGTGTTTAACCAATCAGATGCCTCCATTTTTGACCAATCAGTGATAATCAGTATACCCAATAGAAATGATGCATGATTAGACCAATCAGTGAGAACTTGCAGGGTATATATACAGCCACCCTATCATTCTTAGTCAGTCTTCTGCCGTTGAACGACTCAACCGGTCTTCTGGCGAAACTCTTCGGTTAGAGTTCTACAGAACAGGGATTTGAGCTGTGTCGGAAAGCAACAGAATTGTTAGCTAGACCACTCAGTTCTTAACCCTGCTTCTGTAACTTGTGTCTTAGTGACTTGATAGTGTCTTTGTGACTTCGATTGTGTCTTGGTGACTTTCGACTGACCGTGTATTGGTGAATTGATAATGGTTGTGTAGCACAGTGGTAGCAAACAGAATTGTTTGTTTAAATCCACAGTCTACGGATAGTTGATTATAGGTTAATTTTGTATTTTGATTCTTGTTAGTTGTTCTACAATCAAATAGCCATGGTAGGCCCTAGCAAAATCCTATTATTACTGCGTGTTCTATTGGCAGTTGAAGTCTTCGTTGCATTTGTTGATTCTTACTTGATTCTTAGGAAGGAAACCTAAGCGAACTCACGAATTATAAACTGATTATTTTATTTGTAACTTGAAAAACCGTTACACTATTTTGTTTGTTCATTTTCTAACAACTTCTCAAAAACATTCTTTGAAATTAAGTGGACCAGCCGGTTAGCTATTGAATCTTAAACTGCCTGCCTCGGGAGCATAATATTGCTGACCCTCTACTCCGTAGGCGGGGTTTATCATGCAGACGCTGGGCTGAACTCAGTGAAGATCACTCAGTGGAAAATTTTCGCTTTATATATTTATCACTGTTGCTTTTATATTTCACAGTCCCGTTATATATATACACGACCTAGCTTTATACATGTATATATATACACAATTCTTTATATATATATTTGTAATTCCTTTATATATAAAGCTGCTTATTTTTATATACTTGAGTTTATCGTATATATAGGTGTGTGTTTTTATATATACAATGAGTTTTTCTTATAAAGACTTTTCTTTTTATATATCTTATGTGGCACTTACAGGCTTCCGTAATAACCTATGGAAAGCACGGAATGTTTTATTCATAGTGTTTTGTAAGGATCTGTACCGGAAGTGAATAAGTCGCCGATTTATATGAAAGTTTTCATGCCATAAAACCAGGTATCGTTGTCGTGAATATTGCGGACCAAAGAAATTAAATAAAACGCAGCTCATTGAACCTTTAAAAGCAATAACCATAAGCAGGAACGTATATACTAACGGAATAGTCAACTTACTTCTATATTCGCCATGGTTACTTCCCATGCTATCACGCCAGCCTTGACAAGTTTGTAAAACTATGTTCAATCCCAGTAATATATAAAGGTTTTTAAAGCGATCTCATTAGACTATCGTTAGGGAGGCACTGTACTCGAGAACTTGTGTCTCAACTTGTTAAAAGCAAGTGAATTAGTGAATTACCAAATATCACACGTGTTTTCTTTTAAGTTTATATTTACAAGCACTGCGATTGGATCAGCTACTCGCAGCTGCAGCCATTCATAAAACGGAGCTTGACACTGAGTTTTCGTAATGAAATCCGCCAAGGGTTTATTGGGAATAAAGTGGACCGAAAACCCTTGGCTAGCGAAGATGGTATATTACGATAACAATCAACCATCATCATGCTTTGAGTTCAAACTGATTATTATGCCTCAACAGAAAAATGCCCTCGGGGACGTCACAACCCATCAACAAACAGGCCTAGACATATTGCAGTGTCTATACACAAATCTGTACTAACTTAGTGAACAAGATTGATGTTAAATACCAGAGACACGTGTTCAAGAATTTGAATATATAAAACATTATTAAAAAAGGGACGAACACTATTCTGTATGAATTTATTGCTGACTACAGTTTAGCTGACTGGTTTGGGCGGCTCGACGATTTCAGGTTGAATTGGCTACGGGGGTTTGTAGGCGCATTCCGCCAGAGTGCCGAACTGTAAGCAATGACACGTCATATATGCTGTCGAGTAGGTGTCGCCATGTTTAATAATGGTTCCATCTGGAGCATTGCAATTTCGAACTACAATTCATTATGGGTTCATTATCGATGATTTTAGGACTACTGGTAGTTTTAACATTTGAATTTAATTTTGATTAAGTTTTGTATATTCTAAATCCAATTATGAGCACAACCTCATTAATGACAAAACATAAAAAAACAAGAAATTATATTGAGCAATTGTTACCGTTAGGACATAAAGGACAGCATTGGTTAGGATCGTGGACGGCATCGACACAACCGACGGAAAAGCAGTCTACAATGGCACAGTAGGCTTGTCCAGAGGACGAGCACTGGCAGATCTCACATAGAGAGGGATCGAATGACCCGACCGGGTAGACATTGCCGTGGTAAAGGCAGCCTGAAGATGTGACAAGGTCCTGACCACTGACCGTCAGAAAAATTGCGGCTGTAACACAAAGGCTGTGTTTTGTTAGAGACACAGTCCAAATCTAGCGCAATTTTTTGTGCGCCGTAAATTGCAGATTTTTACTTTGGGAGGCACTGTGGCTCCCAGGTCGTCCATCCGAATTTTTTCAGACCGGGAGATACAGACCTGCAGCTAGTCGTTGCGCAATCTGTTATTTAAAAATACAATGCATTTGTACCTTTTAAGAACTTTTTTCGATACCCATTGTGATGAGACTGTGGGTGTGTGTGCGCGTTTGTGCGTGCGTGTTCAATTAGAAACAATGCTATATAAGAAATCAATTTTGTTATAACTTTAACCTTTTTATTTTTTTTCAAATGCAACCATGAAATTCAACTATTTCAATGTATAATACTGCCTTTTCACGATGACTGCAAAAACCCGACTAGACTAGATTGAAAATGTTTACCCTAACAATGTCAATTACAAACTTCAAAATGTTTTCAAATAATGTATCCAAAACGTTTAGAAAACTCAAACACAATAAATAATCAACGTATTGAGGTTTTTGTCACCGAGTATCACAGCATGTCTTAAAATAGCACTTTTTGATACGATGCTCCATAACCTTCAACATTATATGTACATCTTGATTTGATCAGGTATATGAATCAGCGAGATTCCGGATTTCATACTCTAAATGCTTCTGCCCCTTTTCAAAATTCAGTCCATTGAGAGGTGTCCTAGCTAGATTTACCCGCCATATTGGCGACTCAGTTTCAACAACAGGTGAGTGCTGGCTCCGCTGTTCCTTATCATTCTCAGAAAGATATCTTTTTCGTTGCGATTTTGGCGTCGGTTTTCTTGTAGGACTTCGGTCAGAAAGTACTTCGGGAGATTTTGGTGATACTTGTCTTACGTTTTTCATTTCTTCATTTTCTTCGTCCGTGTTCCTTTCATCTAGTTTTTCAAGTGGTCTCCTTTTCTTCTCTTTTGTTGACTTTCTACGACGAACAGAAGGTTGAGAGGAGTCACTGAACGGAGATCTTACTGAATCAGCGGCAAGATCTCCTGTCCTATACCTTTGCCGAAAGGAAGTAAAGTTCGAGTTGTAAATTGGGTTCGTAAAATCGTTACTCATGAGCAGACTGTCCTGCATATTCAACTGTGGGCGCAGTGTTTGTAATTCATTGCATTTCTTTTTCGCACGTATTTTGTCCTCCGTCGTTGCATATTCCATTTGCAAGGAATGGATTTCCAAAAAGTAACGGTCTTCGTATTTCAATTGTTTTGTAATTGGATCTGACCCTTTGATAGTTTTTCTTGTCCCTGCACAGGACAAAATATTCTGAAAACAGCAAAGACAGATGATATCCTCGATGAACAGAACGACAGAGAGTTGTTGTATTCGCCACTGAGGAAACCGTTCTTCTAGCACAAGGGAACATGTCTGTGACATCATTGCAATCAAGGCATTTAGCATTAGAAGATATGTGAAGACCGTGTAGGCAATGAAGATCGTAATCGCTACCCAGGGAATTCGGGCGGAATAAAGTACGCTAATGTCATCAATTCCAATCCCGAGCTTAAACATTGCCATCAGTGTGCTTCCGTACGAAGTAAAATCCTCCTCGCCTGTTCCTCGAAACACTATGTACATTCCAGCGGTGAAAGAAAACAATACAAAAAGAATTACTAGTCCAAACCGGAAAAGATCCCCAATAATCACACGCTTGATTAGTTCTGTAAAGAAACTAAAATGTTTTATTGGTGAAAGAAAAAATACATTCAACCACCAACCGCAGATTAAAGCTAAGATCAAGGGAATGTTATCATGTTCCTCTGTTATCGACCACAAAACATCAACGATCATTGTACCAGATAGCATCAACATAGGAATGATGTATTCCAAATTATGAACAAAGTAGGAGCGTTTATTTTTCTTTCGAAACTTAGCGCTCAACAAACAAACTGCTATAAAACCGTAGAAGGCACCTGCAACAAAAGAAACCCATCGAAATCCGTAAACAAAATTTTCAGACAGCGTAGTAGCATTGTTTCCATTCACACTTGGAATGCTTAATTCAACATTATATACGCTATAGATAGTCAAGACTATCATGAAGGCATAATGTAGTACCATCCATAATCTGAAAAACCATTGATAAGAGTTCCATTTCATTTTTATGATATTTTTTACAGGTGGTAACTCAATAATACGATATGCGTCTTTGCTGTCGTAGTCAAATCCAAAAAGCATTTCCAAAATAGATTCTGTTTCGGGGTAGGAGCAACATTGTTCACCACAGGGTGCACACTGTGTTTCATTTGAGTGTACGACGTTTTTAGCTATTCCATGCATATATTGGGGAATAGTTTTCTTTGAGAAAACAGGTGTGTGGTAGCGCTTTCCGTAGGCTCGAACGGTGCTGACAGTATCTATTTCTGTTACATCATATTCCTTAACGTCAAACAATCCATCATTTGCACTTATAAAGCAATATACATCTTTAATGTTAAGAATCTCTTCGAAAAGTTCTGTCACCCCGTGTTTGGCGGCAAGCTGAAGTGGGGTAAGGTGTTCCCTGTTTTTCAGAAACCAAACTAATGAATGGGTATGTCGATGCATATCATTTCCAGAGTGGTCTAACGTGCTTCTTTCGATTCGGTTTTTGTTTTCCAGTTCTTGGTTCAAGTGCCGCATCGTTTGAATAATGGTTACTACCTTTTCTGGGTATGTCGCTGCGTACTTTACCAACGAATGAAACACAGTGTCGTACTCTTCATTTTGAATGTGCAAATCAGCTCCAAACTCTAAAAGAACATCAACTATGTCGGTATTCCCCGTCAGTGCGGCGACAGTTAAAGGAAGTTGTCCCATCATCACCGTGTTCACGAATCGAGATCCTGTTGCGCGAATGTGCAGCAAAGTGGACATCTGGATATCCTTTCTCCGACCAACCTCTAGCATTGCCTGGATAGCCTCTATGTTGCCTTTTGTGATGGCCATATGAAGGGCGGTTTGACCATGAAACTCTACCGATTGTTCTCTCGCCATGAGAAGCAGATTAGGACACAACTCTGATAATTTTGTAACGAGGTTTTCGTCATCCTGGTCCTTGATTGCCAAGTGTAGCAGAGTCTCGCCTTGTTGTTCGGGGTTCTGATACATCCGTAACCAATTAGGCTTTCCCATTTTTTCTAAGGTGTCAAGCCTTATAGTGGCACTCTCGGTGTCCCCGTTCCTGATATCCTTGGCGAGTCCATCAAGAAAAGTTCCCATGTCATTGTCGTTTATCAATTTTCTTGTTGAACTTCTAACATGTTTTGTGCGCTCCATGTTGAAATTTCTAGTAAGGTCAGAAAGTGGCAACAGTTTTCCTGAAGTAAAAAAAACAATTCCTTTCTATTACTCTCTGAATAAAATTGTCGTTTGTTTCGGTTTCCTTTGAAGCAATATGAATCGTCTAATAACATAGTCTGATCGAAAAATTACTTCGGTCTTCCCTTTATCGTGAAGTATTAGGCATGTTTACTTAATAACAGCTTGCAATTGATAGATACGTGTATCTATTTTCAAATAGATACAAACATTTAAACAACTGCAATACTCCTTACACTGATTTTACTGTCGGCTTTGAACCAATATGAAGACTTACTAATTGTTAAGGAATCATGCATTGGAACAGTTAACAAGGCATTAAATATCTGGAAACAAAATCTCCGTTTACAATTTACCACAGATATTTATATAGTTATTTTAAACGTTTCATAATCGGTTTAAAATGCTTTTGAAGCGAACAATGATTCCTTTTATATTCATTCATCATAGAAATACTACCTTTTAGGAAAGTTTTGCTGAAACATATAATAACTGTCCTCTATAAATTACCCCAATTCACGAATAATTTCTGTGTAAGTAAGGAACGAAGACTCAAATTTTCCGTGCTCTTTTTTACATATGTACTAGATATTGTACCTTTGACTAATTGTTGAAAATACCCGGGAAAAAGAATTACTCATTGGACTTTACCTCAGCTATACCGTCATCGTTTTATTAAACATTGACTGTAACGGGGAATTAATTGATGGGAAATCTTAAGAAATAATTAATGATAGTTAATGTAATCATTAATCAGCGTTTAAATGACAAACCAACCCCCCCCCCCCCCAAAAAAAAAAAATTTAAATCTTTTCAGTCTTGATCTAAGAACGATAACTCCTGAACTATGACCGTGAGGTCATTGAGTTATTTTAAATCTTTGTAAATTGCCCCAGAACTTGGCACCGGTGAATCACTCTTGGCAGTCGCCCTGTTTTGTGGACTTTGTATTTGATCAAGTTGTAGAATATTTGTCTTTATCTCAAGAATTCAACAGAAATCAAACGAAGCATAGGTACAACATTCTTAAAAACATACCTTACTCAAAACATTGAATATTGCACGTTTGATCAAAAGTATGCATAAGCTTTATTCATCATTGTTGAATATCGTGCGTAAAGTTCTTTACTCCTACCTTTTGTTAATTTCTGTACATTCCCTAAGATCCGCCAACCATCATTACGTAACAAAGAATTCCCGTTACTTTCTTGATGTGGATTCTGAAAGTGCATTTTATAAAACGATGAAAAATTAGCGACACCAAGCTGTACCGGTAATCTTTTAAAATAAAGTGCATTTTAGTTAATAGAGTTTTGGGATTATAATAATCCGAATGGATCTTTAATAAAGTAAAACGTAATTTGGCAGTGTATGTTTAGTTTACCTGAGGAATAGAACGTTCGGATCTTGTAGTTTTCTTATTGATTTTGCATGGTGCACGGGTAGCGTCGATCAATTATTTACAACGCTTCTGCAAAGTCTGCAAGCAAAAGACAAAAGCCTGGTAGATTAAAAATTCAGAACACAGATAGAACTCGGTGTTTAGGTACATGTATTAAAGTTAATGAAAATCTAATTTACTAACTTCAGATAATATCCAATCTTTCATATGCATGTATTCCCAGAAAATCACAGCACATAAGGGGTGGCATTGATTTTGTGAAAAAATAATGTTTGATCTTCGTACATAGAAATATTGACTTCGCCACACAAAAGAGTTTGAGAACTATTATCGACGTACAGTGTAGAGCTATTGTGAAATTAAAGTCCACAAAGAACGTACAGACAAGGACAGTTAGAAGTGGTACAACTACCTGGCTCTACTTACTTTGTTTTAGAGGACTTAGGTGGCCACTATTCTGGGAATAGCTGGTATCTCGGCATTGGTCTGTGCACTGTCCATATTTCTTACTGCGTATATATAAATACATGAATGTTCGATTCAGCGAGGTCTTTGTTCTATTGTTTACGTCCCCCACGTGTTTCCCAAATCAGCTGGTCCGGAGATTTAATTTTTTGTAAACACACCTTATTTAAATGCCCTCTCTGTCTTAGACGATGTGTCCTGATGAGGTGTCTTTGTTAGTGTCCATGTAATCCTGTACGCAAATTTACAAGGTCATTCACAAAGGACATGCAATTACTGTGTAACGGCGATACTAGGGGGAACTATGTCCATATACTTACCACCATTTGAAGATTCCTCATCGATACATGAATTCTGTCATTTTAAAAAATGGCATTTGTTGACATTTAAATCCAATCAGCTGATAAGTAATAAAAGTCTAAAATGCAGTAATGAGCCCGCAAGTTTTTTCCCCATCGATTTTCTTATCAAATTAACCCGAGTATTGATTAAGAGTATTATTGAGGCCGTGGAACACTCGAACAAAGGCCAAAAACAGGAGGACCTTTGAACTCCAGAAACACAACAGTTATCGATGAGAAAGATAAATCCTTTAGATATACAGGTACGTATATCGATCGACGGAAATATGCAAGCCAAGCATTAAATCTGCAACTCATTCTAAAATTCCAAAACAATCAACAGTTTTTCACGGAAATCATTTAGTGGATCGACAAATATAGAAAATTGTTAGATTTATTATAAAACCATCCCGCCTTCAGCAGTATATCTATACTATAACACACACATTTGTACAAGTATTAAACATTCATATGTGCATAATTGTATGATGCAAAGAAAAAGAAAGACGTATAGATATTGTTACCCATAGCCCTCATTCCTGCCATAAAAAAGTGCTTTATTTCTAGTCTGATTTAGAATATTAGATTACATAGACCTAGAAACGCCCGAAATATTTTCACATGGATATTAAGCACAGGGGCCTTGCAATTTAAGAACTCACAGATTTACTCTTTGTTGATAAAGAGAGAGAAAGAGAGAAGGGGTTGAAAATAGTGAGGTTTGCTTAAACTTTACCCACTAAGCTTTAGTAATTTTCTACTGTTAAAATGACATTATCCGTAGGATAAAATTGACCTAGATAAACTCAAACTGCACAGTCACCTTTATGCGATATTATTTTCTAAATTTTATACTTGAGTAGGTCCTTAAAAAAACAGAAAAATATGTGCTACATTAAGTAAAATTACACCAGTAGCCGTAGCAAGATGCTCAATAAACCTCTAAGATCTGAGTTTTATGACGAACTTAAAAACTAGAGAGCTTTTCCATGTGATATAAATTTTATTTTTTCTCTCGGTACTAATCTATAGGTTCTGCAACAAAACAGAGTAAAATGTTATATATTTCATTCCAAAACAACGTGTATTTAATCCTTTTTCAATGGTTTTATTGTGGAAAAAATATTTTATTAAAAATCTAAGGGAAATTACTCTAATGATCTTCTTGACCTCCGATACTTTTAAGTATCCCCCCCCCCCCCAAGCCTTGGGTGGTCTGTATATACATTCAGCGCTGAAATGATGCCTCATTTTCCGACCTCATCACTATCTTATCTACAAATGAACTCCAGTTATACCACACTGACAAAATGAAAAAAAAAAATTTTACTTATTACGTTGGTGAGTGACTGTTTTGCTTTTCATCAGACGTGAAATACGTAACGTCAACGAATAGAACGCGCAACATGATTGTCGTCTATATTTATATAAACATGTAGCACGTAACAACGCATAGGCGGCAACATGGCGACCGTTACGGTTTTACGTTACATTTTTTTTCGTAAATTCATTAACAAACAAAAAGATTTGAGACCTCCACCAATCCAGACCACAGGCACCTGGGGCATGGATCCACCCCCGATAGTGGGCGATACTCACTTTCTTCCTATAACATTCTGGTTTGCTTTTAGGGTATTTTATTGAAAAAGAAACCAGGTATTTTTTTTCAAATCGCATTAATTTTCGACTGACTTAAAAAGAGAGAAGGCATGTAATTCTTTCCTTGTCTTCTGTCTTTACGTGATTGTATATTGAAATCGTGACAGATTATTTAATATGTGAACATCTGTTAAATAAACAGACATTCATCTTTTATTTTGTTCATTTACTCTAATTTTAAAAGACTCCGATTTGGGAATTTATCGATTAAATCACTCACATCTCGGAAAATCTTGTTTGATTCCATCAGCTGGCCGGGAAAGTAAAAAGAAAGCTAACTCCTGTTAATGTTCTTTGCTTTGTATTTGTTCTTGATCTTGATCTTAAAATTCTAAATTTGTTTTAAAAAAAAAGTAATAAAAATTCCCGATTTTGAATATCAGCACAGAAAGCATTTTCGGAAGTTTCAGACGTATCGTGTTCGTATATGTCATTCGGAACATCATTTTGTGTATCAACGAGTCCGGCTGGTGTCGAGTTGAGGATCTTTGTATGCTTTCTTTTTTTAAGTGTCACCCGAAAACGCTTTTTTTAAAACAAGCTTTAAAAGACGATTAAGTGACATTATCGATAAAGTATTATGCATATAAAAATATAGATAAGAATTAGATCTATGTGTGAGTTCGCCTTGGATTTTTTATTTTTTTTTTTTTTTTTTTCAATATATAAAAGGAGGGGGTTTCCATGTCCCAAGTGTCTGTGATCAAAACTGTTTTTTTATGTGTAGGTTTGTTACAATCTAGCAATTATACTCAGTCCTCTTAACCAATAAAGACCTGGCTTGTATTGGGTTTGTTATTTTCTACGGAAATAGATAGATCAGCTTCGCCTTCTATAAAATAATTTCTGTCAGTAACAAACCTCGCTAACCATAGTAAAACACTACAATAACTTAACGCGTTTATTCAATATTAATGGCATAGCGTTATTTTAATCAGAGGCAGAATAAACGCATATACCGTAAATTATAAAGCTGGGTTTGTTTAAACTCGATATAGCCGTCTGTTCATGAAAAATGGATAGCTTCGTCTCCGTCGAAAATATGAAATGCTTTGTTACATATAGATACATGTATATACATATCATACAGTATTAGAACCATTTTCACAAGACCTTGGACGTTTGATAGAATGTAACTTTTTCGTGCATCAAAAGAAGTTTAAAATGACACTCCTTTCGAGCGAAATGTGCATAGATTGCGTAATCTGGGCTCAAAAGGAAGATTTCGAAGAATGGTTTTAAAAGTGGCCAACAATGAAAAAGACAGGCCGACTACCCAAAGTCCAAGCTCTTGTTGACTGTTTGTCGCAAATCACGTTTCATGTTTGTAAAGTGTGAAGTGTATTAATCATGTTAAATTGCTATTAAATACGTATTGGCCTATTTACTTATCATATGCAATATTCATGCAATGAATTCCCTTAAATGAGCACTATTGATATGTAGGTGAAGTATTTAGATAACACGATACAAACTGTCAGTATTTTACCTTCCGTATATATGTGTAGATATGTGATGGTACATGTACTTGATGTATATATAAAGCATTTTATCGTCATTGATACAGAATATGAACTTCAAACAAAGGATGTCGTCTTATACAATATTTCATATAGTGCGGATTCATTGTATCAAATATTGGGAACTTTTTAATACCATGACTGAATAGAAAACGCATTAAATTGGATATTCTAAAATTATTCAATAACTCAAAAAACATTAAT
Source organism: Magallana gigas (assembly GCF_963853765.1). Lineage (NCBI taxonomy): Eukaryota > Metazoa > Mollusca > Bivalvia > Ostreida > Ostreidae > Magallana > Magallana gigas. The sequence goes on along the minus strand of NC_088854.1, from coordinate 5,324,473 downwards.
TACATGTATCTTAACTCTTCGTTTTGCGAAAAATCTTGAAAAACAGAGATATAAACTGACATGATTTTGAATGCAGATTTTTCAATAAATAAGATATTTATATCGATTTTGTATAACTGAACTTAAATTACCTTATGTTTGTCATTAAGAAAAACTTTCTATAGAAAATTGTGTAATTAATGCAATCATCTGCACCTACTGACATGAAAGTCAAACCACCATAATGATAATTAAAACATATGCTCAATATTTAGTATAAATAAACTCCTTATCTTTGATCATTAGTTAGTCATTATTAATCAGATCCAATCATGGACCTAATTTGTGTATTAATCACATTTCCACCTTTCCCGTAGTAATCCTTTGACCCCCGGCTCGGGTTCTGTGACGTCGCGCCTCAGATAGCCTAGTACGACGACCACTGACCCCTTTTATTTATGTCCCCGCTGTAGAACAAAGCTGTCTGACTGAACACCGCTGATTTCTCTCGTAACAAATGCTATTGAAAAGTTTCATAACTGATCTAAATCACGTCGAAATTGTAAAAGATTGTAATGATTTTTTTTCAAAGATAAACACCTCTTGTTAATACACATATATGCTACTCAATTATGATTTACTCAGAATCACAGAACGCAGTGATTGTCGGTGTGGATCATGCACCATAGGATGCTTACTATTTCATCTTCAAATGCAAAAATCACATTATTAGCTACAACTAAATCATTTTCATATAATTAATACTTCTCTTCTATTATTGGGCGATGAGCCATTATCCATTAATATTAACAAGCAATAATTCTCATTAGTTAAAATTGTATATCAACGAAACTGGTAGATTCGTTTAATACAAATTCCTATACTCGTAGAAATCACGTATTTTGCTATTTTATCATTACAAATTTATATCACGTAATAGCAGTTGTAATCTTTGTACAATTGTTTTCGATTTTAATGGTTAATACTTCGCATGTTGTTAAAATTTGTGTCCTAACAACTTGTATATGTATGTTATATATACATTTATACAATAGAATGTTCAAATCATGTGTTGCAATCGTTTATGCTACACTATTACATGTACATGGAATATGTTACACCATTAGAGAATGTTATCGTCGCTAGAAAATGTAATCGTTAATGTACATATAATGCAATTGCCGTTATTACATCGAATTGGTTACACTATTACATAGAATATGTTAAACTATTACATGGAATATGTTACACCGTATAACTCACTAGAAATGTAATCGTAAATAAACATATAAAGCAATCGTTATTATTACATGTTACACAATTACATGGAATATGTTACATTATTGAAGAATGTAACCATCACTAGAAAATTTTATCGTTAATGTACATATGATGCAATCGTTACTTTTACATAGAATATGTTTTACTATACGTAATTCTTAATGATAATATTTCCTGCATGACAAATAAAGTTGAGGTATCACTATAAATATGATATTGATATGAGCTTGTCTACTAGACAAACTGGGCAAAACTTCACGTCCTGCAAAAAATTCTAATATTCGAAAAAAATTTATCGTTGAACTTTTTTAAATCATTATGAAATTTAGATCATCATTTTTTTTTTCTTGATGGCACAATTATCATAATTGTTTTGGAAACATTCAACAACGAAAATAAAATGTATGAAATCAAATATATCAACAGCATGTAATTTTAAACACCAACGTTACCTAACAGGTCAAGCTGTAGTTAGAATAATACCAATAGGTACACTTTTTATCAACTAAATTACGATACCTAAGTGATCGTAGATCACGGGTATTATTAATAACAATATTTGAAAATTACATCTGCAACAGGAAAGACATTTTAATCAAACATTTAAGTTTTATTGCACTGATAGACAAACGGAGGGATAAACATAAAGACTGGAAAAAACATCACTCCTAAATCTTTTCTCCTTGAGAAAAAATAGGTATTGAAATCAGGACTTTTTTACAGTGATATTCTCCCGATCTCTTCATCTTCTGAAATGAATTTAATTTTTTTTTGTATTAATCTAGGCGCATACTGTAAAGTTCATACACACACAGTTCTTTCACCCGGATCCTAAACGGTCAGGCGCCGTAAGTAGGTGACCACGGGTTTTAACCCATTCATCACCTGTAGGAAAATTGTCTTGATATTTATGGTTTGTTCCCGTTTTGCACACATTTGAAAATTATGTATCGAAAAAATGTGTGCGAAACGGGAATTTGACCAGGTGAGATAATTGCTTAATTGCTATAGTCTATATCACAGTTCCTGTGAGGGCTATTGACAATGAAATAAATAAAACATATGTACTCCCAACTGATATTTACATCTATTTTATGTTACAATATGAATTGCATAAAAGCACATTTACATAACAATTGACCTGCATGTTTTTGAATTTAATTTCAAACATTCCTACAGTAATTAAGTCATGAACAATTTCATTAATATATTTAAACAAGAAAGATTATTGCAAACATGTTGTATATGAAATGCTTTCACGGAGTACCCCATCATCTTCACAACGTCTTGACCTGAGTGGAAATTTAAGACTAAAAATATCATTATCTTTATTTTATCAAATGAAAAAAAAATGATGATAGTTATTAGTTGTTAGACCTAAAACCCAACAAAATATCTGAATTCTTCTAGTTTTATCGTAAAGGCTCTGATGAATGAATGATAAAACACAGGTAAAAATCCAGGTAAAATCTTTGACTGAAAGCTAACTATAATTGCTATCACAACACAAATCACACCTATTGTTCTATATCCAATTTTCAAATGTGTGCAAAACGGGAACACACCATATTGATATTTCGTGCATATGTTTGTTTTGTTTGCAATTTGAGGGTTGATGTGTTTCTCTTTTATTGCAGCTCGTTAAGACCTGTATGTATGATTGATAGGAAAGAACAATATTTTTTTTAACCAATATTAGCAAAATCAGTTCTATGTATGCGAATTTGCTTATGATTAATTATGTCTCTATATTTTAAAAGACAAAGCGCATATGATTAATCAATACATATTATAAATGTTAAATTAAAGGAATGCTTTTGAGACTAAAAGTACAGTCGTATTTGTATCCATTATTCAGAATTAATCGTGTTAAACTGTTGACACCATTACAAATTCACTTATCAACTATACATCTCAAACTGTTAAGGAAATGTCATGGTTAAGAATTCTGAGAAGTCTCGCTTTTTCACCTATGGGCGTAGGTGATCCAATGACCTTCACCTGTCCTCAAATCTGACACCTTTTTCCGAGAACACTGACCCAGCTTTGAAATTGACTGACTAGCGATAAACAGCTTGGACATAGTTCCTGATAGACTGGACAGTCACTGAAGGGAGAGGCCGGTCGCCGACAAACTGAATCTAACACCGCTCTAGTTTGGTTTGAAAGTAGGGAAAGAAAACCATCCATGCTTGTTGTGGGTTTCTTTAATGTTCGAGAATTTACATTTTTTGCTTACTTACATCTCTGGAACTAATAGATATATTTTACAACTGTTATGGTACAAATACCTTACGTATTTTGCATTGGTTTAAAGATATACAAGCTTAAGTAATTCAATAGATATTTGGAATGTTTATAAGATAGAGTATTGGTTTTGAACTTTAAACAAAGTATGTCGAAAATCTACGGTAATATATTATCTGGGATAAGTTATGCAGGAATAGAAATTTTGATGTGAACTAGAAATTTTTATTTTTAATATTTCAAATATAACATGATCATGCCATGACATTTCAAAAACCTTAGTACTGCTATTGTACTGTCTCCAAAATGAGTTTTTAAACAACATATCAATTTCAAGGTGCCAATCTTTCACGTTCTCTGAAATATGTCTAATGTCAAATTTTACATCTTAAATCGATAATTTTTGTCATATTAAAATGGATTGTTTGTATTATAACATTGCATTATCTAGTGGGAATGAACACGGTAATTTTTGTTTAATCAACCATTATGGAAGAATAATTGGAGTTGTATCCGATTTCCTAGCTTGAGGTTAACATTCGTAATGATTTCATACATGTTAAAGCTAACAATTGCAAAACGTTTACGCCAAAACAACAGCTGGTTTAGTATATATTGGAAGTTAGAATGTTAAGATACGATGGTAAGTTTAACAATTTTCTTTGCATCAACGCAGACAGATTCTATTAAATAGCCTGAATCAACTTACTCGATCTTTGATTCTACAAAATCGTTGTAAAGCACATTTTATATATAATATATAAATCATTGATCGAAGAGATAAAAAATCGAATAAATAATGAATATTTTATTTTTCTGAAAAAGTCAATAACTAATATCATATTCATTGATCTTGTATCAACATCCTGTTGAGACACGAGTCCTTGCAGCAATATACATTGATATGTTTCATCATAACATTATGAAGAACAAACGGTATGCACGAACCCCCCGTGGGATGGGCGGAATCAGGGGCTTTTTGTGATCCCTTCGACTCCGGTGAGAAATGGTTCCTGGCCGAGCGAGGTTCTTGACTCTGCATTGTCGGACACACTGCTCTGTGGTAGCAGCTTCTTGGCCTTTGTTACGAACCACGTGCTCATGTGGTGCAGTTACAGATGGTCTGGCTCTGGATGGATGGAAGCGACAACAGTTTGGAGGACACTTTTTTCAGGAGCTTGTTGATCTTGGATTTACTTTGAACTTTTTCCAAGTCTATTTCTTCAGGAGATATCCATGCAGAGTCTTTCTCAAGAGAATATCCTATTAAAAATAAGAAGATACGAAATGAATAATGATTTGCGATGGTAGTTCCTGCAGATTAATATGATTGTTTTCTATTTTAAGTGTTACTAATTTCAATATAATATACTGATTTCATTGAATGCACACTAAATAAAACCTACCGTATTTCATGAGTTTCTTGAATGTTTTCAAACAATCGTTATTCCCACCATTAGCGATCAAGAAGAGTGCTGACTGTCCGAGTTCATCCACAATATTGACATCACTGCCTTGTTTCATGAGGTACTGGGCGATCTTAAACTTCCCGTCCTGGAGAGCTAAAAGAAGTGGCGATTTCCCAGCCTCATCAATACAGTTGACATCAGCTCCAGCTTTGATGAGATACTTGACCATCTCAAGATCTTCTAACCCTACAGCTGTTGTTAGGGCCGTAGTCGCCGAATCCAAACTTTTGATATTGATGTCACAATAATCTGTAAAATGTAACAAATGTAAATGAAATATTTCGAGAGTGCATTACAACGGTGCACCGTTTTATAAATAAAAATATTTACAAGGCGAGGACATTGTAGCCTTGACTTACCACTTTCTAGCAGGACCTCCAAGGTCTCGTAGTCGCCATTGACAACGGGGATGAAGATGAGGGGCTCTCCCTCCGTGTCGTACACGTTAGGGTTTGCCCCTGCCTTCAGCAGCTTCCGGAGAACATTAAAGTGTCCCTGATGCACACAGTTGAAGAGCAGAAGAGCCTGGGCCTGAGCTTTGTCACTTTCCATTGTGGTAGATAAGTAAATCCAAAATCTTAAAATCAAGATAAAAGTTTGTTTTGCAAAATGTTGCAAGACTATTTATCTCTTCAGAGCGATTGCTGAGATATGGTGCAATTCATTTTGACCGCCCCGTTTATATATCCATCAGACAAAAACTGTTGATTATTAATGAGACACAAACGCCGCCCCTTTGAATTTGATTTGCACAATTCTTACTCAATGACATGTACGCCATGAAGCGTGTCTCTGTCCTGGTCGGCGGGAACCACACGATAAATCAGCGCTGGATGTTTAGAGAGTAACAAGTATATGATTAAATTTCCACTGTAAAGATAAATACATAATGCATGAATTTAAATGAAGGTCTGGCGGCGAACCCAGCGGTGTGGGACAGTACGAAACATATAGAAAGCCCCGGTATACAGTACAAAACATATACAAGCGCCTGATATACAGTACAACCCGTGCTGTGGGATTTTGAGAAATCGGTCGTCCTTTGTACATGACATTCTCTGTTGTTTTCTTGAAGAATTGATATATGACGTAGTTTTGTACTTTTTTATCATCGGTTTGGAAATAAAAAAAATGTTGATAACTATTAGTACATGTATGCTTTAAAGCTATTTTAAGGACAGCTTCGTTTAAATTCATCACTATGCTTAAAATACAAAATGTATATTAAGAACTTTTTTCCCCCATACATGTACAAATAAATTAAAATCAAGAAAATATTAAGATGCATCGAGATTTAAGAATAAAAATTGTTGAATGACTTGTTGGTTTTTTCTATTTAACCGTTTCTCTGCTCGAATAATGGACACTATTGCATGTACCAAATTCGATCGACATTCGGTAGTGAATTTGAATGAGACGCAGTGCAAATTCCGTAAAAATCAGATTCAATAAAGTTTAGAAAATATAACCTCGAGCCGAGATAAGCAGACTGAATTTCTTTTTAATCATAATTTTATTTTTAAAAAAATGCACTTTTTTATATCGTAGTTTGTTTGTGTCCGTATTTTTTTAAAATAAAAACATTCGAAACTTCATGTCGTCACGACAGAGTTTTTATTTTTAGATTGTTTTCCATATCGAACCCGGACACGGAATGCCGGATTGTAGATATTCAATGTCCGCTGATCGTAGATCAATACCGCGGTCGGCGCTTCCCCATTGCTGGGGCTTGTTAACACGTGCTCGAGCCTATCAATCGTGATCTCAAAATCTGTAATGTCGCCTTGGACATGCCTTTTTGTTGTAATTTTTCATTGAAATATCAAAACAAAGGTATCGGTGGAGATTCGGTGCAAATATTCGCGGCAACATCGTGAACTGTTGCTTTCCGAGTACAAAGGACCCTCTACAAAAAAAGACTATAAATTCTTGAAAAAAAAATACTTGAACACATTTCGGTTATCTTTTTTACTTGTTAATTTTATTAGTTTTTAAAATATGCTCCATCACTTATTTTCTCTGGAAGATGTTCCAAGACTATACAGACAAACATGTTTGCTTACTTCTTGGTGAAAATTCATGCAAATGAACAGTACTATCAATTTCTCTAAATTGATCTTATAGTCAAATCGATAAAAATATATATAATACACTAACTGCATACTAGTTCAATGAAATTAAAATACTGACTGAATAGTGTGGAGGGGGTCCTTAAGAAATTAAAATCATTGAAGATGAGTCGCATCTAAGAGGTGAATAGTTTGACTTTTTAATCATATAACATGTAGTAAGTTGTAAATGGGATGTGTATGATTCATGCAGAATACCAATATTAACACCAGAATATTATTATGGTGAAATTCAAGAATAGCGAATTAAAAAGTGAGTTTTTGAATACCAGTATTTTCAATGGACGAGGATACGGTGCAATATGTTGGTAGAGGTGACCCTAAAAGGTACTAGTTGTCGGCAAGGGTTGAGTTTAGATCTGAGAATTTCATTAACGTCAAATGAATTTGACGTTCACAATGCTGTGAATTGTAAATATAAATGTAAAATATATTGGCCTAGGTCATTGGTCTATAGCGCTGTCTTATTGCAATGCTATATTAATCTTGTGATCACCCTATATAAAGTAGACAATGCTTTAAACTGTTTGAAATACAAGCAATTGCAAATCTTATCAAACAGCTTTAAATTGAAATGACATTTATATTTATAACAATGTTCTTCCAAAGTTGGCGTTTTTGTATTTTACCTCTGTATTCTTATTCTTTTTTAAAACATGGATTGAAATGATGTTATAGTTCAAATAAGTAAAACTAGTAAATAAAGGTTTATTTTTAGTAACATTATTGTTCGACCATTGGTTAAACATTGCTGATTCAGCGTCAGTTGTGACGGTTTATCTAAAGTCTCCCAGATATATATTCTTATAATATACTAGATGATATTCTAATTACCACTTATTCACATTAATACGATACGAAACTTGATATTTTGAATTTTTAATTTTTTTTCCATTTTTGTATGTACTGTGTCCGAAAAATTTTCTTAATTGTTTTTCTTAACCTATTTTATAAAATTGAAATCAAAAAGCAACTGCATCATTTTAAACGTGAACACAATTTGTTCATGGTTCACAAATTAATTTATATAACTGCCAATCTCTCGTGGTATATAAATGTATGTAGTTTATTGGCAAAATGTCTTAATTTATAAGTAAAATTATTGTATAGAGAAGCTGATTTAAAATCAAGTCCCCCAAAATAGACATATTTGCTGAAAAAATTTAAATCTACTATACTACCGGTAATCAAAACTTATTCTCTAATTTTGTGAAGAAAGTGATCCTAAGCTATTAGCATGTATTAATTAACGCCGAAAATAACTATCAAACGATCAACCACAAAACGATGTCTACGTGTATTTGTGATTTGAACTATACTTTGTAATTCACGGGAAACTTACTTCCAGGTACTAGACTAACGGGAAAATGGCGAATCCTGATCCCGAGGGTGAACGTAGAGCGACCTTAACAAAATATATCCCTGGACAAAAACATGTCTACTTGATCATCGATCTGAATACATATTTCGGGGAATAACAATGTTGAGTTTAAAGAGTTTTTCTTGCATCAGTTCAGAAGACGTAAAGAAATACTAAAGTTTTTACATACAGAAAGACAAACATAAAGATACGGACTGACAAACAATAACATTAGACAAACAATCTCCAAACTTAAGAGGCATGGAATAACGCTATGAGATGTTTTTTATCCGAAATATTTTCTTTAATGCAATTCTGCTTTTCGTGAATTTAGTTTTTGTGTATGTCTAATAAATAATAGTTTATTAAGCATCGCGAATATATTTTTTCTTAAAAAACAGACCAAAAAAAATTGGAAAAAGATACTTCTTTTTGGCAATTTATTAAAAACAACATGTGATAAATGGCTTATATATTTTGAGAGTGTTTGTAACACACAGTTACGCGCAAAAACATCACTTTCGTGAATGATGCAAAGATGATCAAAGCTGCTCAGTTAGACGGTTTTCTATTATTATAGTATGATCAATGTGATGTTTTTACGATCAAACAATCACAACATTATTTTCTTCATTGAACTGATGTGGGTTGACAACACCTTGAAATGCTTCATGTTATTATGATGGTACGCCACGCTCTGACAAGGAAGTTAATGAATTCCAAACTTAAAATCGCAAACCAGAAGGGAAGGTGATCTGTCATATTTCCCAGCTATTCCTCAGAATCTTTCACTTTCCACGAACACATCAGAAGACTACCACTTCCTTGGTTGGCGTCTGGTTTAGATAGTTGGACGACCACGAGCCGCGGTTAGCGGTGTGTACAGTCTTAGAGTCTGTTCAATCAGGGCGTGGACACGAATTCCCAATACCAAAAAACCCCACTGATCGATAGATGCTCTGTCTTTTTGTGTTACAGAAAGATGGATCAGTGAGATATCTTTGAAACATTGTCTACACCGATTTACGTAAGATTGATAAAAATTGATTAATCCATCAAATTTTTACAAATATGTATGTGTTATCAATACCAACAGGCACGGTTTTCTCAGGAGGTCTATTATTAACGAATTATTTTAAGAAATGGGATTACTATAAGTGGAGGGATTATAAGAAATGGGATTACCATAAGTGGAGGGATTATAAGAAATGGGATTACTATAAGTAGCGGGATTATAAGACTTTTTCACTGTTTTACGTCAGATGGCGAGACAATAGGCGACATCTCTAAGTATGTTTTTGGGTGAAATATACTTGCTGATGCCTCGATACTATTGTCTCCAACTTTAAAATACCAAGTTCCCAAATAGATTTTAAAATAGTCTTAATTCTATGTGCATAGTTGGCAAACCATATGAAAACAATGGCAATATCTCGTAATCAAAAAGAAAATTGCATGGTATATTTGTGTTTTTGCAGCATCTTAGTCGATTTTCCATGTGATATACTTGTGAACTATGTAAGTGTTTAAGTCAAAGTATTGGGTTGTATTTACTTTTTGAATGGATATTAAAAATAATCACCTATCTCGCACGTTGTATACCTATAAAAACAAAAATGATATTTATGTAATTGGTTAAATAAACTGCCTAAATATCACGTTTTTACAAAAACAATTAATGTTTCGGAGAAGTGGTAAACTTCATAAATTGATATACTAGAACAGAAAACTAAACATGTATGGACGACATTGCCCAAACATGATTCTGGTTGGCTGAACAAATTCATCTGATTTTACAAATGCATTGTGATAAATCATAATTTGTAGTTTTACCAGATTAAGTAAAAATTAAAGGGTCAAAATATGACATTTATCTTTTTAATAACGGTAATTAAGACGCGAAAACTGCAAGTCATTTCAAGCATATCTAAAATAGAACATGAATTAATTTGTCTAGGATCTAATTTTACTTTTTTTCTTTACATGAATTGTCTATGTAAATACAAATGCCCAAATTTTGTGTATGAATGTGATTGGCAATAATATTTATCATCCACTGGTCCATCCGGTCTCAACTGTCACCGGGCACCGTATAATGAAAGCATACTGTAATATTATTAAAGAATAGCAAACAGTGACAGTTGTTCAAGTTTATAATTGGGATCCTAAATCTCTTAGAGCTGTTTGAATATACATGTTTACGTGAACAGTTTTTGCTGTAACTCCATGGCGGTCTGGTTCACATCTATGTACATGTCACGTGTCTGTGAAATCAACATGTTAGCAAAGCATCGTGCCTTGGCACTATAAAACTACACGAATAATGAGCCCACTTCTGGTTTCAGATTTAATCTACAATATATATATTTATATCCTTTTTGTAAAAGAGAGAATGAGATAAAACTGAGCTAGCTAAGGTGTATGGTTCCATGGCACCTACGCACAAAGAGGTAGAAGCATATTATTTTAGACTATTTCTAAACTTGAAACGAGTAAAGAAAATTAACACTAGCGAAAGAAAAATAAGAAACCTTCTTCAGCATCGCATGGCTTTGTATCAAAGATTGAAATAATGCCTTCTGTGGGTGCAAACAACAGACTTGACAAATAGAACTCTTCTAAAACCTCCTCGAATATTCTATTTACCATAGCAAACTTATGTTTATCATTGAACTTTTCTCGTGCTTTAATACCGATATAAACCATTTCTATTTATATGTTTCGATATAAATTCAGAAAATGATTCAATATGGTTCATTATGCGTGTTATGTTTGCTGACCTTATCAATAAGATTTAGGGATTTCATTATATGATACACCATGCCATCGTCTGTACTTCACAGTCGGTGCGTGATTGACTGGGGTCAGGAGGCTTCTCTTTGATTTTAATAAACTACGTTTCACCTATTGTTACAAGAAATCGGAAATTACCTACGTCAAATATCAAACGTAATATCTTATTTTCATATTATGCAATAGACACGAATGGCAAACGTTTTCATTTTATTTTTCGATTTGTAAACTGAGATGTTACCTTAACATAAAACTGAGCGTAAGAAAATATCAACCTGCGATTTTTTCAGTAAATGTCATGACTTAGCAAACATTATTTGTTTATATTTAATAGTCACTAAAATGTCTTGCAAACTTTATTTTGTGCAAACGAATATCTTACATAGAGTCATGAGTATTTCTGATATACTAGAACTGTATTTAATAACAGCTTTATATGCAAAAATGAAGCTTTTTTAAGGTCTTACAATAATATCACTTTAAATTGTAGATGTTTTAGAGAACCCTTGTAAAAAGCACAATACATACAGATATCATATTAATCATCACTGTAAATTTTCAGTTATTAAATGCTTAAATAGTTTAAAATTTTTGAAAAGGCGAATGATTCAAGATTTTAAAAATCGTTTTTTCTCATACATATGGCTGCGTTTGAGGGTGTGGAGGTAATTTAGAAGGTCAAGCTAAGACTTAACTCAGCAAAACCAAGTCTAGAGCATTTAACATTTTTTTTTATCTTTTTCTAAAATTTGAATTATTTGGTTTGGGGTTTTTTTTTGCATTCAAAGTTCCACCTTTTATTTCTTTTGATGCATTGTTTTCATGCAATGCAATTTGTTTTGCATAATGAATGACGTCATACATATACGTTTGTCCTTTTATTGATGTAATATTTTCTATGAGATTTTATAATTTAACTTACGTGCATAAACAATTCAGAACTACAATTTTGCGTTTGTCTTCTGAATAACAAATAACTGCAAAGATGTATGGTCAAAAGAATTAGACACGAGCTCCTTTAGACCTAAGTCGTATTGAATAATTACCCTTGTTTATTATTACCTGCACAATGTTTACTCTTCTGTACTTTTTTTTGCAAAGCAAAGTCATCGTTATGGTATCTAAGTCACGAGCTCGTGAATTTATTTATTTATTAATTACAAAATTTCTGTACATTTAGCTTCGTGAGATCAGATGACGTAAGAAACAGTCACGAGCATAAAGTACATACAGTAAGTACATGAAACTATTCCAAAAGGTCATCTTATGAATAAACTATCTGAAATTCGTGCAGCAATTGGAAACTAGATTCAGGCAATCAACGCTTAGTCTCAAGGACAAACTTCCATAATATTACCATACATTTGCAATAGAAGAATTGAAATCCTTTTATTTGAATTTCTTAATAGGGGCGCATTTAATTGGTTGCAAAGAGGCTTTTAGATGGAAATGACATTGAAATAGGAAACATACTCAATATTTCAGTGGTTGGCTGTGGACTATGTGTGTCTTTCAGGAGTGCATTCAACATAATTATTTACATGTATAGAGTTTTATTTTAGTAAAAATTAATGATTAGGTATGAACTTAAGTGTATGCCAAGATCATATATTTAAAGCTACATATTTTCAATATTTATAAACATTCAGGTTATTATTTATGCTTCCGTATTCTTTTCTTGATAAGCCTGCATTACTCATGTGAATACTTAAAATGGACTACACATTAATATATCACAATGGACCTCTTTTCAAATCTTTCTAAATCTTGTAAATCTTGAACGCTTGACTAAAAATATATTTGTTACCGTTTTTAAACACTTATAATACAAACACCGGTTTTACTTAATAATAATAATTATTATTATTATTATTACAATAAATTTACAAGAAAATATCAAATGAAAAATCTGATATAAGCTACAAAGAATGGTTCTGCATCATTTTTTACAAACTTCATCAAATATGTGTATATTTTATTTTAGCAAATACTAGAAAGCAAAAATTGATATCGACCTCATTACATTTAGACATTACTTTCGCTTAAGGAATTCTTGCAAGAATAGACAATGTTTTCAGTTTGGCTTCATCCTTTTCCAAGGGAAGATGATGAAAATATTAAACGATGGATGTTGTTCTTGAATTATTACATAAGAAATGCCAATATTTACAACAACGCTTTTCTTTGTAGTGTAGATTTTTAATTTTTAATACATGTTCAATTTCCTTTATGTTAATCGAAAAATAAAGGAAAAACTTAAAAAATCTTTTTCCCTGGAACTAAATGCTACATTTTGTAAAGTTACAATAAGGTCATTAATATTCTGATAAAGATAAGATGAGTAGATTCTAAAGTATTCAAACTCTCCCCTTCAGCCCGGAACCAATAATGGGGTCCCAGGAGCGGTGACATACTCTCTCTCTCTCTCTCTCTCTCTCTCTCTCTCTCTCTCTCTAAACAAATTTGTGAAATTCATGTGAAGAACGTTCAAGCAATTTATCATTTGATTGTAAAATTATCCTAAAACAGTATTGTTCGTGAATTTTTCAAACCGAAGGCTATACCAATCCCACCAAAGCGATAGATAGTACGATAGGTACTATTTACTACTATGTAACAGTTTGCACAAGTGTTAAATACATTTCCATAAGGACAAAATACTGAATGAATGACATATTTTGAATACCCTTATCAAGGCATTTATCAAGAAATAAGTTAACGTTTGAGAAACAATACATTAAAAAGTAATGTTGTAGACACTACAGGACAACCATGAATATCTAGCGAGTCAAACATGTTTTAAAATTAGAATTGACAAATAGCCTTTGTTGTTTTAATACAATGTTTATTTACAAAATAATTTTTCATACAACCGCTGACGCTTTTAATGTCAGTCAAGTTGTTAATTAAGTCATTAATTGAGTATCATAACTTTCAAAAGAAAAAAACCTTAAGTTGTTGCCTATTTACCCAGTATTCTTAGGGAGAAAAATTAAAGCAATGCTTTCATTGTTAGGATATTAGTGTCAGCTCTATCTAATTGAAACGTACGAATGTCACCCTTCCTTTGTGTTCATCGACAGTACCGGTAAGGTCATCAGAAAATGATGCATAGGTCATAGCAAACTTCTCAAAAATTACTTTGTCAGAAGGTTATGAAAAATATATAACATGAATCCATTAGCTTATATATCTTGTTATACTTGAAATTGAAGATACCTTTATACATAATTCAACTAAACTGGCCTTTTATTTTCTTCGAAACCTTTGATCATAGTAAAACGTTTAGACAATGTTTGCTACACAATATTCGCAAATATCAGTTTTGCCGCTCTTCCATCCATTCAAAATCTGACCAGAAATCTTAAAGTTTTATCTAAAGAATTAAGATTTGTGTGGATCTTAAATTCAAATAATTTATTAATATAACTTATTTTTGTGTGCTCATGTTCCAGTTTTCTTTTCAAAATATTTGTCGATGAGCAAATGTTCATTGTAATTAAATCAACTGCAAATAATGGTATAACATACATGCAGGTCGGTAATGTAAAATGAATATGGTTTGTATTTTTGTATAAATAACTTCTTCTAACAAAGAGAATATTTCATAATTTTGCATTGAACTTGTTTGCAAAATAAAAATCAACAAAAACCATGAGAACATATTTGGGTGGAATATTGTTTACTAGTAAATAATATAACTAGCAGTCGCAGAGAATATATGAAATACATGTACCATTTTTGCAATTAAGACGTTTATGTGTTTTGTTACTTTTTCACAATTTTTTACCGATTAACTTTTGCTCACCTATTTTTCTTGTATTTATTCAATTAACATAACTTGTGCAATGTCGTTTATAGCCTTTGCCATTTGCTCTTTAAAAATCGCTTAAACTTATCATTATCTTTCAAGATTCTTCCCGCTCTGTGTCTGATAAATTAAACACTTCATTCGAACAAAGGACCAATTTTTCCTCCACAACATAATTACCATCACAAACATTTATTGAAATGTTTATTAATTTAATTTTCCTTGATATTCTGTTCCTTCAGATTTTTCTTGAATGTTACTTTTGCATTTTTTTGTCATTTGCAGATGGTAATTTGAACCCTGTCTGCATCATTAAATGTCATATGCAACTTTCCAAATGCTGTGTTTGAAAACAATTAATGTATTATAATTAACTTTTGTTTAATATTAATTTTTTATCTCTCATCAATTCAAAAGTAATTACAATTTGTGCATAATCTATGCGTTTGTGTGGTTTCACAAGTACGAAGAAGTTAACCCTAAGGTATGCATTTAATATTGTTATCATTTAAGATAAACAACAGAAAAACTATTGTACAACTACGATACAACACAATAGAGTACAGTTCATACATAACTGATAGCGAGAAAA
This sequence comes from Magallana gigas, assembly GCF_963853765.1. Classification (NCBI taxonomy): domain Eukaryota; kingdom Metazoa; phylum Mollusca; class Bivalvia; order Ostreida; family Ostreidae; genus Magallana; species Magallana gigas. The sequence goes on along the minus strand of NC_088854.1, from coordinate 5,308,812 downwards.
TTAACTATTTTTGATTTATTTTTTTTCAATGAACTAAAATTTTAAAGCAAGTAGGCTTTCATTTGCAAACGTATTTAAACATTTTCAAAGAATGGTGATAGAAGTGTGCTGACTGGTCAAAGATCCATACCATTAGATCCATTTCTTGCCATAAACTATTACATATTTGTTATAGAACAAATCCAAAATGCAGTCTAAAGTGAATGACACAAATAATACAAATCATATTAATTAAGCTACCTTAAATAAGATAAACATGAAAGTATTGATACAAAATGTTTTTATGTATTTTCTAAATCAATATTTTAACACAAACATGTGAAAACTTTTGTTGATTAAATATTTTAATAACTTAAACTTACTTTACTATCTAAGTCAGTAGGGCAGCTATTTTTAATTGTCCCTGGGTGTGTATATATTTCGGTATTTTACATGTATAATACAATGCTAATAAACCGCATGTTAATTTGATATGGAAGAATAGAACTGTGTGGGCTTAATGAACTATGTTGACTGGCAAGGCAGAGTTTAAAAACTTTCCTTTTCCACTTAGTATTTATTCTTTGTATCTTTTCTGATAATGTTTTATTGAGCATTACAGTGATTAACAATCACGTATAAAGAGTTTAAAAGTCATTGATCAATATTTTCATGGTAGTTGGCATCTTTGACAATGTCTTTTGGAAACTTTAAACACTAACTAATAAAAAACTAAAACTAGATATTGCTTAAAGTATTAGTGATGATTAATTCTTTCCAATTGTTGTTGATTATATAAAATATACTTTAACGTTGAATAGTCATGATAAATACTGAAAAAACCCATCAAATTTATTTTCATAGATACAATGGCTATGTAAGGTTTGAATAAATAAGGAAACTTAGAATTGCTACTGTTGGAGTTTTAAGCAAAGATACAGAACTTTATATTAATAAGCATTTTGTCTGTCATGGGACACACCTATTTTAGTAAAAAACTTTGTTTAAATGATAGATATTTTATTGAGATCTTAAAATCTAAATTTCGGTTTATAACAAGAAATATCTTTTTTTTAAACATTTAAACAATTACAAAATATGATCATTTTAACATATCACTAAAATCATTTATCATGCTCCTTTTCAAGAAATCTACAACATTTTGGCTATTTCTTTCACTTATGATTAGACAACTAAATCTGAATAAATACACGGTTTATCTTTATCCATTTAATGTTTAAACAATGTAATTAAATGATGATGATTGTTTGGTGATTGCACTGCATAAAAAGTCGTAAGTTTCAGAAGTGTTTCTATAATAAACAGAATGTTAAGATTTTTTGTACGAAATAAAAGCTCTCATATACAGCTGGACGACAGGCAATTTTAAAATTTGGGTATTTATTTATCAAATTTCAAGTTAACAGACAGAAACCCTTTAGTTTCTTTTCTTAATGATACAATATATAGAAGTACATCTAGGGCATACCAAGTAAAACAGATATATAGACAAGACAAATCTAGTGACTTTAACATTTCGAGGAATTCAGGTTAATTAATTTCTTAGATGTTTTATTGACCTTAACATTCATCGCATGGTGAAATTTGTATCAAGGTTGCTGCCATGCTCTTTATCCTAGACATACATGTATATTATTTCAAACTGCTGTTAAAGTCATGTCTTCATTCCACAATTATTTCATCTGTATTGTCTAATGTCAGATATCTCAACAACATGTTGTCCATGACAATGAATGCTTACTCAGTATATGATACCTTTTGTATGAATTTTGATAAAGTTCATTAGTTGATCAATCAAAATACCCAGTTAAGGGTTTTGATATTTAAAACTAGAAAATATAATAGAAAACCAGCACCAGGACTATTCTCGATTCAATGAACATTACTTAATATCGGTAGTTTCTATCAAACTAAATAGCTGCATATAAATATAGCTTACTGAGGTTTATGTAATTGATTTATTTGTTCTCCCTCTTTCCATTTTGTTTCTTTCAAAGAAACTGTAGTGTGAAAGTGTGTAAAAGTATGTAATATTGCTTAAAATTGTATAACTTTAAATGGGAAATACTTATGAAAAAAATATATAAACAAATTTCTCGGATCACAGTCATTATCTTTACAAATGCATCATAGTGAATATACGATGTATATACTGACCGACTTCTATCAAAACGGGAAATAAAAACAATACTTGTACAAAATATAACCCTTCATATGCAATTGAACGACAAATATCTTTTCTCTCAATCTTATTTGAATGCATAAATGTCTGGTAAAAAACTAGAAACAAGACAGTCTCCAGTGATTTATTTGGTTAATTATTTCTTACATTTTGTCTTGACCTTAACATTCATCGCATTGTGAAATGTGTATCAAGGCCGCCATGATCTTTATCCTAGATATAAATCATTCAAAGTTGCAGTTACATTCATGGCTTTGTTTTATAGGATATGTCGACGGTATTTCAACCTCGTCTTCATCGTCTAATGTCAGATATTTCGACAAAAATTGTAGTGTTCATGACAGTAAATGTTAACTTCATGTAAAAAAAAAAAGCATCGTATGTCTCTATTTCTGCATAAATGCATCCTGTAATTTTATCTTGCAGACAGGAATATTTTTGACAATCTCAATATTTTCTGCAAATGAAAGTTGTTAAATTGTCTTCAACCTTTTAGAATTGTTATCTTAAACGTCCGTTTTCTTACAAAAGCGATAAAACATTTCAGATGTACAAATAAAATTTTCATCATTGAAACTTTGTATTCATATGTCTGAAACGTATTGTGTAAACATCTATTGGAGATGGACTTATGACAAGAAGTTTGAACTTTTAAATTGTACCAGAATTGATATGATAAACATGCACATGACTAAACAATCTGAAATAATTAAGAAGTTGGTAACCGTGTTCATTTTCATACTGCATTGAGCTTTATAGAAGAATATAAGAACATTCGAATTTTAAAGTAAAATTATATGGAATTTTTCTTTTCTTAATAATAATTCATAAATTATATCTCAAAAATTAAGCTTGATCTGAAGGTAATATGTTGATCACTCGGCCCTTTAGGCTCATCACATTATGAACAGTATTGGAGAAAGTGTTTTAGAATAAAACTATGTATTCTCAAAACCGATATGTTTATGACACCATATGTATTTATTTAGAACAGACATTTAGACTCACATTGCTCATGTAAGATACATCGGATAGTATATTTTCATAATCTTAATAGAAATATTTTTAGGATTTTTTAAATATTTTACATTTAAAAAACAGTGACTGCACTTCATATATGCCGTGTAAGACTGATACATCATAAACAAAAACATTTTAATTCTGTTACGTCAAATTGTCATATGAAAATGTTCAATTTTACGTTTCAACATTAATAAATAAATATATTAAAGCCTTAATAAAGAATAAGTGATAAACTTGTACTATCTCCATCTTTTTCAGAAACACGATGTCACTCGGTGGAGGTAAACTACAGCGGTACAACTTCATGAGATGGTCAAGCACAGCGTACCACCAACTCATTGTTATACAAATTTTGATTATTAATTAAGGAACAGAGGTAATAAGGACACGCGTCGCTATTTAATGTAATTATCGGGAAAACACTTAACAGAGCGGTGCAGTTGTTGTTCTATGAATAAAGTTTACGTGGACGTCTCCCAAACGCGATGACATCTACTTGTTAAAAATAGATTAATTAAGAATTGCAAAAAGGGTTGAGAAAAATTGGTTTGTTGTAAAATGTAATAAATGGAATATCAAGTAAGCACGTTGAGAAGGTGAAATTTGGTTTGAAAAAGTGAACAAGTGCGTGTTATTTGAGTTCATTACAGTGTGTTGTAACATCATCCAGTGCATATTCACTTTTCAATTTCACTTTTCTTTCGAAAAAGATATTCTTATAAAATTTTCATGCTATGCCTAATTTGGAAAAAATTCCATTCGCTATACAAAATGATGATGCCACACACCGAATTTTTTTAATTTCCTTTTTTTAATATAATACATGATTAAACTACATGTAATAAGCAGTTTGTAGATAATATACCAAAAATAGCAAACATTAATCATATAATAATTATTCTATCTTGAATAAATAAATAAACAACAATATTTAAAAATTTAATTCTTACAAACGCAGTTTTATGTCTGAATTAAGAGTCGTTTGGTTGTACATACTAAATAAGAAATATATAATGTCATCTGTGGGTTTTTTCTGGCTCACAGTCATCAAAAAGTCATCAGATGTTATAGAAGAACTTTGTTTTCAATAGCCTACAATCAATCATTGCTTACTTTCTGAATAATGACATCATCACCGTGCTGTTTGAGAAATTAACCTGGCAGTGACAGGCCGTCCAGGGGGTCAGCTTTCATCCTCACCTTTAATTACTATCCCAGTACCCTGTTGTTGTGTGAATCTGTAGTTTTAATATATAGATATATGGTTAATTATTTTTCTAGTGTTCTACTTAATTACACATTAACATCATTATCTCAGTACCCTGTCATCACGTGATTATGTGGTTTCAAATTAAAATGTTATTTATTATAACTATGTTATACTTTTTTTTCAGATATCTTACCTAACATTACCATTGATGCTCTGCTGCATTGCTTGACAAATCTTCAGGGTATGAAAACATAAGTTGTTGCTTTGTTGTTTTTACATATTTCTCTAATTCCATCTCGTTAGAGACTGATTGATGGCTGTTGGACAAAAAACGTTGTTGTACATACGACGATTAATTACATTTCGTTAACATACCTTGTTTATAGAGATACAGGTCGGTGTTACATGAATAATTCATATCGTGTCGTCTTCAATATCAGGTCACAGTGTCAGCAATCACGCGATCTTTTAACCACGTTTTAAATTGATGATGGCTTCAAATTAAAATAAAGAAAACCATTAAGTAGCATAAATGGTCTTATTATGTTGGCAACCAAACACACGTATACATTAATTTATTTATTGTCAAAGCTTTTTTACAGTTTATTATTGTGATAAAGTAGATTTTTTATTATACACTCTTTTAAATAATTATTTGTAGTCTTGATTTGATAAAGACTTCATTCTTCGTAATCATAAGAAAAATTAAAGCCATACTTTTATTAACTAATACTGATCGTGATATATATTTTTTTTCCTTTCAATTTGAAAAAAAAGTTCTTCTATTGGTGTCATTATGAGTGTCTTTATTTAAAATCTCGACCAGAACTCATTTGAATATAAAGAATAATTATGCTGTTTAAGAAAAGTGAAGGGATATAGACTTGTGTACAAAGTACCGTATGTGCTGAATTAAGCTTAATATCTAAAAATATCCGAAAGTCAGGTTGGAAAGAGATAAAGTACACACCCATGTCGATTTATTTATGTGCGTGTGTTTTATGTATATTACATTAATAATTAACTCTAATTTGCATGTAACGATTTATCTAACACTGTTCCATTTCGGTAATAAGAAACGGATTGTTGAAATGGAGTCATCTACAGGTATTGTCGGCCACAACATCTTGGGGGTTTTTTTTATATCAGATAAAAAAAATTTGATAACAAGAGGACAGTTATTCGGTATGAGCTGTAATCTTTGCATGATCAAAAATTCTATCTTTACTCTCGTATGCACTTAGAACAAAATCAAAATCATTCTGGACCACCATGAAGTTAAAATAAATGGAGACGCATGGCTAGTTTTTATGAAAACACATGATAATTATCAAAATTAACACATATTCCTAAAGTATACTGTTAATGATCAATGCCAAATAGATTAATAAACGAATTTGCTATTCATGTATATGATAGAGAATTTTTGTAACTGATATCTTTAGATCAAAATGATGAACAGAAGAAAATGTGGATTTTTTAAATCAAAATAAATTTATTTTTTAAAAAAGGCCATTTAGGCTTATGCTAGCAACAGTTATGTTATTGCTAGAGACGATGATGCAATTCCGTTTAATTTTGGAATCTGATGTAGAATCTAACTTATGCAAGGAATTAGCTACGACATAGATTTTGAATGACCAGTTTTGACAAAGACCGGCCAAATTAAGGCACTCGATGGAGACGATTTGTTGATTTTGTTCCCAAATTGGTGCTGCTCACAGATATTGGAATCTTGACAAAATCGGTCAATGATGAGATAACTGTCGAAAGTTCAAGATGCATTTCAAAGCACAGTGCTTTATGTGTGTAGAATGATCCTAAAGAGTCAGAGATACAACGGTACGTGTCTCACAATAATGTTCTAGATAAAAAGGATATGTATAGTTTATTACTCAAGATGTTCTGAAGATCGTCAGACCGAAACGTTCGTGATGTATATTTGTGTCGATTTTCTAAGCATCTTTTCAAATTTCGATGTTGATTTTTGCAAGAACATTTTCATAACAAATTAATAAAGTGTGGAAATCCGATTTTAGTAATTTTACAGCAGTATGATTCAACTTTTTTATGTAGTGTAGCCCAAAGTGAACTTTGATTAATGCATAAATCTAATTATATTTTTCAGTTATTCACTCATTTTTTATTTATATCCTTTTTGCAGATGGTCCTCTTTGCTCACATTTATATTAATTATCTCGTTAAAACAAATTTAACTTAGGTTATGGGATATAGAGGAACTTTTTAAATAAAAGACTTTCATGTATCACCCTTGTATATCCTCGCATTATATTTAATTCTCATTATACAAACACAGCAGTACAGATAAAATTAACAGAATTTTCATTCATGCCTGTATTTTATCTCATTTTTCCCTTTTTTTATAATGACCGTCTATCGTATGTTGGGAGTACATGTAGTATAATGCATCTTTTTAAGAGTGCATTGATATTATACAGGAACACATATTATAGAGGAATACATAAAACTGTACAATCTCTCTGATACCTTTGAACAATCTTTAATGTAGTCAGTCCTGTGATATGTTTTGATTTATTCATGATCGACGAAAATCTCAAGGTCAATATATTTGATTTTCATGAATTGACGGCATAAATGTAATACACTGTGACTAAATTATTTGTCCAACAGTGGGTGTGTTTCAGACATTTACGACAGATTTTGAATATTCCTGTATATTATTTTCACTGAGTCATAAGCTGTCTAAAGTACATAACTTAATCGTTTCTTCAAACATAATTGTAGAAAATGTAAGTCTACTAGTTTTAAGCCAGAGTTATACAGAATTATAATGGTCATACATTATCTGACTAAATTTTTTTAAAAATAATATTGGTTAAATGCCATTTGTTTAGAAAAATCTTTTGTTTTACTAAAAATACATTATAAATGTAAATTTTCAATGAATTAAATATCACCAAGTGAAAGGTGATTTAAATTTCACCCGACACGTGATCTGTCAGCTTCATTAATACACCTGCTGTCAGTTGTTAATCATACAGGTAAATGGTTCCTACAGTCGGACGTGACAATCTGATATTGACAAACATGTGATGCGGAGATGTCAACCGCCCTTCCGTAATACAGAGGTAAAATCTAGGTGATAGGTAAGTCACAAAGCAGACTTTTGAAAATAGAAGTACATGGTGTGGGCGAATGAAAAAAGCGACTCTTATTGTGAAAAGTTGTGGGAAACACACACAAGTATGAATTGATAAATCCATATTGTCTACCAGATGATTGGTTTTTTGAGGTTTATTGCTAGGCGAATCTGGGAGTTGGAGAAAAATTGTCAAATGCAATATATTCATGAAGTAAATTTTATGATAATTACTAATATGGTTTTTGTGCATGTTGGTGGTCTATGACTCATAAAATAAAATAGTAAATAGTGATGAATTTAGAGTAAACCTTCTATTATGTCACTTTTTATTTTAGTTTGAATCAAGGTCGATAGATAACATAAACATGAGATATTATACAAGAATTACCATTTCATCCATCATCATTTTATTATCATCTTTCTAATTCTATGCCTGCAACTATAACCTTGAGGTGAGATTTTAAAGTGGACCTTCGTTTCTATTGTCTTACTACAAATTATAGCGAATACGTGCATATATACGGTAATTTCAAAATGATTCAGATATACCGGGTAAAACATATAAATATAATTAACATATTCGATATAACTTGATTTATTTATGTCTCTTTAGTTATCTAGACGTTCTCCAATGGTCTAGCGATTCATCATTTCATTACAGAGGTTTGTTAATTTGTCAGAAAAAATGTCTGAGGTTCTGCTTTCTGCTATTTTTATATAAAGTTTTTCTTGCTGCTCTGGGAGAGCTTAACTGTATTTGCTTTATGTGTCAAACCAAATGGAGGGTGTGGATCAGCCCCAGCGGATTATATTGCTTGTAGAAGACTCTGGTGTTACCGTGATCAGTCTCTTTACCGGTGATAAGAATTAACAATCACTGGAAACAGTTTCAACTTAAAGTGTTCAGAAGGGAGGATCTGAAATAGTGTTACCTACACGAACTTGTGGATAGTTTTTTTAAGTTTATAACAATTCTATGATGCTTATAACTGATAACCTACATTTTAAAAATATGAAATCCCAAAACACTGGGAGTTTTAAATGGAATATAACGAAGCAAATTTCTAATAACTGAATTAGCTTCTTTAACTCAGTTTCCTGATTCTGTTTCGGTTTGTTCAACATAACTTTGAAGATTAAATAATGCTCTAGAAAGAGGTAACCCATACAATAAATAATTTTTCACATAGTTAAACCTAATACCTTTAGTGTCCGGTCCAAATAATATTATTAATAGTTTTCTCAAAAAAGAAAACGAAAATATTTATACATTTAATGTATTGTGATCTTACATGTAATTGCACACGTTTGTTTTGATAGCATATCTGTAATAAAGAAACCCTACAAAACTATTTAACATAACAAAGATATAAACATTAGGATAAATAAAAAAAGAATATATAAAAGTTTGCCGATTACATCATTCATTATCTCTTGATCAAATCCCAAAAAAAATTTATTTATTAAACACTATTTTAGCCCAAACTCGAACCTTGTTTCTCACATCACTTTTCTCCGCAAAAGGGAATTTAAATATATATATATATATATTATAAAACCTCTTTGTCAGTTTTTAAGGAAACTAAAATAGGATTAGTTGAACAGTCCTCTCATTATAGAAGAAGCCTATCAACATGAAAATGAATAATTTTCAAATGTTATCACACCTCCCAAGAAAAAATTTCTTAAACATTTAAAAGGTAAAAAAAAAATTACTAATAACTCAGATCAAAATAAGTTTGTCGACCCGAAATTGATGAACACTACCTATCCAGAAAAATGGGGTTTCATATATCCAATATTTTACCAAAAAATAACTATGTTCAAAAAGTGGTATCTTTTCCATAAAATTTCAAAAATGAAACTCCAAGCAATATGATATCTCTGATAATATGTCCAATTAATGTGCAGAACAACAACTTCCTATCTTAAAACTGTAGAAGAAGTTATTCGTACAATAGAGGCAGCCGCCCGCCTTTTTTACCATTTTAATAACCGGATTTTTCCTCTGGAAAACCTGGGCATACATTTAATTAATACAGAAAAAAATACTATGATAATTATATATAATCATAATAATTATGTGAAATTTCCATGGTTGTTTTATTTGCTGTTATTTCTATTATTGCTTATTCTCATTCAATCTTATCTTTACTTTTATTTCCTTATTTTGGTTTCCAAATAATCACTTCTTGTTGCCGTTGTTCTCTTTGAAAATCATTTGGTTGTTTTAAAATTAAAGGTTATTTAAGAAAGGTAGATTGTTCACCACAGGTAAGAATTGCAAAGGGACATTCCTGGAATCCACTGTAACTATTTCCTAAAAATTAGACATCATTTTGTCTGGCACACTCCATGTCTAAGTGACTGTGATTTCTGTGGGGGTTTTATTGTTTAATTGAACTCCGTGGGCTGCATAAGTCAGTGTGGTGTCACTGTCTTCTAAACCCTTCCTGCAAGATCGTGCAAGCAAAGACGACACGTCAATATTGTTTCCGACATTAAGTTCAGAAAGATTAGTACTGATGAAAGATACAGTTTTATTTATAAGCCATTTTGTTCAACATAAAGATCGATCAAACTTTGACTAGTTAGAAATGATTGACAGGTTTAAGATGATTGACAGTTTGTGCTGTACATCACCGCAACGATGACGCGATGACATATGTTGAAATGTTGAAACATATCATGACAAGAAAATTAAATTTTTCTCATCAAATCAAAATTGTTTGACCCTCGTATAAAAATCCCTTATGTCTTGTTTACACCAACTTTATCGATTTCGAAAACTCAATTTTGGTATCTAAATTACGCAACATTTTATTTTATTTATGGAAGTTATATTCTGACTGCTTTATTGCTTTACGGAAATTAGTATAGAAAGAGGAAGCTTCATGGAAAATGCAATATGTTTAACAAAATATTTTAGTCGTCCCATTATGTAATATTATGTCATTCCTACAAATCAATCAATATAAATCGCTACATTATGCACTCAAAAATATACTGTTGATATTTGGGGTGTTGAGATACGACCGGGTGAGGTTAATTCAGATACTTTCCTTACTTATGTAGCAATGTACCTTCATCACTTGCATTTTTATCTCTCGGTTAATTTGATACGCAAGGGCATGTTCTTCGTATAAACAGTTTCTAAGGCGAGGCAAGCTACTGACAAACAAGTTGATAAAACAGGACTATCAACAGTCTCGTGTAAAGTCATTTTTTCGTAAGTTCTATGGTCGACCATAGAACTTACAACAACCTTGTCAGTAAATACAATCTCCCACTGGGTCGCATGCTCATTGACGTTTTTCATACTAATTGTTAGACCATAATTAATCATCTAATTGTCTACGGACTTTTCGGGGGGGTTTTTCTTTCGATTATGACAAACAGCACACGGTGGGTGTGACTGGTCAGCAGAGGATGCTCACTCCTCCTAGTCACCTGATCCTACGTCTATCTTTTTTGAGGTCCGTGTTGCTCTGCTTTGAATTTGTATTCCGTTTTATGGATTTTTGAGATGTTTGACGGTTTGTTATTGTAATTTTTTATACAGAAAAGGGTGTTCTTATAATATAACACCAATCGACTTTTACCGTATCTACAATACTATTTGTGATCAATATTTTTTCTCAATAAGGTTAAAGTCATTTAAGCTCCCTTGAGATTAGAATTATCATAATGGTTTCATTTGCTGGTTTTTTTTTCATCTGGACATACAAATTGTCTTATTAGGAATCGGAATCATTTGTTAATAAGATTGGTCAAAATTGACACATTATGACCAATTTAATTTCATGAATTGTTGGATTGGTCGAAATTGACACATTATGACCGATTGTCTAACCTTTCCGCATCAATTGGCGCATGAATTAAGAAACATTTAAAGTCAGAAGTTTATTCACTATACACAGTATAATCAGTGTCCTCATTCCTTCAATAATTTCATTTAGCTATGTCAACAGCAAGTTCATACTAACTCATTACATACTATTGGACTTTTGGTTTCTGTTGATGTCTTCAGAATAAATTTGATTGTTAATATCGTGCCAAGTGTTTTTTGCATGTAACCAACATGCTTAGCAAAATTGAAGAGTTTAAATAACTTTTTAATTTACCTCTCATAAACATTTTAAGAAAAGTAAATAACCTAATCTTTGTTTATCATTTGGAATTGAACTTTCAGGAAATCTTTCATGAATTTAGGATTACTTTCATGAATCAATCGCTGATACTCCGTCATTTTTTCGTTTCTTTTTGGTAATTGACAGCCATATTCAACTGATGACTTAGAAAAAACATTCGACCAATCAACGTCTTTGGCTAGATATTAGAACCTTCATTTCCACTACCGCTACACTGATTTGAGGTTCAAATATCAAACCCCCCTCTAAAAGTTTTTTGTGGGTTCCGCTTAATGCCATAAGAACTGTATTTTGATTCAACTTTGCGCTTCAGACAATCAACAAAAAGGTACACGATTATTAAAAACAAAATTAACGCGATGTATTTTTGGTTGTCATGTGTGATTTTCTGTTTGTGGTTTTCATACGATTAATGGCCCTAACAAGAGAAGACAATAGCGCGTCGATCAGATTGGTCCAAATGACATTGTCAGCGAAATAACTACTCCCCAATACGTGGAAATACACCATGATAAATTCAATAATTTTCCCTTTCCTTTCTGATCTAAACTGTTGTTTTGCTCTTTTTCAAGCATATGTGTGGTGTACCATTTCTGTAAATTATTAATTATATACGCGAGGTAACCAACTTTGGTTACTTGAAATATATATATTCTTTTTTCTTTTATAAGCCAATTTTTTTTTTTTTTTAAATGACTTGATCCAGATGCGGATGTTAAAATTCACGACGATGTTTTTAAACTACTTCGTCCTTGAAGCTTTTTTTATTGCACTACTTTTGACTAGAAAAAAAAATATTCCATTTTTAATATGTCACTAAATAAAAGGACCTTTTTGGTAGGTATACTTCATATAATATATGTTTATGAAAATATTACTTTTAGCACAGAATTATCATTAAGTCAGTCAGACAGTAGTGGATGAGCGCTACTGACATAGACTTGTATTGATATTGTAAAAAGCTTCTAAATCTTTCGTCTTTCTGATTTAAGTAGAATTTGTCTATTATGATTTAGTGCGATGAAAGCTTTTAAATCGAAAGAAATTATATTGATAAGACTAGAATGGAAGCACTAGTTCAAAACTGTGATATGTTTTATCCATTTAGTTTGCTATGTGGTTTTGGGGGAGGGGGTTTTGGGGGCTACATTGATTTCTTACCCAGAATCTTATTTAGAATTTTTTTTATAAAAATCGCACTACATGATAAGGAAAAATTCAAGAAAACAGTTCAAATCTACACTATAGAGATAAATGAAAAAAAGTTCAAAATTAATAATAAAAAGAAATATACGAAATCTTAGTTTAAATCTACATTATACATTTAGATAGAAATACAACAAAACTTATTTAATATCAGCATATGGTAAGAAATAAAAGAAAACCTCTCTGAAATCCTAGGGGTCATGGATTCAAGAATTGTTGGAGTGAAGGGTCGAAATATCATTGACGATAGAAAATGTATGATTACCCTTACACATGCAATGATATTTTAATCATCTTTGGCAATGACCTTGAAATTAAAAGAATTTTTCAATATCAAAACAATGCAACAAGAACACTAGACGTTACTAATTTTGGTAAAAGCAATTTCTGCAAGTTTTGGGTCTACTTGCACTAAACATGGCACAAAACACTTTTTGCAAAAGGCTTTATATATTTTAAATCGAAAGACCATCACAATTGATAAAGACCACATTTTTAAATTTAAACTCAACCAAAGGACTACTGTTTAAAAAATTCACTTTCTTAACATCCTGTACGGTATATATTCTAATGAAGAACTTTAACTTTTTAGGTACTTGTTTTTTACCTTTGCAAGCATTTTGTTCATAAATCTGATTATACTAGGGTGCTTGCATTGTGACATCATGAATTGTAGTGTTGCATTGATGTTTTCTTTCATCTTCATTCATTTTCAATGAGCTTCATACTCTTTTCGTCAATCGATATTAGCCTAATTGCAGATTCAATCAAAAGTGGGTTACATTGGTTTGCATGCATAATCAAAAAACAAGAAAGTCTTTTTTTTTAATTGGCTCTAAGTAAATGTTATGCCCCTTTGAATCCCAGTTGTTGGTTTGTTGTAAAATTGAATCTAAATACTTGAAACTAAGTGATCATAAATTACCCATGATGTCTAACTTGAATGTTTAGATAATATTTTTTTTATCTAAAATATCGTTAAGTAAAAGAAAAACATATTATACTTTAAAATTCGATATGATTTTCCTAAATCTTAACAGCGCTTTCTTCTCAATGAGATTAAAATGTTCCATAACTGTCCAATATCCACGATCAGCCAGTCCTTCTTAAAGTTGGCGCTTACTCAGAAGTAAAAAAAAATTCCGATGATTATGAAAAACCATCTATTCTATGTTTCAAACCTTTGACTGTAATTTTATTTTTCACTTTCAAAAAAGTGGGTCAATTACTTACTTTGTAAGTTATGGCCATTTAGCATTTTATGAAATGTTCAGGTAAATCCCCTAAAACTTTTCACTATGATTGAGATGCTCTTATTGAGAAAATATACAAATAATCAAACTCTTTAGAAAGTGAAAAAAACAGTTGATGAATGACACTAGCACTAAATAAACACAAAGCATTCAATTTTCATTACAGTCTTTCAAAAATTCCGAATTTCCTCTATAGGTTTTCAAACTACTACCCATTTTTTATTCGGTTTAATTTTTTTTAAAACTGCATGATGATAAATCATTTGCAGTATAAAACTACTTATATTCACCTTATTCTGCTGGCATGAAATTCATATGAAGTCAATGTTTTTGCATTGCGTGCCATACGACTATCATAATGAATAAGTGGGTTAAATCAAAAACAAATATGCAAGATTCTACTACAGTTATTGGCGAGATCAAAGAGATGCCGCGGACATTATTCTCCAATACACCACGAACGTCATCAGTAAATTATCAGATCGGAAATACCTATTTGTCTTGCGCTGACCATTAAAAAGTACAACTTCAAATCGTAAAAAGTTTTAAAATTACGTCAATTTCACGTGTTAGTTCCAGTCAAAACATGTGTATTGCCTCAATTGTTTATTTTTAAGAGATCAATGCGGCTGTTCATAGCACCTCCTAGCACATTTTCACTGCGTGTTTTTACATAAAATATATAACGTGTAGTAGTAATTATCGTATTAAATTGCCCTTAAAATATTAGGAACATGATTCAAAGATATTTTATAAATAAGTAAAGAGTATTAAAAATCCAAAGAAAAATTATGTCGTCTGCATGTGATTCCTTTGATCGATACACATAAAAACATTACTATATTCTGTCCCAAGTTATTGTTTCCATCACTTTTTGATGATTTTTAATAAAAATACATATACCTGTGAAAGAAATAAAATTGAAATCGATGAAAGGGAATATATCCAAGATATTTTCATTGAGCAAGTATCCCTTTTCACTCATAAAATTTCACAGGAACGAAAACAATTTTCTTACGGAGATTTGTAATGGGAAATGTTTACATCTTTTCTCCATTCGGAATACACTCGGAATACTCGCGCAATTTTTTAACATTATCATCCGGGCTTATTAATGGCTGATGCAATGCAAAATCTCCGTAGACTTTCAATTTTTGGATATGTATTGAAACCTGAAGCGGTAGAGGGGGCGTTTCAAAACAGATAATCTGGACATTTTTCATATTAGTGGATGAACGTAGTTTGAGCACAAAGGTATTTACTATTATTGAAATATCAAGCAAAAAGTGGTGGAAGCAAAAACTCGGGACAGAGTATAACAAAACCATTGGGGTTACACGGAACAGCCGTCAAAATTATCTAGATCGTCCCTCTATAGAAGAAACGATCTGTAGAAATACTTGGCTGTTAGTAGAATAGAAATAAAGTACGAATTTTCGTGAATGTTGCAGGATAACCTCCTCGGTCTCGAAATGTTGTTTGAAATATAAAAGCATCGGCTAACGCCTCGGCTTCTATATTTCAATACAACATTTCTCGACATCGGAGGTTATTCTGCAACACTCACGAAAACTCGTACTTTACTTCTCAAATATATTGACAACAAATTAAATTTTAACTGTCATTATCATAGTACCGCTAAAAAATTTAAGCGGAAAAACAAAATCTGACTTTCGCGTCGGTTGACAATGGTTTTCTCGGGGTGTCAATTTCGACTGTTACCCTCCCAAACAGGCACTATTTATTTTGTTATACTGAATGTCTTAATTTTTAAAAATTGTTTACTGCTTTTATATAGGAATAACGTGAATTCTACAGCGAACCGTAGGCGCATAATTTTCGCGCATGTAACAATTTGTAATGTTACCCGTTGCTAAGTGCGTTGCTAACACTGAGGGTAATAGAACAGATTATGAACTGCGTCTTAACCAATCAGATTTTAGTATTTAACATGAAAGTATAACAAAACAAAACAAGTTCTTACCTTGAAAAGATTGAAATATTGAGAAGTTTGACTCATTGGTATACGGTATACTCCCCCCCCCCCCCCCCCCCCACCACCACCACCACCACCACCACGGATTATGAATTTCATGATTTTTTTTTTTGAATAGGTAAACAATTATTTTTGGAACTATAGGTATAAACAAAACAAAACAAAAAACAAAATAAAAGCTTTGCGTCGGTTGACAATGGTTTTCTCGAGGTGTCAATTTTAACTGTTACCCTCCCAAACAGGCACTATTTATATATTGTTACATACGCGTAAATTATGTGCGTACGGTTCGGCGTACAATTCACGTCATTTCTATATAAAAGCAGTAAAAAATCTCTAATATTAAGACATTCAGTATAATAAAATAAATAGTGTGTACCCGTTGCCAAGTGTGTTGATAACGCTGATGGTAAAGGAAAAGATTATAAACTGCGTCTTAACCAATCAGATTTCAGTATTTAACATGAAAGTATAATAAAGTAAAAATATTGATTGTTTTGTTTTATAATTTATATCATATAAAATTTTTGTGTTTAGAACACTTAGTACTCACGTCATTGAGCTTTATAATAATCCGAATTTGACAACTTAAATCCTCAATAAACATCAGCCTTAGTCTATTCAAATCATGATCAGTACCAATCCACCTCAATATTAATGTTTACAACTCCACCTGATTCTTTGTTTATGTAATCAACAAAAATGAAGGCGGCATGAATGAAGATATCTATTCAAGACTAAAAAAATTAATACAAGGTTGTTTATATAATAAGATCAATACCAAAGTTGGAGCAATTAATGCATCTATATGCGCCGAGGCTCAGTGGTGTTGTCAACGCCAGGATTCGTTTACATTTTCAAGCAATGGAAGATTCTTTCTGCAAGTTAATGTAAGAATATATAATTTTTCTGTGTCTTTGTGATAACACAACAAATCATATTTGTAACGTATAGTTCAATACATTTCATCAATGACGTTAACGACAAACCGTTGAAGCGTAGGCGGTGTTTGCATAATTATACGAAATGAAAATAAAAAAAAACATGTCAAATGTTGATATTTAATTGTATGATTGATAAAAAATCAGTTAATATAAGTATAAAGGAATGATTCTTTAACTATTATGAGGTGATATTTATGGTCTGAACGTGATCAAATCTATTTCAAATCCCTTCGGACTCAGTGGCGTCGGGAGCCAATTGAAAGTGTGTATGTGTGTGTGTGTGGGGGGGGGGGGGGGGGGGGGCTAGACTAATCCTCAGAAAGCTGGACAAAACCTAATCTCCAAAAACATGAAAATCTTAATCCGGGGGGGGGGGTATACCTATAGTTCCAAAAATAATTGTTTACCTATCCAAAAAAAAAAATCATGAAATTCATAATCCGTGGTGGGGGGGGGGGGGGGGAAGTATACCGTATACCAATGAGTCAAACTTCTCAATATTTCAATCTTTTCAAGGTAAGAACAATTATGTTTGCTGTGACAAAAAGTGTGTGTGTGGGGGGGGGGGGGGTGCTGAACCCTCTATGATGCTATGTGTCTATTGGTTAGGTCTAACTTTGCAAAAAAAGTGGGGGGTTGAGGCTAAGCCCAGCCCCCAGCCCCCACCCCCCCCCCCCCGGTTCCGAGGCCTATGGGACTTAACTGGATTTGATCACGCCCGACCAGAATTGTCATTTAATCTTATTCAAAGAATAATAGCTTATTCCATAAAAAAAACGGACACAAAATTTAATTCAACACAGTATGTTATCTTAAACCACGTGAGGTTGAAAGCATTAGAAATTACTCTCATAACTCACGAGGTGTTGGAGAGAATAACTCAAAAACCGGAACCGGATTATTTATTTACTTCATGTTGTGTGCCTGGATTCCCAGTGGTGTCTAAAAATATAAACATTGTGATTGAAACCATAAAATTAAGAAAAGGATTTTTTTGTTAATAGATAAATTTAGATTTTAAAAAGAAAACAGTAATAAGGAAGAGGAAGTCTTAAAAATTTACAAACAACATCGGTTCAAGAATAAAATGAATATTTGGCCAGGCCGTTTGCTCGCACGAGCTGTAATGATGCAATATTTTCTGAACGATTCTTCGTAATTGCGACGCAATGATTGAACTGGAATAAAATCAATCGATCAACTTTGTCAATTTATAATTTTTCACAATTCATATTTATATTAATATGAGAATTAAAACGTTTCGTCTTGAAAAAATCATTATTTGGAAAATTAATGATTTGTTGAACAATCTTGCCTCTTATTTTCAGGGCAGTATTTATCATCAGGGCTCATCCAGTCAAATGTTAACAGAACAAGTAATTATTTTTCCACTTAGTGGTTTGCACATCTTTAGCTTTACCTTATGATATGTCCACAGCTTTGCCCGGGGCAGGACTGTAACAATCTGAAGTGATGTATGTATACGCATGTCCTTATCATATCGATCAAAATCAGGTTACTGTATTAAGACAAGAAAAAATACATCAATTTTTCATATTTTTATAAGTTAAAACCAAAGGATTATTGCGTATCATTATTTTACAACAAAGACAAAAGAAGTCGCTAATAAATTATGATTAAATTATGACAGTTACCAGTTCCGCGTGGCTAAATCTACGTTCGGCGAACGACAAAATGCCGTAAGCGTTGTATTAATTTCTACTTGTTGCATTCATTTGCCCTGAAATATACTGCGGTTTGTGTTAACGAACGCTCTCTATTTCCTCGTGAAAAGAAAATTTAATCAAACTTTCTTCATTATCCTTTGAGGACGGATCAGTGAAATATTTCAGGTTTAGCAGTGATTTTTTGTCTTGGATTAACGACTTAATTCACCACGGATACCCCACGGGAGGATCGGCGAGGGGAGGGGGACATGACCCTCACGTCATACCCCTCCTCTTGGAGTCTAACCTCTCAATCCCCACTCATAAATAAGAAACGTCTCACTCGTTCGGATTCCGCCGGATCACTCCCGG
The DNA here is from genome assembly GCF_963853765.1 of Magallana gigas. Taxonomy (NCBI): domain Eukaryota; kingdom Metazoa; phylum Mollusca; class Bivalvia; order Ostreida; family Ostreidae; genus Magallana; species Magallana gigas. The sequence goes on along the minus strand of NC_088854.1, from coordinate 5,289,684 downwards.
ATAACATATTGGACAAAAGAGACGCCAAAGGTCGGACCACATTTTTCAACGCCACAAAGGTCGGTGATCTTGAGGAGGCGAAACGTTTGTTTAGCGCGGGGTCAGATGTCAACAAAGGGGATATCTACAGGATCACTCCGCTCCATGAGGCCGTAGAGAGGTCAAACCTAGAGGTCGTCGAGTTTCTGATCGCAAAAGGTATTTATCACCAATGTTAACCATTATAAGTATTGGTCTAGTAAACCTCGTACAGAGATTGATATGGAAAATAACCTATTTTACACTACATCAGAACGATAAAATATGATAATTTTTCAGCTGGCCAACAAAGTAAAATACAATGTCTCAGAGTTAGATAGTGTAAAGTTTCAATTACATTGTACAAAACTTTCCTACTCTATATATTCGGTTTATGTAACCGGAAATGCCATTTGGAGGTCATTCAAAACTACTTCATGACGCTCCAAAGTCAGTCTTTAAGATTAAATTTATTATTATGACGTCACAGCGTTTTCAAATCTTAGAACTGTGTTATGAATCCCTTTGTAGGAAAGTGTAAGGAAAATTAATCTAAAGACGTCTTGTAATTTTAGCTATCAAATCTGGTGAACGTTCCTTTGGTGACGAGATATACGATATCTCATTTTATGTAAACTAGGTGGTACTTGCATCTCTTTAACCTATCATGTAGCAGTCTAAAATTAGCCTGTCGTTGATGTTACTCATCCTAATTACCCTTTGTTTATCAAAGTCATCGTCAGTGTAGCGTACCAGAATATGCAAAACCTGGAACTCATTTTTGGTCTTTATCGCAGTCGGCATTAATCACGTGGTATTTTTCGTTTGCTTTGTCTCAGTGACTATGCTGGTGTACTAGTAGATATATCGTATCTTTAATTTAAATAAACATCTAATGATAAATAAACAAAAAAATGTCTCTGCTTCCTAGTGTCTGCATTTTATTGTCAAAAGTGTAGTTTTGATCTACATACGTGTTCGGAAACAATAAAAAAGAAACATAAACCCACTCTCATATCCACTCGATTGGAGTGGACAAAAGCTAACTTCTAATAAGCAGGACTTTTATGGCAGGCAACATCCCGTATCAATATCAAGAACGTACATAGTACATTATGAACCTTTCCTGCAGAATCATCCTTATCGGCATCGTACATAGGGCATGCCATGCCATACAACTGCGGATAAACTGTTTACCCCTCCATAAGTACGTTCCGGACATTAATGGAGATTTTGACAATTTATCTAGGACTGACATTTTTATTGTCGCAGTAAGCCGAGTGCTGTTGGGCAAGTGCAAGTTCTTTCCAGGTCATGAGCTGATGGTCAGAGTCGACCTCTTCAGACTCACATTAAGTTGATCAGCCAGTCCATGTCGTTCTAGAACCCTCGATTACCCTATAATAGCACACAGTGCCAACATGCTCTACTAAATAGTGTGGTCATGTTTTCCGCGAATATTTTTTCCCTAATGGGTGGATTTGACATTAGAGCGTAGTCACAGAGTGTTACCAAATAAAATTATGTACAACATCTGGTCATCATCATATCTAATCTTTTAGTTATGCATGTTTGGATTCGGTCGCTAATTGGCAGTTGACAAAATGAATTTACATCGTAATAAGGCTGTTTCAATGCTTGACAATTCCATTTATATGAGTGAGAGGAAGTTTTGTTATTTTGTGAATTATTAACATAATCTGATTATCTCTTATTTCGATTGACAGCTGTTCATAAAGATGTGTCACGATTTTGAAGCAATATATGTCGTCGCAAATCAAAAATATATTTCTTCTTCCACTACAATAGCAATCAGTTTTGACAGCCTTTGAATCATAGACAAAGAACCTTTAAACCAATTAGAATACAAATATAAGAGATATAAAGAAAAGCTCTGAATATAGGCTATAGACAGATTTCAGATTTTCTTTTGTTTGTATTATATCAATTAGTAGTCATGCAAATGGACGGAAAATCCATATGACAGCAAAATGACTCAGTTAAAGTGAAACACTGGTTAAATTTATACATTTAAGTGGTAATTATCTTTTATCATCAAGACACGCATACAAATTTAAATAGATTCAATTACATGTCTTGTTATAATAACTAAACAAATATGAAATGATAGATAGTTCAGTTATTGTTGTGTGGGCAAAGATGTTGTGTATGAGGCTGGGTGGTCAACAATTTAACCATCAAATCTGCCTTAAACTTTGACATGTGATATTTTTGTCTATAAACTAACATTTAATTAAGAAAAATTCTAATATACAGAGTTCTTCTTCATAAGGAGGTAAATATAGCCTAAAATGGTCCTGACCTTCGAGCCCTCTTAATGTCAAAAATGTTGTTTAAAATTGCTCTCCTTTTTTACAGGGTGTGATTTGAATGCAAAAACAATTCTGGGACAGACACCTTTGATGCGAGCCGTACTGTACGATGACATTGACCTTGTCAAATACCTTCATAAAGCAGGTAAGAATGATATAGGTAGAAAACACTGCGTGGGCTGCCTTAAGGTCACGGGATGGCATGCGTGTTTACTGTGCGTGTTGGTAAGGTTGCAGGAAGGTAAACAAACAACATAAATCACCTGATCTTCTATGAACTTGAATAAATGTAGTTAGTCATCTTTGAAGATTATTTTTATATATTTGTAAGATTATATATATATATATATATATATATATATATATATATATATATATATATATATATATATATATATATATATATATATACTAAAGTCATTTTTTCAATTAAGTTTAATACAGAACGGCTGATTGGTTAAGGCCAATTTGACACGCAATAAAAGTTCTAGATAAAGCTCTTTGTAGAATTTTTTTTTTTAAAACATAATTAATTGTTGCATTTCAAAACTTTCAAGACGTTTTTCTGTGCTGAAAAAATTCTGTCTACAATATATATATTTTTTTTATTTTAAGTTTTATATTAACCTATGAGTCGTTTACTATCCATATTCCATGATTAAATCCATTACAATGATCAATATTTCAAGTCTTTGTTGAACGGTTACATGACTCATCAGATAAAATTTTAATAATGTTTTTAGGTGCAAAGTTGGACGAAAGAGATTGCACTGGTAAAACTGCGTTACTCTTAGGAATTCAAGAAAACAGAAACGAAGCCTGTGCATATTTAATCAGAGCTGGATGTGACGTAAACATTCACAATCGTTTGGGACACACGGCCATGTTGATAGCTTTGAGGGGAAATAAAGCGCCAAATTATTACATAGGAAGAAAACTTGTAAAACATGGCTATGACCTGAAAAAAGATGAGAAATGGATTACACAAGAGGAACTAGAAGCCGTGAATGTAAAACCTAACGTGGTGGACAAGATCTGTTCTAAGTTAGGGATAACGCTGAAACGGAGTTCGTCCAGCGCCGGGAAAAAGGACCAGAACAACTCGAACTAACGCTAAAAAAATAAACAAATCATCCACACAACCACAAAATAAACAAATCATCCACACAAACAAAATAAACAAATCATCCACAAAACAAAATAAACAAATCATCCACACAAACAAAATAATCAAATCATCCACACAAACAAAATAAACAAATCATCCACACAAACAAAATAAACAAATCATCCACACAAACAAAATAATCAAATCATCCACACAAACAAAATAATCAAATCATCCACACAAACAAAATAAATAATCCACACAAACAAAATAAACAAATCATCCACACAAACAAAATAAATAAATCATCCACACAAACAAAATAAACAAATCATCCACACAAACAAAATAAACAAATCATCCACACAACGGAGACGCAAAGGCAATAGGTTAAAAGGAACAGGATATCATTGCTTTGACATAGATTTCACTTGCTTTATGGATGCTTTTTGCTGGTGAAAAGAACCCAGATTTTGAAGCACTGTCGTGATGATATTTACGAGAAAATACGAGTTATAAACCAGAGATAATATTGTGACAAATCACCATAGCATTCATTTAACTGTGTTACTATATAACACTCCATATGCTACATAGCAATAGCCATTTTTGACTTGTTGACTTCATATTTAACTGTTAATGTACTTCGGAGATGCTATTAAAGGAATTTTCTACATTTGTGTCAAAACAGTTAATGTTCTAAAACATAAATCTAGCATGTCTGGCAATTTATGTTAGGTATATATGAAAATACTTATAATAGATACATGTTTCATTTTTTTATGCCCATATGACATAAATATTAAATTAAGAAAGACATCCTTTTTAGCTTTAAATGGCGTATGTGGGGGTTTCTAATATACATTTGACTGCAATTCCTTTCCTTGTACATCAAAGAAGAAACAGCAGCTATTAGAACTTTATTTTAGGCGGAGTTATTCAAAGTGTTTCTAGGGGTGCATCTCTTACTGCCACTTGAACCATTAGGCGCTGAAAAAGGCTTCCATGTAGAAATATGAATAAATAGAGACACGTTATTATAAAGTATGAAACTTCAACTGTGTAGTTTTCAGTATATCTGAACATATGAAGTTAATGCACACTCCAACATATATGTGAAGATGCAGCAGCAAACATGTAAACACAATATATTATTCAAAATCTTTAGGAATCAATATTATTTCATACGCACACAACACAGTGATTATGTAAGGATTATAATGAGCTAATTTACTCATTTGTGCAGACAAATCTATGCATTGCTGGACATCCGGCATTGGTTGGAAAGTTAAATTCCCCAAAATATATTTTTACTTTTAAGAATTAACATAGGCACATTGTAAGTTCAAATAAAGGTGACAAAATATAATTAATAAAACATACCTGTCCTTTTTTATGGACAACTAGCGGCTTATGGTTAAAGTGTAATCATCTGAAAAGAAAAGAATGCTCATTCTTTGTTTCATGTAGCAGAAATGTTATTACATGAATGACAACGTTAACTAGCAAGACTATCAAACCTTCCGTAGACACGTCACTATTCTTGCATGTCCTTCTTATTTTATCGTTAGAACTGCTGAAGTTTTTTTGTCTTTGCTCTTTTAGATGATGTATATATTTTGATAATAATTCTGTCAATTTTAAACACCTAAATACATATACTTATATACACTACATGACTATTATATAGAAAGGTAGCAGGCTTCTTTTTACAATGAAGTGCAAAAACCAATTAATTAAATATACATGTAAATGTTATTCACCTGATCTGATTCGTTTGATATGCCTGTCTTTAAGAATCGGTCGTGATTAGAGCCTAAAAAATCCGGTCCTAATAAAAAAAATACCTGATGAAATGGCAACTTTTTACTAGGAATTGTCCTTCACGTGTGGTATTACATGTATTTCGTATAAACAAATTTAGACACCGCTTAACAGTTGTTTGATCGAAAATTGGCTGTCTTCGTTTTAGTAGTTTTAACCTTTTTTCTCTGGAAACGAATTATTAATTTTGGTAAAAATTCCAACCTATAGAGATAACTTGTTAACAATGAAATAGATGGGTAGCTTTTAAAATTTTTCACTTCAAAAGTATCAATGTATCTTCTTAAGCTTGCTTAGCAAACTGGGGTTTTAATTATATTTTTTTAACAAAGCCGAGGTTCATTTAAAATTCGTACAAAAATCCAAAAACCGATTCAACACTTTCAAAATTCACGGAGGTCAATTTTCAAACGATTTTGCAACCTTAAAAAAATTTTGCTTTAATACATTATCCACTTGAATTTCTTAGAAAATGTTTATATAGAGAATTAATAATATTTTGATATACCTTTTCTTTTTCAAGTTTACCACACTCTTTACAAAACGATACGTTATGAAAAAATGACAATAACAAACATCAACCATCTCAAAAATCCATGAAACGAAATACAAATTCAAAGCAGAGCAACGCGGACCTCTAAAATGATTGAGGTAAGGTCAGGAGTGAGCATCCTCTGCTGACCGGTTACACCCGCCGTGTGCTCTTTGTCGTAATTGGGGACAAACGGAAAAGTCCGTAGACAATTAGGCGAGTAATTATGGTTTAACAATTAGTATGAAAAACGTCAGTCAGCATGCTACCCAGTGGAAGATTGCATTTGCTGACCATAGAACTTACGAAAAGATGACTTCAAACGAGACTGGTGATAGTCCTGTTTCATCAACTTGTTTGTCAGTAGCTTGCCTCGCCTCAGAAACTGTTCATACGAACATGCCCTTGTGTATCGAATTAACTGAGAGACAAAAACACCATAAGCAGGTGATGAAGATATATTGCTACATAAGTAAGGAAAGTTAACTATAGAAAAATTGAAATCATCGCGTTTATTATAAAGTTTTATTGTTAGGTTACAATCAATGTCCATTTCCAGTAAAATATTTAAATAAATATGAAACAGATGACGCAGATTCAATGATATCTTTTATTTCAAGTTCATTTCATAAATCAATAGTTCAACAACTTTATTTTTCTTTACGTAATCCGAAAATTGCTCCAATAAAATCGGTAGTTTATTCAAACATTGCAAAGCAATATGACAGAGGTGGGGCGTGCTTTTAACAATAACCAGGTCATGACCTGCATGTAAACTCGCATCTTTCAAATCCTGATTGGGGATTTATTACCATTTACTACACACAACTGACCAAGTTCAAAGCAGCTTATCCTAGTCTTCGTTCTTATCTTTCATCCAAAAACAAAATTACTACATATTGGTTAACCGCATTTTGTTGAACATTCACGGGTTTATTCAGTTTTATAGCATTAGTATGACATGTTATAGTTTAAACTTTGTATGAAAGTTTGTCAGAATTATTCATTTATCACATTTAAGCATAAATTATATCAATCAAAAATATGTAAAGAGAGAGAAAGAGAGAGAGAAGTCTCTTTTTTAATTATTCGACTCAATAAAGATTAATAAAGATATTATGATACAATGAAAATGGTTATCAGTACATTGACCATTAAAGCAAATCAATTTAACATTTACTTTAAACATTATGTTTGTTTTCGAATGACTTACGGCAATATGACAATACTGAGATTAATAAAACTTCTGAGAAAAAAAATACAAAGACATTACATACATTGTTTAGATTTTAAGATATTTCTTAAATATTATTACATATTTTGTGATTACCGTTTTTCATACTTATACATGTTTATCAAAAGCTTCTGATGACATAAAAACTTAGGTAAAAATTTCGATTCATTTTCTTTTTCTTTTTTTGTGCTTAGATATATCCCTCCTTCAGCTTTTTGGCAGTATCTTTAAATTTGCTTTGCATAACATAAATTTAAATGAACTGTTTTATTGTTTGCAGCTTAGCATGAATCACAAAGTTACCTGAAAGTAAACACCAATAAATTATTGATGCACTTCTCGAACAAAGTTTTTTTTTTTACATGAGTATTGTCCAACAAGAGTGTTATCATAACTTATGAAACTTTAACAGAATTTCCAATTATAATTTCTTTTTTTTTAAAACCTTTAAAATAATGTAAATTTCAAGGTCGTTTGTCTTTGGTCGATGAAAATGATACTTGTACAAGAAATGATATTGAATATTTATATCAGTAATGTGCATTTAAGACTGCATATAAAGCTGCACACCGTAAATCATCAATAGAAAAAATGAATCGTGTTTATCCTTGATATTTGCATTAGAATACAAATAAAGGGCAGTGAAGAAATTGTGTTTACAATCGTCTTAATTAAAGTCTGCATCAAAATTGTAATCAAAATTTACAATACCTTAATGGTTTATGGTATGTCTTGAGAAAGAAAAATAAGCTGTTGTTTGGGACTGTTGCACTAAACAAATGCAATATAAAGCTGTTGCAGGGTTTACCTAAATCAGATTTTGTTGAAGTTTACGACAATTTTTAGTCCCATACCTTCACATGATTGTCTTTATATATATTCATCGAACAACATAACATAGTTGACAAGAAAGATAACTACAATTTGGTAAAAGTTTTCCTTTTTAATGAATGATTGATTATCGTTTAAACATTATAGCCAACTTACCTTGACATGTAGTTATGCAACATGTTTATGATGTTGTCTGTGGTATATGATGGAGTGTTTTTGATCATGTGAAATACCATCATTATAAGTATGATCAGGACAAACGATTTCTCTGAATACAATTAAACTGCTAAACAGTACTTAATGTTGTCATATTTTCAAAAAATCGAAATGCATTGAATTCATTAAATATTCTATTGTGTTTACACATTTTGAGCATTAACTTTGTTTTATTATCAAATGATGAATATTTTGTGACAGATTCACTGCGGCTGTAGTTTAATGCTGTCCATTCCAGATGACAGACAACAATTATAGTACTTCTAGAGAGACTTTACAACAGATAATGAAGCACTTAATATATTCAGCTATGTACTTAAATTGTTTTCAGTTGTTTATCTGAAATGACATAATAAAGTACAAAAAATCCTTTTTAATTCTATTGTGAATTAGTACTTTGTGTGCGTAAAATTATGAGGCTGCACTATTAAATAAACATCATTGTTTTGAATTTATGATAAATTCCTTTGTATTTTGTTGTTCATTATTGATTCTGACAGACACATTTTTTACTCATTCTGAAATCAACAGCATTAAATTTTTTTTACTATTATTACAAATCTATTTTATTCTTTAAATTTTCTGCATTTATTCATTTCAGTCTGCACTAGTTACCTACTGCAACAGACCGGAGAAGGTTAACTCGCACATCAAAAAATCAAAACCAACATTAAATCTTCAAACTTCTTTGAATCGCTGCGTTAGGTTTTGAGAGTGGGGGAGAACATCGCACGGCCTTTCAACTTCGCTGGTCCAACAGACACAGAGAGTTCAGAATTCCACGGACTCTCATCCTCGGTAACCGCGATTTATGTCTCATGCAACAGACCGGAGAAGGATCACTCACTCAGAGACAGACTCACACATCAAAAAATCAAAACCAAGTGTGAATGAACACATCAGCCTTCATCCTTAAAGGCATCTTCTCTTTAATCATAAATTGCAAGACATGATGCAAGTGGATGGCGAACAATTTATTAGTTTGAAACGTTTACATGACATTTACTGCTTTATAATAAAGGTCTAGAAGTAAAAGGTGAGAAGTTTAATTCAGAAAACTTATTACTATGTGAAGGTCACTATTTAAACAAAAGTAAGGGCAGTCCTAATTTGTACAATGTACATGTAGTAAGATTGTTAATGCTTTTTACGACAGTTTCATTTTTCTTTATTCATTCATTTTATGCATAATGCACATAACCAACATTTTCCTTATGATATGCTTGTAATTGACTCATTTTTCAAATGTTTAAACGAGGATGGTATATTTTTTTAAATGCTCGTTAAGGGTATTTATGTCCTAATTTTTGATAGGCAAAATTAGTTAACCATGAATTACGTTTACTCAGGGGCGCTAGAATTCAACTGTTATGAACAAAAAACTACGTATTGTACTAGTTATACATTAGTAGTACTATTTTTTTACTTTGCCTGTCAGCTATAGTAATCTGGAATGGAAAAATAAATCATTTAATATTGTAAAATTAGGATAATAAAACTAGACACTTGTTGCAAAAGCAACAAAAAGGTCTTCCGTTTTGATATACATGTATCAATTTAACTGTAAGACATTGCTTCTCTCACATAGAAAAAAAAGTGGATATGATAAATATTGTGAATAATCTCAATCACTTACAGTGACAAAAATCTCACGGACATCAAATTTGTAAAATGGAAAGCTACACAGAGACATTTGAGATATCTCACCGGAAGTAAAATTTATTTGCTAATTTAACATTATATAGATGACATATGTAAGATTATATACTGATATTTTCATTTTATGTAAAATGAATAAAATATGAAGAAAACAAAATTTTTGAAGTGCTTCCGGTGACGACCGGAAGTTACGCCGAACAAAACAAAACAGTGTTAACACATGTTCATACATAGGTCTATCATCCCACAAAGTTTGGTTGTTCAAGTCGTCACCGTTTTTGAGATCTCGTCGAAATAAGGTTTTTTGTCTCGGGACAGGAAACGGACATGCGGAAGTGCTCAATGTAAATTGTATTAAACATTTCTTGTATACTTGCCTTTTGTACGTTATATTTCATTTATCTAACTAAAAGTGTCAAAGAAAAGCAGTTAAACTGATAAACAGCTCGATTTGTTTGAACTCTTCCGGTGTGTACCGGAAGTGACGGAAGACAAAATGAAACGAGTTTAACACATCTTCAATCAAATGTCTATCATCCACAAAAGTTCCGTGTCTTGATCACTTATAGTTTCTGAGATCTCGCGGGTACAAAATGTGTTTTAAAAAGGCTTCCTGAGATGATTGAGATATCTCACCGGAAGTAGAATTTTTTTGTTGATTTAACATTGCATAGATAAGTTATGCATAGAATTATACTTATTTATTTAATTTACGGAAAATGAATTTAATGCGTAAAATAACTATTTTTGAAGTGCTTCCGGTGAAGACCGGAAGTTACGACGAACAAAACAAAAGTGTTTAAACACATCTACATACACAGGTCTATCATCCTACAAAAATTGGTTGATCAAGTCTTTACCATCTTTGAGGTCTCCAGGTGACAAGCTTTTTCATTGCGGGATAGGAAACGGACGACCGGAAATGAATTTTTAAAAAATGAAAAAATCATTCCTACACTTTTTCATTCTCTATTATTCCTGAAAATTTCAAGAAAATCAAAGCTACACAGACATATTTGAGATATCTCACCGGAAGTAAAATTTATTTGCTAATTTAACATTATATAGATGACATATGTAAGATTATATACTGATATTTTCATTTTATGTAAAATGAATAAAATATGAAGAAAGCAAAATATTTGAAGTGCTTCCGGTGACGACCGGAAGATACGCCGAACAAAACAAAACAGTGTTAACACATGTTCATACATAGGTCTATCATACCACAAAGTTTGGTTGTTCAAGTCGTCACCGTTTTTGAGATCTCGTCGAAATAAGGTTTTTTGTCTCGGGACAGGAAACGGACATGCAGAAGTGCTCAATGTAAATTGTATAAAACATTTTTTGTATACTTGCCTTTTGTACGTTATATTTCATTTATCTAGCTAAACATGTCAAAGAAAAACAGTTAAACTGATAAATAGCTCGATTTGTTTGAACTCTTCCGGTGTGGACCGGAAGTGACGGAAGACAAAATGAAACCACTTAAACACATCTTCAATCAAATGTCTATCATCCACGAAAGTTCCGTGTCTTGATCACTTATAGTTTCTGAGATCTCGCGGGTACAAAATGTGTTTTAAAAAGGCTTCCTGAGATGATTGAGATATCTCACCGGAAGTAGAATTTTTTTGTTGATTTGACATTGCAAAGATAAGTTATGTATAGAATTATACTTATTTATTTAATTTACGGAAAATGAATTTAATGCGTATAATAACTATTTTTGAAGTGCTTCCGGTGACGACAGGAAGTTACGACGAACAAAACAAAAGTGTTTAAACACATCTACATACACAGGTCTATCATCCTACAAAAATTGGTTGTTCAAGTTTTTACCATCTTTGAGATCTCGAGGTGACAAGCTTTTTCATTGCGGGACAGGAAACGGACGACCGGAAATGAATTTTTAAAAAATGAAAAAATCATTCCTACACTTTTTCATTCTCTATTATTCCTGAAAATTTCAAGAAAATCTATCTAGTCATCTCTGAGAAAATCGGGGAAAAAAAAAATAATAATAATAATAATAATAACTAGACTCTTGTTGCAAAAGCAACAAAAAGGTCTTCCGTTTTGATATACATTAATCAATTTAACCGTAGACATTGCTTCTCTTACATAGAGAAAATAGTTAATATGATAAGTATTGTAAATGATATATCCAGACGTTACTTCCATGTAAAACAACGAGATTGAAAAAGAAATCAATTTTTGAAGTACTCTCTGTGACGACCGGAAGTAATGCCGAACTAAACAAAACAGGTTATAAAGTTTGGTTGTTAAAAATATGATTTATTTGAATCCTTCCGGTGAAAACCGGAAGTGGCAGTTGACAAAATAAAACCCGCTAAACATATCATCAATCAAATGTCTATCATCCATGAAAGCTTTGTGTTTCATTCACTTACAGTGACAAAAATTTTGCGGGCATCAAATTTGTAAAAGGGAAAGCTACACAGAGATATTTGAGATATCTCACCGGAAGGAACAGTTATTTGAAAATTTAACATTATAAAGATGACACATCTAAGATTGTGTACTGATATATTCATTCCATGTGAAAGAAATAAATAAAGAAAAAACATATTATTTGTAGTGCTTCCGGTGACAACCGGAAGTTACGCCGAACAAAATAAAAAAGTTTGAAAAAAAATGTACATATATAGGTCTATCATCCCACATAGTTTGATTGTTCAGGTCGACATCATTTATGAGATCTCGTCGAAATAAGGTTTTTTGTCTCGGGACAGGAAACGGACAAACGGAAACGTTCAATGTAAATTGTATTAAATATTTCTTGTATACTTGTCTTTTGTACATTATTGTTCATCGAAGTCACTACAAATATCAATGAAAAACAGTTAAACTAATAAACAGTTCGATTTGTTTGAACTCCTTTTGTGTGGACCGGAAGTGACGGAAGATAAAATGAAACCGGTTAAACATATCTTCAATATAATCTCTATCATTCATGAACGTTTTGTGCTTTGATCACTTATAGTTTCTGAGAACTTGTTTGTACAAAATGAGTTTCAAAAAAGCTACCTGAGATATTTGAGATATCTCACCGGAAGTAGAATTTTTTTGTTGATATAGCATTGCATTGATTACTTATGTATAGATTTATACTTATATATCTATTCTATGGCAAAATAATTTAATGCGTAAAAATAGTTATTTTTTAAGAGCTTCCGGTGACGACCGGAAGTTACGCCGAACAAAACAGAATATTGTAAACACATGTACATACATACGTCTATCATCCCACAAAGTTTTATTGTTCAAGTAGTCACCGTTTTTGAGATCTCTAGGAATCAAGGTTTTTTGTTTCGGGACAGGACACGGACAAACGGAAGTGCTTAATGTAAATTTTATTAGATATTTTTTGTATACTTGCCCTTTGCATTTTATTGTTCATCGAGCACACTACAGATATCAAAGACAAAAAGTTTAACTGATAAACAGCTCGATTTGTTTGAACTCTTCCTGTGTGGACCGGAAGTGACGGAAGACAAAACAAAACCGGTTAAACACATCTTCAATCAAATGTCTATCATCCATGAAAGTTTCGGGCCTTGATCACTTATAGTTTCTGAGATCTCGCGGGTACAAAATGTGTTTTAAAACAGCTACCTGAGATGATTGAGATATCTCACCGGAAGTAGAATTTTTTTGTTGATTTAAAATTGCATAGATAACGTATGTGTAGATTTATACTTATATATTTAATTTGTGGAAAATAAATTTATTACGTGAAATGACTATTTAATGAAGTGCTTCCGGTGACGACCGGAAGTAACGACAAACAAAACAAAATAGTTTAAACACATCTACATACACAGGTCTATTATCGTACAAAGTTTCGTTGTTCAAGTCTTTACCATTCTTGAGATCTTGAGGTGACAAGCTTTTTTGTTGTGGGACAGGAAACGGACGACCGGAAACGATTTTTGAAAAAATGAAAAAAACGTCCCTAGTGTTTACCATTTCCTACTATTCCTGAAAATTTCAAGGAAATATATCCAGTCATCTCTGAGAAAATCGGGGAAAAAAATAAGAATAATAATAATAAAAAGAAACATTACAATCACTATAAGGTCTTCCGTTGGAAACGGAAGACCTTAATAACTTTGGCGTTGACAATGTTTGATAACAAAATAAGCAAAAAACCAAAAAAACAAACAGAAATTTTCTCAGAATTTTCTTTGTTACACTTTAAATCTACGTTGGTCATAGCATATATTTTTGAATAAACGGCACATAGATGTCAATATCGATATTTTTGATAACATTGCTTTTTCTTGATTTTAAAAAAGAATTAACTTTAAATATTGAGTTTTGTTGACAAAATATTATTTGAAATCTCAAATGGTGAGTAAACGTAATTTTAATCGTCTTTCTTTGGATTGGTCTAAAACAAAATATCTGGATAGTATTTTGATAGTAAACCTTTTAAAAATCATTAATTAGCATATTACTGAAGCATTTATTGGTCCATTTTTCAGTTTTACTTAATGTGCTGTCAATTTTATGACAAAAGAACAATTTTCAAATTAAAGATATTCAAAATAAACGTACAGGTCTTCTTTGAGTCATGACTTACATTATATGGAAATATTTTTTCAGAACAATTTAACGCTGTATTTTTTTTTGTTATACTTTGAAACATCGAGCGCATATTTATTCAAGTACCATCTTTTGCTATTATGTGTATATAAATATGAACAAAAACATATGTAAGAATCGCACTTGAGCATACCTGTGCTCTCTCAATACTTCCAAATACAAAATGCGTTGCAAAAATGACATATTTACATTTCTTTTTTAATACCAAAACAAGTTTGAGAATGTATTTGAGATACATTTACATGTTATGCATAAACACGTTATATACACGACTAATTCAACATGTCTTAGTCTAAAACTTAAGTAGTTAAAGTTTGTTTTTCTATGTTTATTGAAAGAATGAATTTTGTATGAAGTCAAAGTAATTGCATCTTGAATGATTTTTTTTGTTTCAAGAAAGCCTTATTTGTCCAAAAAGACCCAATGCACGAATAACTGCAGATCAGAAAACAATAGTTAATAATTAATATCTTTCCTTAATGAAGGTAATATATCTTAGAATTTTCACCTGAATGTTAAAACTGCAATGTCTTAGAAGGATATCATTGCTGGTTCAACAAGTAAAAGCAAGCAACATTTAGATATAAGATATGTTTAATTTTTACTAAGACGATAAAATCTATAAGTAATTCAACCTTTTCATTAACATATACATATGCTTTCTGAAGAATATGTGTTCTAAAGAAGATTTTAGCAGTTGAATTTAAGGTCATTCAAATATTGGAAAAGTACGAGACACAAATGGCAAGAAAAAAATCTATTCCCTCTTTATTGTGTGTACATAGTTTTCATGTTACCACCGCTAGATATGTTTTATACTTGCATTTATTGATTTAAGTATTCTTATATGCTATCGCATATGTGTTTTTCGATATCTAAGTTTATTGGTAAGAGTGAAGTGTGTTCGTAAATTTTAGTATTTGGCACTATGCTGGATAAATATGCCTAAAAAGGTGGCTTTTTTGCTCAAAGGTTAATATTCATTCAAAGGTTTCTAAAATATTATTTCATAGAATTTCTATGATCTATACGTTAAAACTGTAATGTCTCAAAAGGGTGTCATTGCTGGAGCTTGGATCGTCAATTACAATTAAAGCCAGCTACATTTAATAAATTATAAATCATGCCTCATTTTAACCGAGACGGTGAAATCCAAAAATATCTTAACCTTCTCACTAACATGCACACATGCTTTTTTAGAATATGCTGCATATCCCATCACATGTAACATGATGCGTTTATCACAAAACTTCACCGGTAAGGAGCGCGCTTAGGTCGTGGCAAAGTCATGTTGTCTTCGTAAACTCATCTCTCATCAACTGTTAATCACAATGGGAGAATGAGAATGCTGTTATCAATTTGACACTTACTGGTCGTACAAAGTTTGTTTTCAAGTATTTAAGGACAATCAAATATTGGACAAAATTGCCGTTATCTATTGTATCTGTAAAAAAGTACTCGTCCACGAACTGATGCGGTATAAAGTAATAATAATTGGCAGTAGTCGGCAAGAATTCTTTTTATAAAACATTAAAGCATAAGATACAAATGCTGAGGAAAATTTAGAGATTTTAATCATCAGTTGTACTTTGTGTTCTGATTTCAACTAGATGTCTTTGATATGTGTCTTCTTGCATTTACTGTTCTAAAAAGTGGTATAAAATATCCTTTATGATGTGTTGCCACCGTGTCCTTTGTCCAATGTCTCCTCAGTAGGTTAATTATCAAACTGTCTTATATTCAAATGAACATTGCAATAAAGGTGTCCTCACTTTAATTATTTGTATTATTTTTTTTTTTTTTTTTTTGAAATTATTATTGTTTATTATATATCACCACAGTACATAATGAATAGAAAATGGATGGTGGATAACAAAACAACTATACAAAACCACGTTAAGTTACATGCGACATATAAAGTAACATGTGACACCTCTCCTGATACGGTCAGTAACAAAGAAACTTGAATACAATCTCAATCTTAATGCTTTGAAGTTTGACCAATGTAGTATTTCCTGATTGGTTTTTTCTTAATATCTCACTGAAATTTGCTCCTTACGAAAAATGAAATTTGAAATCATTCATCATCATAAAAATCATTGACTTAGAAAAGTCATACCACATATACATTTAAATTGTGCTATCTCAGATGAATGGTTGTGAATATATTGTAACGATTTCAACACGATTTTACTGCTTAGAAACATTACATCAAGATTTCAACCAGTTTTTATATCTTTATCAGTTTACATTTCATTGATGATACAACACACACCGTTAACAGTTAAAGTTTAAATCTCAGAATTAAAAAAACAATTTTAGTTATCCAATCAACGATACCCTAGCTGTTTTAACAAAGCATTGACTGGAGTCAGTCTCGTTAACGGAATATGATCACAAGATTGAGAAAACTTATTTACTTTCAATTCAACAGTCCAGCTCTACAAATTTAAAGTTATACTTTATTTTCTAATAATAAAGGTTCATACGTATTTATTAGCAAAATAAAATTGGATTTCTTGATCAGAGATCAAGTCTATTCTGTATGATGATACGCCTTACGATTTTCAATTCAATGCTCATTATTAAATGAGCTTTATTGGTTTATTTCGGCTCTAACTGAATGAATTAATATTGCCATTTGTTCTGTTAGCATCAAATTAATTTCAGAAAGGAACAAAAACAAAAAAAATAAACGATTTAATTGAATACATTGAATGAATCATCGTTGAAAAGTCTGGGATTTTAATCATGTAGGTTAATTTGGGGTTAATGAACTATTAACTTGTTCACGGCATCAAATGAAATATCGCCTCAATCCACGTCCGGGTCCTATGTATTGTTCAAGTTAATATATTCTTCCATTAAAATGTAATGAACTCTCTTGCATTTATTAGGAAATTTCATTTGATCGCCGCTTTGTTTTGAGCGATGTATTAAAAACCGAATATTTTCATAGAACAAAACTCAAGAAAGAAAAAATGTATCTTTTTCAACATTCTATACCTTGGTATACTATTTCGATCAGGTGGGACCTAGTGTTAACTACCATGCAAACCTCAATCACGTTTGAGTCGCATGCTTACATGTACATGTACATATATGTCAAATGTCAATAGGTGCTACCATTGTATCCTACTTTCAAAGTCCTAGTTGTTTATAACCTTATTTGCAGTTGTTAGCAACGTCTTGAATGAATATGTTATAGCGAGTATATGTCGTCATCAATGATGAAACCAAGCCTTACCAAATTGTATAATGATTCATTCATGGTTTTTTTAAAGATATACTCTAGTATTAGTACACATTTATGATGTTTTTCTCAGTTCCTGTCATTTTGAAAGGACTTTTCTTGTCCAACGCAAATATCCAACTGGCTATCTTGTCATTTTAAGACAGATATTAAGTGTTTTTATATTGATGTTTGACTGTTTGTTATCTTATCTTATACTTTTAACATTTTTAAACCGCTTATTTTAATTTCACTTGCATATAAAATAATGGAAACAATTCAGAAGCAATATATAATATGAACGTAGCATAAATTTCAGATTTGGATATTTAACTTTGAATGAAATATCATGTCTTTTGCAATGCAATAGGAGTGTCTTTAATTTGCATGTTTACCACCGTATGACGAGAAAGGTGTTGTGATATTAATTAATTTAATAGTTCTTATTATTGTTTCTCTTGTCACGACAGTGCCTTCTTAAATCCGCCATTTGCTTTCATGACGTCAGCATGTTTCTCTCACAGGTGTGCAACTTATCATAATAATCAAACAGATTTGTACTTTGAAATGTAAGATTAACATCTGACTTTGTTTATTTTGTTAAGTATTGTTAATATTATATAACGATGATTTGCATTTTCAAATTGATTTCTCTTTCTTTCTCGAAAATAGAGTTCAAAGAAAATTCTATGTGCACTGTAGATTATTTCGTATACTTTCTCGTAAATTCGTGGCGATTATAGAATTGTCCAATAATTTGATACATAAAGAACGAAAATTTGCAAACTTTTCTCTACAAAAAGCATCCAATTTGTGTCTGTTTAACATTTATAAGAAAATAGCATACACCTATGATGTCTTTTGGTAAACCAAAAAATTTTGTCAAATCGATCTATTATCTTTTTTTTAATGTTTTCCCAGAGTGTTCGTCCTGTTTATTGGTTATCAATCTCGAGGAAGGCCTTACAGCCAATAACACGCATTACTTATACATGTATTTGTTAATCATATTGATGAGTAAACACTAAATATTACGCACACGATGTTATTGGACATCAGACTTGCTTTATTACCTTTTTCGCTTGTCGTTTCCCTTAGTGTTTAGTCGTGTAAACAGTTTACCTATGAATGAGATCTGAGGCCAGCGCTATTTCGTCACGCCATCGTGAGAAAAGGGGGCCGAACCTTGTGACGATTTAATACAAGAATACCTATATAAATCCACGTGAGTTCCCACTCACTAAACATTGTCCTCTTAACTTTAGGCATAGCTATTCAGCATCCCATATTCTACTAAGTTTTAGCAAGAAGGGAAGAATGCAAAGCAAGCAGAATTTCCAACACTCGTCCAGTTTACCTTCTTTTTCGCCGCTTTTGGACAGAAGGATAACGCGTGGACGAGCTGCTTCTGAACCTCTGAATCTCTTTGCCTTGGGAGACGAGATCACCTCAAAGAATGCCAAAGGACAGACAGTGCTGTTCTATGCCATTCGTTTTGGACACAAATGTTTCGCTAAAGAGTTGATAGAGAAGGGCTGTGACCCAAACGAGGCTGATGCTGAGAGTCACTATCCCCTACACGAGGCCGTGGATCAGTCTGATGCTGCCATGATAAGTCTTCTACATGAACACGGTAAGCTAACATACAAAAATGATGATTACCTAAGTGTCTATGCAGTTCAGGTTGCTAGCTGGTAAACAGATTATTTTAGTAAAAAAAAAATTATCTAAAATTTTTAGCCAACTTTAATAATACATGTAGTACTGTAGTTCAAGTCCGATTGGGTAAATCTGATTTTTACATGTTGGTATAATCTTTAATTGCAGGTGCCCGCCTTGATGTCAAGAACATGTTGGGGCAGACTCCATTAATGAGAGCTGTTCTGTTTGATGATGTACCCATCATGCAAGTCTTACTTAAAGCAGGTAATAACCATAAATTCATGCATTCTTGTATCTAATTTGTATTCTACTGTTAACTATCATTTCTGTATACTTTCCATGATATGTTGATTACAATTTTTAAAGGTCAGTTTTAATGTCTTTATATCATTATAGGTGCAGATCCCTACGAAAAAGACATTTCGGGTCAGAATATTTTCGAGTACGCAATAAGTACAGGTAGAGAGAACACCTGCCTTTACCTACTAGAGAATGGATACGACAGTCTGACCCAGGACAAGTTACACCTGAGTCACCTTCAGATGTCGGAGAGGTCCAAAGGCGTGCTAACATCTTTCACCTCTCTCCTGACTGCAATTAAGAAAAAGAAGGGAAAGATCCACACCAAACTAACAGAGAAAGCCCAAAACGTAGCCTTATTGAAAATCAATCTGAAGTTCGCAAGAAAAAACATTTTAAAGAAGAAAAGGGCTGAGTCTTCACGCTATCAAGACATTAAGCTTCCCAGTTTTGACATAATTAACATTCATTAAACGTTTGTGAATTATTGTAAAAGAAAGAAGGAAATCCATCTTATATACATGTATTTATTACAACTAGTGATGTCTTAATTTATTGTGTATGTACTGTGTACAAATTTTGGATGATTAAATTGTAGTCGAACTAGTGATGATGTCGTGGATTTTAGCTGGGATGTTTTATTTATATTCATTGAGCATGTACATTCCTAATCCATCTTGCACTTTTTGATGATTTTCGGTTTTTTTTTTCATCATGAAGTGTTGATATAGTTTAATATTCAAGAACTTAGATAATAAAACGCAAAGAGATTCAAAATCTTCAGTTATTATTTCTATTGTATTATTTTAGCTTTATATTAGTAATTCTCGTGTTATACGAACACGATAATAGCAAATTAAATTAATTCATGGATATGTCCAATTGTTTGATAGGGGGTCTCAAAAATAGTCTTAGTGATAATTTTTAATGGAAAAGATTCTAACAAAATTGTCCATACAAATTAAAGAATTTGGCTAATATAAATTTACCTTTAATTCTCAGTTATAACGAAATTAAAGAGATCAAAACTGGCTTATACAAACACTGGCATCAAAATACACTCCTGGTAACATTTTTTCGATAACTTTTAGAAGAAAAAAAATTATTCTCATGAATTGCTGGTTGAAATGTAAGATCAATTAAATTACACGTAAATTATAAAACTTTATAGAATTCCGATTACATCTTTTTAAGTTTTCACTGGCGGTGTAAGATAGCAAGTAAGATTAGTGTGAGGCACCGATAGGGTTCTCTCTGGTTTGAAGAATACACGTATACTGTTTATAAAAAACCGGGTCAAGCAATATAAATGTGAAACTTGTTGTAAAGGGCATAAAAATTCAAATGCATCCATGTACTCGTAAACAATTCATAAAATGGGTACCGAAATTTAGGTTTTTGATAGCCATTCGTGTTTTCTTTTCTGAAATCCCCTTTTCGTTCCGATATTTTTTTAATTTTGTAGACAGAGTAAAGCTGAATTTCCACCGAATATTAAAAATAAATTTGTGATATTGATCTTGCATCAATCAAAACACTTTCTTAACTGGATAGATATACTTGCCACTCTACGGTTGTTTTGCAGCAATCTTCAACAAATGCAGTTAATATTTTGCCGGTGATAAATCAGAAGCGACGAGACAGTGGATTACAATGTATGAAAAATCAATATTGTGTAAAAGGAACGGACGCATTGTTAAGAAATATATAACGATATGAAACCCGGATCCTTTCTGATCTCACCTTTTTTTACAGCGGAGATTTCAGTATCTTTCGGTTTTAGACATTTTGTATTAAAACTTTTGTGCAACAATAACCTAAAATTTCAAAAAAAAAACCTTTGGCATGGCTTTGACTTCCTTAACACTGTAATTTATGGATTTAAATCTAAATCAATGATTTTCATCCCAGCTTTTTACTGATAAAATACGTATATTTTAAAACATCAAGTTTGTATTTGTTAGAAAGCAATTAGTTGTATCCTCAATTAAGGATGTTCGTCACACCACCCAGTACTTTATTGAAATAGATCGATAAAGAATCTTTAATTAATTATGATTTTACAAAAATGAGACCAATATCGGCTTTAAATATATATATCATATTACCTGCATGCATATATATATATATATATATATATATATATATATATATATATATATATATATATATATATATATATATATATATATATATATATATATATATATACACGATTAAACGAGTGTTTTCAACACGGATCGGTGATTGGTCAATATGTTGTGAAGCAAGCAAACCAAGATGAATGATGGATTAAATACCGCCCAACATCCCGACATTGTTACAAGAGAAACAGACGTTTTCGCGGTCACTTGTAAAATGTATACACCAATAACTTGTTTCATCTGCCTACAAAAATTTAGGTAAACAATATTTGGTGAGAAATGGCGATATCATCAGTTTAATGCTTTTAATTACTCTTGAGCCTTTAAACGTCTAAACAAATGCACACAATTCTGCTGAGCCGTGCATAAACCATGACTTTTGTAGCGAAGAACTGAATTCTGTAGGCCGACTTAAAAACTTACCTGTTTACTAAATGATTTATAATTTAATTACAAATATTATAAAACAAAACAAACAAATCATCACATGAAACCTTGGGATCCTTTTGGATTTTTAAAGGGGACTAAATTAATTAATATCTTAAGATCGTTTGTAAACAAAAAGAGGATACTTTTCGACTAGACACCTTTTGCAGTCAAAATGAAACTATGAATATGAAGAACATCCAAGGGTAAAATTATCAAATCCGATTCGTAAGTTTAAAAAGCCTAACTCTATGAATGACATAAAGATGGTCTTTTTCATGACAATGTAAGATAAAAAAAAAATTATAACAAATTATCTCTTTTTTTAATCTTTCATTCTGTTCTTAAATAGAATTTACAAACCTCAAGCAAATTAAAAGTGGGATGTTAATGAAAAAATCACTCATTAACAGAAACTTGAGTTTTACATGATCCCACGTATGAAATTATTCTGATACGAAAATAAAAACTTTCTAGAAATAACAATTTTGAAAGGCAAATAAATATAAGTTTAAAATATATCAGAATTTGTTTCCAATGTATACTGGGTCTAAACCACGTTTTTTTCTGTATTGTTTTCTTTATCATTATTGAAATTCAAGGAATTCATAGAGTCATGCAATCCTAAAGTTTACTTCTTACGAATCTCAAAGTTTCTCAATTCAAATTTTAAAAAGGAGTAAAATGAAAGCGGATTGACGAGATAGGTTCTAGAAAAAAGGATACAACGTTCAAAACTTCCTGATACTATATTTATACTGAAGATCAAAGAGTAATGGTATTCAGTTTATATAAAGCATTAGGAGAACATCAAACTACATGTAAAAAAATTTATCTGAAAACAAGGACTGCACCAAGCAATACCCCGGTGAACAGCAATGAACATACATCAGCGAAAACTGTTATCAGTCCATAAAATATGTCTCTCGAATAGAAAAACCATATCTGTTGGCACACTGCTTAAACTTTACTTCAGTTAATGTAGGTTATTGGTTTTTCTGTTTTATATCTTATTTTTATAGCTAAAGATGTGGGGATTTTTATCTCGTAGATGATTTTCATCGGTCTATTTTTTTTGCATATCTCTCCTCAGTTTTGAATGAGAAAGTGGGCGGTACCATGACAATAGTGACTAGATTATACTACTACGTCGTATGTGTTGATCTGTATAGTTTTTGTCATGTCAGAGAAACCCCCCTCTCCAATACCTTATATACAAAGTTCTTAACTTTGGGGGCTTTAACAAGTCACAGAGATCGATGAAAACTCGTGTAGTAAAATTTGCTCAACGGGTCTCCTAGGAAGTAATAGCACTTCGGACGTCAGTTCCCCTTGCCTTTTACTTTACTCGGAGATTTATGTAATTTATGTAAAATGCATATTGATAAGAAAGCTTTTTAAAACTTTAGTCTGTTAATGTTTACTTCGTCCGAATGTCAAGGTTTCTCCATTTAACTTTTAAAAACAATGTTAATATATGAATGTGGATAAAATTAATCAGTTCTGGAAAGAGAACTTCCTGGATTGGTTTGCTAGAATGGATATCAAACAATAAGGGTATCTCTTTTTCTTTGTAACATTATGAGAACCCCCAAGAAAATGTTAAACGAACAGAAATGCAAATACTGCACGCAAGCATTATCCTGGTGCAACGTATTGCACAAGCAACATCGTACACTGTAGTCCGTCCATCAAAAATTCCTCTCGAATAGAAACAAAACATCTGATAGCACATTGCAATTTGATGTCGTTTGTTGTCTTTTTGCTGTATTGGTTTTATAAATGTTTGACGTTCTGGTTATAACTAAAACTGAGTGGATGTGTGAAAAAAAAATCATTTTTGTCTTTATTCTGGCCAGACAATCTTTGTTTTCGTACCTTATTCTCTCAGCTTTTGATGGGAAAGTAGGCGGGACCTTTCGACAATAACAACAGGTTCTACTGTGTGTTGTACTATAGCGTATTGTTGACCTGTATAGTCTACGTCATACATGTCGGAGAAATCCCCTCTCCAATTCTTTAAGAGTTCCTAACTCTTTGGGCCTTTGCTCAACTTTCAAAAATGAGTGCATTATGATGATTATTAGGGAAAGGCTGATAATAGTCTGGATTTTTTGTGGTAGTCATAGGTCACCTCACCAAGCCATCCCTTTTAGTCGGTGATTTATAACAGTTTGCGTAAATCGATAAGCAAAGATAATCGTCATGCGTAGGGTGTACGTATACTTAAAAGTTTCACATTTTGGATGAGTATCACCTTATCTCAAAAATGTCAATTAAAAGTGTTTCAAATAAAAAGAAAAAGCTTGAGCACAAAAAATAAAAAAATTGACATGGAACGTTTTATAGAATTAGGCGAATCATAGAAATTTCTTTTCTTTCGTCACAAAATTTTATGTTGACCGAATTTTTATCGAAAATTTATCCTTTTTTATTATTATCACATCTCAAAGGAGTCAATTCGTACTGTAACAAATAAAAAGAAAAATCGCGAGCTTAAAAATAAAAAGAATTGAATTTGAACTTTTTATCAAATAAGGTGAAGTAAACAATGTCTAAAAGTAAAATGAAATATAAATGAAAACGACAGTTCATACGATTCAGTCGTAGTCATCGCAGACAGGATTGAGGTTACTATGTATTTAACCCGCTGTAAGATACAGAAATCAAGACGTATACTGTCATTTGTCCACATTGTAGATTGCTACCAGATATTTCAATCATTGAAAACATTTCCCCTAGACCAGAGTTTCCATAATGTGATTTATTTTGTTAAGATGAAGTACATGTAAATCACGAATTCTTTGTTGATTTAATCAGCATGGTCTTGATTTGTATCACTATTACAGAAAACAAAGGTAACACTCTAATAACAACAACTGTTCAAAAATGTTATTATCAAAATATTTTCTTTGTGCTGGGAATATCTTAATTCTTTGCCTTCTTTTGTTGATCCCAAGATGAAACATAGTCTTCGTTTCCCTCATCCTCTTGTTTAGCTACAGTAACTAGCGCACACATCAAATACATCTCTACATGTATTCCTTTACATAATTATGCAATTCTGCTTCAAATGTAGAACTTCTTTGATTTATTCCTTAGAAAACTGTTATATCAGTATCAAAAATACCTATAAAAAATTAAAACGGGCACTTTGTGGGATGTCGTGAAATAACCCAAGATGTGTGGCGGATAACCATCACCAAGAAGGGTCAAGGTGAGCACTGCTGAGAAATGTCGTTACTTACCTTGAGTCTTTAACATCGATATAAATGCTCATTGTTAGCTGAGACGTGCATAAAACATGACAATCGTAGCCAGAAACTGCATGTTGTAGGTCCTACAAACAAAAGACCTAAAAACTTTACTGTTTACTTAATGAAATCGTCTAATTACAAATATCATAAAATAAAATAAACAATTCATCAAATAAAAACTTGGGCGTCACTTGAATTTCTTGGATGTCTAACTAAAAAAATACCCTTTTTTAACAGACATCAAATCTAAAAGACGAAAAGTTCCGATTAATTTAAGCTGTTGACAAAAGTTTAAAAGTTTTATACTTTCGGGTGGTGTGGAAAAGGGTAAAGGGTATTTATCATATCAGACGCGAGTAATTAATTGATCGAGATAACTGGGTGATTGGGATTGTAATGTTCAAAGTCACTCTCACAATCATTAAGTGAAAAATAGTTGACATATCCCTATTTCATATTATTATGATAAATCTGTAACGTTATACCAAATTTTCTTTCAATATTGCAACCTCTGCGAAAAAAAAATATTAACAGAAACTGTTGGTGGACCGACCGCCCGACCGACAGACGCAAAGCAATATGCCCTCCCTCCTCTGAAAGAGGGGGGGCATTAAAAGACGAATTTTTCGGGCAAATTATGGTTTATGGTTGGTCATTCTTTTTAAAAATTCAATACTGACTATATATATATATATATATATATATATATATATATATATATATATATATATATATATATATATATATATATATATATATATATATATATATATATATCCTTTTCGCTGTCTTATTTCGCTGTCTTATTTCCATGCCGTTGAAATTAATGAATTGTGTAACCAAATTAGAAGGCATATGTATAAGCATGCTTTTTTATACTGTTTACTTCGTACGAATTTCAAGGTTTCTCAATCTAATAAATGAATGCGGGTGGAACCGTTCAATTCTGGAAAGGGCAGATTGTGGAGAACTTCCTGAATTACTTTGTAACGTAATGGAGAACCGCACACACAGAAAATGTCATCTAAACGGACTGCACCCAAGCAATATCCTGGTGCAACATAATGCACATAGGCCTACATCATACACTGTTATCCGTCCATAAAATATGCCGCTCAAATAGAAGAAAAACACCTGGTGGCACATTGCTTAAACTTTATTTGATTTGATGTAATTTATTGGTTTGTTTTGGGAGGTTTTTTTCGTTGGTTTCAAAATAGTTTGGAGTTCTGACTACAGCTAATCTTGGGTTTTAAAAAGCATCTTTGTCCTTAATTTTGGCCAAATAATCTTTGTATTATTCTTTTTTCTCAGCTTACAAGTGCTATAGCAAATTGTAATATAAGCTATTACATCGGTTATCGACCAACATAAAAGAACTTAGCAATTGTAGTCCATTGCATACTTCTGACAGAATTATTTTTTCCTATACTGAATTTTTACCTTTATCCAGTTTAAAAACAAAAAAAGATTGTACATTTCAGAAGGAAACTTCATGTTTTTTGTTGATAATCATTTTTCATAGGAACTACTAGTACTTCTTCCAAGCCACATGCAGCAGCTTCCTAGGGAGTGTGCATGTCTGTTTATATACAAACAGAAAACACGTGGTTTTTAGTTTTTGGGTAGATCTGTCCCGAGCTAGATATCTTAAGAAATGCTGTATCAGGTGTACCCCTTTTTGGTTTTAGCTGGTAAGAATGGTAACATAACAGTTTTTCTGAATATTTTGTCGAGAGATACAAACTGGTTTTTTAAACTATAGCGTTTTATAGTGAAAACAATTACCGATGTGATACCTATATCGTATGTGTTGACCTGTATAAGTGGGCGGTACAATGACAATAGTAACTAGATTTTAATACCATGTCGTATGTGTTAATCTGTATAGTCTACGTCATACATGTCGGAGAAATCCTCTCCAATCCTTCACAAAGTCTTTAACATTTGGGGGCTTTAGAAAGTAATGTTCAGAGATCGAGGAAAAACTTTAGTGGGATAACTAGTTTAACTCTTCTATGAAATAGTAGCACTTCTGACGATTATAAAATAATGAACGATTATGGTCTACATGTCGCCGCGCCTCGCCGTTCCGATTTTTAACTGTTTTACGTAAACCGATAAAAAAAAAAGTTTATCGCAATAAATGCGCATGTACATTCACAAACTCATCTATTTGATTGTCTAACTTATCTTGTCTAACTTAACAAACGTTGCAAATAAAGTTCAGGTTTTTTTTAAAAAGAAAATAGTTCCCTCTTGACCAAAGTTCCACAAATTTTAAAAAATTGAAGTAAATGTTTTTCAAGCATTTCCTTATTGGTTTAATCAACATGCCTGAGTTTAAAGTACTAATATTTTTCTTTGCCCAATCTTTTCTTTGTGTTGTTCAACACAAAAGGAGACACCATGTACTGATCTCACTTCACTTGTCCCCCTTTTTTAGTTACTTAATATAACACACGTGAAATATTGGTATTTATAAACTTCTGCCTAAATTCCGCCTCTTCCTTTCAAATGTAGAAAAGGACCCTTCAAACATGTAATTCACTTTGAGAATGGTCATATATTTTTCTGTGCATAAAACCAAAACAAACACACGTTTGGTGTATTTATTGTATCATAACAAATGAGATATAATGATATTTAACAACAGGCTATCACAGTGTTTCTGAGTTATAAATAAAAACAGCCCTCTACAGCGGCCGTCAGAGGGAGGCCTAGTAAAGGACACAACCTATACACAAGCTTAATTAGACCCTCCATTGCAATCTGTAATATCATAATATTTATCATTTTACATATTGCATCATGTCTATTTTCATCTCAAGCAAAACTGTGTTACATTATGGTCAGATCAGAAATGTAAAAATTTAAAAATAGAGAATAAAAAAACTCCATAATGCTGAGTGGATGAATATACATGTACATTGCATAAAATATACATAGAACAATGGACAGATTCTTCAGAAATAGTTGTCAGTCACAACCCAGATCAACGATAGGAGATACTGTAAATAAAAATATTTTCTTATTCATAATTCGGACGGAAATCCCAAGTATTTCGTTGATATGAATAATGGACCATGGAGTGTAAAATTGTTGCAAATTGTAAAATTATAGAACCTCTAGTCAAAAATTATGATGTTAACCATTCATACCATGGATTATAAAAATAACATTTCTGTGAGAGTCTACATAATATATACAAACAAATTGTATGCCAATCAGGAAATTCTGAAGGAAGAACTTTATGTGCAATAAATACTTCTATAAATACATAGTGAACACAGTACAAGACTCCTGGTCCATCTAGCTCCCCTCTATATAGACGATTCATCACAATCATGATTTACTGAGAATTCTCTACATATGCAGCACTTAATCAATCTAGAAAAAATGGACACTTTTTCAAACACTGTACAAAATACTCTTACACATAAAACATTCAGTACTTCAAAGGGACGCCATTTGCTACCACAAGTTCTCTCAGCTATGCAATCATTTTGACAATTGATCTATCGCCCAGTCAACTGCTGTATGATCTCTAGTGAGCGACCACCAACACATGGCAGTATTCAGGTGGTACCTAGAACTGTCTCACTCTGATTTCATCATACTCGTCCAGTTCAAGTCGGACAGCGCCGGGGACTGATGGTCGTCGCTGAGGCGTGGAGGACAGCGGTTCCGTCTCATTGACGTGGGAGCCCAGCATCATGCTGTCACTGTGTTAGTAGGTTAAGGCTAACTCGGGGGAATCACATTGTGCGACAGAGCAGATCCATGTCTGGATTACGAAAAACCGAAACTCCTACATGGATCCACCCATTTATCAATAAAATCTTGTGACCAGTGTTTAAAAAATTGCAGGTGAAAAAAACCTTCAGCATAAGCTGCCTGTGCTATTGTTATCTAACATGCAGCATGACTTGGTTAATAGTGTTAACATGAAAAGAGGCTACAGCAAAGCTAAGTAAATTAAAAAGACAAAACAATTGCAATCATTTCACAGCGAATCTTGAAAGAGCACCACAAACCAATGTACAATTCTGTTGTTTCACAACAACACTACTTAGAGGTAGAAAATGACTATTGGTAACATTTGATATATATGTGATAACATACTTGTAATAGTATTATAAAACAAAACATTCTTTGGAACTGTTACAGTTAGTTACAAATGATTTGATAATATTAATGACAGCTTGGAGCTCCACTGTTAGTAAGCTCTAGAACTAGACAGTCTTGGCATTGGTATACATAGCACCATGTCATACAACACAGCAGCCAGAGTCTGAGATAGCAGGCAGTCTACTGAATACTACTGCAGGTTAAGGTCTAAAGAAACACTATTACTAAGTACATGTACTGTATGATGACCTGGTAATGTAAATGATGATACATATGGTATAGATAGCATTAATGCAAGCAGCCAAACTCCACACTCATAATCCGCATAGCCCCCTGTTATAATACAACACACATATTAAAGTTTTACACTGAACAATGACTTAATGTTTTAAACGTGTCAGACACAATTTAGGATGAATTATTATATAAATATGTCTATATATGCATCAATGATCTGCAAATCATTAGTTCAAAACAAGCTGAGGGGTTTTTTTTTCACATTTTTTACCTTTGTAAAAAAATTTCTACATTTGAAATTTCATTTGAAAATGATGTAGTAGTTTCATCCATATCAATATTGCAAGGTGTCCCATACCACTTTAAATGCCCTACCATGTATTTATTTCTTTGACATAGAGCCTACATCCAATATCAAGTTTCTGGCAATTTCTGATTTTGGAATATTTGATTACTTCTAATAGCTCTATCCTACATTATCTAGCAATCACTTAAAATTCTAGCTGTACCCTCCTCCCTATTACCATGAGTTAGCTATCAGAAGGATACACAGAGCCATGCTCCGATTGTGGGGGGTGGATGAACGAGGACCCTAGGTTCAGGTCCTGACCAAACCTTTTGAGCCACTCCTTCTGCTCGGCTAGTTTGTCCTGGGTGGTGCTAGTCGTGTTGAGCTGGTGATGTAGGCTGAGGCGGTACTGTCTGAGCTGTTCTCTGTAATAGTCAACATAAGGAATATATCAATAAAATACATGTAAGTAACAATTCTGTTCGAGCTGTTCTCTAATAGTCAACATAATAAATATATCACTAGTACAAGTAACATGTCTGAGCTGCTCTCTGTACGGGTCAATGCAATCATAGATATAACATTTATATCACTACAAGTCTACAGGTAATGACTATATCACTACTACAAGTCTACAGGTAATGACTATATCACTACTACAAGTCTACAGGTAATGACTATATCACTACTACAAGTCTACAGGTATTGACTATCACTACTACAAGTCTACAGGTAATGACTATATCACTACTACAAGTCTACAGGTAATGACTATATCACTACTACAAGTCTACAGGTAATGACTATATCACTACTACAAGTCTACAGGTATTGACTATATCACTACTACAAGTCTACAGGTATTGACTATCACTACTACAAGTCTACAGGTAATGACTATATCACTACTACAAGTCTACAGGTATTGACTATATCACTACTACAAGTCTACAGGTATTGACTATATCACTACTACAAGTCTACAGGTATTGACTATCACTACTACAAGTCTACAGGTAATGACTATATCACTACTACAAGTCTACAGGTAATGAGTATCACTACTACAAGTCTACAGGTAATGACTATATCACTACTACAAGTCTACAGGTATTGACTATCACTACTACAAGTCTACAGGTAATGACTATATCACTACTACAAGTCTACAGGTATTGACTATCACTACTACAAGTCTACAGGTATTGACTATCACTACTACAAGTCTACAGGTAATGACTATATCACTACTACAAGTCTACAGGTAATGACTATATCACTACTACAAGTCTACAGGTATTGACTATCACTACTACAAGTCTACAGGTATTGACTATCACTACTACAAGTCTACAGGTATTGACTATCACTACTACAAGTCTACAGGTAATGACTATCACTACTACAAGTTTACAGGTAATGACTATATCACTACTACAAGTTTACAGGTAATGACTATATCACTACTACAAGTCTACAGGTAATGACTATATCACTACTACAAGTCTACAGGTAATGACTATCACTACTACAAGTCTACAGGTATTGACTATATCACTACTACAAGTCTACAGGTAATGACTATCACTACTACAAGTCTACAGATAATGACTATCACTACTACAAGTCTACAGGTAATGACTATCACTACTACAAGTCTACAGGTATTGACTATATCACTACTACAAGTCTACAGATAATGACTATATCACTACTACAAGTCTACAGGTAATGACTATCACTACTACAAGTTTACAGGTAATGACTATATCACTACTACAAGTCTACAGGTAATGACTAAGCTGCTTTCTGTAATTGTCAATGCAATCATTTATAGCATTAAATCACACCTACAATTACAGATGCTGTTTGACCTGTTCTCTGTAACAGCCATTTCAACCATTAGGGTTAAATCACCACTATAAGTCACAACAAACATATCAACTTCACATTAGGCAATGTAAGGTTGTTAACATCTTGTTGCAAACTGCATGCTGTCCACCTGCTAGTGATACATACCTTACAGGTGTTGGTCCTGTGGTCATGGAGAAGGTTCCAGGTACGGCACTAGTGAGAGGGGGGCGGCGATCTGAAATAATACAGCATTCATCAGTGTCACAGAAACATTCTGTGGTATTCCAGACATACCAACATGCATTTTAACCATTACAATATATCTCTTTAATAGCCATTTTTTAGTCCTATGAATGCTAAAACATTTACCTCCAAAGTATTTCCTCCATTTTCTTTCCAAGGACTGTTCAGCATTCATGACAAGAGTGGAGTAATCCACCTTGTGTTGAGGATTTTGTCTACAATGAAACATTTTCAATAATAAACACGGAGAAAGAGAGTCACTAAGCGTACGACTAAATCCTCCATTACTTGTAAGCTTACATGTATGGGTTGCTGGGTGCCCAGGCCTGTAGAGGGGAGGCAGGAACTGAACTCCCCAGGAGGCTGGGAGGGGCTGAGGGGGCGTAGATTGGCACATAGTTGGCTGGTTTCTCTGTAGTTCCTACAAAAAAATGTAATTCTTTGAACACCCAAGTTACTTTGGTATATGTGTGTATAAAACAAATAATGGTCACTTGCTGGAAGTGACTATTAGCAGCACACCTGGGCTATATCTCACCTTGCATACTGTTGTTCCCACTGCTTCCAATCATCGTGATCACCTTGGCCAAGTCATAGTTGATTCTCTGTAGAGACTGGGCGATAGGATCACCCTCTGACCGCAAAGTGGACATCAAGGGGGTGCCGTTCTGTATCCGGGCATTTTGTTTCTGTAAAGCTACAGAAGAAATTATAAATCAATCTTAAATTCCAATATAGTTTGCACACATACATGTATATTTGTTACATTTAAGTATTATTCAATGTAAAAATTTATAAAGGTATCACTTAACATTTCACATTCAAAGAAGGTTCATGTTTAAAACATAAATGAATACATGTCATAGTTAAGTCCTGTCCATATCAAAACACCAAATTTCTTATAACTTTGAACACATAGAAACAGTTTTCACTCTTCTTTAGATATGTGGACATTTCTTATCAGAAGCAACCCTGTGTCATCATTAGGCAGGTAGCAGCCGTACCTTTGAGAACATTATCGAGACTGTTGTCTGTACTACTGACTCCACTACTCTCATCATCAGAGAGGTCACAGGTTGGAATTTTGGAAGGTCGCCAGTGGTGCTCAAAGGGAGAGTACTCTTCCTCACTTCCAGACTGAAAAGCAATCGCAACATAAAACTATAACTAATTAATCTAAAAAAATCATTTCCTAAAATCCATAATCGGCATCATATCTATTTTGTGAGTACCATAAAATTGAAATAAAAAATCTTGACCCAAGTGACAAGTATGAACTGAGGGAGAGGCTACTGACATTGTTGTCGGGGTGGAGGCGAGTGGACATCTGCCGGAGTTTCTTCTCCTTCTCCTTCACCAGGCGTGACCCCGTCTTGACCTGCGACTCCATGTGGTCAATGTCCAGGGACTCCTTTTCTAGTTTCTGTTTCACTTCCTCCAGAACATGGGGGCTCTCCGAGGTCAGATTCTGTCAAACAAAATTGGAACTCAGTATTCAGTGTTCATGTTCCTTAGTCCTTATAAACCTTATCAATTCAGTACATCATGATAAATGTACATGCATTTGGCTTGGTGATAGATGTACTATATATACCGGGGTATGAATATTGAGATTTATGATATTAAAGTCAAGATTCAGTACATGTACATAACACTTACAATATTTCATTTATTTTGGCCACATGTAATTTTAAAATTGATTTAGTTTTCAATTTTGAAAACTTTTTTTGGTTAGTACACATAAATTATATAGCATATACATTTGATTTCCATTATAAATTTTATAAATCATATTTCTGTCATGCACATATATGTTATTAGTATCTTTTCCTCTCCCATTTTTTAATGCACTAATGAGCACTAGCAACAGTTGTACATGTATGTTGGTTTATAAAATATTTTTACTTAAGAAACATTCATATATGTAAAGACAGGACAATGGTATAATCAGATTTAGTTAACATAACATGTATTATGGACCACACACAAGACAGGTTAATCGTCCACTACCAGACATATAGCTCTCAGGCTATGTAACACTAGGTTTCCTCTGGTAAATGAGACTCATTTTGGAAACACACTGCACATCAATAAATGACATGCAGGCATAATTCACCACAAGCTAATACTTCAAATTTCTTACAAATCGCACTTGTCCTTTGGACTTATTAGAGGGTGAATCAATTTTTTTCTGCAAACAAAACAATCCCAATAATATTGTCATTATAAAAACACTCGAAAGCTACTGAGATTAAACGAAGGCAAAATCTGCATTTTAATGCCCTACATACAGCCCCTGTCCAGCTGTGAGGCGTGTGTCGCTATCCCTGGGATGACTCACCCCCTGTTTCTGTTTGATGACGTCCTTCATTAGCTCCTGTTTGGCCGCCAGCAGGGCAGCTTGCCTTCTCTTCAGAGACTGCCTCTGTTTCCTCAGGAATTCCTTGGCCATCAAGATGGAATCATTCTCCTTGGCAATCTGGACTTTTACTTCCCTAAAAAAAAAACAAAGACAGCATGATGAAAAGCTGAAAATAAGAGTTGAGAAATCAGTTGGTTTTGTGTATCTAAATATGACCATGGGATTTCAGTGTGATGTAACTATCTAGTACCGGGTAACTATATTGCGGACACATTAAAATAAGCTGAAAATAATGCTGCCTTCAAGTAAACTATTTTAGCTCTGTAGGTAGGACATAGAATTGGGAAAACTTTTTGATTTCTATTACATTAAACTGAATGGCCAACAATGATATACATTGACCTACATCACATTGCTGTTTGTCAAAATGATTTTGTTAAACTGTGGATCTATTAACAGCAACAATAATAGTCAGAGGATTACCTACCCATAGTTCTGTCGCTCAACAGGAGCGTAATCCAAGATACTGTCTTCCTCTGTGAGAAGGTCCTGCCAGTATCTGCCAGTCATGGAGGACAACTCCTGTCAAACACAATATAACTATCAGAACACTGCTCCCTATTAGTGAAAAGTCAGTACCTTTACAACCAAAGAAAGGTAACTCTTTTAACTCACATCATCATCAGTTCTATCCTCGGCAAAGCTGTACTTTTTCCTGGGCCTTTCAGGAACATCTGCAAAATAATGAAAATTATTGTGACAGACCAAGTGCAGGAGAACAGTAGTGTGATTATTTGTGTGACTTTGCTTCTCCCTTACCACTATGGAGGTACAGGTACTATGTTTGAATACAGTGTGGCTATTTGTGTGACTCTGCTTTACCCCACCACAAAGAGATACAATGTTTGAGCACAGCGTGGCTATTTGTGTTTATCTGCCTGATCCCTACCACTGATGTGGTACAATAGCTTCCACTATTGTACAATTGATTACAGTGTGGTTATCTTTTTTACTCTGCTTGACCCCCTACTACAGATAAGGTACAATGTGTGAGTACAGTACTTTACCACTAATAAGGTCCTCCTCCCCCTCCATACTGTCCTGCCTGGCCTGACTGGGAGGGCGTCGACCTGTGTGGGTGGCACGGATTCTCTCCTCCGCGATAGACTTGGTCTCCTCAGCAGCCTGGATAATCTTCTGGTTCAGGTGCTCAATATCCTTACCTTTCTTATCAATTCGATCCCTGAGGTCACTGTCCAAACAAATTTAAAATTCATGATGCATTTGATCAGGGTTAACTTCAGTCATAGAATCAATATTTCTTACACTTCCAATAATTCACACTAAAACTGACCTAAGTTTACGAGTGAGCTGCTCTTTGTTCATTTTGAGTTTGGTGATGTCAGCTTCGAGGGCTCGTTTCTCAGCCTTCAGCTGGTCGAGCTCCTCTCGCTCCTGACGGATTTCCTCCTGGTACTGGCGACGTTCCTCCTTCATTCTCTCCAACTCCTTGGCACTCAGATTGGTGTTTCTACTGCTGAACGCATCCTAAAAACACAGAGTATCAACAAATCAGACACAATGTACAAACCAATCACAAAGTCTCATTTTAACTCCTCTCACTGAGACATAATGAGACAGTAACAGTCTGTACAAGACTTACATCTTGCTCTCTGTCAAAGCTAGCTGTATTTTCTCTGAACGCCTTTCTTTTCTCTTCTAGTTTTCTTTCCTACAATAGAATTCAAAATTAATATTGTATCCAATCTATATCATTAATCCCAAATATGTAATAAATAACAAATATCCTGTTTCAAATTTCAATGGAAGCTAATATGTCTACTGTAATATGTAGATTTTTTCTGTCTTGTACCTGAGTGTCCAAATTCTTGAATTCTTTTTCAATCTGAAGCTTCTTTCTCTCTAATTCAGCTCTTTTATCCTGGAACTCCTCTTCCTGAGAAATGAATATGCATGTAATGAGATGCTTACGTTTGTGCTTGCTGCTAATTAAAACAATTTTCTATCAATAGACTAGTGGTTAATTTTTCAAGAAATACAGGATGTGCACACACCCAGTCTTAAAACTTGATTGGATGGGGAAAAAAAAATTATGAATCAAATCACAAAGATATGGGTTTTTAAAATTAACAAACAGTGGTTTCTTAACTCACTATAACATGTCAATGATAATCACAATATTGATGTTTCAGATACATCTAGCATAGCTAGATTGTATCTTTCAGATAGCTTAACTAAATTGTACATGTCCATGCTTGCTTTGCTGTTACTTTAAAAAAAATCTAGGAACAAAAAAGTGAGAGTTTAATCAGCTGTGGTTCGTATTCCATGCTGTACATATAAACATGTGTCGGTATAACATAAAAGCCAAGTGACTGTCCATACACCTCATTCAATGGACGGATTCAGACTTAAATACACCGATCATTCACATTACATGTCTATTCATGCTGGGTTTACCTGTCTGACTTTTTGGTTTTGTTCATCCTTCATTACTACTACTGCTTGTTTCAACTTAAATTGACAATTAGAAATATCCATTGTTACATTCTCCTTCAAAATGTTGTTTTTTGAAAGCATAGTGCTATTGCTACAAGATATCTGACAATGTGTAACAATTACAAATTAATCAAGGACTACCTCATTTCTAGCTAGCTTTTATCTAAAAATGTACATTGTAACAAAATAAGCAAGAACTGTACCTCATCTTCTAGCTGCTCGGCCAGTGTTTCCTTTTTGCGTTCATAATTCCGCCGGAGATCATCTGATTCCTTCTCATACTGTTTCTGCATTCTTCTTTTTTCTGCATCTAATTTCTCATTCAGCAATTTCTTTTCATCATCCTCCTGAAAAAACATATGAAAAAAAGTTTGCTTAATATTACAACTGAAGCAAAATTAAATAAATTAACTTTTCATCAACAGAACATAAGAAATTAAGTATGCTATGTTATTTAATATCTAATCGTCTTTTTCATTTTCATAACATTTTCAAAACTGCTATTCAACTTCAATAACTTTACACATAAAATGTTTCTTATACTCAATATCCACTATTCTCTGCAAGATTTAGAGGGCAGTTTTTAATACAATATGCATACTCTCAGCATTGATTACTGGGTAGCTTTTAATACAAGATCACTGGACCAGTCTATACGCAGACTGCGTAATGAACTGACCTTTTCCTCATACTCCTGTCGTATCTTGCGTAGTCGGCCCGAGTGATCCTCCTGGACACGAGACAGCTCCTTCTGCTGCTGCTGCTTGATTTCCTGCCGTCTCTCTGACAACACCTCATCAAGCTAAAATAACAACACCTCATCAAGTTTAAAATAACAACACCTCATCAAGCTAAAATAACAATACCTCATCAAGCTAAAGTAACAATACCTCATCAAGTTTCAAACAAACATACCAGCTCTACAATCTCCTCCACAGTGTACAGCCATGGGGAGGAAAGGCATTAATAAAACTTGTTGAACTTGTTTTATCAGTTGTTGTTAGAGTGCCTTCTAAGATACACCTACCCCAATGTCTTTGTTAAAGATACACCTACCCTCCTGTCTTTGTTAAAGTGCCTTCATTAGATACACCTATACCCCCCTGTCTTTGTTAGCCTGCCTCCAGTAGATACACCTACCCTCCTGTCTTTGTTAAAGATACACCTACCCCCTCCTGTCTTTGTTAAAGTGCCTTCATTAGATACACCTATACCCCCCTGTCTTTGATAGCCTGCCTCCAGTAGATACACCTACCCTCCTGTCTTTGTTAAAGATACACCTATACCCCCCTGTCTTTGTTAAAGTGCCTTCATTAGATACACCTATACCCCCCTGTCTTTGTTAGCCTGCCTCCAGTAGATACACCTACCCCCTGTCTTTGTTAGCCTGCCTTCATTAGATACACCTAACCGCCTGTAATTGTTAGCCTGCCTCCATTAGATACACCTACCCCTCCTGTAATTGTTAGGGCACCTCCATTAGATACACCTACCCCCCCCCCCCCCCCCTGTCTTTGTTAGACTGCATCCATTAGATACACCTACCCCCCTATCTTTGTTAGAGCGCCTCCATTATATACACCTACCCCCCTGTCCAGGTCGTCGATGGCTTTCTGTCGCTGTCTCGCCATTTCAAGCTCTTGCTCCTTCTGCTCTCGTTCCTGCTCCTGAAGACGCTTGATCTCATCCTTGATCCTCTTCATGTCCTGAAATATCAACTTCAGTGTTACAAACAAGTGCATTCATTTCAAAGATACATGTATTAAAATATCACTTATATCTTGATTCTGTTCTTTCAAAGTGAATATGTCTACATTTTTTTTCATCTTCTTTATACATCCAATTTGATATAAAACAATTAATACCTGGGTTTCACATAGTGGAGCATCTTTTAATAAAATAATTTGGGCCAAATAGCATATTTCACACTCAGGATGCAAGAGAAAATCTGATGTGAACTTTTACTTCTATTCAATTTTAGCATACACCAAAATCCCAATCAACCAACATACAATTGCATTCATGCAACTCTGCCCACTTTATTGCATGAGGATAAAAAAAACCACCTTATCTGTCCTGGGACAGTCTTCTCAGTCAAATACTTATATATAACAGCTCAATCATATGCCTTAACACACTAATTACCCTTTGTCAAGTCTTGAACTTCAACAAAATAGGGTATATACCCCCCTGGTGTACACACCTCATCGTGCCGCTCCGCCTGCTCTGTCCTGAGTCGGTCCACTTTCTCCCGGTGCTTCCTCTCTAGGTCATCCTTAAGGTTGTCCAGCTCGTACTTCTGTTTGGACTGCATGCTTTCTATGGCTTCCTGCTTCTGGTTCTCTAGTCGCTTTTGTTCACTGGCAGTCGCAAGATCCACCTTAATAAACCACATTTGACAGCTCTAAATCACCTTTTAGTCACTACCACTTACTGGCTGCTGCCTCGTAATGTATGGTGTGTATGTTACCTGCTGCTGAAGCCTCTCCAGACATTTCCTTTTCTCCTCCTCCAGTTTGGTCTGTTCCTCTCTCTGTAGAGATCCGACCTCATTCCTCAACTTCTCTAGGGCAGATTCCATCTGTTGCCTGAAGTCAGAGTTGAAACCTGGTTATGCATCATATTCATGTAATGTGTCTCACATGTGATCATTTCCTAATTTCATATTTTTAATAGACATCATCAATTAAGATCTGATTCGTACAGAATTGAGATCCTTGACGCACATCTTTATACAAATTCTTAACAATTTCTAACAATTTCACTGGTATTCATGTATCCTATTAATAAATCCCCTGCCCCCCCCCCCCATCTTATTTGAGATACTGATTCCATATTCAATCCTAAACCACACACCCTACCACAGCTTTTCCATACATCTCCTTTCACATCCACCACATTAATCCCATCTGAGAGCATGCACACACACAATGTCCTATCTAACAACAAGCACAATTTTGATTCCTTCATACAGCATGCATTACAACATCAATCCCACCCTGCATCAACAACAAAATAATTCAGATCCCATCTGAGAGAAAACACCATAGCTGTACTTCTACAACGCATGCAACACAAACTAGGCCAATCTGACAGGATTCAAGTCATATCCCATCTGTCATTAGACACTAATAATATCAGATCCCATCTGAGAACAAACATCCTACAATGATCCCATGAGGGAGCATGCAACACAACATTTATTGCATGTTTTTACCGCAGCTCCAATTCTTTCTCTTTTTGCTCATTTTCTATCTGCTCTTGAAGCCCTTTAATCTGCTCACTATTTTTGTCTGCTAGTTCCTTTTGCAGTTTATCTAACTCCTTTTTTACCTTTTCCTCCAACTCTCTGATAAGGGACACAATATGTAAACAAATCATATTCAACAGTTTTTCTTTCTTCTCCTATCTCTCTTACAATGTTAAAGCTGAACACCGCTCGTAAATAGGCACTGTCCACCATATTTCTCTCTCACTACTGTTATCCCTACAACCCCTATATAAGCTGGAGACCTCTTAGTAGTTTAAAGTATTTTGCTGTAGAGGTCTCACCTGTGTGGACGTACATCTTGCCTCGCTGTGTTACTCGGTCGCGATGAAATTATCAAGTTTTACGCACTTTTTTCAAGCTAGGAGAATACTAACATCAATTAAACTGGTCAAAATATAATTTACAAACAAAATATACACATAAAATAAGAATAAAATGCATAAATTCCAAAAACCATGAAAGGAAAACAACACGTCGGCCACGAGTTTCAGGTGTGCAATCGGGTGTAACAAAATCGAAGGGTTTATAAACCAGATATCTGTGTGACAGTGGCTATTTATGAGCGGTGTTCAGCTTTAAATATATATCAGAAGCTCAAATTTCCTACCAACTTTATACTACGAATCACAACTTGCAAAAAAATATCTGTACACTCAGTAAGATAGTACATCCAGAATATTAATTTACATAGTAACTTTTCTAATGAAAATCTGAAGTACTGCCTTTCCAAAGATGATAAATATTGCTGAGTTTATTGACACCTACTTGACTTGTTGCTCCTTGTCCTTCATTATTTTCCTCTCCTCCTCTTCTAACTCTCTCTTTACTTCATCTTGCAGTTTTCGTAATTTGATATCTTTTTCCTAAAAAATATTTGATAATACATTAAAACTGAACCCAAACTGTTCAAGTCTTCAAGCAGACATACGGAGGTATAATTTCTCCTGTTAATCAGACTGATGGTAAAAGTTCAACAGGTCAACCTGTTTATCAGACTGATGGTAAAAGTTCAACAGGTGACAGAAGCCACAGTAGCTGCTGAAGCCACAGAATTTTACCTCAAATAGTTCCAGTTTTCGATTATCATGTTCCTGGCGAAGCTTTTTCTCGAGTTCCATCAGTGAATTGTCATAGCTGGCCCTTAACTGGTTCTCATCATGAAGGTCGGATTTCCTGTGACAGACAAACATCAACATTAACTCTGCTCTATTTAAACTAATGATTATTAAATTTAAAAGCAATTGCCAAACAGTGAATAACAGCATGTGTGTGCTATTTTCTAGGGGTAGCGACAATATAAAGAGATTCCAAAAATTAAAAGCATTAGAAAGGAAGACTGTCACATGTACTTCCATGTAAATAGCAAAAACACACTGACGTACATGTCTCTTAATTACACAATTATATAGGATATCAGGATCAAACAAGTTATTAGATTAAGTGTTTGTGCTGATCAGTAAAATGAATAATATAAAGTAATATTCCATCTTTGTGAGCAAAACTAACTGCATTAATTAAAAGAAGAGGATTGAGATCATAAAGAGGAAAGCACCAAGCCAGAGGAAGAGGAGTTTCCTTGAA
The DNA here is from genome assembly GCF_963853765.1 of Magallana gigas. Taxonomy (NCBI): domain Eukaryota; kingdom Metazoa; phylum Mollusca; class Bivalvia; order Ostreida; family Ostreidae; genus Magallana; species Magallana gigas. Next base: position 5,247,788 of record NC_088854.1, on the reverse strand, counting down.
CACACCAATTAAAGCTCACACAAGGGACCTACTTCTCATAGGAATGATAACTGTCCTGACCGATCAGACGCCTGTGTGCAAAATATACACAAAGCTTACTTATTCACAAATTCTCTTTGAGACCACATTACCTATCTCTTATTTGATCAAAATTTAAAAAAATAATAATCAATCTATTTCTATCACAGATCTAAAACTAAACATATCGTAATTTGCTGAATATAATAAATGTGCAAATAATACTATAATAATACGCCCCAACACTTATTTTCAATAGACCCCTTCACGATAACTGCGGTACTGCTATCTTGCAGGGCAAAATGATATACTTTGCCGAAATTTCATTAGGTAGATAATTAAATGACGTAATTGAAACAATTGACGTTACGTCATATTTCACCAAACTATGTCATTTTGCCCTGCAAAAGAGCAGTACCGCAGTTACCGTGAAGGGGTTAATTGTTTAAAAAATGCAGTAACCAATCAGAAGTAGCATTTCTATAAGAAGCATATGTACTGAATTACAATAGCTAATTTTTTACCTGTTGAAAAAAAAGTGTCAAAATTCTTTTGGGTGTATTACCCTTTGGGTATATGTGCCATTTTCACTTAAAGAAGTTTTTCCAAAAAAAGGTACATATTATATTCAGCAAATTATGGTAATGTTAAATGCTATTCAGGAATTACAATTTATTAACTTTTTAGTTTAATTGTTTTAACAGAAGATGAAATTGTAAATCATGCCAAGGACTGGAATTCCATAGAAATATTAGTGCAATGATAAGATCAGTCTGTCTATACCATGTGAATCACATAGAATATTCCTTTACCGTTCTGCAGCACTGGCTGCTATTTCTGCCCGTCTTTTCCGATCCTCTTCCATTCTATCCAAAGGGCTGATTTTACCCCCAGGGGACTCAACCCTGGCTGTGGACATAGCAGACATTGTGCCTTCAAAATCCTGCAACTTAAGAATAAAAATGTTCCCATTACAGATATACGCATATGTTCTGAACTTTGACATATTAAGTCCAATTACCCTGATTTCACTTCTACAGACAACAAATGTACAAAGCAGATCTTACCTTTTCCAGGGAGCCCCTCACTGGGTCTAAATTTTCTATGGCCATGTCCATGATTCTCTCTGACAGGTTCTTATCGATCCCAAAATCCTGCAACAATTTTATACTTTCCTTTCACACTCTAATCATCAACAATAATCTCTTAGTCCAGAGATTTCATACTTGTTAAAACACATGTATACAATTTGCTAATAATTGCATATTCCATAGGCTATCAACCAAGTGAACATATAAAATGAATTACTATAACTCAGGAAAATCTACATTAGAGGAGGCTTACAATATCTTTGCCGTAATCTTCGCTGTCTTCTGACTCTGTCTCAAGCTTCGACTTTTCACTCCCCTCATCAGACTCCTATTGTTCAAACGAAACAAACTTCTTTCAATCACAATGGGATTTCTCAATCACATACATGTACATTCTACAATTGTTATACTGGGTGATACTTTTATGTTCATAAATACATCAATAAAGCCAATCTTACAGAGTGAGCCCTGGTTTTACTTGTTTAGGGGGTCCATTAGACCATTACACATTGAACTGATGACTACCTGGTAATCCACCTCATGGACCGGACGCTCGATCTCGTCCTCCTCATACTCTGTCGAGTAGATGGGTATACTCATACTGCTGGTCAGGTTCCCACTCTTACTGAGAGCATTAGGATTGTTGGACTTAAAGGAACCTGTTGTTGTGTTGAGACTGGACTTCACCTAAACAGTCAGAAGTTAATCCTTAAATTTTAAAGTCACACCTTACTTATCAGTAAAAGTTCTTCAAAATTTACAGGAACTTGCATCTATGTCTTTCTTTTCAAAGACTTGAATCATTCTCGAAGCATTATCTACACTCTCCAATTAAGTTACATTTGTAATGGCTCTACACTACTGCTTTATATGTTTACAATACTTGTAAATATTTCTGCTACTCCTTAGTGTTCATGTATTTACATTGCATGATACGCTAATGAAAAATGAAAGTTAAGCTCAATCATATGTGTACATACATGTACAGATACACATATTAAATGGTCAATATACTCTAAACAGTTATTTTTCGCCCAATGTTAATTTGCCCTTCTTCACTTGTGAACGATTTCACCCTGTCTTCAATTCACCCAAACAAAAGTTGTGCTTTAAAAAGAGAAATAATTTGAGACATTGAAATTTGCCCATTCTTAAAATCACTCACTGACAATGAGGACGAAAGGGGCAAAAATGGTGAAAATAAAAAACGGGCGAATATTTCCCTGCATTCAGTGGACATTTTCTAACATTATTCTAAATAAACTTTCTTTATGGAATACACAATAAGCTGACATTGTTCCTGCTAAATGTTTTGCTACACTGCATAATATCCTTTAAACAATACATAGGGAAATTTAATTTGCACAGGTTTTGTGCACTTGTTCATTAAATTAAAGAACTGACTAATATGCACCAGTAATCCTTATACAAGATACTAATGTAATGTTAATTGCTCCAATTCACAAGGACATGAATGTTAGTGGATTTTAATTTTTGAATTATTTTAAAATAATTGTGCGATATAAAATGTGATATAAAAGACCAATGTAATCTCTATATATTTATAATACAAATTTTTCCCCACTAAGTTGTGTAAATCCCAGCAAGATAAAATAAAACACACTGGATAAACATTAGTCTACTGTAAATCATTTGTTGCAATGGAATTATTTAAACGCTGATCCAGGTTCTTCAGCAATAAAACCAAAAAATAAGGAAACTTCCAACAATTCACTGATATTATATTTAAATTTTTAACAAATAAACAAATTTAACAACAAAATGTTGGATGAGTATCATCAAGGCAATGAATTGAACTGGCATGCACATCATGAAATGACATGAATTGCCAATGCACTCTACATGCTAATCAGCAGGTTAAAGACACTTACAGAAGAGGAACTCTAGTAAAGAAAAAAGGGTTTAGCACAAAATTTAATGACCCATTTTCTGTAAATATGGAAACTAAATGTTTGTTTTTTAAATGTTGTTTTTCCATTTTGATCTTAAATACAGTTGAACTACAGATCTTAACACCATTATATGTATCTCATGATAAATATACCATGGATATGCCGATAGAGTTGAAAGTCCAAACTCCTATCCCTTAAGCTTAATGTATTTTTAATCGCTATCTCATATCCTAAGATATCTTGATGTTCTCTCTTAGTCTCATCGAGTTCCAAATAGCAAGGTTCAAATATACATGTACAGCAGTCATTTATTTTTACTTTTTTTCTGAGAAGGCAAAAAAGGCATTGTACATGTATGTAGGTATATATACATATAAAATTAAGACTTCTACAATACATACTGGCTGGCTGTTTCCAGCAGATCCCCTCAGGGGAGCTAACTGGCCACTGGAAGACATCATGGGCTCCAGCCCTGAGGAGTTTCTGTGCATGGAGGGTATTCCTTTACTCTGCTCAGCTTTCAATGGCCCAAGCTGAAATAAGTGACAATTTTAAAATTGGTACAACATGCGATTGTTTGACATTTATATAAATATTCAACTGCTTAACATACAACATGTAAGCCCTGTACCTTCTCTGCAGCTTTGTTTTTCTTGTCTTTTTTCTTTCCTCCATCTGCTTTGCCCCCTTTTCCTTTCTTTGCCCCTTGATTAAATATAAGTTATCAAATGTCATTGACATCAAGCTGGTTATTTGCAGCATCTTTAAGTGTGTGATTTCACTAATTCATTCATAAACTGTCTTTATAGCAGTACGTGTAAATCTGATCAAATCTGTATCTACCTGCAGAACTTCCTGCTGTGGGACCGCCGCGAGCTGGGGGACCTGTAAATGGAAGAGATTGTTGAGCATTATCCATAAGATATAATAATGCAATTATTTTTTCCATCTTTTTTTAAAACACCGTTTTTTACTAAACTCTGTTCAAAAACTTGTGAACTTATCCTTATATATAGTTCCTGGTCAGTGGTCTTACCTCCTCTATTCATGGACAGTTTCTTCCTTTCTTCCATGACCATTTTTCTGTAGAACTCATCACATGGGTGATCCCATATACTCTCTCCAGAAGCAAAGTTGAAGTAGTAAATGTCCCCCTTTGGATCTTGACTGCAAAGTGAAAGATTAACATAGTTATATTTTGCTTGGAAACTTTACTGTATCCACACTTCTAAGATATATTCAAATTTTCTGGTAAAATTTAAAATTGCATTCCATGTTGACTTACCATGGTCTCCAATGGTCTGGTAGAGGGGCACATATCCCCTCCCTAGCGATGTAAATCAGGTGGGGCTCTGTTTTAGGATCAATCCCAATAATTTGTGCATATTCAAAAATTTCTGAAAAACATTGAATTAGATATTGATATTATCAAAAACTTCAGATAACAAAAGTGAAAATAACTTTTTAACTGTGTAAATAAAAGAGATGTTATCAGTTAATATACAATAATGATTAAGATATTTATAACTTGATATTCAAGAATGGAAAAGATGTCCAATCCTACAGTTATGACATACCTTCCTCACTGGGTTGATAATTTTCATCGTAATCTTCCTCAAGGATCAACTGATCATTGATCACTGTTTTTCCTTGTTCATACATCTTGAGTTTTTGCTTTCAAAACTTCATCCACCTAATGAAAAAAATTAACCAGTAATGTAACATACAAATAATTTTGTTTTTAGAGATTTGTGCGTGAGGTGCTGGTGGGGGTAGGAGGTAGGATGTTCTATCATTAAAATGATATTCTCCTATCTACATCTTTTTATCACTGATATTTTCAATATTTGTATAGCAGTAGATTTTTTTTAACTTGTCACAATTCAACTTTATAGACAGGTCCAGCACAATCTCTTGATTTAGCTTTATAGCTTAAAACAGCTATATAGTCTAATAAAGCTATTCAGAATAGCTTGATTAAGCTATTTATATTTTTATATGCAGTTTTCCACAAAAATATTAATTATAAGAAATATGCAAAAAAAATCACAAGTTAATTACCCATCATATTTAACACCCCTACTTAAAAATAGATGTAACTTTTTAACAGTTTTAAGCAAAAATTATATTTCCATTGTTTTGGTAACTGCCCTACACCTTGTCTGCAGTGAGACATGGATAAGTATTTCTTTAAATTGTGTTAAAAAAAAATTACCAATCAATTATCTTGTTTATCATGACTGACCTTTTATATATTTCATTCAAGTAGTTTAGATTTGAGTTGTGTAAATTCTCCATTTATATAATCACTGAGATGTTCTGAAACATATGATAAGTCTAGAGAGAGCAAAAATCCCGCCTAAAGATTCCTCTTTTTATCATATGCTTTGGATCTCCTAAGTGATTATATGGAGAGTCTGCATCAACTTCTATTGCTTTTGATAAGCTTGGCAAGTACCTAGTACATTTTGATACGATGCGTTTATTATGCAGCACACAGATGTAGTCAGACGATATAGGCAACTTACCGGTATTTGATAATTTTTCAACCTAGATCTCATCAGATATTGTTATAGAAATTGGAGAACTTGTTTAAAACATAGCATGGTGGGAACACCCTTAAAATCCAATATCATGTATCATATATATATTATATATATATTGATTCTGCCACATTACTTATCAGGTTAAATTCAAGTCTATAGCTTACTGACATCATAAAACAAGTGATCAAATACCAAAGGTGTAAGCAGTTACGCTGGTGCAAGGATTCTTTATAATCTGTCCAAAGATATTTGTGCAGCACATTTGGAAGATTTTGAATAAAAATAAAACACATACCTGTGAAAGAAGTGCAATTGACATAGTTGAAAGGGATAATTTCATTGACACATTATCATCTTTCACTCGTTAAATTCACAGGAACAAAAAAAGATTCTTTACGGAGATTTATAATGGGGAATGTTTACATCTTTTCTCCATTTGGAATACACTTGGAGAACATAGCGCAATTTTACAACGTTATCAATCAGGCTAAGTGCTGCAATACAAAATCCCAGTAGACATCACAATATGTAGCATTGTATCGAAACCTGATAAGCTAACAGGGGCGTTTCGACTGAGAAATCTTGGAAATTTTTCATACTTTTGAATGAACATTGTTTGAACCCTGAGGTATTTATAAATATCAAACAATTAAGCAAAATATGAATTCAGGATATATCTTGGGACAGACTATATAAGAATACCCTTTTTTAAATGATAGAAACATTGGTTTTATTGCAATAAACAAAAAAACACTTACAATTTCTAATTTTAATCACTGTTGTGCTCGGGAACAAATAATAGAGAACCCCACTATCCGACAACCGAGCTCCTGTGCTTGATAGATGTATTCTAACTGCGGTAAGGGATAAGGGGGGGGGGGGGCAAGTTCGATTACAATAGTTATACCTGACAATCGCATGACGAATCAATTCATCAAATATCACAATAGACATACACCATAAATTAAAATGGAATTCATATAGTCATGATTTATAAAGAACGAAAAATACCATTCCGATAACATGATCATGACATGAGCCCAAACTTGTTTACCTTCGATGCAAGCACCGCCAGTATTAATCAAGGTAAAGTGACTATTTAGAATCATTCTAACCATACAGAGTTAATAATATGACTTATTACCTGTCTCATGTAGAAAGCATAGCTACTTTGTTTCTGTTTGTGACGTAAATCTTTTATACTGATTTCGTCAACTCCTGTCCAACCGCGGCCAGTACGCCATCTTGCTTCCTCGACGCTTCAAGGAATTGTGGGTAAGTATGTTAATTGGCGGGCTTTTTAAATTTACCTAAAAAGGGGGAGAGAGATTAGCCGCAATTAGTTTGAAATGCTTCAAAATTGGACACTAAATTTAATACTATGGTTTAATTTAAAATATATAGGTGCACTATTTCATTAAAGATTGTAAGAGGCATACTGTATTGGTATCAATTACAGCGTTACATATCTTTTTAGATAAAAAAAAAACGCCAGAGTTTGCAACAGTTTTCGGTTCATATAACAGAAAAATAATACAGTACATTAAAAAAAATTCTACATATATCATTAACGTACTAAAGCAATTATAATCGAATATAAAATCTCAAATCGATTATCGTACATGTAAATCCTTAATTTTCAACTGGTCATCGACTAAAAATCGATCATCGAAGCAACTCTTCACCAGTTCACCTGTTCACTGTCAATACAACGTTCATGTTTTATTCAAATATCTAAAATGAATTATGATAGAATTTTTCAGTAGTATTTAATTTAACCCCCCAAAAATGAAATTTATTATGTGTGGATAAGTTTATTGTCTGAATGAATCATGTTAATTTCTCTCAAACCATATCAATTTTTATGGTACATGTGCATGAGGTACAAAAAACAAAAATATTTATAAATGTACAAACGCAGGGTCAAGTAAGCAATTAAATAAATCGAGCTACTATTTTTTTTAACAAATATGGACCATTTTTTTTAATGAATCGATATCTATGGTATTCATATTAAGATTCCGAGTCCCAAATTCATAAGTATTAACCACTTTTAACATTTGATGAGTTTTTTTCTTCGATTAAGTTGCGGAATAAAAAATGCATAGCATTCCATAACATAGTGGTATTCGTCACCCAAAGTGTTTTTATTACTTATTGAACAAATTTTCTAACATCTTTCTGTGTTACCCGATCCTCCAGTTTAAATTGGTAATTCAAGTTATGATTTTAGGTTCTAAATTTTGTAAATATGACTCTAAAATCGTTTGGAAGTTTCTTAAGATAAATTTCCTGCTCAAAGTTTTCCATGAAAATTCTTTTAATCAAACATTTGATTGAATTTTCTACATTTCTAAATCAATCTTGTAAAAACTGATTTATAAGCGTTTCGTTAACAATAGATTTTAGCCAGTTGATACTAGAAAAACTTTGATTAATCCAGACATAGGAAAGACCACATGAGCTGAGTATATCTCTCACACATTTCAACCATGGGCGCATAAACGAACCGTCAGAAGAACATTTATAAAAATAGCGATACATTACATGCATATGATTAAAATCATGCGCCAAGAAATGGTCGTTAACGGTTAATGAAAACAAAACAAAAATAATGGTTTTCAGAAATTGGGGAATTTTACGAACAGAAGATGTGTGGTTTTATAAGTGTGAACAAATTGAAGTAGTGAACAGTTTTTGTTATCTCGGACTTTTGTTGAATTACAATGGCAAAGTTTACGTTACGCAAAAACATTTGTCATTACAATGTATGAAGGCGCTTTTTGCACTGAAAAGGAAATGTTGTAATATGAGTCTTAATTTTACTACGCTTTTGTCCCTTTTTGACACTTATGTAGGAAGCATTGCTTACTACGGTTGTGAAGTCTGGGGCTTTCATTTTGCCCCAGATATAGAAAAAATGCATCTTAATTATTGTAAAAACATACTTAATGTTAAAAGGGGCACATCTAATGCAGTTATTTATTGTGAATTGGGCAGAATGCCTCTGCAATGTATCAGAAAAATACGTATTTTAAGATACTGGCTGAAACTTTTATCATCAAAAAATTGCATTTTGAATTCATGTTATGTTAATATGTATAATGAAACTTTAGGTAAAAACAAATGTAAAAACTGGGCTGCAGGGATCAAGAACATGTTAACAAGTATTGGGCTAATGAACGTATGGGAAATCCAATTTTTTGAAAAGTGATCACTATTGTTTTTAAGTAGTTTTAATTCAACCAACTTTAATTGATATTCTTTGTTGTTCTTATCTATAATTAACAAACCCACATATTCAACTTAACAACAGATTAGTGATTCAGTTGTACTACAGACCACAATAGCAAATAGTCTTATCAATTGGACCTTTTTATGTTAATGTAATCCCTCTAAAAGTTTTACAATAATTTTTCAATATCGTAAAATTGCTTTTCTTCAAATTTTTCCTCTACAAAAAATATCTAGCACAACTCATTTTTGTTTAATGATGATCAATTTGGATTTTGAAGTAAACAAACGAAGTCATATAAATTGTATGTATTTTGTCTGTATGCGACTATTTCATCTCAAGAATGGTGTATATCACAATAAAGGACTATATATATGATCAAATAACTTGAACCCCCCCCCCCCCCCCCCCCCCAATTTAACCAATTCTTATGTAGTATCGAATCAAAATCAAATCTTTATCCAACATTATACAGAGGTTGTAAATGTTGTTTGCAAATGTAAATGTCGTAATTTTTCCTTGATATTTTTCCTTTGTAAGTATAGAGCGCAGGTATATTATATCATATCATGATATATCATTAAAGGTTGCAAATCCATCCTCTAATGCAATTGAAAATGTGTGCAAATGTATATCATTAGTGGTCAAGGTAGTGCTTATTTCACATTTTTATTCCATATCATTGGAGGTTACGATTTTTGACCGCTAATGATATAAATCTAAAATTATATCATTATAGCGGACGGTTAGGTACTTCGTTAATGATAAAATTATATCATTAGTGGTCAACATCCTGACCACTAATGCAACATTTTATCATTAGTGGACGGTGTATCATTAGAGGTTGCTACAGAGCGGTTTTACAAGTCTGTTTTTAAATAGATTGTCAATCAACACAATTATCCCGATGAATGATCATCATTTTATTGTATTGTATTGTTTATTGGTCAACAGCTGTACAGCTCATAGACATATACAATTAATATACACATGTTACAATACATATACTGGTCACTTGAAAAAAGGCAAGTTTATACATGAAGTTTTCTGATTACAAAAGCAGTCTTAATATATTTACCTAAATTGCACAAATCCTTTACATTTTGTGTTGACAATAATAGAATTAATTTAAAGACAGAGGGTTTAATATAATAAAACTTCTTAAGGAATTTTTCTCTTAAGTTACAGTAATAGGGACATTTCAATATAAAATGATCTTCATCTTCTATATCTAAAGTACATAGAGGACATAAACGTCTTTGTAATGGAACATTGTTATATCTGCCAGTTTCGATGGTAAGACAATGAGATGATAATCTTAATTTACATATAAGTTTCTTATATTGTAAAGGAATTCTTTTTGTTAGATATGACTGCAAGGTACAATGATCAACTAAATATCTATAGATTGTACATTTGGAAGAGGCATTTATATCAGCTAGTAGAGACTGTTTAAAATTATCAAAAATACGTTGCTTGGCGATTGTTAAAATAATTTCTGGCTTTTCAAGAAACTGGGTTGAAAATTGACATTATTGGACGGTGCATCATTAGAGGTTGCTACATACCACGTTTTCAATCAAATGAAACATTAAATGGTTGAAGTCGGAAAAATCATCCTTTGAAATGTCAAATCACATAAGTCGACAAATATAGCGGACAGTATGAAAGAGTTATAGTTTTGAAACTGAAACTTTTAAGTACATATTACAGTTAGACCGCAAGGATCAAGTTACAATTCTGTTCAAAGACAGTTTAAAACTCTGAAGTCGGATTCAATTTTCAACAAGGTCAATTTTCAACGTGTTGATGTCATAAGAGGTTTGAACTATATTTTTCAAGCTGTGGAAAAACGACCCCGGGTATAAATTTCACGACTTTTGGTCTCAATTTTCGAAGTTTTACAATAATTTTTTAATATTATAAAATTGCTTATCTTCAAATTTTTCATCAACTAAAAATATATAGCACAACTCGTTTTTGTTTAATGATGATCAATTTGAATTTTTTGAAGTAAACAAACGAGGTTGTCAAACATATTAGACTCAACATTAGTCACCATTGTCCATGACATGTCCATCTATGACATCACTTAAGTAGATTGTGTTTGTAAGTGCAAATGTCGTCACTTTTTCCTTGATATTTTGCCTTTGTAAGTATAGAGTGCAGGTATACTCAAGTACGATTATAAAATAGCATAAATTGCTCAAACCCAGGTTATACGAGTATAACTTGGGTAAACATTGAGTTTATTCCTTATAATTTAATTTTCTGTAACTTACTGTACAAATTAAGAGCGTTTATTTTTAAAAAAAGTGATATTAATCTGTTCAAAATTCAAACGTAACGTCAAGCGGATTAGTACGTTTTTGACGTTGGTGCATTGTGACGTGTCTTGTGAGGTGCAAACAAATAACTAAATTTTTCTATCCAATCAAATGCCGCATTACAACCAGAATTAAATTATATCATATTTTGTTATATTCAGTAGTATATTCTCAATATATAACTCTATATAGACGAATAGTCAATAATTGTAATATCAGCTCGTCCGAAAAATATTGACCGGTCAATATTTTTCAGATATTGACCGGCTAGGAATAATATCTAGAGAACATTCCCTCTATTTCAAATAATCGCCTCTGATTTGTTGATTCGTAAACGGTGACGTAAATAATTCTTCGCGACTCCAAAACAAGGTGACGTCATAATAGATAGTCAGTCAAGGCAAGTAAACAACGAACGCGTAATGCGACGGTTTGCTATCATAACGGATATAAGGATTTGCGAATTACTGTGAAGTAAAATCAGGTAGAACACCTGTCTGATAATTCTTACGGTCGGCGGAATATCACAAGTGACCGTTTGATGCTGAGGATATTTTGGAAATGAACTTTGCACAAAATTGAATTCGTGAATTCTTTGTTGAGCTGAGAAAATTACGGCGATCTGTTTTTAATTAATTTCTTAAATTTTGGTTTGTTTCTTCATATAACAAAACAAATGTTGACTGTGTTTTCGGGCAACATTGATTATATTAGCCCCCTTGGGACGAAAATATTGCCCTCCGCTTCGCGTCGGGCAATATTTCGTCCCTCGGGGCTAATATAATCAATGTTGCCCTCAACCCCAGTCAATATTTGTATAATATCATTAAAGGTTGCAAATCCATCCTCTAATGCAATTGAAAATGTGTGCAAATGTATATCATTAGTGGTCAATATCATTAGAGGTTACGATTTTTGACCGCTTATGATATAAATCTGAAATTATATCATTAGCGGACGGTTCGGTACTTCGTTAATGAAAAAATTATATCATTAGTAGTTAACATCCTGACCACTAATGCAACATTATATCATTAGTGGACGGTGTATCATTAGAGGTTGCTACACCGCTCCTATACAAGCTTATCGTAGAAGAGAGGTTTTACAATTCAATTCAATTCAATTTATTATCCTTGAGCTTTACAACTCATCGGAATACAAATTATAATAAATATAAAATTATATACAAATGTGCAATGTGCAGTAAGTGAGTGGTCATATTAAGACAATATAATCATGTACATATCTTAAGATATAAATGAACATAAATGTATAAGTAGCTTAAACTGTAGTATTATTACAATGCTGCGCTCTCATTTTGGAAGCGCTAGATAAATATTTTCTAAATTATTGAGTTCCTTTGTATTGTTAACACTTAAAAGTTTAGCTAGCTTAAAAACACTTGGTTTTTTGTATTAAAAACTCTTTATATATTTCTTTCGTAATTCAGCGTAAAAAGGACATATGAGTATAAAGTGGAACTCATCTTCTAAATCTTTTTTATTACAGTGATTGCAAAATCTTTCATTTCTTGGCACCTTGTTGTGTCGATCTTTTTCAATATTTAAAGAGTGTGATGAAGTTCGAAAAATACTTATAAATCTTTTTGAAGTATCATATTATTTTTGTTTTGTCTTGAGAATATGCTCTCCATTTTCTTATTTACTAGAATACTCTATAGAATTCTCTATAAGTATAAGTAACCGTTCAAACTAAGTAAAATTGGACAATATTTCATTTTCTTATTTACTAGAATACTCTATAGAATTCTCTATAAGTATAAGTAACCGTTCAAACTAAGTAAAATTGGACAATATATCATTTTCAACGACGTCGGACAATCCTGTGTTTATCAGCTGCATCTTGTGGTATGTTAATATTATATTTATAAAAAAAATATAGTTATATATTTCTTTACTACCATGATAGTGATTAGGGCATATTAATTTAATTGCAAGGTTTATACTTAATCGTATTTTTGCAGTTAAACTTGCCATAGTAATTTTTAAAACTTGTTTATAAATATCTAATATTCTACACTCAATTGTCTTGTAGGTTTTACATTGATTTGAACAAGTTTCGTCAAACAAATATTTTAGACCCATGCTAGATAACTCGCTTTGTATGGAAACCATCCAGTTATCGTTATTGACAAGCATGCTTTCGTATGCCTCCTTCAAGATAATGTTATTTGTATTTTTAATTTTTAACCAGTATTTGAAAATTCGTAGTTTTCTTCTAATTTACAAAGGAAATCTACCCAGTTCATAATACACTAAATTATTTGTAGTTTTTTTGTTGACCCCAAGAATTCTCTTACAAAAATTGAGATGTACCTTTTCTATATCGGGTGCTTTGTGGAAACCCCAAATTTCACAGGCATATGAAAGAATACAAATCTAATTTTCATTAAATTGATTGGTGGCGATCCTTTTTCGTAGATCATATATTAACAAGAAAGCAGAAATATATTTTGATTTTTAATTTTAATCTGCTGACAAAATATGATGCATATTTTTCAAAACATTATAACTTGTCTTTTGAAACAAATATACACATACATTGATTATGTTGGAAAATGTGAAAACGTATTTGAGATACACACATACATGTTTAGATATAAATCACACCGAAAACCTGATTGTAAAAATGTATACATATATTCAACACGCATAAGCTGTTAGCTTCCATCATCACAGAAAACTAATTAAATCTTTCCAAATGAATTCACAAGAATTCAAAGAATATTTGAAAAACCAATAACAAATGTACATGTATAGTTTATAATAAGTAAATATCGTTTATCTTCTCATCAACTTGAGATTGAGCGTGGTAGGTTTTATAATATCCAAAGAAACGAGAGAGTTTGAAAACTATGTTCAATTGCAATATCACAATTATGATAACACTTCGAATTCTGTCTTTGAACTCATTTAATTACTGCCAACAAAGAATATCAAAGAGTTGTGTAATTTGTGCAAATACCTTTATAAATGCTTAAAATTAAGATAACAATATCATACTATTTTTGTTTTGTCTTGAGAATATGCTCTCCATTTTCTTATTTACTAGAATATGTATAATCTCTGTTTTACCATTGTCATTGTACTATATATACACTGATATCCCGCAGACTAATTTAAGATCGTGATTTTTAAAAATATCTACATGTTTGTGCAACTTATTTATGTATATACGTTAGACCAATGAATTGTTCTTGGTATTAATAAACAATACAATAAGGACTTCTATAGGAGTAATAACTGTCCTGACTAATCAGACGCCTGTATGCAAAACAGTACAAAACTTCTCTCTGTCGGCATAATGCAGGCATGGGCGGTCCAGAAATGTTGCCCAGGGGGACAAGTGATTCCGGGAGGGGTGAGGGGTCTGAGGCATTTTTGTGTTAATTTACAATGAAATTAAGAAGTTTGATTTTCCAGGATGGACCCCGATCCCTTTCGATCCGTGCATGGTACACGTGAAGTAACTTGTCAGTCATTCATTTTATAAAAATTAAGAAAAAGTCAACATTTAACTTAATTTTATCATAGAGTTAAAACAACAACAAAATGTCATAAATACAAGTAAAATCAAAAATTTAGCTAGCACACTATTGCCGGTATTATTTCCATTCGAAAAAAAATACGTTTTGCAGCATGCACGTTTTCTGCGTCTGTCCTTTCCCCACATTCCTCAATATCATCCAGATGGTTGCCTTTTTGGAGATGATAAACACCACTGACGTTACTAACACCTACTTGACTTGTTGATCTTTGTCCTTCATTATTTTCCTCTCCTCTTCTAATTCTCTCCTTATTTTCAGCAGTTCCTCCAGTCTTTGTAGTTTGGCATCGTTTTCCTAATAATAATATTTGATAAAACATTAAAACGGAATCAAAATCTGTCTAATTTATATTTTATTATTTTAAAAAACAATTTTACTAGCTGTGTCCCACTTATGTTCGTGACAAAGATATGAACACTCAACAACTTGAAATATATCATAGATGTTCTGTACCTTTTCTGCAGTTTTGTATTTCTTCTCTTTTTTCTTCCCTCCATCTGCTTTGTAACTATTTCCTTTACTTGCCCCTTGATAAGACATAAATTTTAAAAGTTTGTTCAAATTGTTGTGGCTTTTTGCAGTACGTAAACTATGGTAATGGCAATGTTATACATTTAATTTTAGTGTTCGCTCGCGTAACCAAATATAACCAATTCTTTGCATGTGTAAACAGGTATGGAAAATGGCGAGTAACACTTTTATAAAAAGTGTAGAAGTTGCACTTTTTAAAATGTGCAAATTATATGTGCATTGATCAACCTACTAGTCTACATGTTTTGCAACATAGAGATTATTTCTAGATAAAACTAACACTCTCTGCAACAGGTAAAACAGATATCATTTACATCAAGTATGTGTTGCTTTTCACCGTAAGCAGTGTGGAAAATAACCAAAAGGCAACAATTATTGAAGAATTACGTTATGTTAAAAACTTTATAAGAACACATTTGATCTAATAAGAGGACGCACTGGCATTCAAAGTCCATCTAGACAAGATTAGGACCAATTCCAGCAAAAATGTTTATAACAACTAAATTTACCCATGCAGTTTATAATTTTTAAGTTTGAAATATTTTGCATGCGTTCAAAAACATCTTCGCAACAATTAAAAAAGTACTTTGATAATAATGCATGTTTTGCTGTATTGGTTGCTTTATATGTACATTAATACTTAAACTGATTTAAGGTCGGATTGAAGCCAATGTCAAACATGTATCATACCTACGTACTATCCTTATATTATTAATGCATAACAAGATTGAATATGAAACATCTCGGTATTTTATTATTACAACATTTAATTTCAAATTTAGAAGACACTTTGTTTCTGATTTAATGGGTAATTTCTGACCAAGCTGTGTATTATATGGTGCCCTATTTATGGCCAGCGTACTGTGGCTGGGGTGTGAATTATATCTCATATCAACGATTGCATTGTTTAGAAAATATAAGGTGGAAGAAAGTTTAAAGAAGATTAATTTCCATTTATGTGAAGAATTGGCATCATTAAGACACTGTGTTAACCTGCAAATCTTCCAGCTTGGGAACATGACAAAAATAGATTGCTGATCAAACCCTTTAATGGATTGATTCTAATTTCTGAATGGACTAACCACGTTTGATAATACAAGTTATCCTAATATAGTTCTTGATCAGTGTTCTTACCTTTTCTATTCATTGAGAGTTTCGCCCTTTCCTCTTTGACCTTTTCTCTGTATAACTTATCACAGGGGTGATCCCATTTATTCTCTCCAGTAGCAAAATTGAAGTAGTATATATCTCCTTCTGAATCTTGACTAAACAAGAAACACTAGTATACATGTAGATATCATTTTCTTGATCTATTTATTGTATGACTTCAATCTACTAAGTCTGAAGAATAAGCTGTCTACATATTCCAGTGTTATAAAATATCTCTTCATTTTATTAAGACATGTAGTCTTACCATGGTTTCCAGTGGTCTGGTAGAGGGGCACATATCCCCTCCCTAGCGATGTAAATCAGGTGGGGCTCTGTTTTAGGATCAATCCCAATAATTTCTGCATAATCACAAACTTCTAAAAATATATTGATGTACATTGAATAAGATAAGTGAACATGAATTCGCAATCCAAGATAATGCGTTTCAAAATAATTCTTTACGTTTATTACCAAAATCTGACTAGATGACATTGAGAAATAATCATGAACAGCGTCGTAAAAATTAGAAATCTGATTGGTCCATTTAAAATTATTATTTCTATTTACTTTGACGTAAAAAGGATCGGTGTTAATTCCTTTGAGTTATGGCGCATTTGGTTTTTCATTTTGCACGAAAATTTCCGCCAGTTTTGCGTTTTTTTTAAAAACGGGAAAATCTAATAATATGTACAATGATCAGATTGAATATAAAAAATAATGCGAAGAATTTCTATAAAAGTTGGATAAATATTTTTGTGAAATTTTCTTAGCATTTCGAAATCAAAGCTAGATATTTTTTCTTGGTTTCGCATACTGCACACTATACCTATTGATGTGTCGTCACATTGTGTAATTATATTGTAAATATTGCAAGGCATTCCTGCAGTAACCCCAGTAAGAAGATCACCGCGGTCAGTTATACGCCATATTAACTCCAATAAACATTTCTATTTTATTCATTATTTTTTGTTCATTAATCAGGTGCTTTGGAACACACAAAAAAACCATACAAACAATTAACCTATCGTATATTTCAAGATTCTGCCGGTGAACATTCAGATTGTTCTTTGTATACTATAATATAATTTCAATAAAATTGTGTGTTTCTGTCTTGTTCTCTCCAAACTTTCCAGATGTTTATTTAATATATCAAAAATATTCACTTACTCTACAGGCACTTGTGGTAGAACAGATTTATTACTATCTATTTTATATATATTTATTCGTTTTTGGATTTTCTATTTTCGCTTTGTGTAGTATATTCATGAATATTATCCATCTACAGTTTTATTGTACGTGCGCGTATGGTTCTTTAATTTTATTAATTCATATTGTTTTCCATTGGACTGAAAAGTCACACTTTCATTGGTTTAAACATAGCGCGTATTTGGAGTAGTTGCCCTTTGAAATTCTTTAAAATTAGAGTAGTTGCCCTTCGAATATTGACGTCACATTGTTTTGTCTGGAGCAGAACAAAATGGCAGCGTCAAAATTTGATCAAATCTCTGCAGAGGATAGGAAGAAAACTTTTAAAATTGAATAGCAACAAAACATTGTAAGTGAACATAGGTGAAGCAAAGATTTTTAAAGAGTATTTGAAAGGTGAGATTGAAAATTTTGAAGAGTTTAAATGAGTTAAATTGGACGAGGTGTTAGGTATCTTGTACATGGCTTTGCGTAGATCATCGCTATTTGTGAATAAATATGTCGCTTGATAGTCCTCGGGAAAACAAAACACTTATTAGGTTAGTTACTGACTCACTACGGAAATATATTGGGTTGATCAATCTCATAGACGGCTCGGCTTCGCCTTTCCATCTATGAGATTGATCAACCCAATATATAACCTAATAAGTAATAGTATTATCCAATATTTGATTCTCTATAAGTATAAGTAACCGTTCAAACTAAGTAAAATTGGACAATATTTCATTTTCAACGACGTCGGACAATCCTGTGTTTATCAGCTGCATCTTGTGGTATGTTAATATTATATTTATAAAAAAAAATATAGTTATATATTTCTTTACTAACATGATAGTGATTAGGGCATATTAATTTAATTGCAAGGTTTATACTTAATCGTATTTTTGCAGTTAAACTTGCCATAGCAATTTTTAAAACTTGTTTGTAAGTTCTATAATATTAAATTGTCACGAAACAAGTTTTACCTTATAAATGAATACTGAAGTAACGGTTGCTTTTTGTCAACGAAATATCGAAACTAAAACATATTAAACGTACATGTAAATTTGTATTTTGTCTAATGTATTTTTCTTTGTTTATAGGTCCATGCTTTAAACCCTTTAATAAATCTGTTAAACAAAACGGCTGTCTTTTGGATTTCCTTACTGCTCGATTACACATGGCGCTGCAAGAAAACATCTTCAAGCATACCGTAGGAATTTATTTTCCAAATATGCAGCTATAAAAAAAAAATAAGTTTCAATCATAGTAGTGAATTTATCTGAAAGAACTTGTTCGACTTTCTATTGTGGCAGTGAGAAGATATCAAGTTGAATGTTTTCCTGTGTTAAAGTCCTTATATTTTCCGCGGTGTGAATTTTGTTCGTGAGTACTGTTGTTACCATTGTTATTTTATCACCATGAAGAAAGCTGAATTGCAGTATCGTGTTCATCAATTAGAAATCAAACTATTAGAAGCAAAACATAGATCACAATCCAAACAAGTTATTGAAAAACAAACTTTTACACTCGAAACAAGAAAATTGAAGACTTTGAGGCCGCCCAATGTCAAAATCAGATGTTTCTATTAATGATTGGATAGATGAAATTGAAATTGTATTCTCAGCTGGAAACGTTAGTCTATAGTTAATATTTTTGGTCTTCTTACAAGGTTGAAAAGCTGCTCTTTCATTTTATACACGATGCGATTTCGTTTTTAAAAATCATAGATGGTATAAAATTAAATGGGTAAAATGAAATTAAAAATGCAAACGTGACATACCCTTTTCACTGGGTTGATAATTTTCATCATGTTTTTCCTCTAGGACCAAATCAGTCCTATCATTGATCACAGTTTTTTCCTCATTCATTTGTTGTGAGTGTTTTGCGTTCAAACCTCCATCCACCTTATAAAGAAATGTATGTTTAATATGCATTAATTTTCTACGTAACTTAATGGTGATTAATTTTTTTTTACAGATGTGTGTATGTACACAATAACTGTTTCAAGTAGAATAATAATAATAATATTTAATATGTTTTATAAATTGAAAATCAATTGTGAAATTCTATCGTGTGACCATCTCAACAATCAACTCAATCATTTTCCCCAAGGAAGTCGATTGAATATCGGATAAAAAATTGTATAGTGAGACTTGACCGCATTTAGATATAGCGAATATTCTAAATTGTTAAAAACCGTACCCATGCCAACTCTGGGGTCAATAGAAGAAATCAAAGTTCAAAGTAGAACCAATTCATTTAAACGATACATAGAAAGATCATATCCTGTGTAAGACCTAAAATGATCTTTGAACCCCTGAAGGAGCACCAGATTGACCGTAGGGCCATGGTTTTAACAAATTTGAATCTATGCTATCTTAAGGTTCTTGCATAGAAATATCACAAACTGTAGCATTGTAGTTCTTGAGAAGAATATTTTAAAACAATTTCCCAATATATTTCTTTGTTAAACTTTGAACCTCTCTTGGGACCCAAGTATTAATCCTGGAGTAATTATGTTTGAAGAAATTTATAATTTTTACTATTTATACAATCTTTGGTGTAAATATTGGTATTTCGATTGCAGTGGTTCTTGAGAAGAATATTTTTAAGACAAACACCATATTTGCACTATTTCGCAATTATCAGATTTGGTTACATTTGGCCCAGAGGTTCTACGAAAGAAATCAAAATATGTGAAAATTTACAGACATACAGAAAAAAACCGGACAGACTGATGGATGACGAAAAGTATGTCACCAGGAAACCTTAATTGAACCTTCGGATTAGGTGAGCTAAAAACAAATAATTCTTACCATTCACATGAACATGACACGAGCTCAGACTTGCTTAACTTCGATGCAAACATTACCATGATTACCAGTACATTAATGTGCTAAAGTGACTCCTTCAAATTAATCAAAACACGATAAAAACAATCCTGAGTAAATTCACATTTTGTCATGTGTAATGTTTCATCTGCTTTAATACAGACCCTCAATGATGAAACAAAATATAAAACAACACAAATACCAAACGTTCGCCGATTCACTAAAGATACACATTACGATTTTTAACTATCTTAAATTTAATAACTGAACAAATGTAAGATGATTTTCATTTTTATGAATGCGATGAATTTAACTGGAAATGTAACCATGAAGTCACATAAATTGCAGTTCGTTTCACACTTTACTCAGCTGTTATCAGGATTAACACGATTAATAAGTTTCTTTTCAAGTATTGTCTCCAAAGTGCATAGCGCAGTGGGTTAAAGGGTATACTACGAATTTGTAAATCATGATTTCGAATCCCGCTGGGAGTTTTACAATTTTACCTCTCCAAATATTTTTAAAAGCTATTTTTTGGTTAAATATTGTAAAATTTGAAAATTCTAAAACATTGGAAGTATTTCAATTATCATGTACTTTAATCCACATTAATATCGACGGGTGTCAAATACCACCTTAAGAAGCGGAACTTAAGTGAGAATAAAAGGTTATTGGCTCAATTACTTTATTATATTCTACAGTGTATGTATATAAGGACAGTTTTACAAGATGCATCCTACGTACTTTTTTTTTAACAAACATATTAACACTACTTAATACATAAAATATGATCTGTACCTTTTCTGCAGTTTTGTTTTCCTTCTCTTTTTTCTCCCCTCCATCTGCCCTGTAACCATTTCCTTTATTTGCCCCTTGATTAGACATAAATTTAAACATTTTGTCAAAGTTGTTATGGCTTTTTGTAGTATGTAATTATCTATGGTGATAGCAATATTATTCATAAAAGTACTCATTTTAGTGTTTGCTCGCGTAAACAAGTATGGACAATTGTTTGCATGCGTTTGGAAATAGTACTTTCTAAACAAAATATAGTGTACTAGTCTATTAATTTTTCACCATAGAAATTATTATATCTAGATAAAAACAAACACTTCCTGCAACAGAAGAAACAGAGTAGTCAAAAGGAGTAAACCAATGCCCAAATGAGGATGTGTTGTATTTCGCCGTAAGCAGTCAATAATTTCGTTATGTTTAAAACTGTACAAAACACACTTCATTTAACAGGAAGCCCTTAATGACAATCAAAGTCATTCCCGCCAAGGTCAGGATCACTTTTGGCAAAACGTTTTGTAAGAACTATATTTGCCCATACATTTTCTAATTTAAATTTTAAAAGATTTCGCATGAGTTAAAACATAGGTAATCACAGATTACAAAGCTCACCGAGACGAGACATCACCCTTATGAGACTTCACCTTTATGAGACCACCTTTATCATATTAAATGAAAATCATACTTTATGATCTTGGATATTCATGGATTCTGTTTTGACACAATATCGTATATCATCTGTTAAAAAAATTGTATGATAATCATATGTTCATATGTTAATCAATTAAATAATATAAAATTAAACATTGCATCCTATCATATATACAACATATATCATATAATACAATAACAAACCATAATAAACAATGATGAGATATGATATTGTAACGTATGATATGACATTGTATTGTGTTATACGTTATTGTATTTGATCACATGATACAATATCATAATATATAAAACAATATAGTATATTATAACAATATCATATTACAAAATACATCAGAACAATGAAACAATATAATGATATTATATTGTATAATATAGTATGATATTGTATGATAATGTATCATTTTTGATACATAATATGATATTGTATCATATGATACAATATAATTTGATACAACATTGTATCATATCAAATGATACAATATTATGTGATAAAGTAAAATATTATATAATACAATATTATATTATACATATTGTATCATATGATACAATAATATATTTTACAATATCATACAATACAATTTCATGCGATAATATATCATAATATAAACCAATATCATATTATACAATATCGTATGATACGATATTATATAATATTACATTATCATATTATACAATTTCATGTGATATAATTCTATATTACAGAAATTAATATCATATTATACACTATCGTATGATACAATATTATAGAATATACAATATTGTATCATAGGATACAATATTATATTTTGCAATATCTTATGTAATAGTATAATGTGATAAAATAATAAATTAATAATACAATATACTATTATACAATATTGTATCATAATATACAATACCATATATAAGGATATCATGATACAATATCATAACATAAAATATCAAAAAAATTGATACAATATCATATCGTATCATATAACTTTTTATAATATTGCATATGATATTATATTGTATCATATTAAACAATATTGTTTCATACCATACAATACTATATCATAGGAATCATGTTATATCATTTATCAAAAAACACATCTATCTATCGGGCAAGTTTGAGTGAGGTAGGAGATTTCTTTAGCATCCTTGATAATTGAGATCAGGCTCTGCATCTGAAGCAACCTCTGCGTTTCATTTATAATATAGTTAAATCAACTATGCAAGCTATCATCTATAAAACATGTGACCTGTTCCAAAAAAAACTAAACCTCATCCAGCATCCAAAACATATGGCTTAGATTCAGCATTCAAGCCTGTCAGGTGCATCAGTATACATAAGGCGCATCTCCATGCAAGTTTGGTGAAGTTCAGACCAGTAATAACTAAGATATCATCATCAGAGGGCACTAGCAATTAAAACCTTAACCTGCTCCAGCATCCGCAACCTTTGGCTCAGATTCAACATCCATGCCTGTCAGGTGCATCTGTATCATAAGACATACCATCCATTCAAGTTTTGTGAAGTTAGGACCTGTAATTACTAAGATATATTTTTTAGCATCCTTGATAATGGAGATCAAGCTCTGCATCTGAAGCTTCCTCTGTGATTCATTCATATTACAGTTTAATCAACTATGCAAGTTTGAAAAAGTACTATTATCTATTAAACATGTGACCTGTTCCAAAAAACTTAACCATATCCAGCATCTGAAACCTATGGCTCAGACTCAGCATTCAAGACTGTCAGGTGCATCAGTATCATAAGACGCACCATCCATGGAAGTCTGGTGAAGTTAGGACAAGTAATAACTAAGATATAATCATCAGAGGGCACCTGCAACAAAAACTTTAACCAGCTCTAAAAACCTTAACCTCCTCCAGCATCCGAAACCTATGGCTCAGGTTCAGCATTCAAGCCTGTCTGGTGCATCAGTATCATAAGACGCACCATCCATGGAAGTCTGGTGAAGTTAGAACAAGTAGTAACTAAGATATCATCATCAGAGGGCACTAGCAATTAAAACCTTAACCTGCTCCAGCATCCGCAACCTTTGGCTCAGATTCAACATCCATGCCTGTCAGGTGCATCTGTATCATAAGACATACCATCCATTCAAGTTTTGTGAAGTTAGGACCTGTAATTACTAAGATATATTTTTTAGCATCCTTGATAATGGAGATCAAGCTCTGCATCTAAAGCTTCCTCTGTGATTCATTCATATTACAGTTTAATCAACTATGTAAGTTTGAAAAAGTACTATTATCTATTAAACATGTGACCTGTTCCAAAAAACTTAACCATATCCAGCATCCGAAACCTATGGCTCAGGTTCAGCATTCAAGCCTGTCTGGTGCATCAGTATCATAAGACGCACCATCCATGGAAGTCTGGTGAAGTTAGGACAAGTAATAACTCAGATATAATCATCAGAGGGCACCTGCAACAAAAACTTTAACCAGCTCTAAAAACCTTAACCTCCACCAGCATCCGAAACCTATGGCTCAGGTTCAGCATTCAAGCCTGTCTGGTGCATCAGTATCATTAGACGCACCATCCATGGAAGTCTGGTGAAGTTAGAACAAGTAGTAACTAAGATATAATCATCAAAGGGCACCTGCAACAAAAACTTTAACCAGCTCTAAAAACCTTAACCTCCTTCAGCATCTGTAGCCTATAGCTCAGATTCAGCACCCAAGCCTGCCTGGTGCATCAGTACTAGTATCATAAGAAACACCATCAATGCAAGTTTGGTGAAGTATGGACCAGCAGTAACTTAGATATTGCTATCAGAGGGCACCTGCAACAAAAACTTTAACCTGGTCCAAAAACCTTAACCTCCTCCAGCATCCGAAACCTATAGCTCAGATTCAGCACTCAAGCATGTCTGGTGCATCAGTATCATAAGACACACCATCCATGCAAGTTTGGTGAAGTACGGACCAACAGTAACTTAAATATTGCTATCAAAGGGCACCTGCAACAAAAACTTTAACCTGATCCAACAACCTTAACCTCCTCCAGCATCTGAAATTTAGGACTCAGATTCAGCATCCAAGTCTTTCAAGTCCATAAGTAGGTCCAGATGCATCATCCATGCAAGTTTGGTGAAGATAGGACAAGTAATAGCTTAGATACAGGACCTGCAACAAAAACTTTAACCAGGTCCGGACGCCGACGCCGACGCCGAGGGTATAGCATAAGCTCCCCCTGACTTCGTCTCGGTGAGCTAAAAACATTTTTGCAACTATTCAATAAATATAAAGAGTTTTTGCATTTTCAATGGTTTTTAAATACAAATTTAAGCGTTGCTGTATTAGTTTCTTTGTTTGTTTATTTCAAATTAAACTTTAACTGATATAGGGGGCGGGAATGAATGCAATATCAGAAATGTAATATCTGTACACTTTCCCCTACATATTATGCTATTCAATCTCTAAATTAAAGGGACCTAGACACGATTTCAGATAAAATTTTATGTTTAATGTATAAAATAGTTTACTTCTGTATTTTGAATGATTTACCAAAATTTGAATTTTAGAAGTTATGTTACAAGCGAGACACAGAGGAAAGAAGTCGTTGTTATTTAAACAAAGCTCGAATCTTATATTTGTTTACAAAAAATATAAAGTAAAGAAAGTACAATTTCTTTGACAAAATGACTTGTGCAAACAAGATAAACTGATTCAATGTGTTCATAAATAATTTTATCAACATCAAAAATCAACATTAGATTGAAAATGTTACCAGTACAAGACACATGTAAACAATAACAGGACTCTAGCTTTGATTACAAAACAAAGAATTTTCACCTCTGTAACTTAATTTTGACTAGATATTTGGCTTTCAAATTTTGACAAAGCATTATGAAACATCCATATTGAACATTCTTGACATTAAGAATAAAAAAATAAATTTTGAAAAAAATTAGCTCAAATCCTCTCTAAGTCCCTTTAATAGACACTTTATTTCTGGGAAATTTTTGACAGAGCTGTTTGTTATATGTTGCCCATTTTATGACCAACGTACAGTGGACAGGTATCTGAATCTCTTATATAAAGACAATCACACACTGTTTAGAAATTGTTTTAAAAAATAAATAGGGCAGTAAAATTTTCATTTTCATAAGAAGAATCGGTAAATCTTTAACACACTGTGCCCACCTGCAGATCTTCCTGCAGTGGGACCGCCAAGTGCTTGGGAACCTGAAACAGATAAACATATTGCGTAAGTAACCCTTGAATAATTCCCAATGAACAAAGCATAATTCATAAGCATTTGATACCTTAATAATATCCTTATGTAGTTCTGGATCAGTGCTCTTACCTTTACAATTCCTTGATGGTTTCGCCCTTTCCTCTTTGACCTTTTGTCTGTATAACTCATCACAGGGGTGATCCCATATAGTCTCTCCAGTAGCAAAATTAAAGTAGTATATTTCTCCTTGTGAATCCTTACTAAAAACAAGAGGCCCAGGGGCCACATCGCTCACCTGAGCAACACTTGCCTTAATTCTGATCAAATTAGCATTACAGTATCAAAATATCTTGACAACTAAGTACAGTAGATCTTGCTAAAAAAAAATAGAAAATCTGCCAATTTTTATCCACCTCTTTTTTTTGGTAAATACCAAGCCCCTTTTGTTGTTGTACCTGTAAGAAGATTTTTCTCTATTCCAATTTACCCCCCCCCCCCTCCATTTCGTGGCCCCCCTTTTCTCTAGGGAATCATGGTTTCATCAAACTTAAATCTGCATAACCTGTGCTTTCACACTAAGTACCGAGTTTTGGACCGAAAACTTTCCCAAAATATTTTTAAAGATTTTTCTCTATATATTCCTATGTAAAAATTCAAACCGCCATCACGGCCCAGCCCTATCACTAGGGACTGTGATTTTGCAAACTTGAATTTACACTATCCGAGGATGCCTCTACACAAGTTTAGGCTTGTCTGGCCAAATAGTCTTTAAAAAGAAGATATTAAAGATTTTCTCTATATATTCCTATGTAAAAATTCATCCCCCATTGTGGCCTCACCATACCCCATGACTATTATTTAAACAAACTTGAATCTTTACGATCTTGGGATGCTTCCTCTTAAATTTGGGCTTTCACGGCCTTATAGTTTTGAGAAGAAGATTTTTAAAGATTTTCTCTATATATAAAAATTTATCCCCCATTGTGGCCCCGCCCTACCCCCAGGGACCATGATTTGAACAAACTTGAATCTACATTATCTGAGGATGGTTACAATTTGAGCTTTCTTGGCCATAAAGTTTTGAAAAGAAATTTTTTTAAAGATTTTCTCTATATATATTCCTGTATAAAAATTTATCCCCTAATTGTGGCCCCACCCTACCCCTGGGGACGATGATTTGAACAAACTTGAATCTACACTATCTGAGGATGCTTCCACTCAAATTTAAGCTTTTCTGGCCCGATAGTTTTTGAGAAGAAGATTTTTTTTAAAAATTTCGATATATTCCTATGTAAAACTCTTGTGGCCCCGCCCTACCCCCAGGGACCATGATTTGAACAAACTTGAATCTACATTATCTGAGGATGGTTACAATTTGAGCTTTCTTGGCCATAAAGTTTTGAAAAGAAATTTTTTTAAAGATTTTCTCTATATATATTCCTGTATAAAAATTTATCCCCTAATTGTGGCCCCACCCTACCCCTGGGGACCATGATTTGAACAAACTTGAATCTACACTATCTGAGGATGCTTCCACTCAAATTTAAGCTTTTCTGGCCCGATAGTTTTTGAGAAGAAGATTTTTTTTAAAAATTTCGATATATTCCTATGTAAAACTCTTGTGGCCCACCCTACCCCCGGGGACCATAATTTGAACAAACTTGAATCTACACTTCCTGAGGATGCTTCCATTTTAATTTGAGCTTTTCTGGCCCGATAGTTTTTTAGAAGAAGATTTTTAAAGATTTTGTCTATATATTTCTATGTAAAACTTGATCCCCTAATTGTGGCCCCACCCTAGCCCCGGAGACCATGATTTGAACAAACTTGAATCTACACTACCTGAGGAAGCTTCCACTTTTATTTGAGCTTTTCTGGCCTAATAATTTTTTAGAAGAAGATTTTTTTAGATTTTCTCTATATATTCCTATGTAAAACTTGATCCCCCCATTGTGGCCCCACCCTACCCCTGGGGACCATGATTTGAACAAACTTGAATCTACACTACCTGAGGAAGCTTCCACTTTGATTTGAGCTTCTCTGGCCAAATAATTTTTAGAAGAAGATTTTTAAAGATTTTGTCTATATATTTCTATGTAAAACTTGATCCCCCCATTGTGGCCCCACCCTACCCCCGGGGACCATGATTTGAACAAACTTGAATCTACACTATCTGAGGAGGCTCCCATTTTAATTTGAGCTTTTCTGGCCTGATAGTTTTTTAGAAGAAGATTTTTAAGGATTTTGTCTATATATTTCTATGTAAAACTTGATCCCCCCATTGTGGCCCCTCCCTACCCCTGGGGACCATGATTTGAACAAACTTGAATCTACACTACCTGAGGATGCCTCCACACAAGTTTGAGCTTTTCAGGCCGAACAGTTTTTGAGAAGAAGATTTTTGAAAAATACCAACAAATTTTCAATAATTCTCAATTATCTCCCCTTTAAACAGGGCGTTGCCCTTCATTTGAACAAACTTGAATCCCCTTCACCTAGTGGTACTTTGTGCCAAATTTGGTTGAAATCTGCCCAGTGGTTCTTGAGAAGAAGATGAAAATGTGAAAAGTTTACAACGCCGACGCCGACAACGACAACGACGACAGACAACGGACAAATTGTGATCAGAAAAGCTCACTTGAGCCTTTGGCTCAGGTGAGCTAAAAAGAAACACTAATATAGATCTTATTTTCTTGATCTATTCATTGTATGACTTCAATATACTAAGTTTGAAGACTAAGCCATCTAAATATATATATTCATGAAATAAATATATTTCATAAAATATCTCTCTATTTTATTTCAAAGCTTATAGTCTTACCATGGTTTCCAGTGGTCTGGTAGAGGGGCACATATCCCCTCCCTAGCGATGTAAATCAGGTGGGGCTCTGTGTTAGGATCTATCCCAATAAATTGTGCATACTCACAAACTTCTGAAAAAATTATTGTTGCAAATTGACTAAGATGAATGAACATGAATTAACAATACCAGATCATCCGTTTGAAAATCTTGTTTAACCTTAATCAACAATGTTTAACCACATCTCATAAGAAAAAATTATCTAAAGTATAAAAAAATTAGAAATCTGATTAGTCGATTTAAAGTCATTATTAGTCCCCTACCGGTTTTTACCGAAGGGGACTATAGCTTTCCTTTCCGTCCGTCAGTCTGTCTGTCCGTCCGTCCGTCCGTCTGTCTGTCCGTCCGTCTGTCTGTCCCACTTCAGTTTTACACACTTTTTTTCTTTATGCGTTTGAGGAATAATATGAAATTTGCTCAACAGCTTGTAAATGTCAAACTACAGATCAAGTTTATACTTTTGTAGCGTCTGGTTGACATATTTTCGAGAAAATTAATTTTTCATATTCCATTTTTTTAATGTTCGGGTTCGATATTCTGCATAACAGTGCATTGTTTTCACAATTTCCACAAACCGGTAGGGGACGTGTATTGCTTATGCAATACTCTCAGAATGCTTGTTTCTATTTACTTTGACGTTAAAAGGACCGGTGTTTAATCCTTTGAGTAATGAAACGTTTGATTTGACATTTTGCATTGATTTTTTTTTTTTTTTTGGGGGGGGGGGGGTTCTTGCTTGTTTTGAGGATTTTTTCAAAGAAGCCTAGTTAATAAGCCATGTTAATAAACGTTAGTCTATAGTAAATATTTTTGGTATTCTTACAAGGTTGAAAAGCTGCTCTTTTATTTCATACACGATGCAATTTCGTTTTTAAAAATCATAGATGGTATAACTTGAAATTAAAAAATGCAAACGTGACATACCCTTTTCACTGGGTTGATAATTTTCATCATGTTTTTCCTCCAGGACCAAATCAGTCCTATCATTGATCACAGTTTTTTCCTCATTCATTTGTTGTGAGTGTTTTGCGTTCAAACCTCCATCCACCTTATAAAGAAATGTATGTTTAATATGCATTAATTTTCTTTGTAACATTATGGTGATTATATTTTTTTCAGATGTGTGTATGTACAGAAAAGGCACCGAGACGTTAAATTATACATGTACTTCGATTTCAAATGTGGGCGATCCTTTGACGACAAAATTTTAAAAAAGATAACTGATTTACCCCATAAAATTGAAAATCTTATTTTCAATCGACTCATTAGTGAGAATAATGATGTCACAAGAACTTTTTCAAGTAGAATAACAATAATATTTAATAGGTTTTATAAACTGAAAATCGATTGTGAAATTCTATCGTGTGACCATCTCAACAATCAACTCCAATCATTATCCGCGAGGAAGTCGATTGAATATCGGATAAAAAATTGTATAGTGTGACGTGACCGCATCTAAATATAGCGTATATTCTAAATTGTTCAAAACCGTGCCCCATGCCAATTCTAGGGTCAATAAGAGTTCAAAGTTCAACGTAGAAACATTTTTTTTAACGATACATAGAAAGATCATATCCTAAGACCTAAAATGATCTTTGAACCCCTTAAGGAGAACCAGATTGACCGTAGGGCCATGGTTTTAACAAATTTGTATCTACGCTATCTTATGGTGCTTGCATAGAAATATCACAAACTGTAGCATTGTAGTTCTTGAGAAGAATATTTTTAAACAATTTCTTTAAAATATTTCTTTGTTAAACTTTGAACCCCTCTTGGGACCCAAGTATTAATCCTGAAGTAATTATGATTAAAGAAATTTATAATTTTTACTATATATACCATCTTTGGAGTAAATATTGGTATTTCTGGTGCAGTAATTCTTGAGAAGAATATTATTAAGACAAACACCATATTTGCGCTATTTCGCAATTATCTTCCTTTTAGAGAGGTTTGCGCCCTTTTCTAACAACTTAGAAATCCGTGCAAGTAATGATGCTTTGTACCAGATTTGGTTTCATTTGTCCCAGTGGTTCTACGAAAGAAATCAAAATACTGTAAACCAACTTTTATTCGCGTGCAAGAATTTTCTGCGAGGTTAGCGAAAGCCTCGTCGACGCGAATATTTCTCGCAGCGAACCAGTCCTTGTCATGTGGTTGCTAGAACAACACGGGTTTCGATAAGGCTAGGTCGCGAACATTAGTCGTCGCGAACCAGTTTATCGGAAGTTAATCGCCAAATAACGTCGCCGCGAATAAAAGTTGGTTTACAGTAAGAAAAAAATTTACAGGTATACGAAAAAACAAACGCACAGACGGATGGATGACGAACAGTATATGACCAGGAAACCTTAATTGAACCTTTGGATTAGGTGAGCTAAAAACAAATATTTCTTACCATTCACATGAACATGACATTAGCTCAGACTTGCTTAACTTCGATGCAAACATTACCATGAATTTGCTAAAGTGACTCCTTCAAATTAATAAAAACAATCCTGAGTAAAATCACATTCTGTCATGTGTAATGTTTCTTCTGCTTTAATGCAGACGCTCAATGATTAAACAAAATATAAAACAACACAAATACTTAACGTTCGACGATTCACTAAAGATACACATTACGATTTTCAACTATCTAAAATTTAATAACTGAACAAATGTTAGATTATTTTCATTTTGATGAATGCGATGAATTCAACTGGAAATGTAACCATGAAGTCACATAAATTGCAGTTCACTTCAAACTTTACTCGGCTGTTATCTGGATAAACACGATTAAACTGGTATGGGACACGTTTGTGATTTTACGCATTAATTATCGAAATAAACAATAAAATGAAGTGTAACAATGTAAGAAGTTTCTTTTCAAGAATTGTCACCTAAGTGGATAGCGCAGTGGGTTAAAGGGTATAATACTAATTTGTAAGTCATGAATCCCGCTGGGAGTTTTACAATTTTACCTCTCCAAATATTTTTAAAAGCTATTTTTGGTTAAATATTGTAAAATTTGAAAATTCTAAAACAGTGGAAATATTTCAATTATCATGTACTTTAATCCACATTAATATCGACGGGTGTCCCATACCACCTTAAGAAGCGGAACTTAAGTGAGAATAAAAGGTTATTGGCTCAATTACTTTATTATATTCTACAGTGTATGTATATAAGGACAGTTTTACAAGATGCATCCTACGTAGGTTTTTTTAACAAACATATTAACACTCAACTACTTGATACATAAAATATGTTCTGTACCTTTTCTGCAGTTTTGTTTTTCTTCTCTTTTTTCTCTCCTCCATCTATCCTGTAACCATTTTCTTTATTTGTCCAAGTTTTTATGGCTTTTTGTAGCATGTAATCATCTATGGTGATAGCAATATTATTCATAAAAATACTCATTTTAGTGTTTGCTCGCGTAAACAAGTACGAACCATTGTTTGCATGCGTAACCAAGTTTGGAAATAGTCCTTTCTAAGCATAATGCAGTGTATATACATTACCAAACTAGTCTTCTTATTTTGCACCATAGAGATTATTATATCTAGATAAAAACAAACATTTCCTGCTACATGTAAAACAACGTAGTCAAAAGTAGGAAACCAAGGCCCAAATACAGGATGTGTTGTATTTCGTTGTAGGCGGTCAATAATCTCGTTATGTTTAAAACTATACAAAAACACACTTCATTTAACAGGAAGCCCTTAATGACAATCAAAGTCATTCCCGCCAAGGTCAGGATCACTTTTGGCAAAACGTTTTATAAGAACTATATTTGCCCATACATTTTCTTATTTTAAAGTTAAAAAGATTTCGCATGAGTTATAAGACATTTTTGCAACTATTCAATAAATATAAAGAGTTTTTGCATTTTCAATTGTTTTTAAATACAAATTTAAGCGTTGCTGTATTGATTTCTTTGTTTGTTTATTTCAAATTAAACTTTCACTGATATAGGGGGCGGGAATGAATGCAATCTAAGAAATGTTTATCTGTACACTTTTCCCTACGTATTATGCTTACATTAGATCTACATAAAAACATTAACTCATAAGCCATCCCTGTCTATTATTCTACTATTTAATCTCTAAATTAAAGGGACCTAGACACGATTTCAGATAAAATTTTATGTTTAATGTATAAAATAGTTTACTGTATTTTGAATGATTTACCAAAATCTGAATTTTAGAAGTTATGTTACAAGCGAGACACAGAGGAAAGAAATTGTTGTTATGTTAACAAAGCTCGAGTCCTATATTTGTTTAAAATAATATAAAGTAAAAAAAAATCCCATTTCTTTGACAAAATGACTTGTGGAAACAAGATACACTGATTCAATGTGTTCATAAATAATTTTATCAACATCAAAAATCAACATTAGATTGAAAATTTTACCAATACAAGACACATGTAAACAATAACAGGACTCTAGCTTTGATTACAAAACAAATAATTTTCACTTCTGTAACTTATTTTTGACTAGATATTTGGCTTTTAAATTTTGACTATTAACATCCATATTGAACATTCTTGAAAACATTATTGATAAAGGTTAAAAAAAAGATGAAAAAATTAGCTCAAATCCTGTCTAAGTCCCTTTAATAGACACTTTATTTCTGGGTAATTTCTGACAGAGCTGTTTATTATATGGTGCCCTTTTTATGACCAACGTACAGAGGACGGGTATCTGAATCTCTTATATAGAGACAATCACACACTGTTTAGAAATTGTTTTAGAAAATAAATAAGGAAGTAAAATTTTCATTTTCATAAGAAGAATCTTTAACACACTGTGTCTACCTGCAGATCTTCCTGCAGTGAGACCGCCACGTGCTTGGGAACCTGAAACAGATAAACATATTGCGTAAGTAACCCTTGAATAATTCCCAATGGACAAAGCATTATTCATAACCATTTAATACCTTAATGATATCCTTATGTAGTTCTGGATCAGGGCTCTTACCTTTACAATTCCTTGATTGTTTCGCCCTTTCCTCTTTGACCTTTTGTCTGTATAACTCATCACAAGGGTGATCCCATGTAGTCTCTCCAGTATCAAAATTAAAGTAGTATATTTCTCCTTGTGAATCCTTACTAAAAAAAAGAAACACTAATATAGATCTTATTTTCTTGATCTATTCATTGTATGACTTCAATATACTAAGTTTGAAGACTAAGCCATCTTAATATATATATTCATGAAATAAATATATTTTATAAAATATATCTCTATTTTATTTCAAAGCATGTCTTACCATGGTTTCCAGTGGTCTGGTAGAGGGGCACATATCCCCTCCCTAGCGATGTAAATCAGGTGGGGCTCTGTTTTAGGATCTATCCCAATAATTTGTGCATACTCACAAACTTCTGAAAAAATTATTGTTGCAAATTGACTAAGATGAATGAATATGAATTAAAAATACCAGATCATCCGTTTGAAAATCTTTTTAAACCTTTATCAATAATGTTTAGCCACATCTCATAAGAAAAAATAGTCTAAAGTATCGAAAAAATTAGAAATCTGATTAGTCTATTTAAAGTCATTATTTCTATTTATTTTGACGTTAAAAAGACCGGTGTTTATTCCTTTGAGTAATGGCACGTTTGATTTGATATTTTGCATTGAGTTTTTGGTGGTTTTTTCTTGCCTGTTTTGAGGGTTTTTTCAAAGAAGCGGAAAATTTAATAATATGCAAGTGATGAGATTGAATGTAGAAAAAATAAAGAGTTGCTGTCAAAGTTGGATAAACATTTTGTGACATTTTCGTGACATTTTGAAATCAGAACTATGTATTATTTTGTTCTTGCACATTGCACAATATACCTATTGATGTGTCGTCACATTTTGTAATTATTTGTTAATATTTGAGTGACAACACTGCAGCAACCTCATTTAGAAGATCACCGCGGCCATATCAATAACAATAAATCTCTCTATTTTAAGCTATTTGTTATTCATTTATCAGGTGCTCTGGGAAACAAAAAAAATAGTAATTAACAAATCATATTTCAAAATTAGTCTGCCAGCGAACATTTAAATTGTTTATTCTTTGTTTACTATAAGATAATTTCAATAAAATTGCGTGTTTTTGTCTGGTTCCCTCCGAACTTTCCAATTTACTATATTAAATATAAACTCACTCTACAGGCAATATTAAGGTTTGTAATCGATAGCAAAATTGTTCATCGGCAAATTCAACTCATTTAGACCAATACACCGGTTAGTCGTATCTATACAAATCTATGATATATAATTCTTTAGTGACCAAATTACCACTGAAAGCATGATAGAGATTTTGTAACCAAATTATAAAAAGTGATTCAAAACATCCCCAAATAACTGTATTTCAATAAATAAAATAACGAGGATTTGGTGGAGTTGTGGAATAAACACCCTGGCCTAATGTTGTTACTAAATTAAAAGATTTTTCCATTTATACGACTAACCGATTACTGTTTTCGTAACTCTTAATGTCGCTCTAACCTAGTAACTGTCGACCGTGTCTGTTAAATATGTCATGCTAATAAGCGTCATTCTATAGTTAATATTTTTGTCTAATTACAAGGTAAAAAAAAACTGTTTTTTTATTCTTTACATGCAATTTCGTCTTTTAAAATCATATATGGTTTAACTTAGAATTAGATAATGCAAACGTGACATACCCTCCTCACTGGGTTGATAATTTTCATCATATTTTTCCTCAAGGACCAAATCAGGCCTATCACTGATGGCAGCTTTTTTCTCGTTCATTCGTTGTGAGTGTTTTGCATTCAAACCTTCATCCACCTTTTGAAGAGAAGTATGTTATGCAATAATTTTCTATGTAATATAATAATGATTTTTTTTCAAATGTGAGTATGTACAGAGGTAGCTACAGAACTGTAGCTTCAAGAGAAATTCGGGTTGACGGATCGTGAAGCTACAGTTCAATCCAAGCAAAAACCTGTACAGTTATTGCGCACAAAAAGTTGTGCACGGTATTGGACTTATCAACCTACTTTAGGAATATATTGTGTGAAAGTGTTGATATCAACAAATTTCTGACTCAATTTCTAAAATGTCATTATTTTGTTTGCATCTAATTATCTTTAAAACGCCCCAATAGTCCCGTAAAGTGAGATGGTGTGGTTTGCTTACAAGTAAAGTAACGCGTCTTGATTTTGACGGGAATTCAACACACTACACTTTCAGAGGTCAGTTAGCGTATTTAATCAACTATTGAGGCAGGCAAAGTTCTGAATTAGTAGTAATATATCTCACGATTTATTTGATATGAAAATTTCTAAACAATATATTTTAAGTTAGTTTAGTACGTCCAAACCCCAGCGCAACTTTATGTGCGCGATAAATGTACAGTTTTTGTACGGATGGAACTGTAGCTTCATAATCCGTCAACCTTGAATTTTCCATGGAGCTACAGTTCTACAACTAGTGTAGATGAGGCACCAAGATGTAAATGTATAAACGTATCTCGATTTTATGCATATGATATGAGCGATCTTATGACAACCAAGTGAAAATACCAATACTTAATACACACCATGAAATTGAAATAAATTCGAGGTGACTTTCAAACACTGAATAAAGCTAATGAGCCTAGACTTGCCCACCTTCGATACAAACAACACCTTAGTGTGCTAACACGAGCAGCCTATCAGCTATTGTTCAAGCTGCTCTATAATACTATCTGTATTTTGCGTGGTTTTTTTTAAACAAAAATGAAAAAGTTCATTCATTCGCACTGCATCTGTGCACTTGTATGATTCAGCAAAATGACTTGGAGTTACATATGACTTTCCGTATACAAGACACTACTTAAAGTTTATGAAAACCCTAATTCAAAGAAGATGAGGGTAAGTAGTTTTTAAAATAATTTTTAGATGAACAAGCACTGTAAAAGATTACTACAAATCTATATCCCCTCCCCCCAAAGACTTACAGGCATTTGTATCTAATTGCGATAAAAAAAAATCATGATCAATAGTATTACATTCCATCATATACTAGTATAACATTAATACGATAAAAATACAGATCCACACTCCTCAAACGATTAAAAGATATGCTGGAAATGGTAACAAGATACCATTTGAGTAAAGTTACATATATTGGTGCTGTGATGACAGAAGACTACATCAATTCATTGTCATAAAAAACATAAAAAGGTGGGAGCAAGAGTCAGGAAAATCTCGAATAGAATTATTTACACTTCTTTACACTTTGGTAAAAAGAGACTTGTGGGCCTTTAACGAAAAAAACACTAGCATACAATGCACAGAAAATTAAAGTATATTTTCTAAAATAGAACATATTTAATTTAATATGGCCATGTGACAATTAACCTTAAAGTTTTGAAGTTAAATACATTCTATATAAAATTGTTTACAAACAACGTAGGGCCAACGGCAATAGGTTACCCAAATGTCTCAAGTGACCTAAAAAATACACGTCACTATACAGCCATATTCGTCTTCCCTCCTAAACAAAAAGCATTAACACCTGCCCCATGGGCAGTAATTTTCATTATTTAAAAAGACGAAATTATGAACACCATAACAATGCATTCAGTTTAACTCCAAAGACAGTGAAAGTGCAGAAAAAATATGTATATAATATTTGAATAATTGTCACTATGTTACCATATTTGCCCTACCCAAAAGGCCTGAACCCCTGACCTATGGGCCATGAATTTTACAATATTGATAGATGGCTCCATAGACATGAACTTAGTTTTTCTAAGATATATTTGGGAGTAGCAAAGATGTTTATAAAGACGCGATACATTTTCATTATATGGCCTTATTGCCCCTGCCCTATGGCCTGAACTACTGACTCAGGAGTCGTTGATTTTACAATTCAGGTAGAGGTTTTTTGCCATGCATTTAGTTTTCTAAAATATATATGGGAAAAGAGAAGAATGTTTTCTAAGACATTTTCACTATATGACCATATTTGCCCGCCCTATGGTCTGAACAACTTTTGACCCAAGGACCATAAATTTCACAATTTTGGTAGAGGGCTTCATGGACTTTATAACCATGCATTTATTTATCTCAAATATATATAGAGTAGACAAGAAGTTTTTCTAAGATTTTATACATGTTCACTATATATATATATATATATATATATATATATATATATATATATATATATATATATATGTAGCGTAGAAAATTTAAAGATAAAATACATAATCACTATATGGCCAATATGGTAATGCCCTCGAATCTGAACCCCTGACCCAATGGCCATGAATTTCACAATTATTGTAAAGGGCTTCATGGAGATAATTACCATAAATTTAGTTTTAGAGAAGATTTTTTGAAAATTTTGCTTTTTTTATTTGCTAATTGTTTCCGCCCATGAGGGCCCAGGGTGGTAAAGTTATAAAATATCATAATTTAGATTTCTCTTATCATAGAAATGTTTCAAACCAAAATTGGTAGCAATTGGCCTTGTTGTTTTCAAGAAGAGGTTAGAAATGTAAAATTGTTAACGCACGAAGCACAGACAGACAAAGACGGACGAATACCGATAGCAACAGGCCTTCTGAGTGACTCAGGTGATCTAAAAAAAAATTAATAGTTGTTTGAAAAAAAAGGTATTTGATAATCGCAAATTCATTATTCAAAGGTCACCACTATTAATATAAGTTTGATTGTATAAAACAAAACAAATTCACAATTCACTAATGATACACATTCCGATTGCAACCGTTTTGATGTATACCTTACGAATCTTTGATTTTCATTTTTATGAATTTTAATGAGAACATTAAATGACTTTGCTGTACAATTAATTTATTACTGATTTTCTTTAAACAGCAATTTGAAAAGTTGTACCTCATGTACTTTTTAATCAAACATATAAACTTTCAACCACTTAATTTGTAACCGATATACCGATATTCTTTACCTTTTCTGCAGTGTCGCTTTTCTTCTCTTTTGTCTTTTTTTCTTTTGATTTGAAATTATTTTCTTCATTTGCCCCTGGATAAGAAACAAATTTACAAATTAAAGACAATATCATAAATTAACTATTTTAAGAAAGTAATCATTTTAGTGTTCACTCGCGTAAACATGTATGGGCAACTATGGTATTTATAATTATAACTCAATTGAGAAAAAATGGGATAAACTTATTATTTTCTTGAGGAGGCCTTTGCTATAAAACATTTTGCATGTGTTCAAAAAACAAACACATTTTGTTACAAATGAAATCAACATTTATGGTATTTGCGGCAAATTTTCAATAGTTGGTGAATAAAAATGTATGCTTTCAATTGCTGTATCCTTAAGCTCTTGGTTTATTGTATTTGATATGAATCAATGTTTCAAAATGACATATAGGCATGGATAATGCCGATTTCAAAAATCTCTTTAATGTAAACTTACCCTTACATATTATGCCGACATTGGAAGTGAATAAAAGGATTAATTCAGAAAACGTCATTCTTTATTCCAGTATTTCATAGATAATGTAATAGGCAATTTATTTTTAAGTTCAAGTTGTGTATTTTCTGATGGTCTGTTTTTGCCAATGTACAAGGGGTTATACACCTCATATGAACACAGCCAAACACTTGTTTAGAAAATTGCATTGTTCAAATAGTACATGTCATCGTCGGTGACCCACGTGTGATTCACATCGATTCTCTCCGAAACTTATGGACTCAAAACCGTGGTTTGCGACGATGAGTACATGTATAAGGTCGTAAGAAGTTAAATGAATTTTTTTCATTCATGTTAAAATTGATACATCTGTACCACACAGTCTGTGTCTACCTCGCGCTTTTCCTGCTGTGGGACCGCTGCATGCTTTGGGACCTGTAAATGGACAAGATTGTTGATACTGAGGTCATTCTACGCCTTTAATCGTCTGTCTGTTATATCTGAATAGCCTGAACATCATTTATCAGCATTTGATAATACAAATCATTCTTTTGAAGTTCTTGATTAGTACTCTTACCTTTTCTATTTATTAAGAGTTTCTTTCTTTCCTCCATGACCATTTTTCTGTATAACTCATCACAGGGATGATCCCAAATACTCTCTCCAGTAGCAAAATTGAAATAGTATATGTTTCCATGTGGACCTTGACTAAAAAGTGAAGCATTAACGTAGGTATCATATTCTTGAACTAAACTAGCTGCAGGTCTGCAGCTCCCGGGGGAAGGGGGTGGGGGCATTCAGATGGACGACCTGGGAGTTACAGTCCTGTTCGTCTGGGAGCTACAGAGCTGCAGCTAGAACTTTTCATTTTCTATAATTTCAATCAACTAAATTTAAAGTCATCTAAATTTTGTAGTGTTATAAGGTATCTGAATGATCTTTTCTTATTTCATTTTGAATTACCATGGTTTCCAGTCGTCTGGTAGAGGGGCACATATCCCCTTCCTAGCGATGTACATCAGGTGGGGCTCTGTTTTAGGATCAATCCCAATAATTTGCGCATAATCACAAACTTCTGAAAAAAATATTTTTGCACATCAATCAACAATCTGAGATAGTCTGATTGAAATAAACATTTACCTTTATTAACAATGACTAGATCCCATTACGACATTAAATTGTACAGCTTTGTAAAATTAAAAAATCCGATTGGTCTGCGGAAAGCCAGTATTTAATTTACTCAGACAGTGTTTATCCCATTTGAGTAATGGCGCACTTGGTTTGACATTTTGCACTCAAAATGTTATATGCTCTATTGATATTTGTTGTCTTTTTTTAATATGCGGG
Source organism: Magallana gigas (assembly GCF_963853765.1). NCBI lineage: Eukaryota > Metazoa > Mollusca > Bivalvia > Ostreida > Ostreidae > Magallana > Magallana gigas. The sequence continues at coordinate 5,207,160 of NC_088854.1, read as the reverse complement.
AAAATTGCATAGAATATTGTTCAAAGAAATGGGCAATGATCAGATAAAGATTGAATATAGGAAATACAAAATATTTAATGTACAACGCTTGATTAATATTTTAGTGACATTTTAATGACATTTTTTAAATCAAATTTGACAGTTTTTTTTTTATTTCCTGCCCATTGCACAATATGCCTATTCATATATCTATATCGTATTTGTATATTGATACAAAATAATGTGTGTTATGATTTAAAATTCACTTATACAAACGTGACTTACCCTCCTCACTGGGTTGATAATTTTCATCATACTCTTCCTCAAGGACCAAATTAGGCCTACCATTGGTGTTTTTGTTTCTTAACTCCATCCCCCTGATGAAAAAAAAGTTTGCATAATTTTCTATTCAAAATAATCACGTTTGATTTTATTTTATTATTTTGATAATAATAATGATTGATTTTTTAAATTTCAGATCTGTTTATATGAAGGGGGTGTACTAAGATGTCAATTTATATTTCAATTTAAGATATTGGCAATCCTATGACAAAAAAAATGAAAATACTAATTATTAACGTACATCATGAAATGAACCTGACAGCAGTGACTGTGAATATACGTGAGCTCAGACTTGCCCACCTTCGATGCCCACACCACCAGTAAATAAATGTGCTAAAGTGATCAAATTAATGGGATTCAAATCAATCTAAACACATATAAAGTTCTGTTTTGCAAACATGACTAAGAGATATTGTTCTTGTTGTTCTTTAACTACTCTCTGGGAGTTTATTAACGAAATGACTCAGTGGTTACCTATGACTATATGTGACCAGTCATGACATTTTGGGTCCAAATGAGGAAATTTTCAAAAATGAGATTTTTGCTTATTCTTACACCTTATATGTCCAAAATTAATATTATGAAATTTTACTCTCATATACAAGCTAGTTTTTGAGATATGACGTCACAAAGATTGCTGTACTATGTAGGCATTTCTGCTTAATGTGCACTACTGCGCAATTACTACATAAATTCTGCATCTGTTTGATTACATGTAACACATATTAAGTTACATGTCAAAACACTTTAAAATGCATTCTTTGTTGTTTAGCAGTCTTCAATTTAGTTATATCATATATTCACCCATCTAAACCAGCTGTAACCAGATAAATTAAGTACAGTATGCAGTACCTTAAAAAAAATTATTGTTGTTAGCATTCTATTAAATAACTGATCATAGTAAAATGATAATCAATGGAAAAAGTAATTCGTGTTTAAAAAAATTAAACCACTTTTAAAACTAAATCAAGAAATGAAACTTTGTAACAATTGAATATCATGTTTTAATCAATTAATCAATTAAAACAATCATTTATGCATTCAATCATTCATTCATTCATTCCTTCATTCATTCCTTCATTCATTCATCCAATCATCAATCAATATTGAAGAAATATGAAAAGAAGTTGAACAAATACAATATTTAAGTGAACATTGAAGTATCATCACATTTTAAATGGATAGATATAACTTAGTTTATATTCTACATGTTGTTTTATTGTGTCCAGTCAGTTTACATTTGCTGCATTTCCTGGCCAGTGACGGTGAGTCTATCTTGACGAGAGGTTTTGGCATGGTTGGCTTTGGACAGCTTTCCTTGTTGACACAATAGGGAGCAACTTCATTGAATAGGTACCACTGTCTGTGTGCATCAAACCCTGATGGAGGAATCACTAATGGAAGAACAGTAGGGTCAACTGCTGCACCAGGTTTGAGGATGTTGACTGCCACTTCCTGACTTGTTGCGTACTCCCTTAAAAACACAATACCAGGATGATCTTTGTCCATTCTGAAACATTCAAAGCAATTCTTACAATTACCCACAAACTAGGTGATAGAAAACAAAAAAAAACCATTGGATACAAATCATAGACTGATATGTATTATGTGTAACTTTAGTCTATCTATTTATAAAATTACCTAAAATGATGATATGACTTTAAACTGGGTATTGGTTTAAAGATCCTCTTGAAGAAGGTTGCCCAGTCATAAAAGAAGAGAGGAGCAACAGGATCATCCACCAACTGCGGGACATTGTGGCCATTCCTGGAGGATTTCCAAACGCTGGCAGCAATCTCCGCTAAGGTTTCAACATTCGAGTGCCTCCATTTGACTTTCCATAACCCAAAATGCCAATCTGGGTTAAACTTGGTGTGGCCAGCTTCCATCATTGAAAATTCCACTGACTCATGGAGACCAGTCATTACTCTCCACATACCATATCTATTGCAAAAAATATCATTAGCATGCAAAATCATTCTTGTTATAGAGAACACTTAATGCATTAATAAACTACAAACTGACAATTTTCTTCCTAATTAGTTAAAGATTTCTGATCTGCTAATCATTTGATCCTTACCCTTGAATAGGGGGGGGGGGGGGGGGGGGGCACCTTATAATAAGTTTCATTGACATTATCAAATACAGTACATATAGATTAAATGGCAACTTAAACCAAACTTATATTTTACATAAACTTAACAAGTGCAAGGTTTTTTTTTTAATTTACACTTTTCTATGAGATATTTACCCGATGACTGTGTTATTCTTGTTTTGCCCGCTGCAATTATCCATGTGAAGCTTGACATCTGTTTCACCAAGACCATGGTACATGAAATGGTGATGCAGCATACTGGTCACAGTGTTTGCGCCTTTATTTGAGTGCTGAGCTTCATCCACAAGATAAAATATCTGGGTGCCTAAAAATATAATCATTACATTCAATTCATAAAAAATAAAAGTAATTATTTCACTATGTAATTTGCAATCATTAAAATCACAAAAAAAGACCTCTTCAGATAAATTTGATTTTATGTTACATAATTATGTATTCTCATAGGGTGTATATTTAAAGATATTGATAAGAATCATAGTCAACTACCTGATCCCTCACAGCAGATCCCAAAGCATTGACATTTTCTAGGTGTTTTAAAAAACAATGGCCCAACTTGTTGTGTATAGTGAGGATAATGCACTTGTTGTGCATAGTCAAAGCTATAATGAAACTCAGACAGCAATGTGCAGGGGGGCTGGCCTAAGAAAAAGAAACAAAACATTAAAACTTAATTATTTTTTTGCAAAACTAAACTGGCAGTGTTTCAATAACAAATTTATATTAAAAAAAATTGAGTTCATTTACTTGCAAAGTTCAAAGAAAGAATTCATTACACGTCCACATCAAACACTGTAATTATCTTATATTTTGGTTAAAATAAATTTTTTATTTATTATTATACATACAAAATGATACTAACTTATTCTTAAATCATGTAAAAAAATATATATTTTACAAATATTATTTAGGTATTTTACACATACATTTAACTATGCATGATCCTACTTTAGAATGAATATGCAATACCTCTTATTTTTTGCTCTGGGGTGAGTTGGACAAATGTTGATTTGGCCGCAGCACACTGATCCCTGTAATGGTCCCTCTGTTCTTTGACATGTCCAACATGCTCTTGATATTTTGATAGAATATCCTCTTTTTCCTCTTCGTTCAAATTGCCGCTGCATGAAAGAGTTGACGAAAAGGACTGGCAGGTGTGACAGAGGTCTGTGGCAGGCTTCATGATCAAAATATGAGGGCACTGCTCAAGCCATACTGTTTTGAATTGAGATAAGCATATCTTTCTCAATGACATCTCATCAGCAAGTGTCAAATATTCCTGGTGAACTTCTGCTTTGGTTTTGTCAGAGGGCAGTAAAATAGTTTTCTCATTTCTGAAATTTGGTAGCCTGCCAGGTAGGGGAAGTCCATATTTGTTGGCATAACTAAGAAGAAACTGTTTGACTCTCTTCACATCCTCCATTGTTAAGGCATGTTTAGGGGATTTACCTTTGTTGCCATGAACTCTAGCACCAAACCCATCTTGATCAAGGGATCTAGCAATGGAATCAATGGTTTTCCTACTTATCCCATGGGCGAAAGCAAATGTCTCTCTACACACCTGGATTCCACTAAAATGATAAACTTGTCTCACCCTTTCTCTTTCCTTTGTCTTGTGTTTCTTGGCAGATGTTTCTGAAGAATTATTTCTATGATGGAAGAGCTGCACCTTTATCAGCATATCTAGTTCAGATTTGTCTGTCTCTAAACACACGTTTCTGTAATCATTGATCACATTTCTGTCAACAATGGAGCTACATGGCTTACCATAGAGTCTGCTGCATCCACAAGTGTTTTCATAAAAATCATGCACACACTGCGCCTCTCTTTTGTCAGAATCAGAAATTTCAAAGTCATTATCATCGTTGTTATTCAGATCATTACACACATCTTCACTATCACAGTCACTTTCATCAGAACCACTAGTTACCGCTGAGCACTCGGCGCCGACATTTAATTCCACATTTCCGAAAAACAAATCATTCACATGCGACAGTTCGTCGTTAAAATCGTTGTCGTCCTGGTCTATAATTGACGGGGGGATCGTACTGGCACTCGACAACACGCTGCTTTGACTCATGATGACATTACGAACACATTTCACGGTGGGCAAAATAACGAGCAGAAGATAATTTACATTGACAGCGGAAGTTACGTTTATGAAAAGGGAGATAACATTAACAGCTACTTTCGCTTTCATTTCATTGTATTTAAACAATATAACGCGGTCTAAAAAGGCATGAATTACATCTTGATATGCAATGGTTTTATTTCACATGGCTAAAATCTAGAAACAGCATACTATTTATTATTTTAACAATTTGTTTCTTTTCCGGCGAAAAAATAAATTGGGGGGTAAAATATCGGCGGCTTGTTAAAAACGTGCGATGTTTATGACGTCAATTCTTTGTTTTGCAAATGCCGCATTTGGACCCAAAGTCTCATGACGCGTCACATTATTATGGTCACACTGGCCCTACCCAAGGGTCCTGAATTCCTGACCTAGGGGTTTAAATTTCACAATTTAGGTAGAGCGTTTCATGAATATATAACAATTATCCATTCAGCTTAACCCCTCCTGCTGTGGACGAAGAGAGGAAGATTTTCTAGGATTAGATACAATCTCGCTATTTGGTCATGTTAGCCCCACATAAGGGCCTAAACCTTTGACACAATCTTTATGAAGGCCTTAATGAACATCAGAGTCCTGTAATCTGTTTATCTTTCACTTCTATGGATAGAGAAAAGATATTCGAAGATTTAATACATTTTCACTATATATTCATATTGGTCCTGCCCTAGGGCCTAAACCCCTGACCCTGTAAAATGAATTTTAAAATTTTGATAAAGGGCTTCATTGACATCATAATTATGCTTTTAGTTTTTCCCCAACATGTGTGGGAGAAGAGAAGAAGATTTTTGCAAAGTTTACTCATATTTGCTTATTTTGGTCCCGCCAATGAGGCCCCGGGGGAAGTATGGTCATAAATTTCACAATTTATATTTCTATTATGCATCAAACCAAAAAGTGGTAATAATTGGTCGTGTTGTTTTCTAGAAGAAGTTAAAAATGTAAAATTGTTTACGCATCACGCACGTTGGATGACGGACGACGCACGATGGACGACGGACAATACGGCCACTTACAATAGGTCACCTGAGTCGCTCTGGTGACCTAAAAATTAAATGATAAAAAAGTCTTATGGGTACTAAATGATTTTTATGTTATAAACGAAATTAAAAAAAAAAAAACAACTTATCGCAGATGATTCTTCAAATAAAGTTACGGAACACTGACACTGACTATAATTGATTGTTTACTTTGTTGGCACCATGGAATAAAATTCTTTTTGCGCAACGGTTATTCTTTTTATTTGGTATTTTGTAAGCATGCTGCTCTAAAATTTGTATGTTTCACTAGAGGATACTTGCAAAGGCAGTGCAATTTGTCCGAGATAGATAGATAGATAGATTCTCTCTCGTCATTAAAGCAAACCCCAACATGGCATGCAACATAATTTAAACTCAGTTTTTAATGATTTTATTTCAAAGATCAATGTTTACAATGCAAATTAGTGGTAAACATTGGTTTTTTGATATTTTATTTCGACATCCTGTCGACAATATTGTCAATCTTAAAAACGTTTTGGCGGAGGAGACGAGGTGACACATCGAGCATGCATACTCACGTACCGCTCGCGAGTAGTTTACCTTACATTAGTGCATAATAAACTTGAAGCAGTTCTTATTCATTTTAACCTGCATGACATTTGATGAACTTCAACGTAAATGCCTTATAAACTGTGGTGTAGAGTCGGATAACTATTACCGTGTCGGTCTTCGGACGTTGGTATTAGTTATATAAGGAAATGTTTACTCGTTTGCAGTGGAGGACCATTTTTACAATGTCCAGTCCAAAAAGGTTTAAGACGATTGCTATAAAATTAAACACAGGGAAACGCTGAATCAATTTACGATGGTGCTTTAATAACAGTGGTCTCCGATCAGAGTACACAATACAAGGAGTCACCAGGACAAATTGCACGAAGCCGCAATACAAAGGTACAGTCTCCTAAATTACCTAACACTGGTGACTAATAGCTTGATCAAACAATATTAAAAATACTCACTTTAAAAACTAAATAGAGTCAAATTGCTAAATAAGAGCTTGGGAGTTAAGGTAAACAACAATAGAGATAATTCGAACTGATACAGAGTATGGTAAAGTTATCAATTTCACGAATACGTTAGTCACTTTAACTCCAACTCACTCAATAAAACATTACTTTAACGAGATCAATCCTACTTTATTGATCAATCAAAGAATAGCTGTAAAACTTACTATTGTTGTGAGAACCAGTTTAACAACGATTAAATCCCAAACCTACTATGGAACGCCAGTGTTGCCTTAAGATCTCGGTGGAAACTTAATGTTAGTTGTCACAGGGCTACAATTGAGTATAATTTAGTATTTAGTAATTCATTTATTTACTCATTCATTCATCCATACATTTCATTATTAACTCATTCATAGTTTACTCGTGTTTGACTGGTATTCGTGTTCTGTCACGTGATTGTGTTATTTTGGGTTGTGATTTACCAAATACGGTAATTACTACTGTATGTCTATATTTGGTAGTGGAAAAACAGGTTTTCATGGGTGTGTATGGTCAGTGCGCAAGTGTGAGTGATAACACTTAATTTATAATGTTTTACACCATAATTTTAGAACATATCTCGTTTGCCAGCAGACAGCGACAGTTTTACAACTGGTCTGATTTAATAGTTTGAGATTGTCACTAGTTTCAAACTATTACTATTAAGTTTTACTGAAGGCGAATTTGGTGAGAAATACTTTCTTTAATTGTTTTTATCTTAAAATTAAAATATCTAAATATTATAAAAATGTATGCGTCAATTGTATGAGTGTTTTCATTTCAGGTCACCTTCTTATCATCATTATTATTCACGAATGCCATAATAAAGTAATGTTGGAAACTGGACCATCCTTTTATTTATTTATTTTGTACGAGGAATAACGACCCCGTGACAAATGGCGCCCAACGTATCCAACGAATATTCCAACGTAAATTCCAACTTCTGTCCCAGCATGATATAGGCCTTACTTGTGGAAAACACTGGGAGTTTCATCTGGCACGTGCGTACGACAAAGTCGACTCGGGTGACCGAATTCCAAATATAAAACCGTCATCCGGAAAACAGAAATACCGGTATATATATATTCATGTGAGCGCTCAAATATTTGATTTTGTGTGAAATACATCACTGTATTTCCTGTTATTTCTACTTCATGTATTGAATATTCTGGCCAGGCCATTGGAATTCCGGAAGATAGCGACCGTATATACAGGATCCGTGCGGGATTGACTGTTATCGGGTCAAAATCTAGGACGGCGAGGAAAGTCGAACACTCAGTTTCGCTTGAGTGACTTCAGTGAACTTATTGTGACCGACTGCGAGTGATATAATTTTACACTGAATATATTTTATGTGTTTATTCTCATTTCTATCATTGTACTGTTTATCATTTCTTTCATTTCTCATGTTGCTATTGTACCATTCATCATTTCATGTGTGATAGAGCTTGCGTGTTTAGTTAGTGAGTTTGAGTAACCTCGCGTAAACTAAATAACTTTTACTTAAATTTCAGGGCCATTGACAGCTGACAGATCCAGACGAAGACAATCAGATTTGTTACTAACCCTTTACTGCACTTACTTGAGCATATCAAGCACTAATTGTTTACAGAATGTGAGAATCTTGCAGAAAATCGGTGAAATTCATTTTGAATTTTGGTTTCAAGTTTGAGTTGATTTTTCAGTCGGTTTACTAGTTCTGAAGTGTTTGTACTGAGTTCAACTTCAAATTCTTTGTCATCTGTTTTTTGTTCTTATTACAACTATCATTATCATTCATTTGCATGATTTTATACTTATCATATAGCTTAGATTAATTAATAACTGTAGTGATTAGTTAGTGCAGTAGTGAGTAGACTAGTTTGCATTAAGTGTTGCTTAAAAGTATCTAGAGTGTCGGTCGAAAACAATAGAGCAATTTAAGTATTTACTCTAGTGCCGATTTATTTTCAGCTTTAAATTCATCAGTTTGCAGTTTGTTTTTGTCAGATTTTGAATTGTTGATATGGCAGAAGGAGGTGAAAACCTAACAGGTGTTGATCAAGAAGCGGGAGCGAAGCCAAAGAAGGGGCGTGGCCGAGGATTGTCAAAAACAAATACATCTTTGGATCAGGAGTGACCCAAAAGAGTAGTCTCTTCCACTGCAGGGCAAATGGAAGAGAAAAGTAAGTGCCCTACAACTTTAGAACAGAGAATGGTTGGTCCATCAAATACAAGTACTGTTAATTTTTGTGAAAAAGAGGTTATTGGTCTCATAGATAGTGGATCTATGGTTACTACGGTATCAGAAGAGTTTTATAATTCTCTGACTAACAAGCCTGAATTACATAACATTTCAGAATTTCAGCTGAATGTGTACGGCGCAAATGGCAGTGAGTTACCATTTCTTGGTTATATTGAGGCTTCTGTTAAGCTACCATTTCTCCAAGAACCACTTTTTGTCCCAGTTCTAGTGACAAAGACTTCAGACTACAGTTCTAAGATCCCTGTCATTGTGGGTACCAATGTAATTCGATATTGTAAAGAATTTTCAGATAGGTCCGACAGTGCTTGGAAAAGTGCAATTGAAAATTTGAATTTGAACTGTTGTTTACCTGTAAAAACTACGAACAGATTTCCTATTAAGTTAGAACCTAATGAAGTTAAGTACATTAGAGGTATTGTTCGTAATGTAGATTCCTCTGTAGAGTCAGTGTTACCAGAACAGTCTGAAAATGGGCAACAAGGAGTGATAGTTTGTCCAGGGCTATTATCCATGAAGAATGCAGGTAGAAACAAAAGGGTCAACGTTAAGGTATGTAACATATCGGCAAGTGTTATCAAGATTCTGCCGAAAACAAATTTGTGTCAGGTAAGTCAGGTTAGAGTAATGGATACTTGGAATCCGGAAACACCAACTACTGACAAGACGAAAGATCACAAACCATTAACAGATTTAGGAGTGAAGGTAAATACAGATAATCTTTCTACAGAGCAGTGTAAGGAGGTATATGGTGTTTTAGAGAAATGGCGTGGGTTGTTTTCTACATCCCCGACCGATCTCGGGCGGACGGATGTGGTGAAACACGAGATACACTTAACGACAGATGTACCCTTCAGAGAACCATACAGGCGAATTCCCCCGGGAATGATTGAAGAGGTAAGACAAAATTTACGTGAGATGTTAGAGGCTGGCGCTATTAGAAAGTCCAGTAGTCCATATTGCTCCAATGTTGTTTTGTGCCGGAAGGCGGATGGGTCCTTAAGGTTTTGTATCGATTTGCGTAAGTTAAATAACAGGACAATCAAGGACGCCTACACTTTACCTAGGATTGAGGACACGCTAGACAGGTTAGACGGGGCTACTTATTTCAGTAAGTTAGACTTAAAGTCAGGCTACTGGCAGGTGGAGATCCGAGAGGAGGACAAGAAAAAGACGGCGTTCACGGTAGGTCCACTAGGGTTCTTTGAATGTAACAGGATGCCGTTTGGTCTGACCAACGCTCCTGCAACATTCCAAAGACTTATGGAAACTTGCATGGGGGACATGAATCTCAAAGAGTGTTTACTTTTTCTTGATGATATCCTTATATTTTCCAGTACATTCACGGAACATCTTGAGAGGTTACAGTCTGTTTTTCAGAGATTGCATGACTATAAGTTGAAATTAAATCCAAAGAAATGCGAATTTTTTAAAAGTCAAGTTCGGTACTTAGGTCATGTAGTGTCTGAAAGGGGGATTATGACTGATCCTGATAAAACATCTGCTTTAAAGAATTGGCCGATTCCGTGTAATGTGAAGTCATTAAGATCTTTCTTAGGTTTCACAGGATATTATCGCAGATTCATCAAGGACTATGCCAGAATAGTCAAGCCCTTGAATGACCTACTGATTGGACAACCAACACACAAAGCAGCAAAGAAAAACGCAAGGAAGAGAAAGAAGACAGAGTGGAAATGGGGTGAGTTAGAACAGGATTCTTTTGGTTTGATCATACAGAAGCTTACAAATCCTCCTATTCTTGCTTATGCCAATTTTACCCAACCATTTGTCTTGAACGTAGATGCGAGTTCAGATGGTTTGGGGGCTGTTTTATATCAAGTACATGATGGTATTGAGCGAGTTATTGCTTATGCAAGTAGGGGTTTAAGACAACCAGAGAAACATTACCCAGCTCATAAACTGGAGTTTTTATGTTTGAAATGGGCTGTAGTAGACAAATTCCACGATTATTTGTATAGTAATCACTTTGAGGTAAGGACTGATAATAATCCTCTAACCTATGTTACTACAACAGCCAAGCTGGATGCTACTTCTCATCGTTGGTTGGCATCATTGTCAGCTTACGATTTTAAGATTACATATAGATCAGGTAAGCTCAATAGAGATGCAGATGGGTTATCAAGAAATCCACCACAACAAGAACTGTTTTCGGATGTGGTTAAAGCTATTTCTCTAGCTGCATTGGTAAAGGTTAACCCTTTAGCGGAGAGCTGTGTAATTGGAAAGTCAATGAAGCTGAAGTCAGAAGAAGTCGATGAAACACCGCAGAAGCTTAGCAACATCGATTGGCGAGAGGAACAAGGTAAGGATAAAGTTATAAGTAGAGTCAAGGATCTGTTAAACGGCGGGGTCAAACCATCTGGTAATAATCTGCAACAGGAATCAGAACCAGTCAGGTTACTTTTAAGGGAATGGAGACAACTGGTGGTTGAGAGAGGAATCTTGGTAAGAAAGGCGGTGATTGCAGGAGAGGAAGTTCGTCAGCTAGTTCTTCCTGGTAAGTATAGGAGTAGTGTACTCATAGGACTGCATGATGACATGGGTCATCAAGGGCGAGATCGAACCTACTGGTTAGTTCAACAGCGATTCTTCTGGCCCAATATGTATGCAGATGTGGTTGACAAGGTAGAAAAGTGTGAGAGGTGTGTAAGAAGCAAGACAAGAGATATACCAAAAACTGGATTGGTGTCCATTCATACAACAAGACCTCTGGAACTTGTTTGTATTGATTTTCTTACTCTGGAGAAGTCAAAAGGTGGGTATGAAAATATACTTGTAATAACAGACCACTTTACGAGATACGCAATGGCTGTTCCGACCAGGAATCAACTGGCATCAACAACAGCAAAGGTACTGTATGAGCAATTTATCTGCCACTATAGTTTCCCAGAGCGTATACATTCCGACCAAGGGAGAAACTTTGAGAGTAGTGTTATTAGGGAGCTCTGCAAGATTGCCGGAGTAAAGAAGAGTAGAACGACGCCATATCACCCAATGGGTAACGGTCAGGTAGAAAGATTTAATCAGACGCTTCTCAAAATGATGGGGACACTCGACGATGAGCAGAAGAAAGATTGGAAAACTTACGTTTTACCATTAGTTCACGCTTATAACGCGACAAAGCACGAGACTACAGGCTTTTCCCCGCACTACCTTATGTTTGGTTGGAATCCACGATTAGCCATCGATGCCTATCTTGGATTAGAGGATTCACAAGAAAAGGTAAGAAGTAGAGAAAACTATGCCCAGAAGTTAAAGAAACGATTACACTACGCTTACAAGATGGCAAGGGGTAACATCGGAAGGAACTCGAACAGGTATAAAGAGAATTATGATCACGGTGTTAGGTTTGAGAAACTAGATATTGGTGATCGAGTGTTAGTAAAAATGTTAGTGTTTTCAGGCAAAGCTAAACTCTCAGATAAGTGGGAGAGAGATCCGTATGTTGTTGTAGAACAGCCTGTTTCAAACATTCCAGTTTATAGAGTCAAAAATGAGGTGTCTGGGAAAATAAGAACGTTACATAGAAATCTTTTATTGCCTTTTATGTGCATAACTGAATCTTCTAGTTCAAATATAGAGTCAACTGAGAAGATGCCAAGATCAGAGCAAAAAGAATCAACAGAGAAATCAGATATTTCAGAATCAGAATCCAGTGATGAAGGAACTATCATTAGAAAAAGGAAAGGTAAAACTAAACGAAATTTGAGTATTTCAGAAAGAAAATCAACGGCAGATTCATATGATAGTTCTCGGCAGTACTCCACAATGGGATCATCTCATTCAACAGGTCGGTCATCTATCACAAGGAATTCAACAACAACGTTTGAATCGCCAACACCGGAAATAACGGAACCAAGGAGGTCTGAAAGGGTTAGAAAACCCCCAGAAAGGTATGGTACCTGGGTATCTCCCCAACAAACTCAGGTCTGGTATGTATGACAAGGAGAGAATGTCACAGGTAGATTAGTGGAATTCTGCAGACAGAATAGTGAAATTCTGCAGACAGAATCGCATATTGTGTTGTATTTTAATTACATATTTTCCTGAATATTTGTTTTTTAATTTTGTAGTATAAGTAGAATGTGGTATGATTATTTTAGTGTTGATAAGATGATTTAGTTAGATTTTGTCGATAGAATATGTCATAGACGGTAGAACATGATATTATTCTAATATGAATTATATATATTTTAAATATTTAGTAACAGTGTTAAGTTATATGATTTGGAGAGGTTATTATTCTTTTCAGTATTCTCCCTTAAGAAATGTCAGGAGACATTTTATTTAAGTGGGGGAGAATGTCACAGGGCTACAATTGAGTATAATTTAGTATTTAGTAATTCATTTATTTACTCATTCATTCATCCATACATTTCATTATTAACTCATTCATAGTTTACTCGTGTTTGACTGGTATTCGTGTTCTGTCACGTGATTGTGTTATTTTGGGTTGTGATTTACCAAATACGGTAATTACTACTGTATGTCTATATTTGGTAGTGGAAAAACAGGTTTTCATGGGTGTGTATGGTCAGTGCGCAAGTGTGAGTGATAACACTTAATTTATAATGTTTTACACCATAATTTTAGAACATATCTCGTTTGCCAGCAGACAGCGACAGTTTTACAACTGGTCTGATTTAATAGTTTGAGATTGTCACTAGTTTCAAACTATTACTATTAAGTTTTACTGAAGGCGAATTTGGTGAGAAATACTTTCTTTAATTATTTTTATCTTAAAATTAAAATATCTAAATATTATAAAAATGTATGCGTCAATTGTATGAGTGTTTTCATTTCAGGTCACCTTCTTATCATCATTATTATTCACGAATGCCATAATAAAGTAATGTTGGAAACTGGACCATCCTTTTATTTATTTATTTTGTACGAGGAATAACGACCCCGTGACATTAGTAAAACAAATATAATGGTTTTCTCCAAAGGTCCAACATCGAAAAAGCTTTTTTATTATAAAGGAGAAGTTATTGAAAATGTTAAAGAATTCAAATATCTAGGTATCGTTCTGTCAAGAACTGGTTCATTTATTAAAACAAAAAAGCATTTGTGTGAACAGGCTCAAAAGGCTATGTATGGTGTTATAAGAAAAATTAGAAATTTTAAATTTACCAGTAAATTGTCAATTTGATTTGTTTGATAAGGTTGTTTTACCAGTTTTATTGTACGGCTGCGAAATTTGGGGCTTTGAAAATCTAGATATTATTGAACGTGTACATCGGAAATTTCTGAAAACAGTACTTAATTTTTAAAAAAGAAGTACAACACCGAATTTTATGATATAATGTTATGGAGAAACAGGGCGCTACCCGTTGTATATTAATGTTTATATAAGAATAATTACATACTGGTGAAAAATGCTAATAAGCCTTCAGAACAAAATTGTATATATACAGTGTACAGATATTTATTTCACAACATTTTAATAGCGATTGTAAAAGCCCATGGATTGATTGTATCCAAAGAATTTTGAACATGTGCGGGCTACAATATGTCTGGCAGAACCATAATTTTGTCAATATAGAATGGTTATCTGCTACTGTAAACCAAAGATTAAAAGACCAATTTATGCAAATATGGTCCAATGATATAAATTGTTCTTCCAGAGGTCATGTGTATAAAATTTTAAAACCATATTTTGGCTTTGAGAAGTATCTTGATGTTTTACCTGTAAAACTAAGAAAAAAATTCATTAAATTTCGTACATCAAACCATCATTTTCCTGTAGAGACAGGCAGATGGTATAACATTCCTTTGAATGAGAGGCTATGTCTTTTGTGTAATAAAGGTCTCGTTGGTGATGAATTTCATTATATTTTAGAATGTTCGGCACTAGAAGAAATAAGGGAAAAATACCTTAACACAAAATATTGGAAAAGACCAAATTATTTTAAGTTTTCTGAACTCATGACTAATTGCAATTGTAAATCGCTAAGAAAATTGTGTGTATTTATTTCAAATATTTTTGATGCTGTCTGCTTTTCTTAGTTGTTTTCCTATTAGGATCCTTTATACCAAAATCTTACATAAGTAGTTATTCTATAGTCTGTCCTTTTTATTATTTTTTTCCCTGTATGAAAATGTACCTGTTTGTATGTACCTCTGACGATTTGTATTTGAGTGTATTATATATGTGTTCCTCTTGTACCAAATTATTTCGTTTGAGCGAATAAACTGAACTTGAACTTGAACTTGAAGATCAATTTTCACATGATATGAATATTGGTACATCTTTCATATGGAATGGTAACATTATTAAATGTAGTGGTAATATCAACATACATGTATGCTCTGTTAACATCATTATAATATACTGTGATGACATCTTTATATTCAGGATTGAAATCTTGTAAATCTGCTAAACGATGCCAGAGTGTCTATTTGGTGCTAGAACTATTATGACTTCGTTGATTCAATTGATTTGGTAAAAATGTTTCCCGATCTTAACGGCTTTCAAGGAATTATGTAGAAACTAAACAATTTCTTGACATTCGATATTAAATCATGGAAAAAGTAATCCCGATACCTATATTCAATTTGGCATCATTTTAAGGGGGATATGCGGCCATCTTGTACATTTGAGGATAAGAATGATAACATATCTTGAACTGGTTTGTTTCTGACTGAAACTGGCCAAAAATGTTGCCAAAGTATAAAAAAAAACAATAAATATGAGATTTTCCATGTTGTTAAATAGAATACACAGCCAAATGTAATTCGTTTACAGTAAACAATAAAATGCATTTTTTTTTCTTGATTCATACGGGTTATGAAAGTGGCAATCATTGCAGAAAAAAAATTACATTTAATTTCTTGCAATGTCGCCACCTTTATTATTAAATTCGTTTCTTAAATTAAACAAAATTTAAACAAGAAGCATGTAAACATGCAAGTGGGTAATTCCGATTTGTGCTTTACACCGAAGGAAAATCTAATCCCAGCACACAAAGGGAAAATAAACATTGTGATCTTTATTTTTTAAATTCCTGATAAGAAAATACAGTACAAGAATTTGCGACACTAAAAGTTTCTCTTGGAAACAAATACAAACAAACTGATAAAATGGACAATACAAATACCGTTACGAAGAAATTTCTCATAGATACATCACATGAAACAACAAAAGTCTGATTGTCAAGATGAATACATCTAACATCATTTCAAAACGTATAAATATTACACCGTGTCATTGCATGTCGTGATCGAGCTTCAGCGTTTGCCGTAGAAGTACCCACTGGAAGAATCCATTCCAAGTTGTCCGAAACGCTTCCTCTTTCCTCCATACAAATATCCATTGGAACCTTTGATCCCTAGCCTCCAGAAGCGCTTTTCTTTGTCGCTGTCTCGTTTTCCATACAGGTAACCGCTGGATCCACCGAGACCAAGGGTCCCAAACCGCTTCTCGTCATCGCTTCTCTTGCCGTAGAAGAAGCCGGTGGACCCTCCCATTCCCAAACTTTTATACCTCTTGTCCACACCCATGTCTCTTTTCCCAAAGAAGTACCCGCTTGATCCACTAATTCCAAGACGGCTGAAGCGCTTGTCGTCACTGCGCTTTCCGTAAATAAATCCCCGTGATCCTCCAAAACCCAGCCGTCCATATCTTTTATCGAGGTCCCGCTTTCCGTAGAGATAACCGCTCGATCCTCCCATCGACAGCGTTCCGAACCTCTTGTTCATATCATTATCTGCAATAGCTTCCGGCGGAACGTCTTCGACGTCACTGTAGCCGTCCAGAACAACCCCTTTCTCTAGATTGTTGATACTGAACGCTTCCTTTAAACAGTCGTCGCTATTCTTTGTGCAGATTTGACAAAATTGAAAAGCTTTGTCCTCACTGCAACAGTCTGTTAATTTTACAGCAATAATTTGAGGAAGTCTAGAGCAGGCGATGCACGTCTGCGCGATGTTTAGGTCCGCGTCACAGCGCGTGCCCTCCCCCGTGTCACTTACAGGAATCGGGTTCTCCTTGTCAGCTGCGGAGAGGCAGAACATCCCGAGGAAAACTAACATCAGCATCTGGAAAGGGAGAGAAAAAGAAACGTCACATTTTGATAAATGACTGGCCACAATTAAATTATTTTTATTACAAAGTAACAACCGTTTCAGAAAAATGGCATGTGCGAGGCAATTTTTATTAGGCAATAGTTATAGCAGACTATTTTATACGACCAATGCTTGAGCTTCTGCAAATACATTCCTGCAAAACTATGGCTCTTTTGATATTTTCAGTTTTGCTGCAAGTAAATACAGTAAATGATTCTGTATCTTAAAGACTGTGTTATTTTATTAAATTCCTTTACATTAAGAAACTGCTACCATAGTTACGCTAGTTCAAAAATTATACAACCTAATCAAGTAGGAAACCAGTCAATTTTTGTATTCGTTTGATATGTACACTAAGTGAGTTTTCATCGTATTGTTATTAATACTGTAGAGCGACTTTTAACATAAGACGTTAATTTGTATTTGTAACGTAAGGCGATAGCTGGGGAGGTTTATGTTTTGAGCCATTAGTAGGGGATCAATACGGCCGGACTGGGAACTCGTTAGGGATCTATTAAGGTCACGCATCACTGGCCCGAACCGATGTTATCCCACAAAGGGCGGTAATGACCTCAGTTAGACGGATGGAAGGACGAGGTAAATGGGGACCAGACCAACTGTTCACAAGTTGTTTATCTGAAGTAAGAAGAGTCAATATTTTAATGGAAGCGCTGGGTATGTTTTATATGGTGTCTTATTTAATCGAGATAGTAAATGGAAATAGTCTCAATTAATCTGCATCGGGCTCGTGTTCCGCGGCTCGGAGTGATACAGATTGAGCGGCCTCTCTCGTGGACGGTATTATCTTCTGCGGAATCTGCCGCAGAGAAAACAAATCAGAGAGATTTAAAAGCATTTATTCCAATCAACAACTTTATAATTTAAATGCGATTCACTTAGGATGGAATCCCTTTTTCTGAATAGCTAGTATTTATCAATTCACGTCGACAAATGAATTATGGATATACTGTTCACACAAAAGAAAACCTAGTTTGCTGTCACATTGACAGCTTTCTCTCTTAATGGTTTTCCATAATTTTCGTTCAAAATTCATTTCAAATAAATATTGCTTTCCAAACTAAAATGGGGTCCATCACCCCCCCCCCCCACCACCACCACCACCACCAAACCCCGGTCCCCCTTGTGGCTACATGCTGTAATAATTGTGAGAAAACAGAAACAAGTGAGATTATTTTTTACAGAAGTTGTCTCTCTTATCAGAGGATCACTCCACCTTAACGTTTGTCTAAATGACAGGTACTTGGCGTTATTCCCCAAAACCATTTCACTGTAGGTGAAACAAGATAAATGGTCTACCTATTATAAGAAATGATTTTAGAAAAGGGCGTAAGCTTTGATATATAAATATGGAAATAAGCAGTTTGTCATGACGTCAAATAATTCGCTCTGTGTTATAATTTTAACATTGATATATTGTTTATTCTAGTTTTAAACATCATATCTAGACTAGTTCTCGGTTTCATTAAAACTTGCTACTATCTTCTTGCAAAGATTTCTTACTACCAATTCAAAGATAAAAAAGGACATCATAAAAGGAGATTGGATCATGCACACTTCTCTGTAATTCAATTTGTACGACAGCCAACTGTCAGATCCCAACTGCTTACTGAAACTGTAGACAACCTATTGAAGCTGTAGACAACTTATTGAAACTGTAGACAATTGAAACTGTTGATAACTTAGTGAAGCTGTTGACAACTTACTGAAACTGTTAATAACTTACTGAAACTGTAGATGACGTAATGAAACTGTTCACAACGTACAGAAACTGTTACCCAACTTACTGAAACTGTTGATAACTTACTGAAACTGTTCACAACTTACTGAAACTGTTGATAAATTACTGAAACTGTTGACAACGTACTGAAACTGTTGATAAATTACTGGAACTGTTGTTAAATATTGAAACTGTTGATAAATTACTGAAACTGTTGATAACTTACTCAAACTGTTGACAACGTTTTGAAACTGTTGATAAATTACTGAAACTGTTGATAAATTACTGAAACTGTTGACAACATACTGAATCTGTTAATAACTTACTTAGTATGTTGACAACATACTGAAACTGTTGATAAATTACTGAAACTGTTGATTACCTACTGAAACTGTTGACAACATACTGAAACTGTGAATAAATTACTGAAACTGTTGACAACATACTGAAACTGTTGATAACTTACTGAAACTGTTGACAACGTACTGAAACTGTTGATAAATTACTGAAACTGTTGATAACTTACTGAAACTGTTGACAACGTACTGAAACTGTACATAAAATACTGAAACTGTTGACAACGTACAGAAACTGTTGATAAATTACTGAAACTGTTAATAACTTACTGTAACTGTAGATAAAATACTGAAACTGTTGACAACGTACTGAAACTGTTGATAAATCTGAAACTGTTGACAACGTACAGAAACTGTTTATAAAATACTGAAACAGTTGACAATGTACAGAAACTGTTGATAAATTACTGAAACTGTTGACAAATTACTGAAACTGTTGACAACATACTAAAACTGTTGATAAATTACAGAAACTGTTGACAACTTACTGAAACTGTTGATAAATTACCGAAATTGTTGATAACTTACTGAAACTGTTGACAACATACTGAAACTGTTGATAACTTACTGGACATGTCGACACTTACTGAAACTGTTTACTGACATTTGTATGTACATGACGGCCAAAACATTTGTCATTTAATGAAGAAGAATTATAGAAAAGTTGTCGAAATCAAGTAAGCAATGTTATAAATTATAGAATTTCAGTAATTTGGATCATCTATTCAATTATATTTTGATGTGAAATAATCATGAAATAAGAAAACTTTCCTCTACAATTCGTGATTTTTTTAACTAATAAAGATAATAGTTTACGTTGACAAAAAGCACTTACGCAACCGTTTATATCTATCAAACCACATGACCTCAATAATTTCATATGAAGTAATAAAATGCAACAAGCTTGAAATATAGTATACATGTATTAGCGAAACAAATTCAACTAATATAACATAAATACATATTATTTTCCTAGAGCATGGAAATTTCTTTGCATGATCATTCACTAATCTTTCGGACTTTTAAAAGGACGTTGGATCCTGCGATCGAAAGTCTCTAAGTTTTTTTCTAAAGTATTTTTTTAACATCTACACACATATCTAAACCAAAATTCAAAACAAAATTTTGAGGTCTATATGCTCCGTTCGGTGCTACGGTGTATTTAATATGACCTTTCTGCACTGAAAGTGCAAATTGCACATAAATCGCTGTTCCCTCAATAATTTTTTATCGAAATGAACCATGGTATCAAATACAAATTTACATTATTTAGAATTAATAAAATTAAAATTTAATGAAAAAGTTTGCAATTTCTTCACCTTATGGATATTTTGACCTTTTTGCACTGAAAAAATACTATTTTTATTCATAAACGATTGAACATGCAATTAAATAATTTAAAAGTCTCAAACTTTTTCTCAAATTCTGACAGACTTGTCAAAAGAAACTTAAATATTCAGAAAATAAAAGCAAAAGTATGGGTCTATAATGTAAATTTTGAGATATGGCAAGAAAAAAAGCTTATTTTAGGGGGAAATTGGAGTTGATTTTTTCTTTACCTTTATGAAATATCACTTAAACATGCCAATATATGTTGATAGAAACATTGAAATATTGTTGAAATATGTTTTTTGAAACAACACGAAGATATCCCAATGCATAAACTATCTGAAAATTTGGTCTGCACGGAAAATAAGAAAGCCAAAATGACGGAACTCTAAAACAACTGAGTAATGAAAAATGTTCATTTTCTTTTTAAAAACCTTCCGCCACAAAATATAGTCCCTTACTACACTCTCTAAATATGGAATTTTTCCTTCACTATTTTATTCAATATAGTTTATTTGGAATTGTAAAAAAGGAATTTACAAGTAGTAATCATATATGACACAGAATTTCCAGACTAGAGGTGACCCAAAATGGCTACCCAAAACCAGAGGATCGAACCTCTTTAAACAACTTTTTTTTGGATCCTAGCCAGTATTTATTTGTTTCTAACCACTACCGCTTCTAAGAAGTCAGTGAATTAGGACATCATATAGTTATTTTTTACCCATATTTATTTTACAGAATCACGTACACTTTATTCGCCATGGCTTTTGTTCAATAAACAGTTGCATTGATCAGCACGCACTCTATTCAGCTGAAACTTTTTTTTTCACTAACTGCATGACAGAAATTATGCCAATGTGGCTGAGATATAGTTTGGAGGCATCCATTTTTGTTGTATATCATAATGACCTTAATAGGTTTTTGTGCACAATGTCACTCAAGGCCACAGGTTGCAGTAAGCAAAACAATAACTGAAAGTATGGATCAAGTTTGAGAAATAAGCAGCTGGCAAATAGCAGTTAGCAGTTCTTATGAAGAGCTATACACTTTTTTTGCAAAAAGAAACAATCTACTCTTTTTAAAAGAAAAAAAACCCCTTATCTTATAAGTGAAATCGAAATTTATAAAAATAATGGGACAAGATCACCATAGAAGTATTTTATCATGCCATTACACGTGTTTGTATGTGCTTCTTTTTTAAAATGTAGATGTTCCGCGTTATCATATCCTAGTTGTCATATTCTACATTTTGTACATACATTCACTTAGATAATTTACAAAAATAAATTTACAATGTCACTCCATACTCAGTTTGCCATACCGGGTATATACCAAATTTTGTAAGAAGTAAATGAATTTAGATGACGATTTTTATTTTTTTTTAAATAAAAAAGAAGTGATAATATTAATTATATGATATTGGAATTTTGTAACGGGCAAAAACAATGAGCAAAACTTTAAGTGATTATGCGGACTCGTCATTTGGTTTAAGGCACGCAGTGGATGATTTCATCTCTTAATGAGAGAGATCAGCTGCGTTGTTAGTGATTTAAGCACAAAGCTTCATACCACGGGTCATACATCATTTTATCATTACGTACCAAAAAGTACCTAATCACGAAAAACCTTCATTTTTGGCGAAAATCTACATCTGGGATGCCAAGACAAAGCCGTATACAAAAGATATGCTGATAAAACACCGCATTGCCATTGCGTTATACGGCTTATATCCATTCATAATCCGCACACTAGCCATAACGGCGGTCAATTCTTGAGACAAGGGTGGGAGGGGGTAACATGGATTGATCTGGCTCCGAGTTTCAATTCAATTAAAAAAAAGGAATTTGCACAATCTTTTTTTTTAGACCTTAATTTGTTCAATAGTGACATTATATTAAAATATTAAAAAGATTAAAAAAATTAAAATGCAAAAATTGTTAACGTTCTCCAATAGTCTGAAACCATTTGAACAAGTTCTCATTGTTAACTGCAAAGAATACTTTTCATAGACGTATGAGCAATTCTTATACGGATATAAACGATCTATTATTATTGTATAATCCTCATGTTGTATTTTATATTATTTTTGTGATGACACATTTTTATTATAAATTAACAGAAATCGAACTTTTTAATACATTTTTTTTTAAGATTGGTGACTATTATCTACTTTATAAAAATCTGTGAATTTTATCTGATATGCTTATAATGAATCCGTTGTCATTTTTTTTTTCTTCTAATTCAACGTACCTGTTTCGAATTAATAGTCTTCACATTGAGATTAGAACTCCTCGGGTAAGTAACACTATTCGGACACTATTTTTCTCCTCAGCGTTTTGCCTATGCAATTCTCTGCACCACTTTCGTTTCGATCGATTGGTTTTAAGTGGCCAACACCAAGATTTATTGACAGACAACTTTCTACATCGCGATATCACACACACTATTCAAATTTTTATATCAGATCTGATGCAATGAGAAAATTACAGAAGACAAAATAGCCAACTGCCTGTCACGGAAGGAGCTCCTCCTGTGATAACATGGAGTCGGAGTTTGAAGGCGGAACAAGAAGAACTGGAAGCTTATGATAAAGTGGGAACACTAATGTCTCGTCATGTTTTCTTTGGTTTTATCATTGATAGATAGATTCGTTTGTCCTTCATTTGCAACTGGCTCCATTTAACGATTTTCTTTACACATTGACAATTTACACTACAATTAGCAGTACTCATCACTTTAACTGATGCGCTTCCTCAATCACAAAATGGCCTGTTAATACTTCATATCAATAAAATATTTTATTGTTTCTTTAAGACCAAACAAAGGATTAAGGTAGAAAACACTTTATTGGTACTTTTTCGATATCATAATGGATAATGAATGCATTATATCTACATGAAGTAGCTTTCCTAATCACAAAATGTACTACTTCATACATTTTGAATTGACATTGAAACAAATGGGGAAAAAATTGAAGGTTTCTTTAAAACAATTTCACGGTTATCTCTATGCAGTAATTATTCTTCAGTTTTGCAAACACACCGTACTGTCAACCTCGTATGGAGCAGGTACGAACATTAGTGCCTATGTGTTGAGGGGTGAATTTAATCAAACCGAATTTTGTTTTACATAAAAGAATTTTTCGCCGGAAAAGTACCATTGCTTTGGGGTGTTTAAAATTGTGTTCTGATTGCAAAGATTTTCCCTTTCTATTACAATTTTAATATGGAAGCTTCTTGAAACCATTGGAAATTTCCATTTTGTTAAATCTCTTAATGTATCTGAATACATAGTCAAATAAAAATAACATGTATTAAAGCAATCTAATTGATTGCACCATTATTTCTTTTACCAGCGGATGTAAAAGAACATCTAACCCTGGTCAATTTGATTCTGTAATCTCTTAATTTCTAAGAAAGTGTTACATTTAAAGGCGCGGATGCTTCGCCAATAAACAAGATTATCCTTTTTCCGGTGACCTTGGTGTCAATTGTCGCTCATTTTCTTAGGGTGGTAACAGAATTCGACGGCAATTTCCCGGTTTTACCGGGACCGGCTTCTGTCAGCCAAATCATCGTCTCGCCTTGCTGCCCATTCTCCGCAGCGTAAGAACTATCTTGCATTCTCCCGCTAACCATCCCGTAGCTCATGCGTCCGATTAATAAGCGGAAATTACTCGATTATTTTTTCATGGAATTCCTGTAAATTTGCATAGTCCGGCTCCTAATGGTCATAAACAACAGATTTAATGCTATTTTCACTAGAGATTGTAAAAGAAACACAACAACTCATTATTCACCATTAAAAAGATATGTTTTATATTGTGCAGATAATTCTCCTACAACAACTTTGCAAATTGCTAGCATAATGTTTTTTCGCTAACCGTATAAAACAAATCTTGCTCATAATAATCTAACGCGGCAATTTTAGTAACGAGTAAGTCTAATTCATAACCTTTAAATATGACACAACATTTTTATCTACAAAAATTCTATATATTTATTTACAATCCTGATTTTAAAAAGGACCATATTGTATGATTATGAAAGTTCGCGCATTTTATCAAAGATTAGTGAAAAATAAATGCAAAGCCACCATCTGATCTATTTAATGGACAGTCTTGGAGCTAAACTATCGCATTAATTATTTATTTCTCTCCGAATTTATTACCGGAGTTGTAAATTCAAAGCGCGATTTTGTTCTTTTATGAATTGTAAAAGAGATCAAGTGAACTCTACAATAGCCAAGATATAATGTGCCAATGTATGTGGTGTCCGTCCTTAACTTAAAATTGAAATGATTACATACCAGCGAAAGCCGTGTGTGGTGTTCGGTCTGAGCAACGCTGAATCGTTTTGTAAAACGAGTTAGATTACCAAAACAAGTTTCCTGTTCAAAATTGTGTCAGCCCATATAGTTTTATTTTATACTTTAGATCATATACGTATTCATAAACGATGTTACTACAGGCATACCACACAGTACACAAAAACAAGAAAGCTGCGCGAAGTCATGCGCAATGTGCAATAATTAAATTTGGTTAGTTTGATTTTTTTTTCATGAAAGGTTTAGCTACCTATTTTGCAGTCGCTCTGTACAATGATTAGAACTGTGTCTAGCAGCATAGTGACGCAAGTCTACGCTACTTCCGGGGATCGACGGATGTTGAGTTTGGTTTATATTCTAATCTCTATCAATTGTCCAAATTATCATTTTATTATTTCCGATCCCAGTGCAAACTGTATTTTGTCTTTATCCAAGTACATGACTTTGTTTAACAAAGTCTTGAAAGAAAGTCATCGACGTGCTAAAATGACTTTCAGTGTCGATTAATTAGTAATAAACGGTATTGAATTGAACATATTCCATTGACAATAAAATCAGAGAATTGACAGAATTGCTGCACTGAGTATGAACACTCACATTTTGTAGAATGAATACAAAGAGATATGATTGCACATATATCTGATGAATAACAGGTACGCTGTGGCAGACATTAGGGTCATCAGGACACGTGTTTTTATGGTTTTATTTGATTCTTTAATCTCTTGTAGAACAGTTTGTTAAGAAAGACTCATCACAAAAAATAAAGGATTATGATTTAATATTTTCTTTCTACGTATATTTTTTGACATGCAAAATACCTTAATACAATTGCATGGTGTGAATCATCTTTCAAGTCCGCGCAATCTCATGAATTTGATCTGTACAGTTTTGAATGAATGCATATTATATTTTAAAAAAATTGTGAATAATCAATGTCAATGTGAACAATATTTTCGATTTTTATGATATTCACCTTAAACGGTATGTACAACAACAATAATCCTTGAATATGTATATTTTCATCAATTAATTAAAATTGTTATTCGTTATATTTAAAGGGCACGTGGACTAGGATTACATTAATATTTTCAAGTACACAAGTTATCGCAAAAGTCTGAAAAAAATAAGATAGTAATAGACAATTGAATATTAGTAATAGAGAGTAAAAAAATAACGAAGCATTTCAATAAAGAGGGCCGGATGGTCAGTGCCATTTTGAGTCTATATGTACCTCCTTTTCAAGAAGAGATATGTATATAGATGTAGAAAAAAAAGTTTAAATTTAAAGCTAAAAAATTTTGCTTTTTTTCTTAACGTAATATTAGTTTATGGCCAAAAAATGGAGTATTTGAAAGTTACGGTAGACCTTATGGGTGTTTGTTGTAACTTAAGTTTAAATTCTATATTCTAAGTAAAAAAGGGATTAATTTTATGAAGTAAAATTACAAAGGTTTATATATAATTGCAAAAATAAATAACATCAATAGCCTTGTTATTTGTTAATCAATTCGATCGTATCTAAATTAAATTTTATCAGAATCTTATCCTGAATTTTCAGGAGATTTACGAAAACGCGCTTCCTGGAAGAAATCACCACGACAGCGGCGCTTTATAGACTTGTCATTCACGATCGCCGAACTTTATTGAATTTAAGAGTAATCCTCAACCCTCACGTCCTATTGGGAAATCAGCGATACCTTTAATACATCTTTATCATTTTTATTGAAGTTCTTTTTTACATTTTTTTTTTTTACAGTGCCATGAAATGAAACAGAAAAATGCAAAAAGTAAAGATTACAAACAAATAGCAAAAAAATCAAAATCAGATTACTTTTAACTTACCTTCGACTTGTAAACGTGTTTCAAATTATATGCATTAATATTTTTGAATGGATAGTATAGCGCCGCTTCTTTATTAAATAGCTACTCGCGGATTAGTTTCCTATCGACTGATCACGCGTTGTATTCCTACACAACTTCCGACCATTACAAACAATCTATTGTTCGATATACTTGGTCCATTTGATGTCCTTAAACGAAATACAAATGGTGAATACCGTTTGCAAACAAACGTGTAAAGTTGTGAAACATATTTCCAGGATTATGTAGCAAAGAAAATAAACGCACGAGAAATTACGCTCATAAACAATGATTAACTTGTTGGTTGGTATTGCGCGAGTTAATGTCGCACAAATCAATGCCCTGCTAATGGAATTTATTGGTTTCGAGACAAATGAATTTACTTTGAAATTTGTATAACGACTACTGTACAAAACATTGCGAGTGCTATCTAATTTATCAATTAAGTCAACGCTTTTTTGGCTTAAATTGTGTGAAACTAAGTGCAGGGAGTATGGGGCGATCTTTTGAAAGTCAATCTGCCCGGGGATCAACGGACACGTTCTATGACACTCATTTGAAATATTTGCTCACTGGAATGGCTATTTACCTCAGAGGAACACTTTTGTTGGGAACATGGTGGAATGATTTCAAAACAGATTTGATTTCGTACTCAAAGCCATTCGCCAAATCAATGACCAATGTTTAACTCAATGTCCAACCACTCCGTGTGTTTATTTTTGTCAGTGAACCCACTTTTGGGAGAGCATGATGATTAATATATGAAGTGCAAGGCAGATATCAAATCAAATAGGTCCGGGTTACAGATTTAGTCCGGCGGGGGCGATATCAAACATTAAGATGCAATTTAGTCCATCTTTGAGAAATAAGAATGGTCTATTCTCCCCGTGATGTAATTTTCTGCCGTTATAGATTCTTTGTTCTAAATGCGGTTCGGTCTTCTAAAGGCGTAAAGAATCGCAGCATATTCCATTTTGGCTATCTGTTATCAAAGATCATTAAACTGTAAACACTTTCATACAAATATAAAATCTCGACGATTTGAAAAGACTATTGATCTCTATAGCTGATAACGGTATAGATATTCTAAAAGTATCATCTACTTGAAATTGTTTCCTGAAACCAAATTGATGACATCAGTCCCTTCATTCATAACAAACCCTGGGTATAAAAACAAGAATGGACCTTGCGCAAGTATCTTTGACGTGTATTCAATTTCTAAATAAGTATTTTCTTTTTGTGGGACTCTAGAGCAAACAAGACCATGTAAGGACAGTAGGCGTGGGTTTATGTACCCCGCGGGGATTGGTCCTGTTATAGAAGTAGGTTAGGCATGCGCTTATGGCAAAGTAGGCTAGACGTGTGCTTATGACAAAGCAGGTTAAACGTGTGGCTATAACAAGTAATACAGACGTAATATGTTGCTATTGTAACATTACCACCAAATACTTTTATATCCTCTCACTAATGCAAAATAAACGCAGTATTTCTGTTTAACTTCCATAATGAAGCAATTAAAACCAGAAAATTATTTTGTGCGTTCTGATATATTGCTGGTTTAAAGGAATCGCAACCAAAACTTGTCTGTAGAAAACCCAGAAATGTTGCTTCACACTATAGCCTTTCCCGTAACTGTGACTTAATAACGGGTAAGAAACAACCATATCTTGTTGTTTATAATATATTTTAATTTAGATTGGTTAAAAGAATGAATAACGTTTAGGCCATATTGGCGTTGATCCAGTCAAGGTATTTGCTGACTCGTACGTAAACGCTGGGGAATCCTTCACACGTGGTGATTCCCCATGACGTAGCTCCCGCCAAAACGTAAGCTCCGTTATCCTTACAAACCAGGGGTCCTCCGGAATCCCCCTATGTATAAAAATTAAACATGAGATGACATATTGTTTAAAAGCAATCACAGCAACATCAGTATTTTGCTACATTCTTAGACAAATGGAAATGTTTCATCATAATAGAAAATGGCTGTTGATTGCAAAAAACTCACATTACAAGCTGATCTGCCCTCTGCCTCTATGCAGATGTGCGTGTCAAATATGGATGCACCGGAAACCGCTCTCCATTGGTCGGCACAGTTTCCGTTGTCAATGACATCCATTTGGGCCTCCATTAGTACCTCAGCTGTACCGCTGTTTGCTGATTACATAATTAAAGTAATCATTATTAACATGAGACTCTCAACAGGTTTTAAAGAGTGCACACTGTTGATGGGTGAAACATGAAGCATTGGTTTTAGGGTAGACCTGCAAACATTTAATTCAAATGTATGGATAAAGTAGACCGCTGTCAGACCAGAATCAGTCTGTCAATATTAAAAAGGCAGACAAGGATAATACGAAGCTCGTCCTTTCAGTTTATCGACTTAGGCTACGGAAATTAAGTGTTGAGCTACATTTTTTGTTGTAAGACAATGCAAAACTGATAATGACAATCATGGAACCTTCATTGTTTTAACTGAAGGACAGTCCACTTTTAAATGATCCTGTCCCAGATACGAATGGACACAAAAGAAAATCCTCAACAAATATTATTTGTCTTTAGGGTACTTACCGGTTTTGATTGTTTTTCCACGTTCATCATGTTCTTTTTAATTTTTACTTGTAGAATTTTTATTACATGTATATGTACCGGTTGAATTGGTTGATTTAAGTTCTATTCTAGACTGACCTGATGTCTTTCCCCACCCTGTTATCCAACAGTCGGGGTTGCCAATAAAGCTGCTGGTCCCTCGGGCGAGGCCAATAATCTCGGCTCTGTTAGAGGTAACCTCTCCAGACAGTTCAAGCAGGGCAATATCGTTAGGAAATCCAGCTCCGTTACCGTTGTAGTCTGGGTGCTAAAAGTATCGGTAAGTCAAATTGTCAATTATTCAAAATGACCTTGACATCTTTGTGACATCGACTCTGAGGTCATTTTGTGTAATTCGGTTTTTTTTCTTCAGAAAATGATTTTTTTTCCTATTTCGCTGTTTGAAACTTGATTAAAGGTATGATCGCAGAGATTTGTTAGTAAAAGAATTTTTATCAAAGACACATGTGTCTGAGAGTATGTTGTTGTTAGTTAATCTGGCGACACTGACCATGATGATTCTGTTGACAGCCAGGGCCTGCGAGGTGGTGGTGTCGGACTGACGGTGTAAGCCTGCCACGGCGCGGATATTTCTGGCTCTGTCCAAATACAAAAAATACCATTACATGGTAAACATGTAAGCAAAATCAAATACAAAATATCGTTACAACGTACACATGGAAGCAAAGTCTAAGAATCAGTTTTTATCCGGAAAAACTATTCCTGGCGGTGCTCTGTGTCTGTATTTGTTTAAATTTACAGATTATATTTTTTTTCAGTGCAATGAACAATATAGAATAAACCACAAACTATGAAGATTGCCTATCGTGTTCTCGGTCCTCTATTTAAGAGATCGGCTCTAGTGTTATAGGGGCTCTGGTGCATTCTTAGTCATTTTAATTTTTGGTTTTTGCTTGTACTTTAACACGCCACTCTGCACGGACTGACCCTATCCTTGGGGAACTCTTCTCACTTCTACCCAACCGTAGGCATACAGAGATTGATGACTTCTATACTAAGACAAAAAAGTGGGCGATCGTTCCTTAAAAAATAATTTGGATTCTGCGATCTTTCTCTCGCCAGCTGACTTGATATAAACCTGAAGTTGACGGGTTCGCAATCGAACGCTGCAGCAATACTTTACAATGATGAGTTTGTGATCTTGTTATTTCTTGTTTAAGGATACCGGTCTTTTGGATTGATAGGGGTTGGGTTGTATTCATTTAGTCATTCTTAGATATGCCTTCAATAGTGCTATTTGCAACGTATCAAGGTCATTGTCAATCAATCGTTTGATATGAATTTAAAACTTTTACTCTAAGAGTGTTTATCTTTATTATAAAACATGATCTTTCACTTTCAAAGTTTAACGAAAATGGGAAGATGAGTAATAACTGTATATAGCCTCGAAATACTTTATCACTGTAAACTTTTATAAAGAATCAAAAGTATCTTATACTCTAGACTCACTCTAATTTTCAGCTTGGAATCTAGAGTACGGTACTGTATTTTCACTGCAGATTTTTATTTAATTTTCCAGACTCAATATTTTGCATTTATGAATAATATAGTTAATTCGTTCAGCATTTTAAATTTTGTTCGAATAGAACGTCTTCATAATAGCCTAATTATGTAAAGCTTCGCGTCAGTAACTGTATATAAGATCACAAATCATTTTCACACAGATAATTGATTTAACCTACATCTATACATCATTTAGTTAAACACTCAATGATTCTATTGTTAAACAATTTAAACTAGATTTTAGTTTGTTGCTGCTGTAGGGAAAGTCCAAATGGTACATAAATCTGCCACTGATTTCCTACATACAACAGAATCGTGAGGTTGTACTGTCCGTTAAACAAAGCTGCATTCAAGACAATGTAAAAAAAATGCTGCATTAAATAAACAATGTAAAAAAGATGCTGCATTACTTAGACAGTGTAAAACAATGCTGCATTACTTAGACAGTGTAAAACAATGCTGCATACTTAGACAATGTAAAACTTAAAAAATGTAAAAAAAAAAATGCTGCATTAATTAGACAATGTAAAACAATGCTGCATTACTAAGACAATGTAAAACAATGCTGCATTGCTTAAACTACGATGCATTACTTAAACAATGTAAAACAATGCTGCATTGCTTAAACTACGATGCATTACTTAAACAATGTAAAACAATGCTGCATTACTAAGACAATGTAAAACAATGCTGCATTGCTTAAACTACGATGCATTACTTAAACAATGTAAAACAATGCTGCATTGCTTAAACTACGATGCATTACTTAAACAATGTTAAACAATGCTGCATTACTAAGACAATGTAAAACAATGCTGCATTGCTTAAACTACGATGCATTACTTAAACAATGTTAAACAATGCTGCAATACCTAGACAATATGAAATAAAGCTGAATTACTAAGACAATTTGAAAATACGGTGCGTTACGGAGACACTGTAAAACAATGCTGCATTACCAGACAATGTCAAACTACGTTGCATTTCTTCGACAATGTCAAAATAAGCCACATTACTAAAACAATGTCAAACAACGCTGTTTTTTGACAATATAAATCAATGCCGCATTTTAGACAATGTAAAACAACGTTGTATTTGGTAAATGAAAAAAATCATGCATTTTTTAGATAAAAGAAAGTGTGAATGAGGACGTATAAATAAACTGCGTATATTTTGATTTCAATATTTTGGTGGAATTTCAAACGTAGATCCTTCCAAGTTTATTGAAATTTAATCTATTTCAAGTGTGTATACCCTACATTATTTCACAATGAATGTTCATTCAACGCGCGTATTTTATACATGTATTTATTATTTTCCTCGTTTAGAAAAATCCTACTTAATTTTATCAAGATAAACCATCGTCGTGCTTTAGATTTGTTAACTTTTTTTTTTTAATTTACTCTTATCATCAATGGCTTCAGGCGGCTATCGTTCATTTCAAGTATAATAAAGAGAAGCTAACACTATGTCGGATTTCTATCAGCAAAAAAGATTTTATCTTTTTAATGCAATTTGACAGTCTGGCATTTAGTATTGGAATCATTAAAAGAGTTATTGAAATTCGAGAATTTATTGAAAAATATCAAAGATACTAACAACAAAGGCGAAAACTGTAACAATTAAATTAGTCACTAAAATTAGAGCACGGACAATTACTTTTAGAAACATTTTCCATAACCTTTGTTGAAAAAATTGAATTGCTATTGTAAATTACAATCCATTTTCACAATAAATTGATGATATTCTATTTGTGCCATCAATATGCGTGCTGGAACATCAAACACCAATACCGCGAGCCGTTGGCGATATCACCAAGCAGTGCTTACAATTTTTGCGATGTATGTTTTGCACAACTTGACACGTACTGTAACCAAATAAAGATTGGAAAAAGATGTTTTATAAATGGAAAATATATCATTTGTTATTCTATTGAAATAACGAAATGAATAATTATATATGTTGTTTTTCTTGCCAAAAAAATATATAAAAAAAAACAACATTTGTTGACAAATTTCATTGGATTTTCATTATTTGGTGGAGCGTTATTTTCGACGAAACAACTTTATGTTTAAATCAACCATATAAGTTTCTGGATTTTTGAGGATAAAAAAATCTATACGACCAGACAGCGATTTATTTTGCTGGAACAGACGTGACAATCGTTACTTACATGGAGCTCCGGTACAAATTCAAACACTTGTGTTTCTATTATCAAATCATCTTTAACGCGCATTTAATTTTTCATATCTCGCGAAGCAATGTATTAAAACACTCAAAAAAGGAATGAGATATTCGCCCAAAAAAAACACAATAAAATAAAAACACCATCTGTATATTTTAATACGCTGTGTATCTTTTGAATTATTAATTTGAATTTATTGATGATTGGACCTTTAGTAAATCAACAACCCAGCTGAGAGGTTCTTCCATTTATGTAACAATAATACGATATATGGAATACTTACACTATGCAAATTGTAAACGTTAACAAAAAATCATTGTACAAAAAAATACATGTACACAAAACAAAGTAGTCTTGCAAATCATACTTATATCTATATAGACCAAATCAGTCAACAATCTAAGTCATTCAGATTTCTAACACATGCTCAATATTTGACTTATTCTCTTTAGAGAAGTAAACAGGAAAAGCCTTCATCCACTACAGAGAATGCCGTGTATTCGGTAATTTTAGCGGTGATCTATTTTTTTTTAAATCGCAAAAAATGACAGACGCAAATAAAAAATAGGTACAATTTTTCTCCTGTTTCGCAAATTTTGTGACACAAAAAAAAATGTTATGTTATACCATAGTGTGATATATTTGGAATCTTCTTACCTCTGTCCGTCCACGCAGTGAGCGGCGGTGAGGACGTAGTTGGGCGCTATCAGGGACCCCCCACAGAAGTGGGACCAGGGGAAGAAGGAGTAGGGCTGGGCCTGCAGCGACACCTGCCACGGCCATTCATTCTCACTCGCCTCGGCCCCGCCCACAATTCGCACGTGGGTGGGATCCAGATACTTGGTGGCACCTAGAATGAAATTTACGATCAGTTCATAGAATTTTGTTTATTTACTAGTATCTATTTATTTATTATTTTTAAATCATTTAATTCTGGTAATAACGCGGCATTTGATTGGATAGAAAAATTTAGTTAAATTTGTATAACCTGGTTTGCACGTCACAATGCACAAACCTCAAAGACGAACTATTCGCTTGACGTTACCTTTGAATTTTGAACAAATTAATACCATTTTAAAAAATAAAAAACACTCAATTTGTACATAAAAAAATAAATATTATAAACCGCGAATTATAAAAAAGCGTAAATTGCTAGCGCTCCAACCCAGGTTATACGAGGATAACTTGGATGGATATTGAATTCATTCCTTAAAACGTAAACTGCCCCAGTCTGGTTATACTCGTATAACTTTGGAAGACATCAAGTTCATTTCTTAAATATATTTTGAAACTTAAATTTTACGAAAACGGTGAAAATGAAAACGTAAAACAAATTTTAAAAAATAAGACATTTTTGTCGATCTGACGACGAATTTGTTAACACCTAAATGTATGACTTACTTGCCGCGGCAATCACAGAGATGAGGGTGATAGCGATCATGTTGGACAGGTATGACTTACCTGTAACAGATAGATCCGGGTATTTATGTGGCACTGGTCGTGTCCCCTCCATAAAGCGCCCACCACACCTGTCACCATTCTCAGACCCCGGTCTTTTGATGTACGGAGGGACAGTGCTCACATTATACTTCTATTGTTTTATTGTTTAATACGATTGTTTGATATCACAATACTATAGATAAAGTGGTCAGTTTCAAAGAGACAATAAATTACTAAGTCATTAAAAGAGAGCATGAACCCGTCTTATGACGTATAGACACACAGACAGGCTGTCGATTCTCTTGTGTATTAATTCAATATGATGAGAGACCATAAGAGAAATTCAATTTAATCGATAGTATATTATACAATCAATCTGTGGGTTTTTTTTTTCATTAATTCAACGTTACATGCAGGGAGTTATCTTGTGTGTTTTCTTCTTGTCAGTTTATTATACTTTACTTTATATTTCATTGATTTGTGATTCTGTCAGCTAACTTCAGCTATATTCCTTGAAGAAATACCAGATGTATTTTTCATATAATTTTGTTTTATTTAAAAAAACCCGCTTTTGTTCCAATTCTAAAGTAACTAAATTGTTATTTTACAACGATTGATAAACAAGTTCTACAACTCATATTAAGTAAGATTTCTCGTTAGCATGGATGTTAGCGCGAAGGGGGTCATTGGTGTGGGAGGAAGCCGGAATGCCCGGAGAAAACCCAGGTACCCAATCTTTGATATGCATTTAACTTTAAACCTCGATCGTAAATAAATCTGAAACTGATATTTATATATTTGTTAAAAGTAATATATAGCGTCCATTTTGATCGAAAGACAATAATTCAAGGGGAGTGTGCGGTCATCTTGTACATTGAGATTCAAAAAAACACGTAAAACCTCCTAGTTACTGCTTTTTTTTTTATCTTTTGACAACGGTTTTGGTCAGCTTTGGGCAGAAACAAGCCAGTTCAAGAAATGTTGACATTTTGATGGTTAAGTTCGCTTAGTAGCTTTTTCAACAAAAATATGATTTGCAGAAAATTTAATACATGAACATTTTTAAACATGAGGTCAATGATGATTTTGCAATAAAAAATTTCAACGTGATAATAGCAGCTCATACAGCTTTGATCATAATTACTGTGACATCCCCCTTGTCTTTGCAGTCTGACAATGTCCGGCATTAGTCAGCTCCATATAAGTCCGAGTTTACAATTATTGTCACTCTTTCAGTACTGATGTCCTTTATTTAAAATCGGACTGCCTAACGTGAATCAAAAAATAAACTGATGAATTTTAAGACAGTGTTTTCTGTACTGGGTATGTGCCTGATACAGTCCTGTATAAAAAAAAAATATGTTTTTTGTTTCTTATCCTCAAACTCCGATTTTTTTCCCGTACGGGCATCAAATTCTACTCACAAAGCATACTTCTTTTATCATCACCATTTGGATTTATTGCGTATTCTCGCACCTATAAGTCGCAGTTGCGACAAGATATTCGCGTCTCTCTCTCTCTCTTCTCTCTCTCATTAATAAGATCTGGATAGCATCAATAAACTTTATTTCCAACGAATATGAATAGTTTATGAATGGTTTGAAGCACTGTTGTGCTCGTTTTGTTTGCACCACAAACCTACTGTACAACATTCATCACATAGTAAGGGTACTTGTCAATTCTAGTAACCACTTCTATAATCAAATGAACAATGAGCACATGTATCAATTGTTCTAAAAGGACACATCTCTCTTTTACAAGGAGGTCGAAAAAAACATTGACAATGATGCAATTTAGTGGTAACATCGTACAGTTTTGCTGAGGTTTTACAGAATATAAATGATTTCATAGAATATAAATGCCCCATACACCAGATCAATTAAAATGTCAATGTCTGTGAAAAAAACCCACAAATATTTTATCTTCAAATAGTAACTACATAAGTCCACTTCTGATTTTACTGAATTTAATTCAGCCTACAGGAAAAAAAAACAAGACTTGACCAAAAATAAACGTGCACTGTGGAAAAAAACCACCTAAAAACTCAATAATACTGTTGTCTGTTGTAACTAAGGATTGCAGAAAAACCACAAAAGTGACCAAACATAGTTGTTTCTAGTACTTGATAGAAATAACTTCCATCACAAGAGTAGGGCACAGTTATTGTGAGAGTAAGTGACAGCCTGGATGACCAGGACAGAGCTTAATGCAGTAGAAATCAGTGACCCAATGTGTGTGTGTGTAAAGACAGAGGAAAATTAGCTTCTGTCACTTTTTTATACATGTATTTACAATGTAAAATAATTAGAGTTAGGAAATAAATACTGTGCAAGAACATTTTCATTATAACATTGTAACAAAAGTATCGATGTTTGCATTGAAGGTGTATACATCAAACAAAACAGTTTGTTTCATAAAATTACATCTTATACACTCGCTATAACAGGAAAAGGCTACAATGTTGACACTAATTTTTCAAAGAAATCTTCATACAAGTGTCAAGCAGCATTTCATTTCAAAGATTTCGTGGTACAGGTGTGAGATATACAATCTATCACATACCTGGTATATAGAGTAAGTTGTGTTTACACAATATACAGATAAAATTGCTGTCTATACTCAGTACAGATAAAATTGTCGTCTATACACATATCCCAAACAATTTACAAATTAATCGGGTTGGTCTACTTCAGATTCCAGATGACCAGATATAGCCAACAGCTCTGTTTTTAATAATTACATATTGCAACATTCAAAGTAAATTTAAAAATTCACAAAAATTAAAAAAGATCGTAAGTTCTTTATACTACAGTCAAAGCAACTATCATTCTAACACTTCCAGATATGTAGTAGGAACTTTTCCCTTTTGGGGGCCTCTTTCTGCCATCAACCAATCAGGGTCCAGACCTGGGGTTTTGTAAACTGTTATGAGCTGAAAAAATAAAATATTTCAGATTTAATGAAATAAGCTAAAGAGAACAGAAAAACAAAATCACCTCCCTAAAACCTAACAGCAAGGATTAACTATACTTGAAAATATGAGGATTGAAGTTTTCGTAATTCAGTGAATTTCAAATAAAACTTAATTTTATTAATTTTTCCTATGAGTTCTTAACCACAATCTGAAGTTATATCAATCTTTAAATAAATTAAGTGTTTTTCAAGCAATACAGATTTCACCTATAAAAGTGATTTAGCAGTACCTTAAGGAGTTTTAAAAGTTTGCTTTAAAACACCAATAAACTCAGAAAAAACTAGCATAAAATAGGAGGAATGCAATATTTTATCATGTAAAGGAAAAGGTGGATATAATAAATGAGCAATAGATATAAATCAAATGATAAATAAATGATAAGTAGCAGATACTAGTATACACCAAAAGTATGGGTTGTACGAATTATTTTGAAGAAACATTGGCTTTAAACCTTAACAACAAAGAGTTAAACTGTCTAAGAAGTCTACAGTAAATGATCAATAAACTGTCTACAGAAAACTGATTCCCAAA
This sequence comes from Magallana gigas, assembly GCF_963853765.1. Classification (NCBI taxonomy): domain Eukaryota; kingdom Metazoa; phylum Mollusca; class Bivalvia; order Ostreida; family Ostreidae; genus Magallana; species Magallana gigas. The sequence goes on along the minus strand of NC_088854.1, from coordinate 5,169,384 downwards.
GCATGCAACTCAAATGAGAATGAGTGCCAGATGATGCCTTACTTCATCGGCTAAGAGGGTAAGTTCAGAACTATCTGCTGCGTCATAGTCATACAGGACGCGGGCCTGTTTTTTCTCTATATTGGGCGTGGCCGCTATGACATTGATCTGGGGTGGTGCAGAAGCCTGGAGGGGGACGGAGGAGGGGATACCGGAGGATATACCTGCCCCCGAGGAGTTGGAGGAATTGTTCCCGACACCGGACGTGTGAGAATAGCTGAAACAAAACAAAAGCAGTCAGACACGAGCCACACTTTCAGTCCTAACCCCGCACCTTCAGTCTTATACATCATAACAATTATTTCTAACTATTTTGATTTGGATCAATGTCAAATTCAACAGAAAACAATTTCTTGAAACATGTTAAACTTTCAAAAAAATGATATGCAATTGGAAGAAATAATTTCTAATACATGTATATTAAACCTAGATGATTTTTTAGTACATCAATGTTGACGTTAATGTTCAAAATATAAACAACAAATCATCTTTTTACACCAAAAAATATCTCCTTGGTGACTGTTTTGTAATGGTTATATGCATTCTCAAATTGATATCAATACACATTTTTATATAGGGTTTATGCAAACTTTAAATAATTAATGTCACACTTCACTCGGGGTATTAAGGGATATTAAAGGGTGAAATCTGTCTGACTGAAGAAATTCACTGAAGAAAAAATAAATAAATGAAAGCATGCATGCAAAGATATTCAAAGATACTGACTATAACAGGTAGAGGCTTTGCCCCCCCCCCCCCCCCCCCTTAAAAAAAAAATACCGGTACTGGTAATAATCATGCCAATATAAAATTCTACAATTGAAAATGTTTTGACAACAGTGTAAATAGTAGCATGAAATGCCAAGGTTGAATTCTACAATTGATATGTTCTGTAGTCATTGTAGATAGTTGTTTTCTGCATTTTACTTTTAAAATTTGTTCTGAGACCATAAAAATATCCATTTGTATACGACTGCCTGACAAAAATGATTTGGATTAGATTGTAATATGACCTAATTCAACTGTTAATCTCTTTAGAAGTAGCTGACTGCCAATTTTACAGGTACAGGTATTACAAGTACTGTAATATTCTGTTTATAATATATACTACTCATATTTACCCTATATTGTTATAATTTTGCCTCATTAATTGAACGATTCTGCAAATTTTTAAAACCTGACTACCTGATGAGTGTATTTCAGGGAAAAAATTAAGACCTTAAAAAGGCATAAACAATATAGCACTAATTAGATTTCTATTCAATTTGAGCATACCACCAACTAAAGAAACAAAATATAGATTAAAACATGCATATATGGATACAGGGTGTTTCTAAACTTACCTTCCTAATTGTTGCTGCAGTTCAGAGATGTAGTTTTGGCACTGAGCGTAATAGGTTAACTGGGCCTCGATGAAGTCATTCAGACAGCGAAGATGATGGGCCTACAGGCAGAATGGTCAGGGTTTATACAGACACATGCTATCACATATACAGCACAGTTTGTGCCTGGATTACTTGTTTAAAAAAAGTTTGAATTTGAAGACAAAGAATTATTAAATGTGTTTTAAAATCATCTCTACAACTAAACAGACATTTCATGAACAAGTAAAAATTTTTCGTAAAGATGCTATATCATGTATAATTTTGCAATGCAAAATTTGAACTACCGTATATTTCATGGCATATAAAAGTGACTGGTAAAAATAATATGTTGACATACATGTGCACTGCTGACCCCCTCCAGAAGTAGCTTGGTAATCTCGGCCTGTCTGTCAAACTCGGCCTGGGCCACGCGTAGGTCTGCTTCAGCCTGCAAGTACAGCGAGAAGTCTGACAAAACTATACACGACAAAGAAAATGGATCCGACAGCTCACGCGTCAAATCATTAGTCAGTCAAGCAAGGCTGTAATAATGGCACTAATTCAGAAACTATAGTTATCATGCAATTACGCCAACAGAAAGAGAACACTACTGAATTGCTAAATGTAAGTCATGATTTGTTTCTACAGGACCATGAGCCAAGACCTATAACATAGGCTATTTTTAATCTAAGACTATTTCCTAAAAAATCATGGACTGATAGAATGAAAGTGTCATGTCTCTGTTCCTCCATTAGGTAAATACTCAAGCTTAACACTTAGGGATAAATATTTCATCATTTTACTGTTGATTTGATTAATACAGTTAATTCAAAGAATGTGCATTTACACCATAAAAGGCTAGTTTTGATATGTCTTTAACCAGTTTGTTTAAAAGATATGGATGTGTACATGCAGGTTCAGATTCTCAAAATTCAGTAACTGTATTTATGATTTCAATGGTAAAAATCACAATGCTGCTTGCAAATGTCATAATGTCTCCAGATAATATAAGGAGGATAGGTGAGCTTATTGGTTATTAATGTTTATGCTGTGTTGGAATATTTCAGCCAGATTACAGCTAGGATAAGAGACAAGTGTGTACAATGATGACGAACCAATGAGCCTTCACCACATGCAAACCCAACCCCAGCATATTTTACATGAAACAAATCGATCTCAAGCTCTTTTATTCAAATAAAAAATAAGAGATAAGAGCATGCATTAATTAAATCTTACTCTAGCCACTGCATCGTCCTGGTGAGCATGTAAACAAACAATCAGCAAGTTTATAACAGTTCAATACACACACTGCTCTCAATCTCATTTTATAATACTACATGCATTGTCTGTTTAAAATTTCAATAATTCCTTTTTTTTTTTTATAATTTCTCTTATCGCTTATGTTAATCCTATGGAAAACTTTATTTTCACAAACAATATAAATAGTTTTAATAATTTCAATACGACAATGTAAATAATTACCAGCATTGTTCTAGTAAAAACCCAAAATGTGATGCTTGTGCGATAAAAGGCAATGTACTTTTGAAACATTGGGTTTATACTTGTCAGCTTTAAGATAGGGATATGACAAACTACCTACAGACATACGGACAAATTGGGAAGTACCCATGTTGGGGATGACTTGAGTGAGCTACATGGTTTGGTATAATGACCCATCACATTCACAGATCTCCTTAATCCTTCTTTGATACCCTTTTCCCCTAATAACAAGACTAAATTATCTCTCCCCCACGTCGACTACTGGTACATTGTATATTCAAACACACAATAGATAATTGATTTTTTTTTTCAATAGAAAAGCAGTTCAGGTACAATAGGGAAACAATTAATGAAGAACAAACTTGGGGAGGGGTACATCAAACAGGGATGGTGGGGGTCTAGATAAATATAACACTGTAAGTCTTTTTTGGATCGTAGAATCTAGAATTTTTTGGTAGAGATCATTCATTGGACAGCTATATAAGGATGCAAGTCCGGTCTCTGGTTGGAGGTCATGGCTGATTCTTTTTTTTCGGGGGGGGGGGGGGGGGGGGTTGGAGGTTAAAAGTTATCAGAAATTTGATTAAATTCATGAATTCATGCAAACATGCAAGATTAAATTATCAATCAGTATTGAAACCTGCATTAGATTACTTGCACAAAACAGATTAATATTATTTCATGGATGTTACATGTACTTGGGTTAATATTATTTGATCTATGTGACATGTACTTGGGTTAATATTATTTGATCTATGTGACATGTACTTGGGTTAATATTATTTGATCTATGTGACATGTACTTGGGTTAATATTATTTGATCTATGTGACATGTACTTGGGTTAATATTATTTGATCTATGTTACATGTACTTGGGTTAATATTATTTGATCTATGTGACATGTACTTGGGTTAATATTATTTGATCTATGTTACATGTACTTGGGTTAATATTATTTGATCTATGTGACATGTACTTGGGTTAATATTATTTGATCTATGTTACATGTACTTGGGTTAATATTATTTGATCTATGTGACATGTACTTGGGTTAATATTATTTGATCTATGTTACATGTACTTGGGTTAATATTATTTGATCTATGTGACATGTACTTGGGTTAATATTATTTGATCTATGTTACATGTACTTGGGTTAATATTATTTGATCTATGTGACATGTACTTGGGTTAATATTATTTGATCTATGTGACATGTACTTGGGTTAATATTATTTGATCTATGTTACATGTACTTGGGTTAATATTATTTGATCTATGTGACATGTACTTGGGTTAATATTATTTGATCTATGTTACATGTACTTGGGTTAATATTATTTGATCTATGTGACATGTACTTGGGTTAATATTATTTGATCTATGTGACATGTACTTGGGTTAATATTATTTGATCTATGTTACATGTACTTGGGTTAATATTATTTGATCTATGTGACATGTACTTGGGTTAATATTCTATTGGATACACTTCTAATGAATATGTCAAACAGGAATATCCATTTCATGGAGTTAGTTTTAAATTAAGCTTTAGATAATTTCTATCCTTAACTATTTGAAGTTACTATATTTATCAATTATCTTGTCATAAAATAATTTCATTTCAATTCATAATTGCGAATTTGTTAGAATGTTGGAATTGAATTTGCAGAACTATTTTTCCACTATTATAAAATATTTTTTTGCCAAATTATTTTCCATGTATACAGTTTATCAAAGTAATTTACTACACAGACTATAAAATATATGGATTTACTGTAATTAGATTAATGACCAACCAATGAAATTGCTGAAACATAAAATATATGTAACAAGACAGCTGGCTTCACAAAACACACAGCATGGGGACATTTGCTATAAGACATTTTTCTAAAGTACATGTATGTGCTAGACTGACAGATGGAATGATCATAAATTTAAGCAGCAAAGAAAAAAGTGATAGTTACAAGATGAAACCTGACAGGGTTTTCTTCCTGGAAGCATGAACAGACATGTACAGAATTAGCATGTAAAACTGCAAACCCTAGTTCCTAGTATTATATTGTGGTTTCATTAATATTCAAAGGTATCAATTTTCGTGGATGAAGAGAAAATCACAATTTCAAAGATACGTAAATTTGTAGCCAATGAAATCACAATTTCAAAGATACGTAAATTTGTAGCCAATGACCCTATCAATACAAATTGTTAGAAGAAATTGCACTTCAATGAAAATTTAATTTCATGGATAAACTTAACAATGAAATCCAAGAAAATTGGTATTCAATGAATATTGATGAAACAACAGTATCAGTATCTGTATATAATTGAAGCTGCTTGATCCCATTCAAAATAACATTTTTTTTGTAAACAATGAATTAATTTCATAAATATATAAAGGCATGTATATCAATAATAAGCAATGCACTTTGCATTAATTTTTCCATCATTTAAGCAATTTTTCCATTAAAAAAAATGGTGTACAAAATACATTTACAAAACAGGAATGATATGATGAATATTTTAGTGGGTAACTTAAATAAGACTGCGTCCCTTATAAAGATTCATTCTGATGTGGAGAACGATTTATTCATAACAAGACTTTGGCCTTTCCCAACAATGACATACCCAATAGATTTCACAAGTGTTTGGCTAATTAAGGAATAAGGAATCATTCTTTGATTATTATATGAGGTGATAATTTTGGTCAGGGTGTGGTCAAATACAATAAAGCTCAAAGAGCTTTATGATAGATTTGATCCAAGTCCCAACCAAAATTATCACCTCATAATATTCAAAGAATGATTCTTTATTACTATATATTTACATAATTTTCAGCAATAATTGTACAATATTAGAATATTGACATATTTATATGATTTTCATTTCTTTTAGTTACACAAGCCCTATCTGCTCCCCAACAATACGTCATTTGAATTTATTGGACTGTACGTTACAAAATCTATACATAGTGTTATCACAGACAAAGACACTGAAAATGTAAATATTAAAGATAAAATCCTGTGTACCAGTACATATCTTTTTTCTATCCTTTTTCTATCCATTAGGTTTGCATAATTCAAATGATATATTATATGAAATCCTTCAAACATTTCTATCTTTTGAATTAATATGATATATATTTTGTACCAGATGCTTCATGTACTTTGATTGCCAAAAAACCTGATCAAGCAGCCATAAGAAATTTATAACTGGATGTTACATAAAATGTAGATTTATTTTATCTGTAAAATATTAGATTTTGAAAAGATGTAGCATGCAACATTCATACTGAAAAAAGAAGAAGAGTTTAAATATTTTCCGATTCCCAAAAATTTTAATGAAAGATAATGAAAGAAAGATAACTCTGGGGAAACCTAGGCGAAACAAAACATAAATCACTAGAAAACTGTAAATGAATAAATTTGGCGGGGTTTACAATAGACAACAGTGTAGACTGACCTCTACCATCATCAACACATTCTGTGGGGAATTCTGGGACGACTGGAACAGGTACAAACACACAATGTAAACAAAGACAGCACAATCTCACTCACTCTCTCTCTCTCCTGCCATTTTTTGGCTCATTCTTCATCATTCCTGCATGTTAAAGTCTTTCTTTTTCTTTCTCTTTGCATGTCAAATTTGTATTCCATACTTTACATTCTGATATTATAGACAGAACTAGGGATAATACATGGACTAAATTAAACCAAATTTTCTCTTTTGCAAAAGTTCTTGTACTTTACCGCAAAGCAATATCAACAATTTATCTGTTCAATCTATCTGAGAGACAAGCACCCAGAGATCTACTATAATCAAGTTTGGCAGTGTCAAGTCAAGCTTCAAATTTGTGTATTGTTTTACAATGGTGGATTCCCTGAAGGGACAGATGTAGTAGCCTAGAGAGCTGTGGTGTTTGTCACACAACACAAATCTCTTTCTCCAGTGATTGGGAATGAATATCAGGAAAGAAAGTCTAAAATCATCCCCCTCCCATACTTAATTTTAGTCATAACATTTTACTACCAAATCATTTTTTCTGCCCTTGCTTATCTTTCCCTCTCTGCCCTATAACTTTTTCTCTTCATATTCCCTTCATTAACACACACAAACATTACAGTCTTCTTCTCTTAATGTCCTTTAGCTCACACCACAAAATCAATCTTACACTTCCAATACAGTAACTTTAACAGCCAACAAAGAGCAGCAGTGAAATATTGATGAAATAGTTATAAGTGTTTTAACAAGTCTGCATCATATCCCGTCACAAAACACTTCAGAGATAATGATTCGGTAGTTACCTGCGGCTGGGATGTCGACTTGGCTTTACGCAGTCTGTTCTTGGACGCATCCAAATCCAACCTCTTTGTTTCCAAAATTTTCTTCTCTTTCTGCAAGTATAACAGTTAAAATTATAACTCCAAAACTTTTGTTTTCATATTTATATGTATGATTCCAAAAGCAAAGAAGAATAAAGAAGCACAGTCAAAGACCAATTTAAATTAATTCCTATGTTTAATAATTATTTTCCTTAGAGTGAAAGTTTGAACCTTTCTTAAACTTCCAATAACTGCATTACATTTAAGGTGATATGGGACACCTGTCCATATTAATAGTACATTATAGTAAAAATACCGTCACCATTTTGAAAATTTAAAATTTTACAATATTTGACGATAAATATCTTTTGAAATTTTTGGACAGGTAAAAATTTTAAAAGCCCCTGCGGAATTTTAACTCATGATTCAAAGATTCTTAGTTAAAGGTCTAATACATTGCGTAACCCTGTTAGGTAATAGTTTTAGGGAAAGAAAAAGTTTATAAAATTATGCTTGATTTTGTTGTTCATTTAGATTGGAAGTACAACAAAATGTGGAGGTGTGCCATACCACCTTAAAAAGTACCAATTAATAGAACAATTTCTTTTATTGAAGGAATTGTAGAATATATCTGCAGCAAAGCTACACTTGTTTGAATAACACAGAGCACTGGAGGTCTCATTCCTAGTCTGTTGACAAGGATTAGGAAGATAGAAAACTGTGTTCCTCATTTCCTGTCCATTAATTCATGTGGAAAGATACAATTATCTGGTAACAGACGCCTGTGGTATTACTCTCATTGTCTTGGACACACAGTATGGGACAGCTGATGTACAGTCCAAAAATCAATGGGGAAGATAAATACAACGGGGGAGACCAATGGGGAGGAGAGGGGCGATTGATCACGGGCATACTGTTAACAGACTCGATGGGGAGGATAAACGTAAGAGGGGTGCCGCCTGGGAGGAGAGGGGCAATCGATTAGGGGCATACTGTCAACACAGTTTCAGGCAGTCCGCTTCCATCTGAACCTATCACATGCTGATTGTGAGAACCTTGGCACATGATGATCATTGTAACAAATCATCCTTATGCTGTTTCTTACTAACATTCTTTATTGAAAAGGATTGAGATGCTCAAAACTCGATTGCAAAAGAATACTCATCAAAAGATTTTGGTTTTTTACAGCCGATATATTAAGAGTTATCCCTGTAGCCGTTATTTCATAATCTAAAGACTCGAGCCTCACTGTCCCCAACATTTTGATTACCCAACTAAGTTCTCAATTCAGATCAATTAAAGAAGAGTGCATAAATCTGAAGTCAATCCTCGGCTTTGATGCTAAGTATTTCAATGCAGAAAGGTGGTGCAGGACCAGGGTGCTAAAGAGGGAGAATATGATAATTAGGTAAAAAAAATAAATACACATTATTAAAACTCATCTTTAAACTCTTCACTATAACATACTAGATGAATGCACATTGTCATAATTTTAATTTCATTGTCATAATTCTAATTACATTCACAAATTACTTTGATTTCAAATTTTTTCAAAAACTTATTGCCTAACAGGTTTTTTATTTCTCTGATCATAAAATAATTAAAAACTAAATGTTCCAAAAAGTTTATCCTAATTTTCTATCAAGCTCCAAAAGATGTTGGTCTCTATGGAGCAACTGTTAGTCATTACAGCTTCTTTCTCAGCCCATTGTAAGCCTTCAATACAGATTAAAACATGTCTGAGAATCAATATCCCACAAAATACCCCTGAGTGACAGAATGCCTGCTAATGAACTCCTATTGGATTCTGTTTCCTTGATCAAGTCCACTCAACACAAGCCAGAGTATTACTGCAGCTTCTAAATCTACACGACACTCTGCCTCACTCAATACCTAACATACTCATGCGGAGGCAATCCAGTCCACTGGTTTTATTGGTTTTAATAAACGCAGCTTTTAATTTCAGGATTCTGTAAGTTGAGCCTGATGCTTTAGTCTTACAGGTTACCCAGTTCAGAATGATTACATCACGGACTGTCTGTACCTCTAGTGGTTCAAGGTTCGATGTACTCATCTCTCACTGCACGGTGGGGGCAATAAAATAGAACCAATAACTGCTACACTTGACACAGACCAGAGCAACTTAAAGAACAACCCCTTGTACCATAGGAGTCAGGAATATCTTAAAACATGCAGTGGATTATTCTTGTGATCTTACACAATTCTACAAAACCAAATTGGCATAATTGAACTCTTCTCCAAATTGGATGTCTCGGAGTTCAACATCCTTATGCAGACCATTGAAATTAGACAACAGAAAAAGCAATTTTGAGGATAATATCTATAAATCTAGTAACAGCCTAGACTTTAAACTGCAATATTAGAGGACTTAACACCTTTTTAATCAGCATAAAATGATTTAGTTTAATAATCAAAGATAGGAGACAGACAGGATGTACATTATGAAGAAATAACATAATTTTTGAAAAATTTAATAAAACTCATTTGTAAAAAAAATAATTTTTTGCATCAATTAAAACCGTGAACCTGAAGACCATGATTCAGTACCGTTAGTTTGATGCCGAATCCATAAACCTACGAAGTTAGACATCAATTTGTTTGACACAAGAATAGTGTACTGTTACAAAAACATGTCACCAAGGGTAGAGGAGCCTTAATGCTCAACATTTTTTCAGTAAAATATTTAAAAGAGAACACTATAAAAAGTTTTTAAAACATGAGAAAGGTCATAAGGTTTTTTTTCATTACATATATTACTTTTGACTCGATCTTCATTAAATCCCTAGTAATTTATGCCCAAAGATATTGAGATAACCACAGTATCATCAGTTTGAGTGAAGACAGTGAGGTAAGTTGAGGTGACTAAGCAGGTGCCCCCCCCCTCCCCCTCCCCCTCCAGCCCCCAGCTTACCTGTATTGTCTTCATGTCCCCCTCCAGGAAGTTATGGAGTGGCTGTAGGAAGTTGTTACTTGTGGTCTGGATGAACTCCCTCTCGGCATTTCCTATCCTAAGCTGGGCCTGCCCACACTTTACTAAGGCATTACCTGCAGACAATGACAGTAGATTGTATGTGCATGATTATGTTTCTACACATTATTTGTGCTCTTCCAATTCAATTATAACTTTCAATGTATTCTCTCTGGAGAAGTGGACAGGCATAGCCTACATCCAATTCGTGGATGTAGGTTATGCCTGTCCACTTCTCAAAAGAGAATAACTTTCAATGCTTTCTGGTTAAAAATATAAACATACATGTATGCAATAAGAAACATTTTTCAGTGCACAGGGCATTATGATTGCAGTTGCTTTGCTGGCACAATTTCCGTTCATGCCATTACAACATTTACTGCTTATAATACTTGTACATTCATTTATTAACAACAGGGACTTTATGTCATACCAACACTTGTCTGATTCATGATACAGTGATTTATTGTTTGAAAGTTTGGAGAGAGTTAAGAACATGGCAGTTTATATTTTCCGTGTTTTGATTTACAATCACAATAATTCAAACAGCATGGTATGCACAATTAATAACCTTGGCTTCATATCAAGTAAAATCACTAATTACATTTAATACATATGCTAGATAGTAATTTTCAATTCATTGAATTCTTTTCTTTTTGCATGGGAAACTTTGGTCCTGATTCTTGCACATGATTCCTAATTCCAAACTCTCATTACATGACCATTAATTCAATACTACAATATTCCTTAACTGTTCATAAGAAGAGTTTACAGCATATGGATGTTTAACTTTGCTTTACAATGAACAGCAACACTACAATCATTTTTCAACAGTTTACCAGTCAGTGCTAGCACCCCACTATTTAACACAATTACAGGAAGATTTAGGCAAGTACATGTAACCTACCAAATGTCCACTAGATGTCATTAATTATTTCTACAAATGTCATTCAGGGCTTAACCTATAAACATTAGAAGAAGTAATTACCAACTGATTAACTTGTACAGATTCAATTAATTCTGGTTAACAGAACAATTACAAGAAGTAATTAATCACTGATTAACTTGTCTGGATTCTAGTCCATTCTAATATGTGACCCAGTGACATACTTTTTAGATACTGTTTACTCCCTTGTCCACAATAGAGATTTACTTTACATGCATTGTGGGAGGTCATTGATTTTGGATTATATCCAATGCTTTTAATTTTAAAATCTTGTTTTATTCAACAAAAAACAAATTTCAGAACTCTTCATCAAGTTCATTTAGAGATAATACAATCTTGGTAAGGGAATGACAGATGTTGAATGTATTCTGCCGGTATATATTCATGCATCAGGCTTGGGGCGAATTACATTGTAAAGTAATGCATTACATTACCATTACTTCATGAATTTGGGCATTAAATTACCATTACCATTACTTGATTTTCTTGAAGTAATGCATTACCATTACCATTACATGAGTAAAGTAATGCATTACCATTACCATTACATGAGTAAAGTAATGCATTACCATTACCATTACTTTGGTTTAAAAAAGTGAAGCTAAATAAAAGAGTTTTTGAAAAATGTTTCAAATAAAAAACACTCTTTAACATATTTACAGGTTCATGTTCAGTATCAGGTTCAAATTCAATGACTTGTAGTTATATAAGATTCATTTTGTATTTTCTCAATATATAACTATTTTCATGTTCATGCATGACATGCATGAACATGAAAATAGTACCTTTACATTGATTTTCAAACATTGATTTTTACAAGCACATAATAAATTCTCTTTCATATATTTTCTTAAATATCAAGTGGTATGAATATTCAATAAACATGTGTTGGTTTCGATAACTTGAAAACATTCCTCAGTCTCATGAGAGTATTCGGTTTAAGGCATCTAGCCCACCAGTTTGACTTCCTGACAGTTCAAATGCTGAAGGCTGAAGCTGATACAGAAAGACAGCAATCCAAAATAATTCAGCAACCGCAGAAAAAATACACAGTACACCAACAGGATACAAATAAACTCATGGTGTGAAACTACCACCATTCCCACACAAAACTGTTCTCATTTCTGCAATTCATACTCTATGCCAGTACCTGTTTTATTTTGCAAAATTTCTGGACCTAGCTTCAGTTACCTAATCTAACTGAATGTAAACAATATCTCTTTGATTGTTCAATATTTTTTCTCAAAAAACACTGATTTAATAAAGTACTTCCCTGTATTACTTGAAACAAAAAAACATTCTTATCTGTATTAGTGAAAGGTAAAACAATCCTTAATAAGTATTGATCTTGTTTTTAAGACCAGTGTATCTACAACGATCATAGTAATTGCTTTTGTGTAAGATAAGTGTCCTTGACCCATCACATTCTTAAATGGAGTGGAGAGAATGGTACCTTACTTTGACCTATACCTTGACCTCTGATGTAAAAAACTTGAACAAGGTCAATGACCACCATTTACTGATTTACTTCTGGGGTTGTGGGTAGAAAATAGGGGAGAGCAGCATTGTTTATATACATGTGCATACTATTCCATACAAATTGCTGACAAAGGCTAATGTGTTAGAAAAGGACAAAGTATTGTACATGTCTATATATTTTATATAGTTAGATCACTGATCACACAAACACAATAGGTCACACAATATTAATCTCCTCTCTAAACACTACATCATATTGAAACATGTCTATGACGACTTGCCACACTCACCATAAGTTGTGCCCGGACCAAAGTCATTGCCCCCATCCACAAGCACATGCCCCAGGACTTCATGGTGGTTCACCCGGTCTCTCTTCTTTTTGTCCAACTTCTCGTATACAAAATCTTCCATTCGTATATCTAAAATGCAACATTTCATGAAAACATCAATGTAACAAGTTTATGATATATGATAAAACTTATTTTGGTTTTCATATACATAAATAAACATATAGGTACATGTTTTTTAATTACTTGTGCATTATTAAAAGTACTGGATGACCTTTTTTTATACAGTATTATGTCTGTAGGACATAACTTCTGTTTTATTAGTTTACCAAACAACAACAGCTCTTCACTGTCAAAGCTCCTTTTAGGAGTTTAAAAGCTTGCATAATTTTTAAAAGATTTTATTGATATTTGTGCCCATGGACATCATAAAGTAGTGTTAGATAACACACAGGCCAACAATAGTGCCGCCGACTTACTTGGGTTGGGTTGTAACACACTTTCGGTCTGTTTCAGGATTTTCTCCGTCCATGCTTTGGTTTTATCAGCCCTCTGAAGGAGATTCTCAAAGTGAGCATCAAGCTCTGTCTTTTCTGCAGACCCTAGTTTCTCTTCAGTGAACTGCAATGGAAAAAGAATCAATAATGGTCTGAAAATAAGGTCTGGGAATTGACAGAATAAACAAACATCAAAACTTAGTTTCAAATACTTTCATAAAAAAAATGATGTGTTATTATGAAAAATCCGGAATCAAGTTAAGTCGCACCCAAACTGACTCGTACCAAAACAGACTTGTTATCAATTGGTCCAATTGTTAACAATAATATTTGGATTGTTAATAATATCAGATAAGCGTTTAAGCTAATGTTTTGATATAATTACAAATAATTTAGAAATTTTGAGATAACTGAATGTAGAATTTTGGATATTTTGTAACAAAGTTTAATGTCATCTCCTTTAAATTTGCCAAAGACTTTTCAATATCAATATTTGACAGACAATTTCTGTTTACATGCAATCTTATCTTAAAAAACTGATTCATTATATAGACAAATTTGATAATTCGTCTAATATAACTGACGTCATTTTTCGCTCGGACTGTTTGATTACAAGTCTGTGGGTAGGAGTCAGTTTGGTTATGAGTTATGAGTTATGACTGTAATTCACAAGTCCTGTCTAGAAAATGACGGCTTAAGGCTATATATACTCTACAAACCGACCGATATATCTAAACTGGTTGCTCTTGTTTGTTCTGTGACAGACTGTGACAAAAATATTTGATACACCAAAAAATTCACAAAAAACAAGTATTTCCAGACATCCCACCTTTCCTATTCCTATAGGAGTGTGAGAGGGTGACCCACAATGACCCAAGGGCATGCACTGCATACCTTCTGTGGGTGACATCCATGACTCAGGCATGCACTGGATGAGTACACCTGGGCTTATGAATGAACCTACCTGTCATGACATTCAACAAATTCCAAGTGTTACTTAAATTACTTTTAACACTTAACAGAATGATAGCACTGTGTATTTCACTTTTTTATTCATTCAATCTAATTTGTGCCTAGAATGTACCATCCAAAGCACTGCAAGTCTATATGGATTTAGTAAATTTCACAGTATTGGGGAGGCATAATTCATGGACAATGATCTCAACAATCATATCTGTATTGTATATCTTGCTTCGATGAGCATTTGATTTTTGGGATTGAATTAACAACGGATGTTGATGAAACCATAGAATGCTGTGTATAACACAGTGACAGATTTTAGAAGTTACAATATATCTTAAACAATTATAGGCAATAAATATGAGTGCCTAGTCTTTGGGACTTACATGTCAAGATCAACACCAAAATGCATAATACTGTAAATTCCTTATATTACGCGAGTACTTAATTCCGCGATCCCGCTGGTTTCTACCAAATCGCGAGAATATAAAATCGCGAACGTTGAACTTTTCTCCTTATTTCTTATAGTTTTCAACTCTCAGAAAATAATGGCAAGATTTTAAAATCCGCGAAGGATGCTTCTCCCGATTTTACGCGGATATTAATTCCTCGCGTTTAATTAGGAATTTACAGTATATTATGGGAAGCATTTTTGGAAAAACAGACGAAGATTGTTTATAGAATAATCTGTGTTTACAAATATGTAGCAGTTTAACTTGGGCTAGGACATTACATTGAAATATTGATAATATTGATGTAATGTGCAGGCTGTATTACTTAATAATAAAAGTTTTGACAATACGGTAGTTAAATTACTGCAGTGTGCACTGATTGAACAAATTAACAAATGCAAAAATGTGTTTATTTACAATACATGTCCCAATACTAGTACATGTACCCAAATAACAATTTTTTTCCTTTGTATCCAGTTTTTTTAAGAAGAGCTTGCTTCAATGTAGACGCTCAATAAAAATGAGAAATTTGTGAAATCCAATTCAAAATAAAAATCTAAATTCTTGATAGATATAATTCACCTCTTCATTGATTTCCTAATTAACATAATGATGACAAAGATAAACTTTATGAAAAGATGACATGTTAGTTTCTTATACCTATCAGACTACAGATACATACATGTAATTAAATGGTGCCACATAATGTATACACCATTATTACCGGTACATTTTTGTCGTGTTTTCAAGTTTTTCAAGAAAATAGAAGTTTTCTTTTACCGCTAATATTCTAATTGCTAGCATCGCTAATTATACCTGGTAATTCATAAAGTTGAAAAAAAAAAGATCTCAACCAAAATCAAATTATAAGAACTGCATTGCACATCCCTAAACACAGGATGGCATGATGTTTCTTTAAAAATAAAATAAAACAAATGTTGCCATTTTCCAAATTAAATATTCATAAAGGACACATTAAACAACATTTAAATGGTGTGCAATTGACAATGCAAATTTTGACTTGTATAACAATATTGTTTCATAATCATCAAACAATGACATCGGTTACCACTAAAATTCATTGTGCCCCAATAGTTATGATACATGTAGCTCCTGACATAAAGTGTCATACCTATATCTTCTAATTTAATATAAATAAGTACTTTCTTCTGGTGGTTGAAGTATTTAAGTTTCAAAAGGTTTTGGGTATTTTTATCAATTGAAATAAATTATAATTCCATCTCAGCTGGTGTATGCAATACATTTATTTTGATTATGACACCAAAACATAATAATGGTGCAAAATCCCTTAGACTGAAAAAATCAATTATCTAGCGAGTCTAATACATCTAATTATTATTGTATTTTCCTACAATAAACAAAAAGCACATTGTGATGCAAAGGATGCTATAGTTGTAATGCCCCATTTCACTTCCACGTGAAAGTTGCAAATAATTATAAGTATTAGGCATCACTTTGAAGAGCATTCTTAAAAAGAAATCAAGAGAAATGCACAGCCTCCCTCATTATTAAGGCTTTAGGTAATTGTACATAAAACACAAGTGACTAATGTATATGACCAACACTAACCAAGTCAGTATAAAGTGAGCTGTATTTTTTCACACAATCTATTTCAGTCATCGTCAAAGACGGTCAAGTTTTACCACCCAATTGCAGTTTCCAACTTCCATACCGAATGAGAAAGAGAGAGGGGGTATAAAGGGAATTCAATACACATCCATTTTTTACCTACAGCTCAAATGGGAAAGGCCTTTTAAAAAGAAAGTCAAGTTTCTAGGGGCGTGAGACAATTTTAAGGGTCTCTGTAAATTTCTGTGAAACACGACATCAATTTCTATATAAAAATACCATTAATTACCTGAACTGCCCTATTGAACACTGTAGATGCGTCTGACACAAATTTCTTCATCTTGAATAGTCCTGTATTTGCATCCATAATCTGATCGATTGGTCGGACTGACAGACAAATACTTCCGGTATGCTATCCCGAGGCAAAATAAAATTGTAAAATTAAACAGAAGTGGTTACAAAGATCGTCACCCAGGAAATTTTATCAATATGATTTATTAATTTGGAACTTTGTGAAAATTCTCTTTTTATTTTTAAAGAAAATAACAAAAAATAAGTGCGAGCCTTCAAGTTGCCAAGAACAAGTTTCAATATGGCGTCCAAGGTAAGCCAGAATCGAGTTATACTACAGTCGTAACGTTATCTTTGCATTCCCACTGACATAAAGCTGTACAATTATATTTTCTAAACAATACTTCTTAAAATTTATTTTAAAAAATCAGATAAACAAATCTCTTCTCTACAATTTATTTTCTAAACTTATACAAAATCAAAATTAAAAAAAAATAAGGTCACAAAGTTTGTTTTGTCAACATTATACACATATTGACTTGAATAATGTAATATAGGCCTACAGCGTTCAATGTCAAATAGCCAAAATTATACTTAAAACAATTTTAAGCATGCTATGGTTATTCAATCTCTGTGTCCTAATGGCCAAAATTAAAACTGAAAGTTTTTTATTATTATTTTTTTTTTTAAATATGAGAATGTCAAATTTTTAAAATTAAAAACCTTTTGGATCTATTATCACAATTTCTGTTGCACACACAAAAACTGTTGTTAAATTGGTAAAGCTTTAAAATAAATACATGTAAATAACTCTGTTCTAAATATCATTGCACCACATAATAATTTGATAATTTGATATTTATTTATACCTTACGGCATACTTTAATTAATATCAAGATGATTAATTCAACAATAATTTGTAGGAGCATCCACAACTTAAGAGGCATTAAAGATCGCCTGGATAAGAAATATCAATGCGTCTTGTGAGAGTTCAAACTATGTTTATTCAATGCATTAATTAATGTAGTATGAAAAAATCTCAATATTTTACCTTTAAATGAGTAGATTCTTCTAGCTTATTATAGGTTGCAACTACCGGTAAACATATCAGCTGGGATTTCGCATTGCAAACAATTTGATAGAACCCAGCTAGTAATATTGAACAATCATTTAGGTGTCCATAGTTATTCCTAATACAAAAAATGGCTGCCAATTTTGTTTATAAAATTATAATCATTAAATCATGTAAGAAATCTTACTTTGGTCTTGTCAATTTCTGTGGTTAAAAAAGAGATGATATGTTAATAAATAATTATGAATTTCAATGGGACAAGTTTGTCAATTCTGTAAAATACAGTCAAACTTCATTATCTCAAACTTAAGATTTGACTGTTTATAAACTTCAAGATATCTGAGTATTCTTTAAGATATTGAGGGTAAAATACTTTTTTAAAAATAGGTGGTTGGGACTTAAAAATCACTTTGACATAATCCATCTTATTAGAGATATCAGTGTTCGAGATATCGAAGTTAAATTCAAATGTATCTTGGTATTAATTATATATACATGTCAAGGCATACTCCATGTGATAATCACTAAACTATGAGGTTTTTGGGAAGTTTGGGTAAACTGGATAGAATAATAATACATGTATTTATGTTTTATATATTTAAGCTCTATTAATTTGATTTGTTTGATATTTTGATAAGGCACACATCATATCTATATCAATAATTTTTTTTTCAAATAACTGAACTGGTGCATCTGATAAGTGCTTATTAGATGCACCAAAATGATGAGAAAGAAACTTAATTGTTATTTCAGGTATAGGTTTGAAAAGCTCTTATGCTGATCTAGGATAGGTAGATATGTGGGACTTACGATCTCCATGGTCCTTAGCGGACTGGGGGCCTCCTATCCCAGAGAAGGATGCATCCTGTGCCCCCCTGTGTCAGCACCCTCCCTGCTGGCAGTCCAACATGAGGAAGGTAAAAGGAATTAAGGACCTTCCTCCTGAAATCCCACCAAAAGAGGAGATAGAAACAGGTTTGTAATATTTTCTGACATGAAAGAAATCACACAAAAATTGCTGATTTAATTCTTTGTAGTTAGAATAAGATGTATTCTTATTCTAATGTGATAAAACTCTTATTTTCTAAAATGTGTATAATGTATGGTTCTAGACTTGCCTACCCTTAAAGTATGCAACATGTTGGATGACTATGGAGACGATCCTAGAGATCTTTATCCAGCAAAGTTTGCAGGGAAGCCCCAGCATGTTCGATCCAGTGTAAACATTATGCATGTTCCTAAGTCAAGAAAACCAAGGTAACTAAGAAAAATCCCAGAAAAACTACCAAATGTTCGTAGATGTACCAGAATAAAAATGAAAAAAACCCCAAAAAACTACCAAACTTTTGAAGATGTATCAGAATGAAAATGAATCATTTAATAGGCTGCTTTTATCAAGTTTCTTCATATGTTACAGATTTTAGAACTTGTGTACATTAGAGAGTGTTGATCATTTTGTAATCTTACAAGAGAAAATTACTTTGGAATTCAGTAGTTTGAAAGTGCCCTCCCCACCCACACAGACACCCGTCAGTGAGAAGAAGGTGAAGAGCGCGCCCAAAGGGAAGCCCATTCAGCTGGTGGAGGTCCAGGAAATGTTTGAGCTCGAGGATCTAAACAAGGCTTGGGATGACAATTTCCTCCCAAAGAAGTTCTATGTGTGGGTGCCAAACCCCAGGAGGAAACAGAGGCAGGAACAGGTGTAAGTCAATAGTTACTGATTCCTAGGACTATATACCTTAGTTTGATGAAAATCTTATTAATAATAACACTTGTGCATGTATCAGGATATAATGAATTTTGTTATAAAATAATTGTTGAATATCTTTTAATAGAGCATCAATTAGTGAGCTAGCCAAGAGTGGTCCCCAGAAAGTGTTGGTGCGTGACATGACAGAGGACATGATCCCACGCCACATTGAGTATGAGCAGACCACTAAGGTAAGCTTTATTCCCCCCCCCCCCCCCCCTAGAACCTTTGTGGATAATATCATTTAGTTTAACCAAATTTTGATGATAGCACTTAAATTTTGCCTGATGTGTTACGTGTAAGGATGCTGAGATTTAAACTTATTAAATTAATTTTCAAAAAGACTTACCGGTACTTTTTTATTGTGAGTCGTATGGAGTCTATTTATTATTGTATGAGTATCAGTATTTAATGAAAACAAATAAAGGATGAATAGTCAATCTCAGAAACTGCACTCTGTGTGATGATTACATCTTCCTCTGTTGAAATAGAAATTATGTGCAAAGCATGATCTCTTCACCTAACATGACGATTCATTAGAACAGCGTTGTTTTTTTGTTGTTGATTACTAACTTGTTGCAAAGAATCGATATCCATTTTAAAGCTGCAAAAAAAAAAATATAATCTTAACACTGGTACTGAATATATGGGAGGGCAGCAGATTTGGCTGTGTGTAGGTGCATGTTGTAACTGTTTGTTTTTCTTTGATACATTAGCCATATGATGGGCCAGTGATCAAGGTATCAACATGTAGATTTAGCCTTATGTAGATATATTCAATAACTATCAACTGTGACAACAAACATTCTTATCTTGTGCTTCATACTCAATTTATGCATGCAAAGTTTCCTACCCTTTATCTATGGAAAATACTACAAGACTCTAAAATCATATTATACTTTGTTACAATTGTAATCTGATTGCTATAACATATTTCTTATTCATTGAATTTTTTTTGAATTTATACTCTAGTGTCATTATTTATTTTTATTCATTATAAACAATATGAGTACCCTAATTATAAGTTTATTATACTTTTTAAGGTAAGAGTGCATTATTCTGTTTTACTTCATCACCCTAGCTTCCTTATTCCTCTGGTTGTACTAAATACTCTGTACTGTTCTGTCTACCGTCCCCCTGTACATTTCCTCTCATTAACTTCTTTCCTTTATTTATGACAATGCCTTGCCCTACCTTTTTCACAAACTTGGACAAATTAAATTCCATGACACACTGTCATTAGTTCATTTAATGTTGTATTGTTTAATCTTTGTAATGATGTATTATGAAAATGCTTTTCTGTTTAATTTCTTTTTTAAATTATAAAATAAGATTAATTGTTGTAGACTTGATTTCAGAGTGATTGATTGGTCTCTCTATGAATAGCTAGAGAATCAAGTTATTCATTACTAATATCAAATGTTTTAAATTCTAAGCTCTCCCAAATAATGTTAATATTAAATTGCATAATTAAGTCTAAAGATGCTGCATTTTATTTATTTCATAAAAATAGATACTAGTATGTTAATCTGTGTCCGGGAAATAAATTAGAAAAATGAACAGAGCTTCAAGCTTTATAGAACTTGAAATGTTTTAGTTTTAATAGTGTTTTTTTTTCGATTTTTTTTAATGGCCCTTTATAGATGAGGAGAAGACTTAACTCCCCTGCCTCGTCCCGCTACAGAACTCCTTATTCCCGTTCCTCCGCGGGGCAGCGTGCTGGACCTCATTTTTACGGAGGATCAGGGTAAGGCCAGAGTTCCTTGTGCACTCATCGTTTATCATCTGTCAATAATTATCTCTAAATCATTGTTGTCAAGTTCTAGAAATTGATGGAATGTTTTTTATAACATTTACCTCATTCCATGTTATGATCAACACAAGATATTTTGATTATTTAATTTTTTACTTCTTTTATTCTACTGTTACTGGTAATACCACATATAGGTAATTTTAACACAAATGATTGAATGTTTTGGTGGATGGGAGAGAATGATTTGATTCGGTCTTAACAATCTCTGTTTTTGGAGGCTAAATCAATTTTAAGATGATGATCAAATTTTGACCACATATACATGTATTAGGATACATCATGTTGCAGGTGAAAATTTTCTCCATTTTGGAGGATAATAAATTGATGAATTTATTTTAGAGACACTGCAAATACTCTGAATATAAACACTTGACTATTTATGGAAGTTAATTAATGAAAAATAAAATTATTAATCATATATTGCATTTTAAGAATTTGTGTATAATTTTCATGACATCCAGAGTTCTGATTTGATGTTAGAAAGTACTTGTACATGTACATACATCAGATTTATTTTTGTGAATGCATTAAATCCATTTCAAACAAGAATTTATTTATTCATAAAAAATGGACATATTGAATGTGTTTGGACTTGAATTTGGCACAAATTAATATCAGGGGACTGAAAAAAACATTTACCACGATTATCTTCTTAGATGATTCATTAAATTGGAATTAACCAATACAATTCACATAATAAAGAGAAATTAACTGTCTTAATTCATTTTATAAAATTAAATCTGAGGGGATAGCTTATATAATTTGTCAATATTTTTGAGGAAAATGTCTATCCTCCAAAAACAAAGGCTGTCTAGACCAGTGTTGCTGAGGTGATCTTTTTACAGGGATTGTCTGTCAAATGTTTCATATCTTATTAATTTTGTGTGGTGTTTTTTAAGTGTAATCTCTAATCATATAGAACTGGTCTGTTTGGCTTGTATTTGATTGCTGTGATGTTTTTTAGCATTGAGGAGTTACTAGATCTTCCGAGGGATATTTTAGTAAGAGTGCTGGATCATGCAAAACAGAGGTAAGGAACATATACCAGTTTGTGAATTGAGTTGGGCGTTGGATGGCTGACGTTACTAATATAGAGTCATAGATCTTTATATAAGAACTGATAAATACAAATCTGTAATTAATTCTGGTTAAAGCAGATTGATATCTAGATCTTTATTGATAAATGTCACTATCTTTCTAATCATAAAAAGATTTTCACTTTGATTTATTAGGCTGACCTACCAGACATTATGAAATCTATAGGTATTTTTTATAGTTTTGTTGCCTTTCTTGCAATATGAGGTTTGAGAAACAATATCAATATTATTTTGTTTACTCTTTCAGTGATTTTGCATCTAGTCAGAAACTTCACGAACTAATCAGTAAGTTTGTCCCTATCATGGACCGAGAACCTACAGACATGACTGCAAACAGCACAGACTTGTTACAGCAGAAGAAAATGAACATCTACGAAGGGAAGGAGAAGAAGCACAACGAGTCCCATCTGATGGAGACCAAGCCTGTCTATTACCTGGACGAGGATGGCGTAGAACAGGAAGTCTTCCCTGAACCCAGGATGTCACGGGGTCATAGGTTAAATGACAGTGATTATGGGTCGTATCGAGATCTGTACATGAGTGGAACTAGGGAATTCCCAAAACTGAAAAAACCTCTGCCACCGATTGGTGGAATAGGTAAATTAAGTTAACATAAATTGCTATAATGTCAATATGTAAATACAATCATGTTCGAGATTTTATTGAATATTGAGAAATCGATCATACAGTAAAACTCACTTAAATACATGGAACCTTGATATCAGGAAGTCTTGGTTATCAAGAACTTATAGCATGTGTATTTAATTTTGCAATTTGATTCTAAACAATTGAATTGTGGAATTAAGTGCAAAATAAGGAATCCACAGTTATATAATCTGCCCTTTTGATATTAAGTGTCCTGAGGATGATGAACCCAAGTTTGCCAATGTTTAATTATTTGAAGGGGTTTTTTTTGTTTAGTAGATGACAAGGTCAAAATTCCCTCAATTTCCCTGGGCCTGCCACAACTTCCAAGTGGTGTTCAGCAGACCAGAACATTCAATTACTCCAGGAGAAACTACAGAAATTTGGACCTTACCATCGGTAAATTAAAATGAATTGCATCAACAGATGTTTGACTGTGAAATCAGTAATAGGACAGCTAAATTTAGAAAGGTGTCAGATGGTTTTACTTACATCAGTGTTTTATTTATAGCCCCAGTGCCTACCCCTCCCACCAGCTACAGGACAGAGGACACCAGCGGGTCTGACCACGGAACCACTGTCCATGTCAACATCCCGTCTGCAGAGTCAGTCAGGGACGGGGTGCCTCAGTCAGCAGCTGAACAAGCTGAGCTAGCTGTACGTATCACTCAATAAGTCGGCTGTTCAATTTATGGTTTTATTTTTTTTCAGCTATGAACCTTAAGGCTGTCTTCTCTTCTCTTTGAGGACATATGACTTTTTTAAGAGGGATAAACCCTAGGGTATTTTGTCAATGTCCACCTAAGAGTATTTTACTATTGGAACAACAAATATATTTAAACGATTTTTATATGATTTAAACATTCCTTGACAACTGTTTTGACTGTAATTGATCAGAACCAATCACGCCCGACCACCGACTCTCGGGATCTTATTGATGCATTGGCTGTAAGTATTTGGATCAGGAGTCCAGTTTGTAAAGCTACCAAACATTTCTGTTTTGAAATATTACAATTACAAAACTAAAGCTGTTTTAGTACCTGTGGTAAGCAAAAGTAAATTATTGGCATGAAATTGAACGAATGTTATATAGCTTTAAAACTGTAAAGTATGGTATCAAATATTGGTTTCCTAAGGAACTTAAAAGGATAAAATACAAACTGGACCCTAAAGAATGTTGCATTATGGGTGTGGTTATAAATGTTTGGTTGAGAGCGATTAGTGTGATGTGGAGTTTAGGCTGATGGTAATGCCTGATTTGTGCTTAATGAGCATTGCCGCCCTCAATCATTTGTAAAGCAAATTAATTCAGCTGATATCATCATCACTGAAATTTCATCTACTTATATCTACTCAATCATATGCATAAATGTTTAAGTTTTTTTTATTTGCATATTAAACTGATCTTATTGTATTTTCTTGCAAAGAAATTTAAAAAAGCTTGCTTTCACTTTGTAGTTTGAAATAAACTGTGGTCTTCTGAATGTATGAAGGTTTTACTGAGAATTGGTTATCAGTTTCTAATGAATAATAGTTTCAGGTTAGCAAAAAGTTGCGGTATAGAATGTGGTCGAGTTTCCATGATGCAGTAAGTGTATGGGTGTGGTTACATCCTGTAGTAGACTGGAGGTGTTAGAATAGCGAGGAAACCCCGGGATTTCTCCTTCCACACAGAGAGTACCTGGGGTCTTGTGGTGTAGTGCTCATCATCTATACTCTGTTTTTGGCTAGGTTTCCGATTAAATAGGATTTTTTTATTCCAGGTTTAAATATTCATCATAGAACATAATAAGAATACACTGTCAAATTATATTTTTCACAATTTGACCAATTGTAATGATTCAATAATGTTAATGCATGCATATGATATGTATATGCCCAAAAAATTATTTCAATATCAATAATTGAAACTTTCTAAGCAAATTTGCGAAAGATTTAAAGTAGTTTTTGCATTTATAAATGTCAAACAGTGACTTCTTTCTTCATGTGAGCCTTTTTGTTGGTGTTGGCTGCCATTGGCTAGGGGACATTGTATTTACACAGACTGTGGGAACTTTTGAATAGGTGGTGGTACTTTTGACCTAAATGTTGACATTAGTGATCCAGTATTTAGTATTTTTTTTTTAGTACTACGGGCTGTACACTGATTTTGAGGTAAAGTATTTTACCACCAAGTAGATATAAAAGCAACTCAGGTGACAGGAAGACAATAAATGTATCCAAATGTTGCATGATGGGTTGTCTTCACCATTGGAAAAACAGCAAGTGTTACTTTAAACAATCTCTCTATTAATTAATCTTAAATGGGGGTTTGACTTATAATTTTCTTTTATTTTAGTTAAAAACACTGAATACAACCTGTCATGCTTTGCTGTAGATTTTAACAGTCACGATATACATATAGGTTTTGGAGAGACATTGATTTTATGATGTACTGGTACAGGTTGATGGTTTAAGATTTACTTGCATGTTAAACCTTTTATAGTTCTTACTGATACCTAGGGAACAGTGTGAGGTTAAATTTAAACAATATGGTGCATGGCAAATTCTAAACCTTAATGTGTGTTAACTATGTAATCCCTTCACTCATGATGTGCAATATATCATCTTACTTGTACATCAAATGGGAGCTTAAATTAGTGTGTATATAGCGTGTAGAAACATGTCAAACTCACAAAGGACTAAATCAAATGTCTGTGATCTCTTTATGAATTAAACAAAACAAAAACAAAAGTATTTTGGTATTTTAGGTGTTTTTGCATCTTCTATTTAAAAACTATAATCTAAATTGGATTGGAAGTTTTGAGATACACATCTACGTAATAATACAAATTGAGTACACACATTATACAGACCTTACATTTAACGCCCAAGTAGATGTTTAGAGAAAGAAATGACAGCATACTACATTGTACCTTACATTGATAACATGTGAAACAAAATAACCATGTAGACCACCTATATAATATAAGAAACCATAATACCATTTAGTATTTACAAATAGAGTTGATTATTACATGTATCATAACACAATGGAATAGCATGGCTGGGGAGTCTTGATCTTGTTTCATTATCTATAACTGGTTTAGACATCTTCTAAAAAAAAAATCATCAACAAAAACTTATTAACAAAAAACAATACTTCACACAACAAGTTTTAAAAGCTGGCCTTTATTAGTTCATCTTTCATGGAATTTCATCCATTTTAATTTTCACTCGTACCAGTTATTCCAGATGCTGATTTTAGGGAAACATTGAGAGTTATTTTTGTGGTTCGTTTCAGTCTTCCAAATCCGAGAGGTCTGCCCCGCGTACCCCTCTGCATGCCGTGAGCCCTGCCCAGTCAACACGTGTGCCCCAGGCCCCAGCAACCACCCCAGCCACACATGGACAGATGTCCCCCATGAAGCTGTACCGAGACCAGTCAGGACTGTCCACAGGTTCCCACAAGAAGGCAACCACCCCCTCCCGCCAGAATCACTCCCGAGAAAATACCAGGTCCCCCAATGCCGAGATTAGGGCCCCCACCAACTCCCCAAGGGCTCTCACACCTGAACAGACAGGTAACACCACACATTTCTCACCATCAGAACTCTCACATCTGACATTTAATTACCATTTCCTTCCTTTTTGTATTATAATCAATTAATTTTCCGTAATCTTTAATAGTATTCCTTAACAATTGTTTTTCAAAGTTCCTATTTACTTTAACTAGCTGTATAGCATGTTAAATCATTGTTTACAATGTATACATCTCTTTGTTTTAACTAATCTAATTTTCATAGTTTGCATGCTTTAATTCATATTAACTTCATAGGAAAATTCAGGAGACTGCCTGGTAAGTGGACCATTGGTAGTTACTGTCGACTGCTAGACATCATTCTATGATTTTCTCTCTTTCTCATCACTGCCCTTTCTCTCTCTCTATCTCTTTCACCTTTTTACTGCCATAGGACAAAGCTTATTAAAGTTGAAATGTAGAACATCTCACCATTGCATTCAGTTTCCTGTAGCTTTATAGCTTACTAAAATTATGTGTACCATCAATTTCTAAAAATAAAAGCATGTTGAGTAAAACCCAGTTATAGCAAAACCCTTTGGATCTCAATTTAATAAAATTAACACTTTTGAATAATTCTGAAAATAAACATCCATCTTTTTCTCTCCCTACAACTTCATTAAAGTATTACCATGAGAGAAGCCATAGTATAAATCATTTAGAATTCAGTATCAGAATGATACATGTGCAGTGACCTTAATTCATGCAAAACATTACTAGTATTATCAATGTGATATTCTGAATGTTTGGTCCTTGGAAAATTTTAATTACGATTTAGCTTACCTAATCTAATCCTTTCAAGAAAATGGATACGGAATGCTTACAATTTGTGTTAATGAGTTTGAAACAAAGCCACATAAGAAGTATACAGATTTTTAACGTTTTTAATATCCTTTATCCTTGTATCTCTATAGTAAACTGCAGTATGAGACAGCAATTATCTTGGGTAAAGAGACGTTATTTTTAGGTTAGCAATGTGGCCCACGGGCCTCCTGCTCTAATTAACTTGCTTTTAACGTAACAAGAAATATAAAGCAGACATCAGTAATTGATCCTAATCGTATAGTCTTCATTTACATGCACTGTAAGCTCTTCAATTAAGCTAAATAAGCTATTTTAGGAGACAACTAACCTAAAATGACAAACATTGGTTGATATAGCTGTTTTTTGGCACAGTCTAGCATTGACTTTGGTCTTTAAGTTAGAACTCTTATATTTCGTCCAAAATTTCCATTTGAACACCATAAACATGTACATACACCTTTCTTTTTTATTCGATTATAAAATACTCGTGCCTATAAAATTCATACATATGGAAGACAAAAGCGCCACTTACCGACTAATCAAAGAATAATCAATTTTTGTGAACAATTAAGAAATAAACAGCAAGTTAAAAAGTTCACTTAAATATGAACTTGTTTACGTGATCAAATCAATGAAACCGTAAAAATTATGTCTTCTTGACCCAATAAGAAGTTCAAACAGAAATGACGTTTTTTGATTTTTGTAAGCAAATGTAATGAAGTGCATTTTGAACTGCGGTTGCTATGCTTGCATAATTACCATGATGCATGTCAAATACTGGCGGAGCGTCATTTTCGTGTTTACAATGTTGATTGAAAAAAAAATAAAACACAAGTAGAAACTACGGCAACATACAAATGGAAATTAGTTGTACAATACAATTGGAAAATGTAAAATGTAAATAGATCGCCATACAAATATGATTATTATGAAACTATAAGAATACAATACAATGTTCTGAAAAACATGTACGATATATCTCAGCTTTAAACCTGGTACACGTAAGTTCATTCCAGATAAAACCCGTATTTTTATAAATTACAATGCAATGTCCAATTAGGTGTGCTTTGATTATTTGTAACTCTCATCCTCCATGACTCGTTTTTACAGGACTAGGGACGATAGAGGAGACGGGACATGAGGAGGGGGAGGGGCCACATCCTGTGTCACGTGGTGGGAGGAGCGTGCGCTTCGCTGAGGAAGTCCCAGAAATTCCTCCACCCCCGTCCTCACCCCAAAATCCAGACGACCCTGAGGAATCGACGCCAGGGGTGGAACAGCAAAGAGAGGGCCCCAGCGTCCCTGCTTCCCGCCAAACAGGCTTTACTAACCAGCCAACCTTCAATACGATGGAGAAAGAGCTATCTCAGGATGAAATCCAAATCAAGTCCGCCAAAAAACGCGATTCTCTGCTGTCCACGCCTGAGCCCTGGCCCCAGGTAAATGAGGCTGATTATGATGTAACACCTGCTCATACAAAAATGACTCTGCACGGAAGTAACGAGTCTAAAGTGAACGACTCGCGACTGGCGCACATGGATCCGTATTCCGATAGGTCTGTCGGTACCGGAAGCACAATTCGTGCCGATATCACGAGCAGAGACTCCACGCGAAGCTACATGACACAGAAAGAGGAGTCCCCGGGCCCACCCCCACCGTCACCGGAACCAAAGGATCGGAACGACGAGCCACGGTCGGCACGAAAACGAGACTCTAAATCCCGCGAGTCCACCACCATGACACCGCTGTTGGAGGAGAAGGATGAGGACACGGCATCACCGGATGTCCACATCAGGACTCTGATCATTGAGGTGCCACCACTGGGTCAGAGAGAACCAAAGGAGAAATCTAAAGGTAAAACTCGCACCACCGACACATTCGTCAGTATCGACATACCAGCTCAGCAGGCAGCGGAGGGTGAAACCACAAACGGCAAAAGACAGCTGATCAGCAAGGGAGGCAGACGACTTGAGCCGCCGTTGGAGGAAAGAGAGGAGGACTCCACAGTGGATGGAGGTATACAGCGTATTTCGTTCATTTTTTCTACGTAAATTCGTTGGGGATTCTTCTTTTTTTTTGGGGGGGGGGGGGTCAAGACCAGTTTGTAATTTTTCTTTCTGTCTTTTAGAAACCATTAACACACGGGAGCAGAATCTGTCGGTACAGAGTTCCGTCGCCGGTAGGACGACGGCTGATGGAGACACGGAGACAGATGTTGGATCCGCGGGGGTGGATCCTTCCATTGGCGGGAACGTCTCACCGACGTCAACTATCACCGGAAACGAGAGAGTCGCCAACACCGATCTGCGACAGTTTATAGAACACCAGGAAGCGGAAACGGAAAAAATTGAGGAAGACAATGAACCGAAATCCAGCGAGCGCCGGAAAGATTCTTCCGAGATGCTAGGATCTCGCGACTCACACATGCCAGACGGCGAGGAACAGAATACAGAGGAAAGAGGCAGAGAACAGGAACCACAGGGTGATAGGAGGGAGACAGAGGGGGCAGAGACGGAGGAGGACGGGGGTCCGGAGGGAAACGTCACCCAACGGAGCGAGCAGGAGATCACAGAGTTTGGCGGGGATAACGACGCCTTCAAGTCTCTGCTGGCGGAGGAACTGGCCCGGATAAATCAACAGGACTAGTCCGCCTCAATAGGCGCAGTGATACTGTGATAATATATCTGTGATAAACAAACGATGCCTAGGGAGACACCTGTCTGCGATAGGTGTTCCTGTATTGTGATACTGTACGTGTATAATAAACTTAACTTTTTGTGAAAAACGTGCATACATAAGTTTTACTTGAATATCGTTTTGGGATACGTTGTTGCATTAAATGATGAATAAATCCCTGTATTCTGGACCAATGTTCAGTGTTTTTGCTGGTTACAAATGTTACATATTCATGTATCCATTGAATCATGCGACAATATTTTTCCGACATAGTATATTTCACCTGCCAAAAATATTTTTTTAATTCCTACAAAATTAGAGCTATATTTCTTTTTTGTGCGCTTCTCTGTAAATGTGTAAATACTTACGTTATTTTAGAAGTGTTTGAAGCATGTCACAGACAATGCGGACATGAACGTTCGCCTCATTTGTAAATTTTGCTCCACTGTTATAAAGAATTAACATCATATAAAATACTATAATTTTTGTTAGAGAAATGAAATCATGCATGCACTCTTCATCTGCAATAATGTCGTGCAATTCCTCTGTACTTGTCGGCTTTCTACTTGTACTTTGCTGTGATATATGTTGTAAATAAATCCATGGAGAAAAAAACTGTTTTTGTTTCGGCTATATGAATTCGATGGATTAAGGGTAACAGGCTCAAAACAGCTCACAGATCTGACTGTTTTGGAACCACAGACTAAACCTTAAGATGGTATGGAACACATCCATATTGTGACGAGCTTCCTATCAAAATAAACAATAAAATT
The DNA here is from genome assembly GCF_963853765.1 of Magallana gigas. NCBI lineage: Eukaryota > Metazoa > Mollusca > Bivalvia > Ostreida > Ostreidae > Magallana > Magallana gigas. The sequence goes on along the minus strand of NC_088854.1, from coordinate 5,138,477 downwards.
CAGTAGAAAATTAATAAATTGTCTCTTTCCTAAATTGTTACCAAACAGCGTAGCCCAATGGGTTAGAGCTGCAACTGCGAAACTGTGATTCATGAGTTCGAATCCCGCTGGGACTTGTATAATTTTCACCTTTCCAAAACCTTTTGAAACATATTTTTAGTCAAATATTGTTAGACTTGAAAATTCTAAACCAGTGAAAGTATTTTTTATAATAATATCCACATTAATGTCGATAGGTGTCCCATACCACCATAAAGTTAGGACAATATACCAGAATATGCTTAGTAAATATGTAAATGACGACATAATGACGACAAACGTAAATCGATTTACTGATGATTACACAAAAGAAAAAAAAACTATGGTTTATACACAGGGTTATTTTGTATTTCAATCAGATTGACTTTGGGTAGCGAAACAAAACACGTTCTATTCCCACAGTTTAATTATCACTATACATATGTAAATGGCATGAATATTTGGAAAACTTTCGGGTTTTATCAGTTGACTCTCCCGTGATCCTATGAGTTGACGGCGTAAGTCCGGTTATTCCGAAAAACGTGATCTCGCCGAGGTTATAGGATTCACTGAATGTACCGCCGCAGTACGACACGGGTCCATCCTTCGTGCAGCATCACACACAAATTAGGTTACGACAACTTATCATAACCATATTAGACTACACCGAGAGACGACCGCTGGAAATCATGAAATACAAAGCCCCAATAATAATCACTGCACTGACACACAAAATGAAGCAGTACTTGTCAAACAACTTGGCGAACGTCTTCCACGTCTCCAACTCGTATTCCGGAAGCTCATCGCAGTCCTCATAGATCACCTCAGACGACTCTCCCAGATGAAAACTCTGTCTATAGATGGACGCGTCCTTACCATCAGAGGAACCGACTATGGACACGATGGGCTTACTGAATTCAGTTTGCTGAGAAACACCTGGGTGCGACTCGGGTTCAGGGCTTCTGTGCTGATTTTCTGCCGACCTTATTCTACGTTGTCTACAATCCGACTTAAAAATTCTTCCAAATTGTTTCCTTATCTTTTTGCACCTTAAAATTTGACTCAGCTTACAAAGCCACTTTGGTAAAGGTTTCCGTTCACTTCGGAAATGGAACCTGAGGCCGATGATGGTCAGAAAACAAATAAGGGTGGACAAGATCAATAGGACCATCAGGACGAAGGTCAGCACGGAGATGGGTTTGGAGGACTTGGGGATGGTGTCAGACACAAGGGTTAGGTACACAGTGATGGCCAGCAAACACGTGATGGCGTACCCGATCCTCTCCCCAGAGTCCGCCGATAGCAGGAACACCATACAGTTCAGGAACACCAGCAGCACCACTGGAATGAAGAGGTTGATGATGAAGAAGGAGGACCGGCGCTCAAGGTACAACTTGAAGTAGATGTATTCGAACGGTCCGTCCCCGACTCTCTCCGCGGCCGTATCGTACAGAATCCATTCCCCGTTTTCTGTGAAGTTGTCCAACTTGATGTTGTTTTCAACGATGAAGAGTTGGAGCTCACGGTGTCGGTAGTTCCAGGGAATCATCACAATGGTACAGACCTGCCGATCGAACGGAAAGTGTGTGACGTCAATATCACATGACGTTTCTAAGTAGTCTCCTGTGTACCACAGGGCCACTCCGTTATCATTGTAACGGATCATGATGTCATCAAATCCGATTTTTCGGACTTTCTTCACCGGATTCGTCACCACGAGATCTGGTTTCCACACGAGATTTTGCGGGACCAGGATCTGCCACACGTTGTTGTAGTCCGCCTTGTCCCACATCATCCGGGGATCCTTCCACGTGACGTCTACGTAAACGACCGTCGACATAGTGCCGGACAGCTCGTCCACGTCGTTAATGGCGATCAGGTGTAGCGTGGCCCTGACGGTCGTCTGCTGGTCCTGGTCGTCGTTTGGTCGGATGTACGGATTGTAGTTACTTAGAAGACCCTTGTATAGTGTTTCCACTGACGTTCTGTTTGCGGATGTATAGTTAAATAAAACGGTTAAAATTGTCCAGGACGCAGACCACTGCAAGGGTCTTGTCTTACACTGGGGCATCGTCATTGATTTGGTTATAGACACGATGATGCTGACCACTGTATAAGCACACTCATGTCTGCAGACTTTATCATTCAAATGAATCTTCGATCATAAACAAAACGCTTTTGAAATGGTACCATCTCTTTCCCGGGCCGAGCTACTCACTGGCCCCTGCAAATCCGAGAACCGTGTGTTTTCGCAGCGATTACATTCCATGAAAAAATATTTTTGTCCTAGAACAAGGAATGATGTCACACTGACCAAGCCTAAAGGACAAATAGATTTAAATGAGGTTTATCTACAGGCCAGGGATTGTTGTTGTTCCGAGCTAGAACACATTTCCCATATCACACTGACATTTAAAGACACGCATTGTAAAACTTTGATTAAAGGCAAAAATAAATAAATAATACTGGAAGCAATTTTCAAAGGGTCATCGAACATCTAACTGGGGTTGTTTTACTTTTACCACAGAATTTCTGGACAGGTTTGTTAACGTTCTGATTAGTCATTTTATTTTTTTGATGTATGGGTTTGGGTTCATCTAGAGGCCATGTTGGTCAGAATCATAGATTTCATTAAATGTTAGCATAATAAAGACTTAAAACACAAATTAATATTTTGACTCTTTTTTGCTGTATAGGAAAAGTAGTACATGGACGAATTTGTCTGAAAGAGATTGTGTGAACGAGGTGACCATCGTACTACACTTGTATTTGATAAGCAAACATTGATTCGAAACTTATTTAAATAAGATACCCTCATTATTTATAAAACATGCATGATTAGAGTAAGCCGTAATATGTTTACAATTCAATTTCTTCTCATTTATTTATTCATTACCTTCCAATGAAATTTGATTAGATAATAACTAAATATTATATGAAATTAGCATACTTAAGACACGAGTATATTGCAAGTATACTTAATTGAATATTGTTGGATTTACACATTTATATAATATTCTATCAATATATATTCAGTTCAAAAACGTTGATTTTTTTCTGTTCTATGTTGAATACAAAGCACCATATTTGTACATGGTTGACAATAGCATTATTTTGCTTCTGTAAAAGATTCTTATGGTTTATTGAATTATTCTGTCATTGCAATAACTATTTATAATTTTACACGACGAATTCAAACAGGAAAATTGCACTTCGAATTCATAAAACTTTTCAAAGGAGAATAAACTAAAAAAGTTTGCTGTTGCTATGAGTTCACGCTGTTGGTTCCTTTCATTCTGGCTGTGATATTTTCTTAATCACGCCATTTGATTCAAATCAAAAAGGAATTTAAATTCGTACCTCCCCAATTAAATCGATGCCAGTGGTCTGACATAAAGACACGGTACCTGGTGACCGTCCGGGTGAGACCCCGTATCTGTTTCTTTCTCAGATCAAGCATGCACTAGTTCTACTGAACCCGACAAGTCATACAAAGTCGAGCCACTTGACTTGGATGCAGAAGCAGTATTAAAATTGATGTTCATTAATTCTTCTTCATTTACCTTTACAAAAACTAAGAGCACTGTTGCACAGAATAGAGACTGAGATTTTTCATATCAACCAAGTAGTACATCATTTTAATAATAAAAAAACCCACCAAAACGAACAATACGCGATCTCGTCGGCCGGGACTGGGGTATTCTGTCTGTTTTCAAAAGAAAGTTCGCATGCACGAAGCATCGGGGGGATGGGGGGGGGGGGGCAGCAAAGATTTTTTTTCTAATTTACTTATAAAAAATGAAATATCAAGGAGTTGCACCCCCACACTCTTTTGTGGTCATGGGAAATCTTCAAGTAATTGTATAATGACCAAAGCTCAAGATCAGGACATATTCAGGTCACAAGGTCTTTGTGTCAAATTTTAGCTTCTAATCATTTTCAATTCAAAATATGGCCAAGACAGAAAATATGTCTTTTTTCAACAATGACCTTGAACTTGCACAACTTAACCTGGGTCAAGATCATGACACACCCTCAGGTCATAAGCAATCTTATGTGAAGTAGGAACGCCAAATGTTTCTCCATAAGAAAGGTATAGACTGGACACAAATTATAAACTTTTTCTTTTCAATGACCTTGAACTAGCTCTAATGATCTAAGGTAAAAATCATGACACACCCTCAGGTCATAAGCAATCTTTAAGAACTTTATGTAAACTTCATAAGAAAGGTTTTTATATCAGACACAAATTTTGCACTTTCCCTTCCAGTGACTTTGAACTTGCCAAAATGAACTTTAGTCAAAATCAATACACACTTTCAGGTCACACATAAGCAATATTTATGATAAGTAAGAACGTTTAATGATTCTCCATAAGAACGATATGGATCAGGCACGATTGCACAGATGGATGGACAGACAGGTGATTCCTATACAAACTTTGTTTGTGGGTGATATAATAAGAATGGATACATTTTAATGAAAAGGTAACGGGTAATAAACAGTTGCTCAGAACTCAAAAAGTTCTCCAGTACAGAATCAGAACTCAACAAGTCCTCCAGTACAGAATCAGAACTCAACCAGTTCTCCAGTACAGAATCAGAACTCAACAAGTCCTCCAGTACAGAATCAGAACTCAACCAGTTCTCCAGTACAGAATCAGAACTCAACAAGTCCTCCAGTACAGAATCAGAACTCAACCAGTTCTCTAGTACAGAATCACAACTCAAAAAGTCCTCCAGTACAGAATCAGAACTCAACAAGTCCTCCAGTACAGAATCAGAACTTAACAAGTTCTCCAGTACAGAATCAGAACTCAACAAGTTCTCCAGTACAGAATCAGAACTCAACAAATTCTCCTAAACAGAATCAGAACTCAACAAGTTCTCCAGTACAGAATCAGAACTCAACAAGTTCTCCAGTACAGAATCAGAACTCAACAAATTCTCCTAAACAGAATCAGAACTCAACAAGTTCTCCAGTACAGAATCAGAACTTAACAAGTTCTCCAATACAGAATCAGAACTCAACAAGTTCTCCAATACAGAATCAGAATCAACAAGTTCTCCAGTACAGAATCAGAACTATAATTAACAAGTTCTCCAATACAGAATCAGAACTCAACAAGTCCTCCAGTACAGAATCAGAACTCAACAAGTTCTCCAGTACAGAATCAGAACTCAACAAGTCCTCCAGTACAGAATCAGAACTCAACAAGTTTGCCAGTACAGAATCAGAACTCAACAAGTTCGCCAGGACAGAATCAGTATCCTAGTTCCAGGCCAAGTGGACATAACACTTCGACAAGATCATATTGTTGAAAAGTAAGAGCTCGATCGCAGTTTATTTATCTAAGTAAGTTTTAAGACGCCTTGTCCTGAACCCACTACCAATTGGGTAATAAATTTCTCAAGTTTGGATGAGACATCACTGGAAATCATATATCCATTAGACTTAGTTTGTCAGCTGGGTGCCCAGGAGATGGTTGATAATTTATGCATAATCTCTGGTCCCCTCAAAAAAAAAATTGAAATCTAAAACAAAATTCACAATTCTGAAGCTGTTCCTCAATATAATTTTCACATTATAATGATTCAAAATTATCAATGAAACTATCATGAAAACTTTGCAGTATTTTAACACAAAATTTGGCTTTGAACTAGAACTGTCCTAATGGGACTAATATCCCCGCAAGGCTAATTTCAAATGGGACAAATAATTGAATTGAATAATAAAGGTTTGGAACACATACAAAAAAATATTCTAGAAAGCTGTTAACACATAAGGATGTCATGACACAAACATTCTAGCAAGCACATTGATTCTGATGATTTATTGCATAGTGTAGCTATTTAAATATGTACATATTGTAAACACAAATAACAAGATACCTGCAATGCAATGCTCTCTAGTGATACCGCCACTCTGATGTGAATAATATGCCAAATAATTTAAGAGAAAGTTGACATCAAATTTGTTAGAAAATAAATGCCCCCATATGGCATGCCTTAACAAAGAAATGTGTTAAAATTTCAAGCATCTGTGATGAATAGTTGCTAAAAAATCGTTGACGAAAATTTGTCAGACGATTAAGGATAAAAATGAAGTTTTCATTCAACAAGAAGATGACATCTGATTGGTACAAAAATGAATCCCAATGTATGGCATTCCTACACAAAGAGTGTGTAAAAATGTCAAGCATCTGGAATAAATAGTTCCTGAGGAAAATGTGAAAGAAATTTGTTACAGACAGACAAATACACAAGGGTAAAACAGCATACCCCCTCTCCTTTATACCGGGGGCATAAGAAAAAAGCTGTAAATGCCATATTACCTCTAACTCAGTATAAAAATATCAAACAAAACTCAACCTAAGCTGCCTGCTCTCTGAAGTGAATCTGAACTGACTAGATCTTCATTTACTGCTTACTAATTATAACTACTACAGTAAAACACATTTATAACGAAGTGCCAGGGACAGGCAATTTTGCTTCGTTATAAGTGTAATTCGTTATATCCATTAAGTTTACAACATATATTATTGTCACAGGGAATGAAAATCACTTTGCTGTAAATGTCAATTCATCATAAGCGTGTTCGCTATAACCATGTTTTACTATACTGGGAGTACATATACTCTACATCATTTCTGAATGCCAAGTTTCACAGAAACTCACAGATATAAAGGTGGATCAACCATGGACAATATATATATAACACTGATGTTTAACTTACTGGTAGTAAGAATGTGTTACAAACAGCAAACATGTATCTGAGAAAATGTCTCAAAAATGATAAATGGAAAATGGACAAAATAATTGCTTGAACAATTTAAGTAATCTCAGTTGATGCCATACTGATCGTGTTTCATTTCTATGGGTTAAAAGGTATATGTTCATAACCCAGGTAACAATGCTTTAGAATACATAAAGCTTTTTATAATACTGTTTATTCCTTTAAAAAATCATTTTTAAATAATGTGTTTTTAATAACATTACAATCTATACCAAACGTTAAAATTTTGATTATGAAAATAGACTCTGAAAAAGGAAAAAAAAAATTAACAAAAAATATTTGAAGCAAATGATATATTCTAGCTGTGAAAATGTGTAGGTTATACAAAAATAAAGACCCTTTGTTTATAGAAGCTGCAATATTTAAGGTGGGTTATTTTGGCAACACATATCCCTTGCTGATCAGGGGCCCCCCTTTGTGGAGGAACACCACGGGCCAAACGGTTAAGTGGACAATGGTCCCCTTCTTCTCGTGGAACTTGTACAAGTCTTTCTGGATAGGTGTATTGGGATCTGCAAACTCCAGGGACATTTGGGGGTCCTGTACACACATCAGCCACAGCTGTTCAATACAGACTTGGATATATACCCTTAGTTTCTCACCAGAGCTCAGAGTTTGGAGTCTCCTCTTCAAAAAGTCGGATTCCTCACGTAAGAAAACCTAAATGTATAGAACAAATGAGCTTCAGATCATTCATTGAACCTAACATGAAGCAGATATTTTACAAATTACCTTCGAAGATTACCTGGTTTTGTGAAATAACTTAGGGATAAAAATGATCTTATACATGGTATCTCAGACTGGTTTAGAACTCTGTTTGGTATGTAAGATTAAGGTTTGGACAATAATCAAAATGTACATTTTTCACAGGATTTTCTATAAACCTACCAGTAAGGAATGCATTAAACTTCAGGTCTATTCATATACCTTCTCAAAGATTTATATCTAAGCTAGATAATACATAAATTAAAATCAAAATATAAGAAGTTTTTGGTTCTCTTGAGAAAATTAGAGTGACTATATCAAAACAAACCTTGCACACTTCTGGAGATGAAATGGAGGCAGTGACCTTTCTGTAGTCTTTGGCATGTTTTAAGGTAGCTGTTGTGAGTATTTGGACCATGTCCTTTGGGACCTGTTGCAAGGTAAATTAAAGATACTGAACAGAACTTTGGTGAAAATTGTAAGTTTAATCAAGCACAGTAACCATTGTGGTTAAAGTAAAACAATGAACAAAAACCACCGCTGACATGACTCAGAAAACAATGAACAAAAACCACCGCTGACATGACTCAGAAAGTAAACAATGAACAAAAACCACCGCTGACATGACTCAGAAAGTAAACAATGAACAAAAACCACCGCTGACATGACTCAGGAAGAAAACAATGAACAAAAACCACCGCTAACATGACTCAGAAAACAATGAACAAAAACCACCGCTGACATGACTCAGAAAACAATGAACAAAAACACCGCTGACATGACTCAGAAAACAATGAACAAATACCAGCCGCTGACATGACTCAGAAAGTAAACAATGAACAAAAAACCACCGCTGACATGACTCAGAAAACAATGAACGAAAACCACTGCTGACATGACTCAGAAATTCAATGAACAAAAACCACCGCTGACATGACTCAGAAAACAATGAACGAAAACCACTGCTGACATGACTCAGAAAACAATGAACAAAAACCACCGCTGACATGACTCAGAAAACAATGAATAAAAACCACCGCTGACATGACTCGGAAAACAAAGAACAAAAACCACCGCTGACATGACTTATTGAACAACTTTTCTATGAGGAAGAATCTGAATGCAAATATCCATACAAGTAATTCATTCTTAATTTCTTATTTCAACATCTTTAATTTGAATTTTTTTTATTGACAAATACATGTATTCATGAAGGTCTCTCATAATAAATGTTCTGCAAAAGGTCACTGAGATTGAAAAAAAAAAACCAGGCTAAATATTTAAACTTTCAATTATTCATTTGCTTCAATCAAAATTAAAATGAAGTTGGGTTGGAAATAACTCCCAGTTTTGAGCATGATGATGACTGAAATCAAATGACACCAACTCCACACATATTAATAATCGCTATAGGAAGAATTATGAGCTTTTTCAATTATGACCTTAATTTTTAAAAATGTTGTGAAAGCTATGTATTAAAAACAAGTGTAAAATAGACTTACATGCAGTGAATGCTTTATTTGAAATGGTTGAAGAATCGGTATCTTCATGACAGACTGAAGGTCCTCTAATTGCTCATCAGCCTTCTTCATGCAATATTCATAACCATGCTGAAAAATGGTATGAATGATGAACAATACATATACATGTAACACTAAAAAATCAATAATCAAGCAAATCTTACACAAATGTAAGTAAGGATTACGCTTAAAATTTTGATTTTTGTAATAAAAAGTAAAAGAAATGGAGAGTATTCATGGAAGTCTTACAAAGATTTCAAACAATACTTCCAGCTGCTGCCTTACCTGAATTATTTGCAGTAGGTTAGAAATGACACTCTGATCATCCATCCCGCCACCTGTGAGTTCTTCGAATGCTTCGGACCACTCATCGTCAAAGATCAGACCAAACCTCTCCCCAATCTTTGTAGGCCGGTTCTTGTCACTGAGGTCTGTAAAAGCTGCATTACCCTCAGTTAACTGTTTACTGGCAAAACTGCTTAATCTGTTCAAAAAACACAACAACAATATTAACCAAGAACTAGAAATATTGAGATGGTGACCATCTCAAAGGGTCCCGCTTAAATAATGAACAAATGGTTCTAGAGAAGAAGATTTTTAAAGATTTACTCTATATATTCTTATGTAAAAATTTGACCCCCATTGTGGCCCCACCCTATGCCCCAAAGGTTGATTCAACATAGGTTTCAACTTTTCTTGCCTAATGGTTTCTGAAAAGAAGATTTTGAAAGATTTACTCTATATTTTACTATGTTATAAGTTGACTCCCCATTGCAGCCCTACCCTACCCCCAAGGGTCATGATTTTCACAAATTTGAATCTACACTACCTAAGGATGCTTCCACACAAGTTTCAGCTTTCCTGGCTGATTGCTTTCTGAGAAGAAGATTTTTAAAAATTTACTCTATATATTACTATGTAAAAGAGTGGACTCCCAATGTGGCCCCACCCTACCCCCAAGGGTCATGATTTTCACAAATTTGAATCTACACTACCTAAGGATGCTTCCACACAAGTTTCAGCTTTCCTGGCTGATTGCTTTCTGAGAAGAAGATTTTTAAAAATTTACTCTATATATTACTATGTAAAAGAGTGGACTCCCAATGTGGCCCCACCCTACCCCCAAGGGTCATGATTTTCACAAATTTGAATCTACACTACCTGATAATGCTTTCACACAAGTTTCAGCTTTCCTGGCTGATTCCTTTCTGAGAAGAAGATTTTTAAAGATTTAATCTATATATTCCTATGTAAAAAGTCGACCCCCCCACCCCAATGTGGCCCCACCCTACCCCCAAGGGTCATGATTTTCATAACTTTGAAACTAAACTACCAGAGGATGCTTCCACACAAGTTTCAGCTTTCCTGGCCTTATGGTTCGTGAGAAGAAGATTTTTGAAAATTTCTCAAAAATTTTCAATAATTCCTTATTATCTCCCCTTGCAAAAGGGCATGATCCTTAATTTCCACAACTTTGAATCCCCTTAGCCTAAGGATGCTTTGTGCCAAGTTTGGTAAAAATTGGCCCATTGTTTCATGTTGAAAATGTGAAAAGTTTACAGACAGAGAGACGGACAGACAGACAGACAGATGACAGACAAAATGTGATCAGAATAGCTCACTTGAGCTATCAGCTCAGGTGAGCTAAAATGATTACTGATATATACTTGCCTGTTTGTAAGCTCCTCTATCTGTGAATTTTGATAAGTCCATGATTTGTGTAGGTCTGAGTAAGCACCTTTCCAGTTGGTTACATTTTTGTCCCCTGGGTCTACAATTGTTCCAAAGGCTGAGTCTTGACTGTTACTGTTCTGTCGCTCTACAGTACGTTTTACTGGTCTGGTCTGTGAGTCCTGGGTCCCTGGGGGTCTCCTATTTGAGTTATGTGTCCCTAAGGGTCTCATACTTGAGTTCTGTGTCTCTAAGGGTTTTGTATTGGAGTCCTGTGTTCTTGGAGATTGTGTATATGAGTTATGTTTCCCAGGGAGTCTTGCTTTTGAGTATTGAGACTCTGGCTCAAGAGAAATGGGCTCGTTTATTATGTTGCTCTGCTTTTTCAGCACCTTTTTCCCTGACTCAGAACCTAAGTAAGACATTATTTGTACTGAATTAGGATATAAAAATCACATAACGGACAGGATACGATAAAACACTGTGACTCTATTGAAAGTTCAAAAGATGCCTTCAACATATACTTAAACAATTGCTGACTCCTGACCAAATATATTTATCTTTCAGGATGCATTTAACATATACAGGGTAATCAAACAACAACTGACTCCTGATCAATATCTGCAATTATATAACTCCAATAAGTTAACTCTCCATTCCATACTTTTATCTGACCTTATAAGGTTTCATCATACCAATGTTTTGTGTGTATACATATATTAAAACATAAACTACAAACTCTGTATTATGTTCCATTTTTTATTTTCTTAATAAATTCACATGACATCAAGAACTAGCAACAATATTATGAATTTTTGTACCGGTACTTCAAATACTTATACTTAAAAATAGACCCAAAAATATTCAAATTTGTCTCTGGCAAAGAACATGTATATAAACTACTGTTCTTTTGATATCTATATTTCTGTATAGATTATGAAAGAAAACAACATCTCCTAATGGTTTTATCAGATTTTTATTTTCTTGAATAAGTTACTGTCTTGCCTACCTTGAATCTCGGTGATAGTTTTTGTCCTCTCGTCTGGTTCTTTTTGAGGGAATTTTCTGCTTGGTTGTGGGTATGTTCCAGCCATCTGATTGGAATCTAAAACCCTGTTACAGTCAATATTGTTTCTAAACTGATCATTGAAGGGTGATGCCCCTGTTGGGGGTACATCTGTGGATGCTGGAATGTCCTCTGGATATCTGTACGTCCATTCTGAATTAGGATCACACTTATGTAGTAGGTCTTCCGCTGAGCTTAAGATGTAGTATTCTTGCAAACTCATCTTAGCTAACCTTTCTTTGTTCCCAACAGTGTAGTGTTTTATGAATTCATATAGAGGTCCTTTCTTAGGCACTTTTCTATCAAACTCTTTCACATGAACATCTTCGGGTTCTTGAAGTTCATAAACAATTTTTTCATGCTGGAAAAAAGTAACAAAAATATTTTAGTGTACATAGTTCTTGTTTAACATGTTTTCCCTCTGGGTTATTTTCCTTATCCCCCATCCTGGATGTCTAGCCGAAATACACTCTGTGATTTCAGATAAATGTGGCAGAAACATTAATTAAGGGAAATCTAAACAATATCAAAATTACCAAACAAATTATAAGACTATATAATACTGTAAACCAATTTTTATTTGAGGCAACTTTATTTCGCGATTAACTGCAAATAAACTGGATTGCGACAACTAAAGTTTGTGACCAAGCCTTATCCAGACCTGTAATGTTATAAAAACTATAGACATAGGATTGGTTTACTGCAAGAAAGATTCGCGACGACAAGGCTCTCGCTAACCTCGCGAAAATTTCTCGCATGCGAATAAAAGTTGGTTTACAGTAGTATCATCTTATCAAAAAACAAGTACCGGTATAAAGCAGCTGATAGCTTTATATTGTAGAAATAACTAATTCAATAAAACTGCTATATCAGTATATTTGTGACATTAAATCAATTTATTTACTCCATTACCATGTCCAGCATTTACATTTTATTTCAATGTGATTTTTAAAATATTCACATTTAGTTATATATGCATTCACAACAAGAGGCCCATGGGCCAAATTGCTCACCTGAGCAACACATACACTGTGGAATCATTAGAATTCATGATGGCTCAATTTTCATGGTATTCGTGGGTAGCCCTCCCCTACGAATTTACATTTTTGACAAAAACAAATTTAAAAAGAGTAACTTTTCTTATTGAAACTGAAAACTAACACATCCATGAAATTAAATCCTCTCGAATAAGCAAAAAACCCACAATCCATGAAAATTGACCCCCATGAATTTAAATGATTCTACAGTAGCCACTGATAATAAAGTGAGTTTTCTGGATCATGCATATACAAGATATCTGTACAATGTAAAAGAATAGATCTACAGGTAACTCGAAGTTCTTGAGTCTTCTAGTCCTAATTTTTTTCCCTATATAACTATAGGCAAATTTACTCTTGATTTCTCGAACTCTTGCTCTTTCAATACCCTTGATCCCTTGAAGTCAAACTGCAGTCCCATTATTCATAATCTATAGTTTTTACTCTCGATACCTCAAAGTGTCTGTGTATATCCAAGCATTACCTAATTAAAACCTACTTGGTCATCTAAATAGCTCCAGGTGTTAAACGCAGAACCTGTGTCACAGGTTGTTTATTTAGGCAACACTTGTCCTGCAAGTTGATTACTGTTTGCATGATGATTGACCTTACTGATACTGAATCTATAAATAACACCGACCATTTAACGATACGTTGGAGACGCAGTGAAAGTGAGAAATTAATTGAGACGAAACGAGAATTTTGAGCCATGGTCAAATTTTTTGAATTATAAACTGTAGAAATTATGCTTATCAGCTTTATTGTTATTTTAAATGATTATTGCTTGACAAGTTCTTACAGCGGTGAAGGACCCATACAGTGGGAACAATGGATGATACTACGTTATCTAATTTACAACATGTCGTCTCGCAGTCCAATAGTACAAAGGAATCTGATCATAATATGATGCATGAAATAAATAATTACAGTGTATCATTAATTTATTCAATATTATTTAGTTTCTATTAAGTTTTCAAAACATCCTGAATGTATATTTAACTGGAAAGAAAACGTTGTTTAAGGATGTGCGTAAGGTTAGCACTAAATAAATGGCCTAATCATAACATTCGATAAGACTAATTTTGAAACCCATCGGTCAACCCGAAAAATTTTGAACTCTTGAAAACTCGAACTCTTCATACCTCAGAGTTTTTTCTCGGTCCCATGGACTTCGAGCTGTCTCGAGTTACCTGTATATAAAACGATTTTCAAATTTTTCTGTAAATGTTCATACGTTAGATATTGAGCCCCTTTCGTAAGAAGATGATTTTATAGTCCTGTGACTGATTAGATTTGTACAGTACTAGAGGAATTCCTATGTAAAACGTTGACCCCCCCCCCCCCCCCCCCCATTTAATTGTGGCTTCACCCAATTCCTTGGGATTATGATTTGAATGAACTTAAATTTACACTACCTCACAAGTTGCAGATTTTTTAGCCAAATGATCTTTGAAAGGAAGATTTCCAAATATTCATCATTATTTACTTCTACAATTGCATGTAAATTGAAGATGAAGAACATATTCTTATCCAATGCAGCAAATTTACAAAAGAAAGAGAGGAACTATTTGATTTAATTTCATCTAAAGCATTAAACATTTTACTAGTTTACAAGACAAACAAAAATTATTTTGGATTTTAAACTGTGAAGAATTAGATATATTAAACTCTCTTGGTAAATTTTTACAAAAGGCATTGCCTTAATTTGTATTTCCTAGTCAAATATTGGTTTTTTAACTTTTCAATCATTTGATAAACTATTTCAAATTTGTATGTACATTTGTATTTTGACATATTTATGTATGGTGTTTAACATAAATAAACATACATATATATACGAATTAAATGTTCATGTCTGTCCTAGCTCTTTCAATCATCCAACTCTTTCCCTCTTGTATACATGTATGTTCATTGAATGTTTTATGTGTACATTGAATGTTGTATGTACAGTCTTCATGTTGCCCCTTGAGGGCCCTTAATTGGTTAATAAAGAAATTGAAAAAAATTGAAATTGAATTGTAACAATTTCACCCCCCCCCCCCCCCCACCCAATTGTGGCCCCTTACAACTTTTCTGGCCAAATGGTTTTTGATAAAAGATTTTCAATTTTATTTCTCTATACATTCATAAGTAAAATTTTGACCACCCCCCATTATGGCCAAACCCTTGCCCCAGAGTTCATGATTTGAACAAACCTAAATTTACCCTACCTCAGGATTCTTCCACACAAGTTTCAGCTTTTCTGACTGAATGGATTTTGAGAAGCAGATTTAAAGAAAAAAACAACAAATGTTCAATAGTTCCTAATTATCTTCTCTTAATTGAAAAAGGGCATCACACTTCATTTTAATAAATTTTATTCTCCTTAACCCAATGGTGCTGTGTGTTTATAGTTTGGTTGAAATTGATGCAGTGGTTCTTGAGAAATCAAATGTTAACAGTTTACAAAAGGACAGATCGACAGACAGACTTAAGCTTTCAAATCAGCGAATATGCAATAATTCATTGTTTGATAAATATTTTTTTCATTAAAAATGGGGGGGGGGGGGGGGGCATCAAAACAAAGAAGATATAAGCATACCTGAGATCCTAGTTAATCAGAAACTTCCGTTTTTCATTTTACTTTAACAGAATCGAGTTTCTCAACATTAATCATTTCTATCTCTCATAGAATACATATATTACCATTCTAATTGCTTATTATTGCCATTGTTAACAACAGCGATGTAGAGCAAAATCAATACCGGGTATCTAAAACGCTTTGTAAAAGTCGAACCAATATTGTAAAATCCGTATTATGACGTAGTGCGATACTCGGACTACTTTAAGGCAGAAAAAAATAAAATAAAAAATTCTTAAATAAAATAGTGAAAAAGGATATCTTAACATATATCTTGAATTTAGAATTCAATAAAATTATCATAAATCATTGTGTACGGTATTTTAACCAAAATAAAGTATGAATATTATATTTTAAATCCATATTTCAAAGAATGTACACAATACTACACATCATTCAAAATTGACCTTAACTTCAAAACAAAGTTCATTTGCAGACACAGGCAGTGCAGTAATTAATCTCAATATGACAGATAAAGATAAAGCTTAGGATTTTCTTCCTGTGGAAGGTTAATTAATCCCAAAGGACAAATGTTGCACAGCCTTCCAAGTATACAATGGTAACATTCTCAGCAGTTATCCCTCTTTGCCCATTCATTCTTATGCATAGTTAAGGAATCTACCCCACCACCCCAACTCCCAACCCAGAAGACATAGAGAACCAAACTTAGCATCAAAATATGTATGTCTGCCTACTGAACTACCATACCAAATTTGAACTTGATTGGGCAACCATAAAAAAAGTTATTAGAAAAAAACAGAAAATTTGTGGACGGAAGCGTGACAGACGGACAGACAGAGTGATTACTATAGGGCAACCGCAAATCGTTGCATAAGCAATACACGTCCCCTACTGGTCTGTATTATTCTATGAAAGCTTCGAAGCATACATCTATTTCAAAACTGTTATAAACGAGATGTTATGCTTTAATCAGAGATAAAAAACCCAGAGGAAATTCAAACTACATTGTTGATATGGAAATGAAATAAAAAATGGGTAAAATACTCTTTATTTGATTTTCTCCTGTCCCATTAAGTAATTTGTGAAAACAATGCACTGTTATGCAGAATATCATTTCTTACCGTCTTCTGTACCCCGAATAAACAGACCAACCCGATAACGAACCCGATTGTAAATTATAATACAAAAAACCCTGTCGATTAAATTTACAACACAATGTTTGACACTATTTTACAGAAATTATTTGTTTGTTAGAAACAATAAAAGGAATAGTACTAATAATGAACGATATCATTACAGACTACATACTTTCCCCGTTTATTCAACACACATCGAACCCGATAACGAACCCGAACATTAAAAAATTGGAATATAAAAAATTTATTTTCTCAAATTTATGTCAACCAGACACTACAAAAGTGTAAACTTGATCTGTAGTTTGACATTTTGAAGCTGTTCAGCAAATTTCATATTATTCCTCAAACGCATTAAGGAAAAACGTGTGGAAAACTGAAGAGGGACAGACGGACGGATGGATGGACGGACGGACGGATGGACAGACAGACGGACGGACAGACGGACAGACAGATGGACGCAGAGGAAAGCTAAAGTCCCCTCCGGTGAAACCGGTAGGGGACTAATAAATACCAAGTCTTATTAGAACATATCTACAGAGAAGGGTCCCATATCCCAGTAAAGTTCTACATTAAGTCTTGAGTAAATCTTAATTGATTTTCTGTATAAAATCAACATTCAGCTTTCTCAATAAAATACACAAATATCCACCAATCCATTCTACCTATTATTTATCCGTCCTTACCTCTTTTGGAAAATCCTTTTTAAGGGCTGCTTCTTTACACACTAGTTTAACATATTCTCTCATGTGCTCAGGTTTGAGGATTGGTTCGTTTTTAGAAACTTCAAATAAGTGCATAATTGATTGTTTTGCACAATCGTCACATCCTTCTGGCCACAACTGTACATCTAGGTCATCAGAAGGTTTCTGTCAAGAATTTAAATTCAATCAGTATCTTCCTATATAGATCTTTTTTACAAATATAGGATCAATCTTTTTATGATTTGTTATAGTAAATATGATCTTATTATTAAACCTACAAGTTGTGAGTTTCTATTCCATGAGAGTTTTGGCAAGGGGATAAAAACATCATTCATAATTTATACCATCACAAAATATGGTATGAATGATTATTTTATCATATGTTTTCAGCCTGTTTTTATGTCTACTGGCAAATATCTATTTTTATAGGCTTTAGATTATTACAGAGGTGAATCCATCACAATTTGCTGCAAAGTTGTGATAGATATGAATTTAAAAAAAACAAAATGAGTTTTTAGAAAGATAAAACAGGAGGCCTGTGAGCCCATTCACTCACCTGAACACTGCAAAAAATACATATATTATCATAACAGTACCATAACTTCATCAAAGGGTCGGATCATGTTGACTTGCCATGCATGGATATTCAGATTCAGAGATTGTTGTTGGTTTATTAGTTTGAGTTATATGATTTGAATTAAACATAGCCATTTTCTGACTAAAGGAGAATGGAATAAAATGATGAATTTTAAACATCCATTGAAGTCTCTATCTAACCTCAAGGGGTCATGCAACAACATGAACAAAAGAAAACTTATGTAAGTTATCTTTTGATATTACCCGTATATACTCGCTTATAAGTCGATATTTTGGGAGTAGAAATTTGAATAAAAAGTAGGGGTCCAACTTATAGGCATGACATACAATCAGATAATTTTTCCACTGAGTAAAACTTAGTTTTTGGGTGCCATTTTGCTTCCAACTTTTGACTTGCGATCCCTATACTTGACATTTTTAGTTTTTAATTACTAAAAAAGATAAACACTTAATAAATACATTGAAAGTTTCAACTGTATTTCTTAAAATATGAACAAGGTTTATTTGATAGTATTTTTTATTTAAACAGGCAATTATTTACGCCTGAGGTGATAATAGCTGTAGGTATAACTGTACTTAAAACAACACAAGCCAACACTGAGTTTAGGAGGCTAATTACCAACCCTAATCAGTCAGTAGAGGATAAAATCACTGTCATTTTATTTCCAGTAGCTTTTAAAATAGTTTTTGAGCTATAATCAAGTTGTAATGAGTGTTTAAAAAATATAATGGCGTCCAAAATTGTAAGTTACAAACTTCAAGAAAGATAACTCTGTTTACAGAAAACTATTTAAAAAGATGGCGTCTAAAAGCGATCTAGTGGGCTTACAGAACAGCAATTTCTGTTTAATACTTAAAAATTAAACACAAGAATAATTGTTGGTCTGTTTAAAAAAAATAAAGATCATTTTATAATTATTCATAATTAATTACACCTGAGGTAGTAATAGCTATATTGGTGGCTGTAGGTGGTATGTCACCTAAAACAACACAAGCGGTGCCGGACATCTCATCGAAAGACAACTCGCCGAATGCGACGACTCATCGAAAGTCAACTAATCGAAAATTAAACAATATAAGGTAGTAATGTAAATGTTAATCAGTGCGAATACAATTAAAATATTTGATACCTTAGGCTAATAGTTATTGTGTTTTACTTTTCACTTTTAGTGTCTACTTTTTAGCTCACCTGAGCTGAAAGCTCAAGTGAGCTATTCTGATCACATTTTGTCTGTCGTCCGTCTGTCCGTAAACTTTTCACATTTTCAACATCTTCTCAAAAACTACTGGGCCAATTTCAACCAAAAAAGGCACAAATCAACCTTAGGCAACGGGGATTCAAAGTGTGAAAATTAAGGGTCACACCCTTTTTCAAGGTGAGATAATTAGAAATTAATGAAAAATTTCCGAGAATTTTTCAAAAATCTTCTTATCAAGAACCAGAAAGCCAGGAAAGCTGAAACTTGTGTGGAAGCATCCTCAGGTAGTGTTGATTCAAAGTTTTGAAATTCATGACCCCTGGGGGTAGGGTGAGGCCACAATGGGGGGTCGAAGTTTTACATAGGAATATATAGAGTAAATCTATAAAAATCTTCTTCTCAGAAAATAATCAGCCTGGAAAGCTGAAACTTGTGTGGAAGCATCCTCAGGTAGTGTAGATTCAAAGTTGTGAAAATCATGACCCCTGGATGTAGGGTGGGGCCACAATTGGGGGGGGGGTCAAAGTTTTACATAGGAATATATAGAGTAAATCTTTAAAAATCCCCTTCTTAGAAACTAATCAGCCAGGAAAGCTGAAACTTGTGTGGAAGCATCCTCAGGTAGTGTAGATTCAAAGTTGTGAAAATCATGGCCCCCGGGGGTAGGATGGGGCCACAATGGGGGGGGTCGAAGTTTTACATACGGATATATAGAGTAAATCTTTAAAAATCTTCTTCTCAAAAACTAATCACCCAGGAAAGCTGAAACTTGTGTGGAAGCATCCTCAGGTAGTGTAGATTCAAAGTTGTGAAAATCATGACCCCCTGGGTAGGGTGGGGCCACAATGGGGGGTCGAAGTTTTACATACGAATATATAGAGTAAATCTTTAAAAATCTTCTTCTCAAAAACTAATCAGCCAGGAAAGCTGAAACTTGTGTGGAAGCATCCTCAGCTAGTGTAGATTCAAAGTTGTGAAATTCATGACCCCTGGATGTAGGGTGGGGCCACAATGGGGGGTCGAAGTTTTACAAAGGAATATATAGAGTAAATCTTAAAAAATCTTCTTCTCAGAAACTAATCAGCCAGATGATTCTTTATAATTGTTAAGACTTTGGCTCCAGGACAATTCTTCGGCCTCACAAGAAGGTTCAGAGTTTGATGTAGCTTTATATCCCATATATAAACAATTGTTAAGGAGCTTTTTGAGAACTGCAATACTCAACATGTGATATGACTATAAAATCATCCTGTTAGAAAAGGGACTAATGATTATAAACATAAGAATATCCAGGGGGAAAAATGGATTTTATTTATACAGGATCTACGTGTATTATTGTACTTTGTCCAGAATGTTTGTATTATGAGTCCATTAAGCTGATTTTATCATACCTATTGTTCCTCAGGTGAGCGATGTGGCCCATGGGCCTCTTGTTCACTTTCATTTTCACTTTCGATAAGTTTCGATGAGTATCAATGTATTGTCGTATCCATGAGATGTCTATTCCATGACTTGTCGTATCGATGAACTGTCCATTGGGTGAGTTGTCGCATCAATGAATTTTTTCGATGAGTTGTCATAGACCCCAAAACAAGCTAACACGCCACTGTTAAAAGGGGCTATACCATCTTAATCAGTCAACAGGGGATCAAAATCACTATTTTATTTTCAATAGTATTTTAATTTAATATTTAAAATATTTTTACAGCTTACACCAAGTTTTCATTAGTGTATCAATAAAAAATTAGCGTCCAAAATCGAAAGTTATTCATCCAGGATAGATGTCTTAACTGAACACAACACCTTGAAAATGCATTGCATCTAGAAATGATAACAGAGGGGTCAAACACCAATATTTTTAAATCTAGAATATAGTCATGCTTGATAAAATGTGCTTATTTGATTGACAATCTGTAGACTGATTATCCAGAAAAAATTACCAACTTATAAGAGGGTCAATGGCAAAATCTTGTAAATAAACCTGAAAAATGGCAACCGACTTATAGGCGAACAATACTTATAAGCGAGTATATACGGTACTAGCAAAATGTGTTTGAATTTTAAAAAGATTTTCAAAACTCCTCACCCTATCATTATTTCTTCATTACTAGTAACTCGTCTTGGATTGAGGGACATGACCCTTCATTTGTCAATGACCCCCCTTCATTTGAACAACGTAATAAAGTTGGTGATCCTTGTGGGGTATACATACCCTGTAATCATGGTGATAATCATACTGTAAAACACCACAAGGATGTAAAAAATGCAAAGTACATGTACCTCATAAGAATCATAGTTCTCTATATCTGAGAGCTGCTGATCTGAAGCTTGTAAGGATTCAAACTGTATCCTTGCCCCTTCCTTCCAAACAGATTTGATATTGGTCCCTATTAATTTGGACAGTGGAGACTGGTCTAATCTCATAACAATGTGTCTTTTGGGATGCTGCGGGTCTTTTAATGTATCAAAAAACTGAAACAAAAGTCATTTCTTTTAATAAAACACATTTAATTTATATTCCTGATTAAAAAGACACTTACTGTTTTCTATACTGCGTAATCATTAGATTTTACAGTACATGTACTGGCTCAATTTTCCTGGAATTTGTGGGTACCTCTCATCCACAAATTAACTTCGCAGCACTGGTAAGGTTTACTTTGTGGTCGCACCGACCAGAAAGTACGGGAAATGTTAACTATGACATCATACAAAACAACAAGTCGTCAAAAATGCTAATAAATAATGTAATTTCCGATCATTATGGGGGCAAAAACATTAAACTACATTAAAAATTACCTTCGCGTGCAACTTTGTAGTCAAAAGAGTCCAACAACGATAAATATAAAAATTGACTGATCGCGGTGCACTTGTCGATGTCATACGTCATACTGTAAATTTTTACACATATTTTGTGTAGAGAGAGGCGGATCAATCAATTTTTTAACATGGAAAAATTCATTTTATAAATTAACATTACCTTAAAACAAATATTATACCATTAAATCCATTCTATTATGCTTGTTTTGATTCCGCATGTGATTATTATTTAGAGGGTGTATTGTTTCTTTTCTAGAGTGTTTAATGTACAAGTTCTAGGTGTTTGACACCGGGAAGCCTATCTTAATCTGCTTTTACAAGGGCATACGCTAAACAGATCATTACAATTTTTTGGATATATATTAAGGGAATGTTTAATTTAATAAAAAGTGCTGCTGCTTCGATGAAATCTATAGAATGAATTAATAAATACGTAAAATATTAAGCGAAGGTCATATAAATTTCAACCGGAGCTCATTTCTTTGATATTCATTCTTATAAAAGATGAACTCTATACAAAGCAGCAGCACTTTTCAGAATCTACCAGAAAAGAAGAATTTAATTATCATTTAAATTTTTAATTCAAATAAAAGTATGCCCTTGTATTATTGAAATTTGTTTATGACCTCCATTCGGGAGAATTATCAACAAATGTCACGTGACTATGAATTCAGGGGACCACACTAAGTGTCATACAAAGTAGCATTTACTATACTTTTTCATTTAATAACACATTTATATCGTGATAAAATTACTTTACATTAATATTTTGCAATAAAAGATGCATTGTTTTATGAACGTTTAAATCCGCTGCTATTTTCCTAGTAAGCCTTAACAGTGTTGCGTTCCTCCACAATTTAATAAATTATGGTAATAGGGACTACCCAAACAGAATTTATTAAGAGTGTTAAATTCTTAAAATTGGGCATAAGTGAATGAACATTGAAATATCAGATGTTTAAGAACTATGAATTCTGAGTATGTGACCTCTTGCAGCAGAAAATGTATATTTTTTTAATGCAATACACATTTATCAACATAAAGCTAGTTTATTGTTCACCAAATTATACCTTTAACATTTTTTCTTGAATGATGCTTACCAAGCATACACTCTAGTCGAAATTCTCATGCAGTTACGGTAATTTGTTCAATAATTATGAAAATTCACAAACAGTAACTGTTACCATACTTGATGAGTGAAAAACAATTTATGAGTGAAGTGAATATGAACAGTAAAATGCTCTATTTGAAGGTTCATTTTAGCTCTGTAGGTATGTAGCAGTGCAAGTGATTGTTATACACCCTTCTATCCAGCAGAGGAAGCATTTCATTGTTTAAATATCAGATACCTGGAGAAATGATTCAGCAATAACTTTTAAAATGGGTTTGAAATTACTGATACATGTATCACAATACTAATGACAAGATTCCAAGTTCTCTTTCCTTTTGTTCTCAACTTTTGTACGTCAATATACCTGATACCGTCCACACTAACTTACAATGCAACATACCCGCATTGTTAAAAAATTGCATCTTTCTTTAATCATATCTTTTTCAGTATCAAATAATAACATTTCAACATTTTACTCACCTGTTTTGGATACTTGTATGCTAAGGTTTTTTCACTTTTCATTAAACTTTTGTACTCATCCCAAGCTTTAGCAAGCTGAATTTTGTTCATTCCATCTTTTGTTTCTACTTCCTTGAGAAAATTCTCAATTTTATCTCTGGAATGTCTCTCATTGAACGTCTGGATCCTCATTGATGTGTAAGTGTTGGTTGAGGCAGATCTGTTGAATGACTGGGAAAAAAAACAAAAAAGAAGACTTTTTTAAAATCAATTCTGTGTAAAATCCCCCCCCCCCCCCTTTGCAGAATTCATGATTTGAACAACTTGAACCTACTCTACATGAGGCCAGCATTTTTTTTATTTTTAGGTTTACAAACCCGCCGCTCGGTTTTCTGAGTTTTTAGAAAAAAAATAAAATTACAAAAAAGATCTTTTTTTTCTCCCCGACAGCAAATTTTTTCTAGTAGGAAAAGTGTATCGTCATTGTTATCACAGAGGCATAAAATCTGCTCTTTTTGTGTCATGATAGCCTAAAAATTTCTTACACATCTTTTTCTCGTGCTACGTTCTTAAGAGAAGCTTCTACAAACACTCTGCTGTAAGTTTCATACTTTGAAGTTTTACCGACAGTGTTGACCAGTGGCTAGACGAGATAGTCACACCTCACTGAACATGGCTTCGATAGTTACCTGTGCAGCTGTTTTCAAGTACATCACCTTAAAATGATTCCCTTTCTTTTTGTGTTGAATTGGCATATGTATTCATTGGCTTTTTTAAAAATTTATTTTACAGAGAGAGAGAGAGATGTATTAGAGATATTCTGCAGTAACTATTCTCATGAACACATTTTAAAGTGACCTGCCTAAAAAAATCATATTATTGTTTGTGCATTTTCCGTTATTTTCAATTAAAATTTACCATTACATAATTAATTGCATAGTTGTACTTTGTACATGGAAATTCAACATGATAAAATACATGCACACATATAGTTGCAGTGATTTTATAGAGTCTGTTCACATTCACAATGTTATGTTTGAGTTTTCTCACATATAAACACCCAAACCAATTTTGTAAAAAAAAATGTGAGAGATCAATGAAGTTGAATATTTTTTAACTGCAGAAAACATGAAAGTAATAAATATTTTGTATATTAATAATTAAATACTAGTATAATACAGGAGAAAACATTATTACTTTATGTACATAAAATTTAGGTTGTTTTTTTTTAAATGAAATGTTGACATGTCCTACAATAGTTTGACTGGTAACTTTGAATCTTGGGCTAGTAACTTTGTGGCCAAATTTTGTAATTGCACACCCCTGACATTGCTATATGTACATGTAATATCAAAGCTGTATGTCTAATATTCTATTGTACTATTTCAGAGATATGTTACACAGATGACATACTTTTCACATGCTACACTTGATGCAGTTACACACCACTATCATGAAGTTGTCATTCATTATATTTATATTAGAATAAAGATGATGTCATAAAAGGTTTTTTTTCTCCTATAGAACTTTACAATTTTGTGATTCGTAAACCTAAAAGTAAAAAAATTGTAGGTCAAAAGAGATTTTTTTTTTTTTTTATTTCCTCCTCCTACGGAACTTTATCATTTTGTGGTTCGTAAACCTAAAAATAAAAAAATGCTGGCCTGAGGATGCTTCTAAACAGGTTACAGCTCTCTTGGCCAACTGGTTTTTGAGAAGAAGATTTTTAAAGATTTTTCTTCATATATTATTATGTAAAAATATGACCCCCCATTGTGGCCACACCCTACCCTCAAGGATCATGATTTGAACAAACTTATACATAAACTACCAGAGGATGCTTTCACACAAGTAACAGCTTTTCTGACTAGTTTTTGAGCAGAAGTTTTTCTCTTTATATTACAATGTAAAAATTTTAATGCCTATTGTGGCCGCATCCTACCCCTGGGGATCATATTTTGAACAAATGTGAATCTACCCTACCTGAGGATGATTTCACACAAAATAAGCTTTTCTGGCCAAATGGTTTTAGAGAAAAAGATTTTTAAAGGTTTTCTCAATATATTACTAATTAAAAATTCACACCATTGTGGCCCCACCCTACCCCCTGGACCATGATTTGAACAAACTTGAATCTTTACTACCTGAGGATGGTTCCACACAAGATAGAGATTTTCTGGCAAAGATTTCTAAAGATTTTCTATATATTTTTCATTTTAAATCTTCATCCCCCCAACCATTGAGGCCCCAACCAAACCCTCAGGACCACGATTTGAACAATCTTGAGTCTACACTACCTGAGACCTTGTGCTTCCACACAAATTTGAGCCTTTCTAGCCAAATGGTTTTTGAGGAGAAGATTTTTGAAAAAATACCAATTTTTTTTTAGTAATTCTAAATCATCTCCCCTTTAAAAAGGGTTTGGCTCTTCATTTGAACAAATATGAATACCCTTAAATCAGTAATGATTCATGCCAAGTTTGGTTGAAATCGGCCGAGTGGTTCTGGAGAAGAAGATAAAAATGTGAAAAGATTACAACGACAACAGACAACGGATCATCTTGATCAGAAAAGCTCACTTGAGCCTTAAAATTGGCTTTGGTGAGCTTAAAAACCTGTAATGTGCAATATAAAACTGCAATCATAAAAGATCATATTACATGGAAATCCTGAATAAATCAATTCTAAAAAAGATAAAATTAAAATAATATCCTCTAAGAAATTTTCTTCAACCTCATGGGTGATGCCACATGGAACTCCATTATAATTAAACAAAGTTAAAAGTTAAAAATGTTAAATCAGTCGGTCATTAAACATCACGGTTCAGCTCAATGTTCATTGCCTTTATGGTGGTTTGACAAATTAATATATCATATACTCAGTCATAAATTATGGTTTCCATGACTTTTTTGCAAAATTTCTCTTCTGAAACGCCCCCTCTCTACAGGGATTATCCTTGTGCTGCATTAAAATCCTGGGACAGACTATAGAGTGAAAAACGGTTGTTTTCCTGATTTGAAACGTCTTAGACTACATTGCTTCATGTTTTAATTACAACACCAAAATTAGTTAGAATAAGGTGATGTTGCATCGCAAACGACATGAAAAGTACCCGATGATATTGTTGAATATTTGTGGAAGGAGTTTCTTGATCTTTATTTGTTAACTTAAACAATGGGTCAAAACATAATTGTAACAATCTATGACTATAATGATGATTTAAATTAAATTGAAATTCATCAAAGATATTCATACATCATTTGTTGATTCTTACAAAAAATAAAAATAACAAACCATTTTAAACTGATATATCCGATATTATGGATGTTTTTCTTTAGAAAACTCTACTTTCGGTTTCTTCCTAAGAAATCCGTACCCGATCAATAAAATGTTGTATAAAATTATTCTATAATTTTTTAATAAAATATGCATGAAAAGGTATTATTAAAATTGGGATTGATATCTCAATTTTGTTGTCATCAGTAAACTTGTGAACCCAATTCCTAAAATTCCATCGGGTTTGATATGCATTTAAGGAAAAATGGCGGCATCAACAAACTGATACGAACAAGTTTTAATCGCGTTTACTTTATGTAAGTTTAGTCCCATATGAACCAAAAGGCTAAATCAGATGGTATGTATAGACTGTATAATATACATATGTAATGAATAATACCTAATTTATTTTCATATCTGATATTAAGTAATTTGTGTAAGTGTTGTTATGTAAACAATCAGAAAAAAAGGTGATCAGGGCTCTACTGCAGTACATTTAATTCATTCTAAAAGATGATATTGTGCCTCAAGTCGTCGATTCATTTCAATTTATTTGAAAGTGCTGGGAGTAATGGACCATATAAGGATTTGCTCTTTTTGTTTTAATTTTGTACTTCGGATCTGAGCACCTCTGGGGTGAATTTTTTCCAAAATCGTTTCAATTTCTGCCCAACCTTAGGTCCCCTTTTCCGTTACCTTTTCTTTGATGTTTTGATTTTCAATTAAACATCGGTATCCAAACTATTTTTATTCATTAGGCTGAAAAAAATAAACCCATAGATATCTGGGGCTCGTTTCATATTAAAGGGGTGGTATGCCAAGACTTAGCGCTATGCCAGTATAAATAGAGGACTAGTTCAAATATTTGCACTCATTAAAGAGTGCATTTTTATGTCCAACTAAAGTTAAGCCAAAATTTTATGTCTATTTAATAAGTTATAGATTGTCAAAAGTTTGGACATAAACATATTTAAGCATATATATTAAACGGCAATTGTATTTTATCACTGTTGCAATTTTAAGTTCTTGTCAGGCTTAGGTACTGAAAAAGAACAATTTATACTTTTAATTAAGTTCTGGATTTGATTGTCACAGGGTTTAGTCTAAATAAAACTACAGAGAGAGAGAGAGAGAGAGAAAGAGAGAGATCATATCATTTAAGGTCAAGATCTAGTAAATGATTCCAGAGTATCTTTTTGGTGCTGGAACCATTATGACGTCATAATTGATTTGATGAATCTTTTCCCGTATTTTACGGCTTTAAAGTAATTATATAGAAAATAAAACAATATTTTGACATTCGATATTTAATCACGGGAAAAGTAATCCCGATACCTATATTCAATTTGACATCACTTTAAAGAGGAGGTCAAGAGCTTGTTTAATGCTATTTTTAGAGAGACTGTAGGCATTCTAGATATATTTCATTAGTCAAAAATGGACAAAACTCCGAGATATGTTGCTTTTATCCTTCATACTTCATAGAAAATGGTTGTTTAAACCAAGATTTTTTATTGCATTTACCAAAAATTTAAGCCCCGGTACACCCTATGAAACAAAGATATTGTTATGAAGCATCATTAAAAGAATTTATATCTTGAATTTCATAAACCTGTAGGCACCTATCATTTACTAGATCTTGACCTTAAGGTGAGAAATACATAATATATAATATCATTTACCTTTAAATATATATATAAAGAAACCAAGGTGCCTCTCTTTTTTTTCCTTTTTTTTTTGAACTTCTCAACAGATCTTTTACAAAGCATGTTACATGTAATCAAAGACCTTCATATTAGATTTACATTTAATATACCGTATTTTTCGGAAATTAGGTCGATACTTTTTTTCCCTGACACGTGGACCTCGCCCTATTCATCGCTTCGCCCAATTTATGTTTTTTTTTTTTGGTTGGAAAATTTGATATGAAATTTTGCAAAAATTAATGCAACCCTCCAATAAAATCATGAGTGTTTACTATAATACTGCTTGAATTTCTGTGTAAAAATCGTATGGATTTAAATCAATATACTGTAGTAATTTATCATTTAAACAAAATTAAATGTAAATAGATTTATTTCTTCTTACATTTCTTACTGAGATCACTGACTGAATAATCTTTCGATCATTATTATATGCTGTCATGCATTTTCATCGTGTGCTTACGATAAACAGGAAATCGATTTCTCGCGGTAAAAGTAAAATGAGAACCGTACAAAGGGTAATTACGGGGGGGAAATATCGTTGGGTAGAAATAAAAAAACAATTTGTTTTCATAATAGAATACATGAACAAGTTTTTTTTTTGCATATTCAACATAAAACTTTCGATGAAATTTTAGCCAGGTGTCTCTGAAATCAGTCTGGGTAGCGCTTACTTTGTTTATACACAGTTGAACTCTCTGCACGTGCTACTCATGCCCGCAGGCTTCAATAAGATCAGAGGTTGACTCGTGTGTATATACACAGTAAAAAGTCACACAGAGACACAGGGTGGCATGTGCTACCAAAGTCATGCCTCAAGGCTAGGTTGCTATCCCCCGGTTGACACCAGTTTGTACACATGGCAGGGAAATAATAAAAAACGATCTTAAATTAAAACCGGTCGTACTGAATTAATTTGTTTGAAAATGTTGATGCAATTTCAGACATTTTCTTATGATGTTTTCAAGAAATACATTTTATTTCCCTTTTGTTTAAAACTGTGAAATAAGATTAAAGGTTACTATATGATAACGTTATTGGTTTAAACCATTTATTCATTAGAACTAGCGGTAATTTTTTGACCAATTCTTCGAAGTCGAACCTATTTATACTTTTTTTTATTTTTTGGCTAAAAACGGCCTCCTTCGCCCAATAAACTGTATCGACCTAATTTTCGAAAAAATACGGTACTTTCATGTTAATTAAATACTGAAATCTAATTGGTTTATAATTGGTTTATAATCCATTCTATTACCCATAGTGTTAGCAACACACTTGGCAAAGGGTTACACTATATAAATAGTGCCTGTTTGGGAGGGTAACTGTTGAAATTGACACCCCGAGACAACCATTGTTAACCGACGTGAAGTGGAGGTTGTCAATGGTTTTCGAGGGGTGTCAATTTCAACAGTTACCCTCCCAAACAGGCTCTATTTATTTTATTATACTGAATGTCTTAATTTTAAAGAGAATTTTACTGCTTTTATATAGAAATGAAGTGAATTCAACGGCGAACCGTACGCGCATAATTTACACGCATGTAACAATTCGTTGTGTTACCCGTTGCCAAGTGTGTTGCTAACGCTGAGGGTAATAGAACGGATTACCAACTGCGTCTAAACCAATCAGATTTCAGTATTTAACATGAAAGTATAATAAAACAAATTGCTATATGCACATACGATTTGCCGCAAAATTCACATACAAAAATTTAAGGTTTTCAATGTATAAAAAAGGGATATTGAAAAATTTTGAATCATTTTAAATTATTTCATATTTGAAAAAAGGAGAGTTTACGCATATATATTCACCAAGAGATTTGTATGAAATTTAAGTTACAGTTACTTTTTACAATATTTTAATAAAACAGGCACTGCATTTAGACTTTAATGTAAAATTCAAGGTGCAATTGATTGGACAATGATCAAAATTTTGATGAAAATTGCTTTGATGGGGTATTATCGATATCACCTTGAAAATGGAACCAAGATTTGAAATATCAGATCATTTATTTATTAGGTAGAAAATTTGGTCATTATACTTCACTTCACTTCGGTTGACAATGGATTTCTCGGGGTGTCAGTTTCAACTGTTGTCCTCTCAAACAGGCACTATTCATATCTTCTTTAAGTTAAGATATACAATGTATTACCAATTTAGTGGTAACACAGAACAGTTTTGACAAATTTGCAATTCGAACTGATTTGATAAATACCCTTTACTATTTTTAAATACTAGATACAGAGTTGTCCATTGAAAGGTACATGTATAATAATACATTATGTTGCAAACCATTGCAAAATTACTATTAACAAAAATGCTTTAGTTTGGCTTAATTCCATTAAAATGCACAATGACTAAGAGTGACAAAGGTCAGAAAATTGTCATACTGTGAATTATGAGGATATGAAAAAACTTTACTAAATGGCAACTAAAATTTACACACACTCTGTAAATTCAAAATTATCAATATGATAAAAGTAAGAAGTTAATACCGGTACATATTGTTTGGACTTCCTAATTGCATAAAATGATATACTGATAATTCTATTGATTTATAAGAAATGTAACTTCACCAAAAAATGCTGATTGAGGACCTGTGCTATCAATTAAAAGTATTATTTTACCATGCTGAATATTTTAGCAATCCATGTATATGATTAAAGATTATGCATGTATTATACGGATAATACATGTAAAATTGACATATATGTTTAACACTAAATAATGCCCCTTGCGTTGATATTTCAGAAAATCATGTACTGTATACCCTTTATTGATTCTGTTAAGTGTTTTATTAACCGGGTTTTCCAACGAAAAAATCCGGTTATTAAAATGGTGAAAATGGCGGGCGGGAGGATGGCGGGCGGGCGGGCGGGCGGGCGGCTGCCAAAAGGGTACCCTCATTGTACGGATAACTCCTCCTACAGTTTTCAAGATAGGAAGTTGTTCTTTTGCAGATCAATTGTACATATATCAGAGGTGTGCATATTGCTAGGATTTTGATTTCCGATAATTTATGGAAAAAATACCAGCTTTTGAACTTAGTCATTTTTTGGCAAAATATTGCATATAGGGTACCCTCATTGTACGGATAACTCCTCCTACAGTTCTCAAGATAGGAAGTTGTTCTTTTGCAGATCAATTGTACATATATTAGAGGTGTGCATATTGCTAGGATTTTGATTTCCGATAATTTATGAAAAAAATACCAGCTTTTGAACTTAGTCATTTTTTGGCAAAATATTGCATATAGGGTACCCTCATTGTACGGATAACTCCTCCTACAGTTCTCAAGATAGGAAGTTGTTCTTTTGCAGATCAATTGAACATATATCAGAGGTGTGCATATTGCTAGGATTTTGATTTCCGATTATTTATGGAAAAAATACCAGCTTTTGAATTTAGTCATTTTTTGGCAAAATATTGCATATAGGGTACCCTCATTGTACGGATAACTCCTCCTACAGTTCTCAAGATAGGAAGTTGTTCTTTTGCAGATCAATTGTACATATATCAGAGGTGTGCATATTGCTAGGATTTTGATTTCCGATAATTTATGAAAAAAATACCAGCTTTTGAACTTAGTCATTTTTTGGCAAAATATTGCATATAGGGTACCCTCATTGTACGAATAACTCCTCCTACAGTTCTCAAGATAGGAAGTTGTTCTTTTGCAGATCAATTGTTCATATATCAGAGGTGTGCATATTGCTAGGATTTTGATTTCCGATAATTTATAAAAAAAAATACTAGCTTTTGAACTTAGTCATTTTTTGGCAAAATGTTGCATATACATGTAGGGTACTCCATTTCACTGGATAAGGGTTGACATGGATTATGGATACAGTTTACATAAAAGAAAACCCGGTTTGCTGTCACATTGACAGCTTTTCACTTGTTTTTTGTATAAAATAATTGTGATACTAAGTGCTTTATGTTTAAAAAAAAATTGAATTATATAGTAGTTGTGATACAATAGATATTATGGTATAATAGTTCTATATGTATGGCACGCCAAATTCACAAAAATGAGCTAAACATTATTTCACAGAAAATAAATTGTCAATCGACTGTTAACTACAGTTTACGAACCACAAACTATAGTTAACAATTTGTTAACTATAGTTTTCATCTGTAAAACTATATTTAACGGTTGTAAACTATAGTTAACGAATGATAATCAAAGTTTATCTGTCAGCATATAACGTTAACAATAGATTTTGCTGATAAATATAGATTCACATCTGTAGACTATAATTTACATTCCTTAACTACAGTTGAGAGTTGATAAATCATAGTTTCACAATCGTAAAACTATATTTATCTGATAAATTATGTTTTCCAATCGCAAATGGTTTTTTCAGTGTTAATTATAGTTTTACACTTCTGAAACATAGATGATTGCGTTAGCTTTGATTAACAGATGTGAAATATTAATAGATTAACAAAAACCAGATAAACTAGGTTTATCTACTGTTAACTATAGTTAACAATAGGTTATTGTTAAAAATAGTTAATGAACCTTAAACCTTGGTTAACGATTTGTTAACTATAATTAACAATCAGTTAACCATAGTTTTCATCTGCAAAACCATATTTCACGGTTGTAAACTATAGTTTACGAAAGATAATCTAAGTTTATCTGTCTGCAAATAAATATAGATTCACATCTATTGCTCTATGTGATTGTTAAAAGGTATTAAATTATGCATTTTTTTTCTTTTAAGAAAAAAAATGACTACATACAAGTAACTGTTCAATCAAATATTGCTGTTTTTGGCTTCATCAGAATAGCATTTGGTGTGTCCTTTATATTTACGTATATGTATTACATGTACACTGTACTATAATTTTCTTTTCATCTTTTGCAG
Source organism: Magallana gigas (assembly GCF_963853765.1). NCBI lineage: Eukaryota > Metazoa > Mollusca > Bivalvia > Ostreida > Ostreidae > Magallana > Magallana gigas. The sequence continues at coordinate 5,105,211 of NC_088854.1, read as the reverse complement.
TGATGAATCCTTCTTTCTGAAGAAAAGAAAAGTTATGAACTGCATGATATAACCGACCAGCATTCATCTGCATAATGCTGAGTCTGATACACACAGGATAAGGATGTGCTGACATTTGTGAACTCCAGACAATGAATGTAAATCAGCGAGAGAATGCACAAAGGTCGGGGGTTGTAGTGGACTTTGATGATGCAAAACAAGCAGGGAAAACTGCTGTGAAACACAATGGACCAACTTCATTGCCTGCCTCTCTTCAAAGCACTCTACAGGGCCCATCTAGTGCTGCAGACATCACTGGACTCCTGCCAAACATGTTCCTACAGACAATTAACTTTGATGCAGCTTTCCAAGAGCTAGGGCTGAGAGGGAAGTCCTCATTACAACCAAATGGTGACCAAGAAGATGAAGAAAGTACTGAAGTTAATCCTTTGGAACAACAACAAGTGATGGAGCAAGCAATGCTCTTACAGAGATTTAAAGAGCTCAGGCAGTGGCAAATGCAGCAACAGGAAAAGTTAATGAATCAACAGAAACAGCAACTAGAACTTTTACGCAAAGAGCAGATGGCGATCAAAAGTGTGATCGGCAAAAACAAAGACTCTGTCAGAGGATCGGAATTGAATGATGATGCTCTAACTAGAACTCCTCCACCCTCCCAAAGGTTTGTGAGATCAAGGTTTGAACCCAATTTCAAACCATCAGAAGCTCGTGACTCCAAGTCTGTTCCCCAACAGGAGTCACTGCTAGCTAGTGGTCAGCTTCCAGTCCCTGTCATGTATGTCCCATTCAATGAGGATAATGATGAAGCCAATACAAACCCAGATCTTTTCAGTGACACCAACTCCCACACAAGTGAAATGACAGAGGAGAGGCTATACAGAGAAGAAATGGCTCAGAGAAGAGTAAGGTCACCAGATAGAACTGACAGCAGTGAGGAAGAAGACGAAGAAGAGGAGGAAGTGGTAGATGAGGATGACAATGATGAAGTTGAAGAAGACAGAGGTGAAGAAAGTATAGAAAAATTGTCAGATTATGATTTAGAGGAAAGAGATTTTGATGATGATGAGGAGGAGGAGGAGGATGAAATGGAGAAGGAAATCATTGATCCAGATGACAGACCTATTATGGTCACCAAGACATTTGAAGAACTACTGGAAGAACAATTAAGAGCTGAAAGTGAAAACCAAAAATATGAAACTGAAAGAAATGTGGAAAGTCCGAAACACCAGTTCTTGAAAAAAGGAGAGGGTATTGCAAGGTTTGGTGCTTTGAAAGAAAAAAAGGCTAATATGAGACCCCCTCATAAACCCCCATCTGAAAAACCAAATCAACATTCAGAGAGACCAACTTCAGGGAATACTTCACGTCCAACAAATACAAAGACATTGTCCTCGAAGGCAAATGCAAAAAAACCAGATGAATTAAAGAAGAATGATAAAGGGCTCCGAAGTGGACAACCAGCATTCACCAAGCCATCAGGGTCAAGAGAGGCTAGTGAATCTAGTAGAAGTGTTAAACCGTACAACACCCAGAGTCTGTCCTTATCAAACAAAACAGGCAAGGGAAGTAATGCAAAACCAGATCCTGTCAGGAAGAAAAACTTTGAAAGAAAACCTTCCTTCCCAGATGATGCCTCTTACGTTGGTAAACTGCGGGAAAGAGAGATAAATGAGGAGCTGGAGAAAGGAGATCTGGAGGAGTTTGAACTTCTGGAGAACTTGGCAGACAACATGTCATACTGCAGTAACACATCACTGATGGTTCGGAAACTGGAGGACAGAGTGAAGGAAAAGAAAAGACCATCCAAATTAACACTGAAACCTCTCTCTAAGAAATCTAAATGTGAAGCTCAAAAATCCCAACACGAGAAGATTACAGTCAAACTAGCGGAGAACTCTGTTCCAGTTGAATCAGAAAAAAGGGAACCAGTTATGCAGCCAAACAGGGAACCAGTAGAGCCAATACAAGAAAGATATGATTATAAATTAGAAGAAAGTGAAGAAGATAAGACAGATTCTGATGACTCTGAATCCAGTGACTCGGAGAGTGGGACAAGTGATATAGAGAGAGACAGTGATAACTATAGAGACAAAGGCTTTGTTGGTATACACAATGATGAAGACTACAACGCCAATCAAAATGCTGAAGTGTCTCCATCAAAATTCATGAAGAGAAAGATAGCACAAAGAGATAAATCTAGTCCAGTTCCTCAAGTCACAAGGGAGAGGAATGTCCTGCATCTGTTCAAGTCTTCAGGTGTTGAAAAGACAATTGAAATTAAGACTGATTACATTAATCAGAGTGGACTGCAGAGTGATTCAGATGAAAGTGAGAAAGGATTTCAAATGCACAGTAAACTGTTGGATAGGAATACGGATGATAGTGACAGTGAAGGAAGTCTAGTGTCTTACTCAGATCTCAATATAAAGAGAAAACAGGAGGAAGGGAAAAACAAAACTACCTCCAGGAAATCAGACGTATACGATGATGAAGAGGAGTGGGGAGATACAACATTGAAGGCAGTCTCACCTCACCCTCCCAATCAGAAAAGTGAAGAGGAACAGGGAGGCACTCCTCCTACCTCCAAACTAATGGCCAAATTGTTTCCTAAACTGAAGAAGGCAGAATCAAAAGAAACGCAAAATCAGCCAAACTTCCAAGTCAACAATATTATGCCATCTGAAGGGCTTCAGTCAAAGTTATTAAGGGAAAAATTATCAGAATTAGACAAGGAGATTGAGAAATTTAGGAATGAAAATGCCAATCTTCATAAACTTCGAATAGAGAGAGAAGATGGGTTGTCAAAATTAAAAAAGGAAGTTGCTGATTTTGAAAAGGAAAAATCTGATGAGTTGAAAAGAATACAGGAGTATAAAACTGAAGAGATGAAGAAATTACGTCATGAGAAAAAGGTGTTTGAACAGTTACAAAAGGCAAAAAGAAATAACCCAGACAAGAAGGAGAGGGAGGAAATTGAAATGCTAAAAACTCAGTTAAAAGAACTACAGGAGGAGATCAAGAGGAAAGAGTTCAGGTGGGCCTCAAATGATTCTCGAACTAAAGAAAAACTCAAACTGCTTGAAAATGAAAATTTACAGCTTAAGGAAGAGATCAAGGCAATGGAGAGAAAACGCCTTGAGTGGCTGCAGAAGGAGAAAAATGCACAACTTGAAAGAAATTCACAGCATGAAAAGGGTGCACAAGGAACGAATACTGCAGCTAAAACATCAGCAATTCCAAAGGCCATCTCTACTTCTGCTGAGTTCCAGATGACAGACTCTGACGAGGAGAAGGACCCTGTCAGAGATATTCCCATCAACAAGGCAGGCAGCTTCATGTCTTCTCATGTTCCTCAGCAGACGGGCAGAAACAGACAGCAGAATGGCGAGGTTCCTGCTGCCTCTAGACAGAGACCCGTCACCAGCTCAGGGAATCTCTACTCAGCTCAGCCAGACATTGCAGTCAACCCCAGGGCCAGTCAGAGTGATGGCTCCCAGGGGATCAAAGAGGAGGTACCCAGGGGGGAACCTATTGTTTCAGCGGTTCCCCAGGACACCAGTATTTACACAGAAGGAGGCATGGATGGGTCTTACTTGGAATGTGTTCCCAGAAAGACTGCCCAGAAATATTCTATTGATCGGTCGGTCATTGATAAAGGGGACAAAAGATTCAGGGAAATCCAACATCCTGATGGGAAAGTGGAAAAAATCTACAGTACTGGAGTACGTGAAATCTTATTTCCTAATAGGACCAGAAAAGAAATATCCGCTGATGGGAAATCTGTTGTTGTGTCTTTCTTTAATGGTGATGTCAAACAAGTAACTGCCGATCAAAGAGTCATTTATTACTACGCTGAAGTACAAACTACACACAGCACTTATCCAGATGGACTTGAAATTATACAGTTTCCAAACAATCAAGTGGAAAAACACTATCCAGAGGGAACTAAAGAAATCATTTTTCCAGATCAGACTATTAAGTATCTGTTTTTAAATGGATCAGAGGAAAGCATATTTCCAGATGGAACTGTGATTCGAGTAGATAGAGATGGGACCAAAACAATGGAATTTCCGAATGGACAGAAAGAGATTCACACTCAGGAATACAAGCGGAGGGAATATCCGGATGGGACAGTGAAGACAGTGTATCCAGATGGACGGCAGGAAACGAAGTATTCCAATGGTAGGATCCGAGTGAAAGACCGTGATGGAAATGTTATTATTGATAGGAGATCATAATTCTTATTTATTGTCAATTTGAATTGTTAATTTTGTTATCTTCCACTTTAATTTGTTTAATACAACAAAAGACAACTTGACAAGAACATTCCATTTAGTACTGTGGTTTCATCAGTAGGTATTAGGGGGCACCAATTTCCATAGATTTAGTAAAAATCACAGTTTCAAGGCTACATAAATTTGTTCCCAATGATCCCAACAATACAATATGTTAATAAATACTGCACTCCAATGAACTTACAATTTTGAAGGATCAACTCAACAGCAAAATCCGCAAAAATGGGTAATAAAATCCAGCAAAGTTTAACATTGATGAAACCACAGGAATGAACTTGTTTTTAGGATGCAAGAATTTTTAGAATTATTATAAAACAAAGAATTACATTTGTGTTTAAAAGTCATTTATAGAATTTTTATAATTCAGAAATAATAGTCAAATAATTTTAAACGCTAGAAATAGGTTGAACAAGACATATGATGTGGTTAGTTTAGTGCTACTATGTTAATGAGTTATATCATCTGTATTTATTTAACTGTGTATATTTATAAGGTTGGTTCATAACAAGGAGCATACAGCAGTTGTTTTCATTTTAGTATTGTGTTCTACAGATTTGTCATTTATTCATATGCAATTGAGTTTACTGCACTATGTGCAGCTAATTTTTGTTTACATGTACATCTAGTACTGTATGTGGAACAATTTCCATGTTTATGCTTGGTATTTTTTTATTTTAAAACTTGTTGACAAATATTTAGCATTGTAGTGAAAGATAACTGTAATTAGTTGTTATCAAGAGAATGCATTTATCCTTGATATAAATATAAAATATCAAACTTTTATAACACTCCCTCTCTGTATTCAGTAGGTAGATAAATCAACCACCTCTTATCATAAATGAAGTGCCAAGGGTGTAAAATAAATAAGATGAATAATATAGATGACTGTACATGTCAGATTAGAAGGTAGTGGATCATCATGTTTTACTCAAAAAAATGGAAAGTTGAAAAACAGTTTGTGTAAGCTTTATGCTAAAACACAAAGTTTTTCTCTAAAGTAATCCTTATGTTTCAATATTAATTTTCTCCATGTCTTTATTTTTATATTCGTGATGAAATTAAATTAAAAAATTTAAATTTTACTCCCATACGTGTATCAATCAATCTGAATCAAAAATCAATTTATAATTATATATCGGGATATAAACTCAAAGATTAATCAAATTATTTCAGTAGGCTATATAAATTTTTGTTTAATGCACTCTGTATGTAAATCCTAGCTGTTGTTACTGGAAAGTTATGAACTTTTCTAAAAGGTAAATGACATTGATAAAGAGGAGGGACATACTCAAATTTAGGCCACCAGGTTCCTTTCTTGGTATTTGATATTCAACAGTGAACTTTCTACAGCTTCTCCACGGCTACTTGTAGATCTGATAGATCTGATGTTGCTATTTATTTTAATGAATATTCTGTGTTAAGTTGCTCATTCCCCTGTGACTTTTAATAAAATTTCTTTAAAAGAGTGAATTTTGTTTTTAAAGTACTGTAAACTGTAATATTACTTGGCCTGTAAATTATTTGCTGAAAATAGAGTTTCAAAAATTTTAATTAAGGAGGCTGGATAGTCAACAAATTAACAATCAGATCTGTGTAAAATTTTAAGGTACGATTTGTTTAGCGATAAACTATAGCGAGCTCTTCCTCTAAAGGAGGTCAATACAATCTAAAAATGGCCACGACTATCGAGCCTTCTTAACTTATCTTTGAAAATACCAATTAACACATGACATAAGGCAATGTTCATGATTTAGCTGAAGCCCTTTCCCTTTTTACATGCAGAATACACAGCTACATGTTATCTACATGTATTTACAGTATTAGAACCATTTAAACAAGAGCTTGGACTTTGGGCAGTATGTAATAAACTACGATTTGATGAAGGCAGGGTCTACTAAAGGTTTACTGTCCAGCCATTGGATAATAGATATGCATACAATGAACGCAATGATACTCGTCCAACTTCATCCAGGGATGTATATTTCAGTGAAACACAGTTTCACACAGCAGAGCAACAGTTTTGACAGTCTATGAATATTAATGAGGTTCTGTTAGCGAAATAGAAGAAAGGAGGACACTGTTTGACAGCTTGTTTTGATGAGCAAACTAGATAGTAACATCCATCCGGAAGTCCAAGCTCTTGTTAAAAAGGTTCTAAGTGGGAATTGTGAGCTTCATGACAAAACCAGGGACTTATTTTCCTTCAAGATAAAATTGTGGCATTGAAGTTTGATATACCAGTAGTACCGGTATAAATTGTAGGCCTAATACCCCAAAAAAATTATTGATGCAACTTTTGAAATGTTTGCGTCTTGATGAACTTTGTAGCAGTGACTCGATTTACTACCTGCATACCTCAATACCGGTATTAATATATAGGCTGATTAATAGGAGATTTACAGACACTTTGGTCACATTAATATCCATGTAAATTTAGTGATCCTGAAGTTAATCGCTGCTACTGTATCTGTTGCACTCAACTCCAATATCTGGGCTAATCAATTACTTTCCCAATACATAAGACACTAAAGCATTTATGTTATAGAAACAACAAAAAACAAAATACAAGAATAATATAACTTTTATTGAATACATAATTGATATGTGTTCAAATCTAACCATACTAATCTAATGACAATTCACTAGTAGCTAACAATGCTCAACTAATAAGCAGAGACTTCATTAAAAATTTCAGGAGATATAAAATTACAAAGCCATGCTGAAATAAAACATCAAGTTTAGTTAATAAAATCCTGAGTGGAAAGCTGCCGTTTATGAGTGTACCAGCCGTTGTTTACTTCCTCTTTGTGAGTGTACCAACTGTTGTTCACTTCCTCTTCATGAGTACCAACTGGTGTTCACTTCCTCTTCATGAGTACAAACTGGTGTTCACTTCCTCTTCATGAGTACCAACTGGTGTTCACTTCCTCTTCATGAGTACAAACTGTGTACCAGGTACTTCCTCTTCATGAATGTACCAGTTGTTGTTTACTTCCTCTTTGTCTGAGCATCTGCCAGTATTCTATTTCGATTACCTGCATATTAGAAGATTAGAGATTTACATCATGTATATTTTCGGCCCATATTTTTATTGCCCATCTACATTCATGACATTTGCAAATGGTTTCATCCAATCTTAAATACACCTCAATAGCTACAAATAGATACTCTATTACTAGTATACCCTGAATGGAATGAAATGGACCAGTATTTGGTCTAATTAAAAGCAATTAATGAAAGTTCGTCAATAGAAAATGTATTCAATGCTGAGTTCTTAAAAGTCCAACCAAAATAAAGTTTACTACGTACTGCAGTAGATACATGTATATTGATAAAATAAAGAAGCTGATGTAATCAAATCTCCAGTGGAGCTGTCAAGACATTAAGTTAGAACAACTACAAATGTATCTAGTTGTCGCTTGTATATCTATTCTCTGACTATTCTCTGACTGATAAAAGATTCAGGCCATGTGTATCAGTCACACAGGCTAAAAGTGAGAAGAAATTCAAACACATGCTGCTATTTGGCTTTAGAACTTTCCGGATTCCTTTACAGGATGAGACAATAGAATGAAACATGCTGAATCAAGAAGCATACAATAGCATTCTGATGATGGCTAAACAGTATAGGACATGCTGCTATCTCAGTCACAAACCCGAGAGATATCACTTTGTGACAAGGAAAAACACAAAACTGATGAGGCCAAAGTAAAAAATATCTTAGTTTTCCCTTTTTCAAATAATCCAATTAAATCAAACCAATTCATTAAAGTAAAAACATTTTATGATATCAAATTTTCTCAAAAATTGTCTTTATCACATTGACTGTAAGAAACAAAATGATGAGCCTATTGTATTTATCAAAAAAGATTCAGATTTGAGGGGAAGCAAATTTTATTTTTTACTGGTGGCCTCAGACAAACTGCCATTCAAAACAACTGAGGCATTGCTCCAAGGATTCGGGACATGCAGCTGTTTACCCTTTGTTTGTTTACGCTTGCCACAGGTGTGACAAGTCTTAACCTTTGTCAAAGGCTCAGATACAGAGTCTGAGGGCTCAACATGTTGAATGCTTGAGGAATAGTCTGCAATATTGGTAATGGTATAATAACAAAGGTATACATAAATACAGACAAGAATATACAAGAATACAATGTCAGATATCATCAGGTCTGTCTTACATACATGAATGCTTACTGATAGTTGGCCTTGTGTCAGTTTTATGAATATAAACTTAAACTGGTTGCAAAAGAAGGTTTTGAAGATATGAGAGTGAAAATCAATCAAACATTATAAGCTAGAAATTCCTTATAAAAGTGTAAAAATGCTGAGTTTGAATATGTCATTGAGTAGGCCTACCGTCTTGTCAATAAGTGTATAATAAATGGCTTCAGGTTTTAATGATGATACTGATTAAGGACAACCCATTTTACAGGTCAGACAACATGGAACGATAAATGATCACATTTATAATACTTTGCAGCAGTCTCACGACAATGAGATACATGCAGTACAGATAAACAACAGACAAAGATTAGATTTACAGACACCCACCATCCTTCAGGGGCGATGCGGCAGGGACTAGATTCTCTTTGCTGTGTTTAAAGGCTATGCTGGGGTCAAACTTTGTCTTGCCATCATTGGTTCCAACCTTGTCCTCAAGTTTTTGGATGGTTCTCTTTTGTTTGGTGATCTGCTCTCTTAAAATGGTCACTTCCTGATATCAAAGAATAATTTAAACCTGCTAAACCCTGTACATTTTCAGAAAACTCAAATTTATTGTAAAATTCCATTTCACAAGAATGAAATGACATATACATATTCCAACACAATGAATGGTCATTAAGAAAACAAAGCCCACCTTCTTGAGGTTGATATTTTCTTCCTTGATTTTAGCGACATGGTGGATCTTCTGTTTCTGGTTTTGATGTCCAAGAAGTTTGGCATACTGGTTGGCTAACCTATCCATCTCAGCCTGGGCATGGTTACTCCGTCCTACAGTAAACCAAACATTGCATTAAATTATTCTGTTACACACACACGTAAATCATAAAAAATATATTTTAACTTGAAAAGGTAGATGTTTCCCTGCAATTTATACTGGAACTCAAAGTACCTAATTTCAGTTAATTAATTCATGTTATCACCAGATATTCTGTTTGAAATAATATTTATTTCATTTTATTTTTTATTTCAAATATAATTTAATTTCTTTTTAAAAATTGCCAGAACAGCTAATGATATACTTTAGTGACCATTACCAATATCAACTCTTCTATTTCTATATTTACCCAGAAGAGCTTGTTTCTCCAATTCAAAAGCATCCAGTTGTTCCATAAAAGGTTCCACCTTTGCCTGGAGATCCTCAAACAGTTTCTGCCATCTGAAATAAAGAGTCATTTTTTGTCATCTTTTACAAATGCACCCATGCTTACTGTATACCCGTAAATTTTAAGTCTGTAAAAAATTACTCTGGCCTCTTTCCCAGTTCCCACAATTCACTGCAACTCAAGTAAAACCTATCTACTGAGTCTTTTAGAAATGAGGGTGATCCTGAATTTTGAAACGACTTACTTCTCAGCTTCAGCACTCATCCGATCCAGTTCTTCGGTGTTGGCCTGAGATTGTAAAGACTCTTTTAGAACCTCCATTTCTTGAGCATGTTTTTCTGTTTCTTCTAAGCTTTTGACTTCCAAATCTCTATGAGCACTGTTAGGAAATAATCATTTTATAGTGTCTCTCCTCTGAATAGAATCTCAAAATGACATGCATGATTAATTTGGTACATTAAATAAAAAGTACATATATTATTTCAACATATGTACCTCTGAAGTTTCTGGATTTCACTCATCAAGCTTTCCTTTTCAATCTCTCTTTGAGACACCATTTCACTGTTATTTTGATTCTCTGACTTTAAATAATCTCTTTCCTCTTCCAGTCTACAAAAGAAACAAACAATATAACTGTAATGGTTGACAAAGAATAAAATCACACAAATGATATTAATCATAAGGATTTTAAAATGAAACTACAGTACAGGAATAGTCTTCCTTTACATTAGCTGTACATGGACCAGCACTCACCTGTCTATGGTCTTTGTGAGGGTGAGTCTGGTCGTCTCCAGGTCTGAACACTTCCCCTTCAGGTTGTTGAAGTCCTCCTCCAGAGTCTGTCGGATCTGTCTCTCACTCTGTAGCTCTGACTTAGCCTTACTGATCTTCTCCGTAAACAATAGGTTGTCCTCCATTTTCTTCTTCACAACATTGGACAGCTCTGCCTGAAGCTGGTGGAGCTCCTTCTGGTTGGAGTTGGTGGAGATGTGAAGGGATTTCTGGAGTTCCTGAATGCTGTTTGTCAGTTTTAGAATCTCACCATCATGTGACTGGGTTAAATTCACCATCTTTGCCCTCAGATCCTCCACTTCTGCTTTAAGTTTACACTTAATTTGCTCAGCCTGACCCATTTGATCTGTCAAACATGAATTTTCCTCTGAAACAGATGAGAGCTTTGATTCCAGTGCCTGAATGTGACCCTCCAGCTCAGCCTGTGTAGAATGGGACATACTGGACAGCTGTTGGCGGTCTTCCTCTAGCCTATCATTGGTCTCCTTCAGCTCCTTGACCTGTTGACTCAGTGATGTAATCACTTGTTCATAGGACTGCTTCTGCTCCTCCAGCTGATTGAGATGAACAGACATGGACTTCTCTCTCTCCCCTATTGCTACCTTCTCTCTCTCTAGATCATCCACAGCTTGTTCTTTCTCATTTTTTAATTTCAGAATCTCCACCTCCAGTTTTTCTTTCTGGGATGAAATATCTGCTGCTTTCTGGTACAGACCGGCTTTCTCTTCAATCAGTTGTTTCACTCGTTCCTCAAAGCTGTTTAATTCACTGGACATTTGGTCCTGATCTTGCTCCCTTACAGAACTCAGGTAATCAATCTCTTTCATAAGCTGGCTATTCTCCACCATTAGGCTTGTAATACTCTTCTCTTTCTGTATACACGCATTCTTGTTTTCTTCCACTTCTTGCTGCAATTTTTCAATGTCAGCTTTAAATGCATTTTCTGTTTCCAATAACAATTCCTTTTCATTTAAAATCTCCTCTGTTGTTTCCTTAAGTTTGATGTTCAGCTCAGCAACAGCCAAATCAAGCTGGTCTTTTTCTGTAGAAATAGTCTTTAATTTCTCCTCTATGTTGCCATTTTCCACTGAAAGAGTTTCTATGAGTTTTTCCTTTTCAGCAAGAGAGGAATGACTCTCAGTGATGCTTACTTGTAGTTCAGCCACTTTACAGAACAGTTCGTGCTTCTCTTTGATTATAGATTCTAAATCTTTTCTCAGTTGACTATTTTCTCCCCTCATTTCTCCTTCCTTCTGCATGATAGACTCCACGGAGCATTCCTGATTCAGTTTAAAGTCTGCATATTCTCTCTCCAGACATTCCACATCCGCCCTCAGAATTGCTTCTTTCTCCTCAAGGTTAGAGACGGTGGCTTGATGCTGTAAGAGTTGGTCATCCTTCTCTGAAATAATTTTCTGAAGATTGTCATTCTCAGCTTTTGCTTGCTGTATATTTTCTTGCAGAATCCTAAGATCATTGTCTTTGGCTTCACACAAGTGCTCAACTTCCTGCTCAGATTCTTTACGTACACTCACTAGATCTGCTTCCAGTTTCTCAACCATGCATTTCATCTCCGAACACCTGAAGGCAGCCCCCTCAACATCCTTCTTAAGGGCCTCATTTTCCTCCATCAAACAGATTTCCCTCTTCTCCAAGTCAATAATTTGGTCAGCATGCCCTCTTGCAGTCTTCTGATGGGTTTCTTCCTCCTCTTTCAACTGCTTCCTCAAAGATTCCTCTACTTCCTTAATCTCTTTCTTTAATTTCTTGACTTCCTCTTCCTGTTTCTCAGCTTCCTCTTTCAGGTGCTGTGTCTCTATTCGAGCGCCCACCAGTTGAACATCCAGATCCGTAATTCGGTCCTCCTTTTCCTTTATCAACTCAGTCATGCCTGCACACTCCTGATCTTTATCTTGTATCTGGCGGCTGAGCTTTTCCACTTCTTCCTGTTATCAACATTATATCACAATAAGAATTTAGAAAAGCAGTTTTCATTTTACATACATGTAGTTAAATCTAATTTTGAGAAGTTTCCAAGCAATCTTCAATGATATCTTTAACTTACCATTTGTTCGTGCATTTTTCGAATCAGTTCATTGTTCTTTCCTTCCAGACAAGAATAATCCTTTTGAATATTGCCAAGACTTGACTGTGATATCTCCAGCTGCATACTTAGACTCTCAATCACTTCTTTACTAGATTTCTTTTCCTGCCCTGAAGGGAAAGAATATGAAAATTTGCATATATTCATTTAAGTTTATATCAATATATACAAAATATGCCTTAAGTCTGTGCAATTTATTGTGTATCTGCCTTCACTGGCAGTAAAAAGAAAGATACATGCTAAAGTAAAACATATCTTTGAGAATATCATCTACTTAAACAATATTTAAACATACCATGGTTTCTTTCAAGGATCTGGAATTTATCCATAAGAATCCTTATATTCTCATTTAAAGTATTTTTCTCTCTAAAAAAGGAACATTAAACACAGAATATAATAATTAATTTCATTTTCCATTAGAATAAAATATACATGTACAACATTATAATTAATTTTTTGAAAAATATTGTAAGTGTTTATCTTTCTTAAACAACTCTGAGTACAGGGAATCTCCCTGACTTACTCCTCTAACTGCTCCATTTTCTCTGTCAGTACTGCTACCTCAGCCTCCAACTCAAACGCCTCCTGGTCCATCTCCCCGGCCACACCCGACACTGCCACCACCTCACCCTTCAGATACCTGAGTCACAGAAATATATATAATATATAAAATGTGTGTTTGAGGATGATTCAAATAACCCAAAATGTGTATGTGTTGAGGATGATTTAAGAAATCCAAAATGTGTATGTTTTGAGGATGAATTAAGAAACACAAAATGTGTATGCTTTGAGGATGAATTAAGAAACACAAAATGTGTATGTTTTGAGGATGAATTAAGAAACACAAAATGTGGATGTTTTGAGGATGAAATAAGAAACACAAAATGTGGATGTTTTGAGGATGAAATAAGAAACACAAAATGTGTATGTGTTGAGGATGAATTAAGAAACATAAAATGTGTATGTTTTGAGGATGAATTAAGAAACATAAAATGTGTATGTTTTGAGGATGAATTAAGAAACACAAAATGTGTGTGTGTTGAGGATGAATTAAGAAACACAAAATGTGTATGTTTTGAAGAAATCAGTCAACACTGCCTCTCACACTGGACATCAGGAATACTTGGGTGTATTCTACTTTAGTCAATAAAAATATTAAAATGTCTAAATTAATAAAAACCTCGTCATGCATTTGTATATGTGACACAATAGCCTGAAGCCATGTCTAAAGGTCAACTTACTGTACAACCATTAGATCATTTCTGGAAAATAGTACATGCATGTTTTGTCTATATAAGCATCACAGCTTGGATTTTACAAAAACCCCTTGATACTTTATTACATGTACAGTACTTATGCTAGAAATGAGCACAAAGATAACTGATTCAACCCCACAGTGCATGCCATTTTACCTGATTTCATCCTCCTTGGTCCAGTTCTTGTCAGTCAAACCTCTGATCTTGTTATACAACTGTCTCTTCTGGTCTTTACCCTTTTCTCTAATTAAACAATTCACAGCCAATTAACCAACAAAATCCTAAATATCACGACATTTTTTTCTAGAGTTATGATCTGATAGACATTTTACCTCTCGGCCTGCATTTCCTTGGAGATTCGTAGCACCTCCTCTTCAGCTTTCTTCAGTGCTGACTCCAGATCTACCAACTGTTGTTGGGCATGGCTACACTTTTCCTCCATTGCCTGCCTCAGCTCCTCTACCTTACTACCATAGCTCTGTACCACCTCCTCAAACCTCCTCCTTAGTTTCTGTCAGAAACAAACACAAAATTAGATACTAACCAAACAACATCACATTGTACATGCCTTATCTGGAAAACGCATTGAAAACATTACACTTGCCCCCATAATGTACTGTAAATTCCTAATTAAACAAGAGAAATTAATATCCGCGTAAAATTGCGAGAAGCATCCTTCGCAGATTTTAAATCTTGCCATTATTTTCTGAGAGTTGAAAACTATAAGAAATAAGGAGAAAAGTTCAACGTTTGCGGTTTGATACAAACCAGTGGGATTGCGGAATTAAGTATTCGTGTAATATAAGGAATTTAGAGTAACTAGATGAATAACATGACAGAAAAATTTAAACATTTTTAGCAAAAATACATTATGTTTGGATAGTTAGATTTGTTTCATCAAATCAAACAAGATTGGGAAGTTCCAAATTTTTCAAGTATGCCCCCATAAAATATGACAAACCGATGTTTGTCTCATCTAATGACCCTTCAAAGTTACCTCTGCATTTTTCTTTGATGTTCCAGATTTCTCATTTGACATGGTTCCTCCTTCCGTTTTATTGGGCTTGGACTCTGTTTTTGAAGCTTCACGCTTCTGAGAACCATTATACTCTGTAACCAGAGAAACAAGAGTTTATAATTTGAATAGTTTTGCACGAGAAATTTGTAAGCTAAGCTTTTTAAAACAGTAACAGTGTGGAATAAAAAAGTTCTGTGTCATTACTACATTTTTCAATCGAATACATCCAACATGCCTTCTTTTGCTGTTCTATAATTTCTTACCAAAATCTGCAGCCTTCTTTTCCAAAGTAACTATGATAGATTCGAACATAGCAAACTCTGAGAGTTGGGTTTTCATCAGGGCATCTAATTCCTGACGGAGGCGGTGAATTTCTTTGTCTTTGACCTCGATTTGATGTTTGAGGTTAGACAGATCAGACTGCAACGCCTCATTTTTCTTCCCCGAATTTTCCGCTGCAGCAATCTAAATAAAATAGGAGAAAATTGTTGAAACACTGAAAAAAACCCAGGATCCTCTCAACATTTTAGGACTATGGAAGAGAATTACAACCTTTGTTTTGAGAAGGTCGTTGCCTTTACTGACATCCTTGATGGTTTTCTCTAGGCTGGCCACTTTAGCTATTAGAGAACTGCGGTCAGTCTGGGCATTGTTGAGACGACCCTCCAATTTTGTTATTTCTTCTTCTCGCTGATATAACTGCTTGTCTTGGTTGGTTCTCTCTTGTAACAGTACACGAATCTAAAATAACAAAAGCCAGCATTAACCAATTTGGTTATCATTTGTATTACAACATTTTAACTAAAAGTCATTGTAAATTTTGACTCAAAGAATGTCTAAGAAGGAAAAGTCTTTCGCATTTAATTGACTGACACAAAAACTTACACTCTGTTAACCAGGGCTCAAAATTTCGACTAAATAGGTCACATTTGCATCTTAAATTCAGGTTTTTCAACTTAAATTAAAAGCCAGTCGCCATTTGGCAACCAAATATATCCACCCGGATCATTTTTCTAATTTTACATTGGGTTCAATATTCTGTCAAAGAAGACAAAATGGCAGACTATATAAAAAATGTGGTTTGTCTCAGTGTTGTATACAAAGAAGAGATTTTGTCAAATAGAAGTTTTTATGCAAAACTGCATGAGACAAACATGTTTAGTTATGTTTGTGAGACTTTAACATAACAAGAAGGTAAAATGATTTTGTTTGATTAAATAACTCGTTTCATGTATCAACTCCAAACAACACACAATATTGGAGATTAGTTAATCTCCTAATCAAAGTTAAAGAAAATTTCTAGTGCCAGAAAAAATAAAAATCAAGAGTTCGTTGTGTCATTTATAGAGGATAGGATTGGATAGATGGAAATTCATTGATTTTTTGCCATACATCAAACATGCAACAAATAAAACCTTTCCAACAATACACTTCTTTTAATATTTTCTATAGTTTCTTTAATGAAAATATGCAAATATCTGGCCCTGCCGTCACCAACTTTCCTCAAGTCATTACTCAGCCTCAAGTCTGATTTTTTACTTTAAATTCATGCACTTTTCCTTTGAGGATTTGAGTTGAGGACTGAGCTGAGGGATTTAAAAATGTTGGTGACGGCGGGGCCTGAATGTTATATTGAGTTTTACTACTGGGGACATAAATTCGAAAATGGCAAGTTAAATTTATGGTAGGTCGTCATTTGGCGACTGTGACCAAAAGCCTACTTTGAGTCCTGTTAACCGTAGGTTGATGAAAGTACAACACACATTATGAAAATGATAAAAGTTAAAAACATACACTGTTATCCACCTTTTGTATGCCCAGTTTCCCTACCTCTCTTTCAAGCTCTTTGATCTTTGCCAATTCAGCTGATGGAGTCTGGTCTGGTTTCTTTGCTTTAGTTTTCAGGATGCTAGTATCAATCTTGAGAAATAGAGATTCAAATCATGATTTTTACAAAGAAGAAAAATATTGATGGGTTTTTTTTAAACAAAGAACAAAATATTGATGTGCTTTTATAGAATGCAATAAATGATGCTAGATCTGACTTACAACAGAGGTGTTGATGCACATAGAATCACTTGGGATTCTTTTCTTGGAGGGAGTATCCAACATGTCTGATCCTCCATCTTGAATTCAAAAAAAGTAAAAAAAAAATTTTTGATGCATCATTACCAAAAATTACATAGTACAATTATATTTTTGATATTGAAAGCATATAAACAATCATACAACAACCCATATCTTCTGTCTTCGTATATTATGTAAGCAAATGCTAAACACATGAGCAATGTAGAATAGATCCTAAGTTGACCATTGTAAAGCTTGCCAGTGATTGACCTTTTTCTTCTATGCTTATGTGTGCAAGTTTTGATTTTGTTTTACTTCCATTGCATGGTCAAGCACCTGTATGGGACCAATATTTTATTTACCGAATAGAGTGTTTCATTGCTTTGCATTTGCACAGATGGGTGATAGAACCAAAAGTAGAGTCCCAAGAATGAAGCCATGATTTATTTTGAATCAAATCAATCTTTTTAAGACTCACTAAAACATGTCAATAATTTGCAACTTTATAGGTGCATTTGATTTCAGACTTTTTCCTTATGATCACACAAGCACAAACTGACTCATAGATTGTTTTAAAAAAGTTGTCTCATACAGTAAACTTGCCACAAAATATGCCAAACTGGTTGATTTAAAGTGTTCTTTCAGTTTTTCTTCAGAGGAGCCACAGTGTGAGGCAAAATAAATGAAAATTGAGTTTTGTTTGATAGGTAAAATAGAAGACATATCATTCATGTGTATGACCCTCAAACACAAGTGAACCAACCATATAGAGAGCTGTGCCCAATCATGGACAGTCATTCATTATTCATATTTGAAAATTCAGCCTAAACATTGGTTGTTTGTTGTGGCTAAAATCATAATATCTTTAAGTGTTGCTCACTTTAACTTTGCAGATCAAATATTATTATTCTAATTATCAATCATTACTATTAATATTATGTGCATTTCTCTCAAGGAAAAGGATTATTCCAACAATTATCCAGCAGGTATTTGTTTTGATTTAAACTGCTATATTGTACCTTTCTATTAAAAAAAAGTTCCCTCAGAATCATTTGAAAGCTTTATTTTATACAAATATTGACTGGAGTTGAGTGCAACATTGATTACTGTGGAATCATTCAATTTCATGGTCGCTCAATTTTCCTGGATATTAAGGGTACCTCTCATCCACAAATTAACATCCTCGATAAATTAATAAATAAGGGTTAAAAGTTATATTTCCTTTTGTAAGTATAAGAGAATACACAATATAGTTTAGCCCTGAGGAACGAAATATTTCCCGACTTGAAGAAGAAGGCATATATTCCACCCAAGGGGGCTAATATAATCAATTTTTCCCGAAAAGCACAGTCAACATTTTTTTTTTGTTATATGAAGAAACAAGCTTAAAACTAAAAGAGGATTTGAAAGCAGATTATCATAATTTTACTCAGCTGAACATAAAATCCACACTTCAATTATGAGCAAAGTCCATTTCCAAAGTTACCTTGGCATCACCCAGTCACTGCTGATATTCTGTCGCAATAGGAATCAAGCTTCAGAGGTTCTACTGATTTACTTTCTAGTAATTCGCAAATCCTTAGATCCGTTATGATAGCAAACAATCGCATTGTGCGTCCATTGTTTACTTGCCGTGACTGATTGCTTATTATTACGTCACCTTAATTTGGAGACGAAACGATTTGTTTACGTTACCGTGTACAAATCAACGAATCAGAAGCAATCATTTGAAATGGAAGGAATTTTCTCTAGATATTATTCCTAGATGGTCAATATTAAAAATCTTACAGTTATTGACTATTCTTCTAGAGAGTTATATAGTGAGAATATACTTCTGAATATAACAATAATTTTTAATGTGCACTTAGTACTGCTCACCAGCATCATTCAAGCTTCCCTACTGGGTAATGAGTGAAAATGAACACACGGTAGAATCAATACATAGATACCAGCAGTATAAATTATGTAAGAGTCATAAGATAATTATAAGAAATGCAGATTTAAATTAAAAGATTCATTGGAGGGATGATTATGCTGCAAAATTGAAGTGGACAAGACATACACATTACGATTTTAAACTCAACAAGCGACCAATGTTAAGGCTGAATTTTTAGACATGGAATAATCAAGCCGAGCTGAAATCTTTGCTGAGACTTTGTCCAACCTTATTCAGAATTCAAGACTTAAGTCCTTATACCAACTATCTTAATCAAATACATACCTAAGAAAATCTATAATTACCTTTTGGAGGTCTGAATCTTTCTGATTTATCAATGATTCCTCCTGCTTGTTTTGGTGCTAATTTTGGGTCATAACTACCAACAGGAGGGGCGCATCCTGAAAAAATCATATCAACATTTATTTCCGATCATCAACATATTTTCTGTCATTGAATTAAACTCTCGTCTTTTAGCTGTGAACGCCTGTGATCAAGCCTCTATATAGGGTCTTAAATCCTGTGATTATTTTTACGAGATGGATTTCACGCTAGATCAACATTATCAAATAAATGCAAACTTTTCCAGACTTACCCGACACCTCGTTGAACCTTTTGAGGTTGGCTTTTGGGAAAGACATTCTTCTGATCTGGTCTTCACTTTGTCATCGGTGATTGTAGCCGCCAATGTTCAAATACGACCATCACCTAATCCTTCGTTGTTCATCTCAGCCAATCAGGTGCGACCGGAAAAATAAAAGTGATTGTTAAAACCTGTCGGCGACGATAATATTTCCGAAAACATTTACACATTGCTGCGTAAATTATCAATATTGTGTAATATATGATGTTTAGTAAATTTAGCTATCATAATCAAGGCTTTAATTTAATTGAAAACAGACATATACAAGTAAAAAATAAATAAATAAACAGATTCATTATTTAGATTAATAGAAAATTTTAAACCACAAGAGTTGTCCTTCTTTTTTTGTAAATCTTCATTGTTGACATGTGGTACTTGTAGTTGTAGTTGTGAAATAATATACAGAATGGGGAGAAAGAAAACTAGTGGAAATCTTGGAAGGTCCATAATAAAGGATCGTTTTGGTAAACGGAATGTTGTTAAGAGTGACGACTCCTTCCTCCATACCAGCGAGCTTCAGGATGGGTATGACTGGGGGAGACTGAACCTCCAGTCCGTCACAGAACAGAGTAACTTGGACGATTTTCTGGCAACTGCAGAACTCGCTGGCACAGAGTTTGCAGCTGAGAAACTTAACATTCAATTTGTAGATCCTCAAAAGCATACAGGACTAAAACCCGAGGATCTGGAACGAATTAAACAGTTACACAAGGAACATGAAACCTTACTTCGGATTCCAAGAAGACCCCATTGGGATGAGAGTACCACAGCTGAACAGCTGGATCACATGGAGAAGGAAGCTTTTCTGCAATGGAGAAGAGGACTGTCTTCCTTGCAAGAAATTGAAGGCATTATCATGACTCCATATGAAAAGAATCTTGAGTTCTGGCGACAGTTATGGAGAGTTATCGAGCGAAGTGACATTATTGTTCAAGTAGTGGATGCCAGAAATCCTCTTCTGTACCAATGTATTGATCTTGAAGAGTATGTCAAGGAAGTTGACTCCAGAAAAGTTAATGTTTTGCTGATCAATAAAGCAGATTTTTTGAGTGACAGTCAGAGAGAAATGTGGAAGGAACATTTTGATAAAGCTGGAACTCGAGTGGCATTTTGGTCTGCTCTAGAAGAAACAGAGAGATATGAAAAAGCAGAGAGGGAAGAGAGAGAGGCAGAAAATATCTTAGAGCCGGAATTTGAGGAAGATTATGATGAGGAAGAAGAGGAAGAAGAAGATGAAGAGATGGACGACCCCAACAATATAAAGAATGAAAATCAGCAACAAGAAGAAACCGGAGTTGAGAGTGAGGTCCTATCAGCTGAGACAGCATCACCTGCAATCAATGAAGTCAATGATATTGACAAATTAGAAACAGCACTCAGCCATAGTTCAACTAGGGCTGAAGCATCTGGTGGTCTAAATAACAATGTGAAAGTCTTTAATGCAGAGGAGTTGCTGGATTATTTCAAGAGCATCCATCAAGGAGAAAAGGTTACAGAAGGACAGACTACAGTGGGAATGGTAGGCTACCCTAATGTTGGGAAGAGTTCAACAATAAATGCCATCCTTAAAACCAAGAAAGTCCCTGTATCTTCAACCCCAGGGAGAACCAAGCATTTCCAGACGCTTTATGTGGAGAGTGATTTGATGTTGTGTGATTGTCCCGGTCTTGTATTCCCCTCATTTGTGTCAACAAAAGCAGAACTGATTGTGAATGGAATTCTACCTATTGACCAGATGCGGGACCATTGGCCCCCAGTGAACCTTGTGTGCAGTTATATTCCAAGATCAACCTTTGAGGCTTTGTATGGTATTAATCTTCCACCTCCATCAGAAGGAGAAGACCCTAATCGACTTCCTACTGCGGAGGAACTACTGACAACCTACGGGAGTATGAGGGGGTACATGGCTGTAAATGGGACCCCAGATTGCCCGCGAACTGCAAGATACATCCTCAAGGACTTTGTGAATGGACGCTTGCTCTATTGTCATCCTCCACCTGATGTAGATCCTGAAGATTTCCATGATTGTGGGTTAGTTCCAAAAGACCTTAGGGAGAAGCAAAGTGCTTTGTTAAAAAAGAAACCTAAGGAGGCGACTCCTTCCCAAAGCAAGCTGGATAAGGACTTCTTTAAGAAGTTAAATGTGGGCATGCATTCAAAGGGCTCCGTCAACATACGTCAGACGGGAGGAGTTAGTATGGGGGGAGGAAGTATGAGTGGCAGCATGACCTCAATAGCCGGCAAACCATGGAAGAAACACAATAACAAAGGCAAACGAGAAAAACTGCGCAGAGTGTACAAAGATGGAGAATGAAATTTCTTAAGAAGACAGTTTGACTTGTAAAATTTGAAATAATTGTTCAATGAAACTAGGAGAAACTCATTGAACATCAAAACAAGTGCTTTTTATCTGACACTGATATTGCTAAATGAACATGACTGAATTTTACATGTTAATGCACTGTTAATAGATATTTTATTTTGAGACAAGGGCAATTTGTCAAAATTTGAATTACATGTATACAAATAGCTTATATTTACTGCAAAACATGTTTATCAAATGTGCATAGATAAAAGTCAACATTTAAAAAATAAATTCAAGTTACCCGGTACATGTTAAATACTTTTAAAATCTTATATTTTGGAAATCATTATTTAGCGGTTGTTGTTGATTGTCTAAAAGTAATAATTTAAATTATTCATTATGTTGAAGGTGGTATTGTACCTTGAGATTTGAAATATATTGATGGAAGTATTTAAATCATCATCTTACAATTTTTGAATTGTATAGTATTTGACCTTACAATGTATTTATCAGTGAAAAATTCTGACATAAGTACAGTCAAATCTTGTTATCTCAAACTAGATGGGACTGGTTAAAAACTTTCAGATATCAGAGTATTTGAGATGTCAAGGGTAAATGACTGAAAGTATAAGTGGTTGGGACTTACAAATCACTATCAAGGTCACACTACTGACCAGTATAATTTCTTGTTCATCGAGACCCTGCACGCTCGTTTTTAATTAAAACCATACAAATAATATTATTAATTTCCCACATCCAGGGAATTCTGTGCTGTTTTATTTCTGCTGTTTTTCGCATTTTAAATGGTTTTTAATTTATAAATCAGAAACAAGTAGAACAAAAATGTAATCGTCTGCACAATTCTATTTATGTACCATGAACAAGAAATTATATTGATGTGGCTGATAACATATCCATTTTATTTGAGATGTTTGTGTTTGAGTTACTGAAGTTAACTGTAATACAAAAAATGTTAAAGCCCCAGCATATTTTGAACTGAAGACTTGCAGATTTAGTATATGGCACTTGAACCTATTGGGCTATGCTGTTAAACGTCAAAATTGTAAAAGGAAAATAGTATACAAAGTTTAGAAATATTTCACAATATGGATATATAAACTACTGTTCCATACATTGTACTTTTAACACACAGCATGCTGAACAATTTAGAGACAGACAAATAGGCAAATATTGAAGCAGTAGAAAACTAAAACATTCTTGTATTAAATCATAAGAATAGAGTAATTGGAAGACAATAATTACACACGTACAGTAGAACCTAGTTATAACAAAGTCCTAAAAACCCCTTGATTTATTTCCTCATATCCTTTATTCCCTAATATTTACATTTTCAACTGTCTTTGTCTGTAATAACATTACGAATCAATTTTGAAACCTAAAACCCAATAACTTAATAAAACATGAGTGGCACAAAATGGGCGTGTCTTATTATATAATAGCATAACCGGCGCGGAAAACGGTATTGGCTGCGCCGCGTAGAAATACATAGCATGTGCTAAATAAAAATAGTGGTTTTAAAATATTGTGTTTTAAAGTGTACAAATTGGAAATAATACAAATATAAGTAATCATTCTTTGAATATAATGAGGTGATAATTTCGGTCGGAGCGTGGTCAAATCTATCATAATGCCCTTCGGGCTTTATTGGATTTGACCACGCCCCGACCGAAGTTATTTGCTCATAATACTCAAAGAATGATTCCTTATTTCTTATATATACTAATTAATTGGTACAATAAATATAGACAATTTGCAAAACGCCTATGACAAGTTAAGAGGAATAAGATGTACCCATTGACTATTAACAATAAATTAAAGAAATTATGTGAAGACAAATACATGTACTTCCAAACCTAATATGATTTTAAAGATTTAGGACTAAGACTTTAAAACATTTGGTTTTAAAGGTCGTACATTTTATTATTTTTACTCATTTCTCAACACCAATTCATTTATCGGACTATTTACTTCATCAGAGTTCGTTATTACCATCACATTTTAAAAGGAATTGTTACTAATCTTTTCAGTGATTCCACACAATTTTACTTTATTTGTGTTTAGATATATCGTACTGAACAAGATTTACATCTGGGTATAAACATAAATAATTTATTGGTTATTTCAACGATTACAATACGTCATAACATTGAGGTCTCTTATTCCTCATAATATGTTTGAAGTGTTATGTGGAAAATGTGTGTGTGTGTGTGTGGGGGGGGGGGGGGGGTTCGTAACGAAGAATTTTGACCCAGGTTGAAAATTATCCCTGTGTCATTTTTTAAATGCAGCCCCTCCCTGTTGATTTTTCAGAGTTTAAAATTTCGTTAATGCAAATGCTTTATCTAGGGCTTAAAAAATGTATGATACCCCCTTAACCACAAAGAGAAGATGGGGGAATAAGATAGCGCAGATGCCCATTAATTAAGTCGTAAAATACATTTTCAAATTCAATATCTTCTGACTAAATATACTTGATTATGTTATAATACAAGTTTAGAAAAGCAAAATTTATAACTAAATTCAGTTTTGAATATTTAAAAAAAACGGGAAGAAAAAAATAAATTCTAACGTTTTGGTGGTATCGAACTCACAACCTAAAATCCGGTGCTCTAACCACTGAAACTCTATCGTTTAAATGCTTTATGCGACTTCGACCACGAATTTACGGTCTTGTATTATTATCTTAAACGTTCAATTGTTGGGATACAAAATGACATTTTAAAGTATAGTGGGTCACCTCTCCAAATTTTTTGTTGATTGAAATCCGTTTGATTTCCTTTAAACCTTACATAGACTATGGCAAAAATATGGAGCTCAGACCCATTCTATAAATGACATTTAAGGTTTTGACACGCATACGTACGCCAGTCTGAATCAACCTATTCCATTTAGGGATTATAAATCGATGCTATGGTAAAAGTTACATTGTTTTTAATAATTTAATTAAAAAAATGTATGAGATTTGTTGATATTTTAATTTTATAGCAGTTTACACGTCTTATTCATCCATGTTCTTGTCTAAAGTTTTCAAAGAGACTTATTAAGATCAGTTAAAGCTGACAGTTCAAAACTTTGTAGTTGGAAATTTTCAACAAGGTCATTAACTTCTCAACGGGTGCAGGTTATCAGATATAAGGGAACAAATTCAAGCTGTTGAACATTTGATATAGGGTATTAATTACACTACTTTTCGTCTCAATTTTCAACGTTGAAAAAGTACCCACTGGATCAACCTTCAACGTTGAAAATCGTCCCAGGTCAATTTTCAACCCAGGTCAATATTGTTTGTTCTCGGAAGTAGCTTCGAAAAATTTAATATATTAAAAGGGTGCGCTAGGTGCGCATTTGCCGTAACAGTAGAAGCTCCCAGGTTTGACCAGTGTCCAAGTGCCACAGTTCACGCTTAACTCTCATAAAGGGGTCCCAAAGGGCTCTAACTTTCACACAGTTGTCTTAAAAACTGTAAATTGCACTGCATTCGATTTGAAATTGCCTTTTTAAAATACATGCGTTGAGATTAAAGTTTCCGACATGCTTAGAATCTTTAGAAACTTCGATAAAACACTCTAGCACTAACAGCTGTTCGGGACCAGGACGATGTTATTTCATTCCTAATGTCAAGGTAACACATAGGTGATGCTATTGTGATCACTTGGCAGGTAAACACAGGTGGAGAGTGAGGGCCGGTAAAGTTCCAGGGACGAAGAGATGGGACACAGTGGGGGTCCACGCACGGTCTCAAGTTAATCGGTCACAGTAATGTGACAAAAACAATAGTATCGGGCAATCATTTTCACAGCACTCAGAATGTTTGTCTAAAGTTCCAACTACACAACACAGGAAAATTGTTGCGTATGAAAAAAACGTATATACATATTTAAAAAGTATTTAAACTAAAAATATTTACATCTACCATGTATAATTTCCTCTTTTTCTTACGGAAAAATATAGTCAATTTATAGCTCTATAGAAACAGCCAAACTGAAATTTACACGCCCATGCATTTATCGATTGGTCGAAATCTACAGCAGCTGAAAGTGACAGGACTGAAATTGACACGCCCTGTTTATCGATTGGTCTGAATCTACAGCGACCTAAGTAAACTCACGGACTGCACGAAATAATCATGATGATGCCAGACTCAAAGTCTCACAAGAGACGATTTGGCTGTTTCTTTTAGCTAACGTATTATGTACATTAACAGTAATTTAGTGAATTTTACTAACTTTTCATAATCAATTTATTAATTAGTTAAAGAAATATGTTAATATAAACAATAAAATTGAAAGCATTTTATTGTTTAAATGTTCCCATAAAACATGAATATCCTGCCTAATATGATACATTGATTTTTAGTCCAATATTAGAATAAAAACTGCACCTTGTCTTAATTATTCTACGCACATACATGTATCAGTAAGTGAAGTTTGGTGAAAATGGAAATCGTGAATTAAGGAATAGTGAAGTCATGTTCATATAGGGAAAGTCGAAACCGGAAAATAATGAAAAAACACGTAGTTCATTTAACTTGACAGTTTTAAGATCTGCAAAGGGTTATTTATATGACAGTTCAACTATGTTATATGTTGATCAAGCTACCTTAAAAAGTTAAATTTGAAATGAAATCAAAGTCATTGTAAAGGTCGGTGTCGAAAAAAGATGATCATTCAATACTGTTTAATTGTAATCACCGTGTGCCTGCCTTATATGGATTATTTTTTACGATACTTTTCCGCGGAATGATAATTATCTACATTTAATGAGTTCATTTACTTCTTCATTATATGGTGATACCGGTATATTGTGTGATTTGAACATATTTAATTGTTTCTGGTGTGAACAAAGGGATTAGGCACAAGTTCTTAAAACTTAGAATGATCTTTCCTAAAAAATATTGTCTTTTTATGCTCAAGTAAATTCGTCTTCAAATGCTGACTATTCTGATCAAATGGGCATATGTTGTCTTTACCAAGTGATACGTACCTTATCGTAATATGTTTTATATTCGCATCATGTGCTGCTAAATAATTAGTACTATATGCCTTTTAATGTTGACAGCATGTATATGTAATTGAACAATAATTATGGTGTTCCGATGGGGCCACTTCGACCTTCGCACTCTCGCCTTTAGGTCGAAGATGCGAGAGTGCGAAGTTGCGAAGGCGAAAGTGCGAGAGTGCGACGACGAAGGAGCGAAAGTGCGAAGATGCGACGGCGAAGTGCGAAGATGCGACGGCGAAAGTGCGAAGGTGCGAGGGCGAAGGAGCGATACTACTATCGCTCCTTCGCCTTCGCTACTTCGCACTCTCGCCTTCGCACTTTCGCCTTCGCCATTTTTGATAGCATTCAGAAAGTCTCGGTCGATTACATAGAATTTGATGCAGGCACCGTACTCGCCAAGGTTTTCCGATTAATCTAGGATATTATTGGTATGCATGCGCTAGGCCATTGTGCTTACTATGAATGTTTATATATATTTAATGTGTATGCCTAATCATTATATACTCCATATAAAATGTAATGTCCGCCATAATGTATACATATGCACTTCCAGACTCCTGTCACTTACCAGCTGTCTGTTTACCGTGGATCAAACACAGTAACATTCTAATTTCATTATTCGACACTCCTTGCTCATGTATGGATCAAGAAGGGGAGAGCCCCCCCCCGGAAAAATCAATATTAATAACTTCACACATGCAGTAAAGGGGGAAAGAGGATCCGGATCCCATCCGCCCGGGAAATTTAATTTTATTAATTATATATAATAAAATCTCCAAAATATGTCTCGGACCCCCCCCCCCCCCCCTAACAAATATAATTATCCATCGACACCCCCCCCCCCCCCTTAGAAAAAGTTATAGATCTGCGTAGGCTGTTGAAAATAAATTCTAAAAGGTTCATCGTCTGCCTCATATGTCCTTTTATACAGCTAAAATTGTCTTTAAACGATAGAGAGCTCCACAATTATAAATAGGCGAAGGCGAAAGCGCGAAGATGCGAAGGCGAGAGTGCGAATTTAAGTTGCGATGGCGAAGGAGCGATAGTAGTATCGCTTCTTCGCCTTCGCAACTTCGCACTTTCGCCGTCGCATCTTCGTGCTTCGCCGTCGCATCTTCGCACTTTCGCTCCTTCGCCGTCGCACCTTCGCCTTCGCAACTTCGCACCTCAACCTAAAGACGAAAGTGCGAAGGTCGAAGTGGCCCCATCGGAAAACCATAAATAATAGATACATTATATATTATGCACAATTGGCTCAACAAAATAAATGTTCTCTTCTTTGTGAAGCCTAAATCAACCCAAAGTTGACCCAGTTTACATCACTGCCTATGTGTGTCAATGTATTTTTAGCTCACCTGAGCTGAAAGTTCAAGTGAGCTTTTCTGATCACATTTTGTCTGTCGTCCGTCTGTCCGTAAACTTTTCACATTTTCAACATCTTCTCAAGAACTACCAGGCCAATTTCAACTAAACTTGACACAAATCATCCTTAGGCAAAGGGGATTCAAAGTTGTGAAAATGAAGGGCCACACCCCTTTTGTATAGGGTGGGGCCAAAATGGGGTGGGGGTCAAAGTTTTACATAGGAATATATAGAGTAAATCTTTAAAAATCTTCTTCTCAGAAACTAATCAGCCAGGAAAGCTGAAACTTGTGTGGAAGCATCCTCAGGTAGTGTAGATTCAAAGTTGTGAAAATCATGACCCCCTGGGGATAGGTTGGGGCACAATGGGGGGTCGAGGTTTTATATAGGAATATATATAGAGTAAATCTTTAAAATTCTTTTTCTCAGAAACTAATCAGCCAGGAAAGCTGAAACTTGTGTGGAAGTATCCTCAGGTAGTGTAGATTCAAAGTTGTGAAAATCATGACCCCCAGGTGT
Organism: Magallana gigas; assembly: GCF_963853765.1. Taxonomy (NCBI): domain Eukaryota; kingdom Metazoa; phylum Mollusca; class Bivalvia; order Ostreida; family Ostreidae; genus Magallana; species Magallana gigas. The sequence continues at coordinate 5,076,562 of NC_088854.1, read as the reverse complement.
AGGGTGCGGGTCAAAGTTTTACATAGGAATATATAGAGTAAATCTTTAGAAATCTTCTTCTCAGAAACTAATCAGCCAGATGATTCTTTATCATTGTTAAGACTTTGGCTCCAGGACAAGCTTCGGCCTCATAAGAAGGTTCAGAGTTTGATGTAGCTTTATATCCCATATATAAACAATTGTTAAGGATCTTTTTGAGAACTGCAATGCTCAACATGTGATATGACTATAAAATCATCCTGTTAGAAAAGAGACTAATGGTTATAAACATAAGAATATCCAGGGGGAAAAATGGATTTTATTCATACAGGATCTACATGTATTATTGTACATTGTCCAGATAATGTGTATTATGACTCCATAAGCTGATTTTATCTACCAGTGTTCCTGAGGTGAGCGATGTGGCCCATGGGCCTCTTGTTTTAAATATATTATATTCATTGTACCGTAAGCAACAATGGTCTACCGTATGTCGACACAACATTTCGTAGCAGTAAATTTAATATTAAAATAAATGCCAATCGTTGTTGGCTGTAAGCCTTCTTGTTAAAACATCGCAGAATCCCCACTGAGCAACATGAATCTAATCATGTCAATTTTAAGCTCTTAATACCGGTATCAATTTTATTAACTCTTTCCGCATAACACGTACTCGATATACTGTTTTGTTTTAATTTTGTTTGTGTTAACTGTTAGTTTCATCCTATTTTTTGTTTGTTTCAAGTTCATATTGGAACCTTTTACCTAATTATATCACAACTTTATATTGAAGTACATATGTATGATTTCATAAGTGGAAATTTTGTTCATATTTTGTAAGTCCAACTTTTGGAAATCATATATTCCAGCACCTTAATATAAAAGTACACTTATAACACAAAAATATATATTTCAACATTAAAGCTGTTGATCCGATAGCCCTAAATTATCCTAGGGAACAATTATTTGTTTGTATCATAAATTTGCCATTTTTGTTGGTAAATATGTAATATTATTAGTCTTTAAAAATACACTCCATTTAACAATAAAAAAAAGATACTTTGTTAAATTTTCACCATTTACATACTTTGGGTCAGTACATGGTGTCACGCAGATGCATATAATACTCATTACAGCTAAGGGGTCCGACTTGTCAATTCACCCGATGAACGATTTCAATTCTTTATTATTTTTCATTACACCTCACGCGGACAAACATGCTACAACCTTATAAAAAGCCCGAATTAAATCTTCATGCATATATATATCAGGCACGTAGAATTCGGGGGGGGGGGGGGGAGGGGCGGCTGGATGCACTTTCCGTCGCAGAAAACATTTTCTTTATTAATTATGAAGTTGGCCCCTCCTTTTTGGGGACCCTTTAAAATTGAAAAAAAATAAGGAAATGAACAGTGAAATTAAATTTATTGGTATACTACGCTACCCCAACCTCAGATTAGCATTTTCATGATTTTAGACAAGTTGCTTTTTTTCGTAAAAAAATTATTTTTGCTTGTAAAGATATTTTGGACAACTCTGTCCCATTTCAAAAACGGTGCTACGTGCCTGAAGACTCATTATAAAACCTTGTAATATGTAGACCCCCCTTCTTAGGTGTTCATATTTAGTACTCAGAAAAAGTAAAGAAGTACACAATCTACGACGATTGTTACGACGTTCGTAACATTTGGCGAACACTGTTTTTATTTTAATTCCAGAAAACAATAATGCAAATTTCAGAATTGTAATGCATGAATTATTTTTGTACCTACAGTATATAAATCTCTCTTCAGGAACTTGATGTGTTCACAATAATGATTAATTAATATATATCAATAAACGGTGTGTTCCAATAAACATCCAGTGCATGGTACTGCCTAATTAGAACTAATTGTCACAACGCAATCAGTTGGTCTCCAGTCGCATTAAATAATAGACAACAATTGAATAAGGTTATTTATTTTATTCATAATAATTCCCAATAAAATAACTGGGCAATGAATTCCCTCAGTAGCAACAATCATAATGTAGTGTGTACAAATCTAATGCTCTACTTGTCTGTTGATATCTCCAGGTATTCACTTCATTCATTAGTTGGCTCCCGTGTAAGTACACAGATACTGTGATTCACACACACACATCCAAAGACTACACAAATATCACAGTAAGGGGGGAAGAATTCCTCACAAAGACCATGCACCCAGGGATCATCTAACCCAGGGGCGGCCCTCTCACACTCTTGTATAGTCCCTACCTATATTATGACTAAATGCACCAACATTTAAACCCTTGTAGATTTGCACAACTCTTTGGAGTTAATTTATTCCCTGTAGATACAGAAATAAACATACAGTAACGATGGACATCCCTGCTCCAGAACTAATGACAATGATACAGAGGGGTCAGTGTGAATTTGTTCAGGTTTAGGAGCGAGAAATGTCAAGTGCACATATGCTTGTTATTTTATCTTCAACATGAAAGCAGTTTTTGTCCTAACATATAATACTTAGAGGCATTAGATCCAAGCATCATTCACAGTGTTAGCAATATATTAATCCTTATTGCTGTTTTCCCTACTTGCTTGATCAATGCCAGTGAAAAATGCTGGCAACATACATCTTGGAAGAAATACTGAAGCAGAGGCTAAGTGACCTTTGAACTTTGTCACAATGCTAGCACCAATCAGCAATGTAGTTAAAGTCTCTAAACTGTAATTGATCTTCAGCAGATAAAGATTTGCGGTCTTTGGCAGGAGTTAGCACGGGTTTCTCTTGAGTAAACTCTTCATCAAAATTGCTCACATCCTCAGAATATTTCTACAAAAACAGAAAATCCAGGTCAAAATAAGTATAAAATATAAAATGAATTATATGCCATGTCCAACAGTTATTTAAAGATACTTTGCAACACAAGAATAAATGGAATTAAGTTAAATAAAAATTCTGAATGCATAAAATTAAGACATAAAAATTGAGCATTAAAACAATATTGATAAGATAATGTTATAGTAATTCTGTTATTGACCACCACAATGTAGTAGAATACAAATGTACTACTCGGTGTATTAGTACCGGTACTTTGCAATCATAAACTCACCACAGTGGGAACAAATGGAGGCTTGACTTTCTTCATCAGCAGGTCATCCCAAGATAAATTCTACAACAGATACAAACACAAAATCATATCTAATAATTCCAATGGAATAAAACAACAAGGAAATCCAGGATTCACCTTAAGCATTATAGATGTTTAATCCACTAATCTAGTGTAAAGCAAGATTACTTCAATATTAAGAAAAATTTTGGATAGTACACAGTAACAAAACTAACCCTGAAGAAAGCTTGCTTCTTGACGTCTTCTGCATCTCTCTCACTGGATCCCAAGCGGCGATCAGGATTCCGTCTTAGAAGCTGCAATGGGAAAAACAAAGAGATTGCTTCACAAAGTGACCAATTACAGAAGCAAGAACATACATAAAGCGAACAATACAATGGCACACACCCTTCTCATGATGGCAATGGATTCTGTTGACAAGAAGCGGGGGTATCTGACTTCTTCATTCACAATACTGTCAAACACCTCTTCTTCATCATCTCCAGGGAATGGTGACTGAAAAGTGAAACAGGCAGAAATACAAACGACAAACCCATATGTGTAACCAAACAACAGTTTATAATTTACAGTGAACACTGGTCAAAATACTACCCATCAGATCTACATTAACATTTAAGGCATGAATTTTAAGTTATTAAACTATTATCAAATTTTAAAATAATATTTAAGATATTTTAGCTTTGAAATTTCAATATTTTCCTATACTTTTTAACAATGCTCATCTTGTTAAGAAGAGCCACAGCCATCCAGCTGTTTAAATCAATCCTTTGCGAGAGTAACAAGTTCCTGGTCTACATAAATCAATCCTATGTGAGAGTAACAAGTTCCTGGTCTACAATCTTCACTTACCTCTCCCACCAACATTTCAAAGATAAGAACACCTAGGCCCCACCAGTCCACAGACCTCGTGTAGGAGGTCTCCGTCAGCACCTCAGGGGCCAGGAACTCGGGGGTGCCACAAAACGTACTCGTTCTGTCCCCAAAACCCATCCCCTCCTTGCACAACCCAAAGTCAGCAATTTTTAAGTAGCCTTCCTGATCCAACAGTAAGTTATCTAATTTCAAATCTCTGGAAAGTAGAGAACCTATGATATGTAATTACAATAGCCTAATCAACACAAAAACAACTTTATTGTAAAAACATTTTTTTATTGAACTACTAAACAACTGGGATCTGGCACAAGTTCTGATGGTTTGGTTTAAATATTTTTTATTGTATAAAACTCAATGGGACGAGCACAATTTCCAAAACTTATTAAGCTCTCTCCCCAAGTTCTGGATACTTGACCACTGTCTCCCTAATCACCTCTTAAATAGTGACTTAAGAATAACATTCTAATATTTCCTGTTAAAAATCTCATTTACTCTTTCTGATGAGAAATGACAAAAACAAAGTTAAATCTATACTGCAGTTTATTCTATGAATTTTTTTTTTGAGAGGTGTTGACTTACCTGTACACAATATTATGTTCATGTAGGTATTGAAGCCCCAGAACCACACAACCCGAGTAGAACACAGTCCGAGGCTCTGAGAAGACGTCACTGTGAATGTGCATCATCAAATCACCACCACAGGCATACTCCATCACAAAAACAACGTGAGCCTGAAATCAAACCTCACAGCATTATAGGCTACATATCAAAGTAATCATTTATTGATCAAATAAAATTCAGAGTAAGATGTGAGTTTTACATTGTACTTTGGGATTTAAAATACTACCTCAGTTTGGAAACAAGCAAATAAATTAACAAGGAATGGATGTCGCATGGAATTAATAACTTCAAATATTCTCTTTTCAGACATCAAGCTTTCCACTTCATCCCGAGCGATGATGTCTGGTTTCTTCAAAGCTTTCAAGGCATAATATTCATTGGTATTTTTGTACTCCGCCAAGATAACCTATCAGAGAGGAATTAATATTTCAGAAAATCATTAAGGACACCTGTAATTCAATTGCCTCCGATTTAAAGACTATCCATTCCTACCGTAATAAAGAATGGAATTTACCACAAAATAACTCAGTGGATAATCATAATCAGGAAACTCATGAAATATATATTTAAGAATGACAAAGACATATATCTATATACAGACATTTATACATATACTACTATTTAAGAAGCTTTATAAATTCTAAGACATCAACAAACACACAAGAAAGCATTCAGTAGCAAAGATTCCTACTTTTCCGAAATGCCCTCTTCCCAGTACACTTATTGGCCTGAACTCATCCATGTTCACATGCTGGCTTGAATAGCTGCGTAATAAAAAAAAAAGTAGCCAAGATAAGTTGGTGCTGGTACAGTTCCTTACAATAATAGGATCAAAGAACAACCACAGTCACTGTAATAGCAAATAAAGGTCATGGAAATCAGCATGCATGGAGTAGTGAGTTTCTGACAAAGAGTGACAGGATGATAAGCACAAAAGAAAGAATAAAATAATAAAAAGCATAAATACAGAACTTCACAAGTGAAGAAGTGAAAGTAAACCTACTCTGGTTCAACTGCATAAGATTGTTGTCTGGAAGACTTGGGGGTTTCCATCACCGCCGTTGAGGCAGGGCGGGGCTGGGCTGTGGGGGGTGAGGGCGCTCGGTAGTCCTTGTAAGACACGGGCCGGGCATTAGAGGGTTTAGGTTCCAAGTTGTCCAGATCAATCACACTGGACTGGTCGTCGGGCAGAAAATCAAAAGATTTCAAGGCGTCCTGTAATAACAAGTAAATCTGCTGGTCAAACTGTAATTTATTCCGTTTCTCATGATAAGATTGTCTGTTGACAAGATTGCTAGGACTATTGAGTAAGTTTCTCTGTATCTCTCTTTTTCTATTTATCTTATTCTTGTTGCAGTACCTGTACAGCTCGCTCCTGCTGGTGAGGGGGTGTGGTGAATTCTTTTTGTGCATAAAGTATGGAAGGTGGGGAAGAATCAGGCATCCGTGGTGGTCTCTCCTCAGTTGGCTCAAAATTAATCTGGTGAATAGGGGGCCCCCTGTCTGATGCCATAATGCCTGTCAAAATATACAGACAGTACAGAGCAGAGTCTTCACCTTTACACCTTGTGACAATCAACCATCAGATATATATGTACAGTAAAACTTGATTAGTACGAACACGGATATAGCGAATTCTCGGATATAGCGAAGTTTTTTGTGTGTCCCCGGTGAAATTCGTAACAAATTTGTGCAAAATTTTACGGTTATAACGAATTCGGATATAACAAATTTATGGATATAGCGAACTGATTTGGAGTCCCGTAGAGGTGAATAATAACAATATTTAACACCTTTATAACGAATTACTTTACAGTTTAAAAAAGTTTGCACTATTATTTAACAAAATAGTTTGAATGAACTTATTTTCATACAATTTTTTCAATTCACAATCCGATTATTGAAGGTATTAACGTAATGTATTTCTGTTTGAGCCTCAATTAGCAAACATTTTTGTCTAGTGAAAGAACATGTATATAGTGAATTCGCTGTATATATTATTACGAATTCGTCATACAGATATGACGAATTACGGATATAACGAAGTAATTCCATTGGTCCCTAGGACTTCGCTAAAACCAAGTTTTACTGTATAAATCTAATCAACGTCCTGAGCATATTCTGAAAAAGTACATGTATCTTAAGGTAATGTCAAATTGATTCACTTGGATATTGAATGCATACCAGGGGAGGTAATCTGTGTAGGTGGGGTGAGTGCATTGGAGTCCACACATTGCTGAGGCAGCGACCTTTTCATGAGACGACCCCAAGTAGCCACATTGATATTCACTTGCTTAGCTCTCAAAATATCCTTTCCTAAATACAAAACCACATCTTACAGTACACATCAATGACATCGTATCTAAGTAGGTGTTTTTGTATAAACCAAACTATCTCTACCTTTGTGCTTGGGGAATATTTTTCTCTGTCTTTGTAGCTTTGGCCTTCTGGACAAAGAAGGATTTAAAAATGTAATCTGAAATGATAATGTGCATACATGCATATGGGACAGCACTCAAAACATGCAAATCAAACACTGAAACATGAATAAGACGGGTATTGGCAAGAGTAAGAGACGGACCTCAGCGAACAGGATTCCCTGCGGCTCCAGATGGATGGCCATTCCGTGGCGCTGGTTATCCAGGAAGTCCTCCAGACGCAGGAACTTGATAGCTGCCATCTGTCTCCAGTCCCGCCAGTATATTGCTATTTCTAATTCTCTAGACTGCAGACAGAGAAAGGTGTGTTATTACAATGTAATGTTCATACAATCACTGTTTAGTTGTCCAGTGTACATACAAATAAAATTTTCTGGTATACTGGTCAAAATCATTATTACAATATTAACCTAATTCATAAACTTGCGTGTTATAGTAAGGAATTGAGTTTTATCCAGCCTATTCTATACAAATACTGCTTTACATGATTGGCTTACCCTATCAAGTTCTATACTAATTCTATTATCCCAGCACTGCTGACTGTGAGACTTCCAGCTAGTCTGGGCCACCTGTAGGTTGTCTAGTTTCACAACCGCCATCACCTCACCTAAAACATCACATATATATAATAAGTATTACTAAATAACTATTAAGTCAATATTTGACTGCAACTAGAGCAAAGCTCGTTGCAAAGCAACGAGTGGGTCTTCCGTTAATGTTGGAAGTAAAGCTGGAAGTTCCTGTAAGAAGCAGAGCTCTTAAACCAATAACAAGAATTACTTAGATAAAAAGATGAAAAAATCGAATATTCCTGGTAAGACTTAACAAAATACGAATGATTTAAAGTACGACTTAACAAAAACCTTTCCGATTTTAAGAACGACTTAACAAAAAAAATCCGAATGTGTTCAAGTACGACTTAGCAATTATTTTTGGTACGAGTTAATTTTGCTTTGAACATTACGCTATTTTTTAAACCAAGGACGCGGAATCAAAATTTCCGGAAAAATCAATTTTTAAACCCCGATATCTCTGTAATGCATCGTCCGATTTTCAAACGGATTTCGGGTTTCGTATTCAGCATGACCAACTCTACAAATCTCGTAAACATTTGAAATTAAAACGAAAAATTCGAAAAATCGAAAATTTTAAAACACTTCCGGTTTGGACCGGAAATGACGGAAACTAAAATCCAGCCTTATGTCCAAATAAAAACGATCAATGCTTCAACACAGAATATTCCAAGTCTCTATCTTGAAGCGTTTTTGAAAAACGCCCTGGACAAAATCACTTTTTTAAAATTTAAAAATTGACGTAACGTAAAAACGGAAGTGACGTTGTTGTTAAAAAATTAACATCTTTGAGGGACATTGATGTTCCATAATCTCTGAAAGTTTCATGTAAATCCGTTGAAAACTTTTTGAGGTATAAAGGTTTAAAAAAGTCAGAAAAATAAAGAAAAAGAATAATAACTAGACATGATCTCGTTGCGAGCAACGAGGAGGTCTTCCGTCCGATTTTTAGAAGAGGAAATGACCTTGCCTTTCATCTTCATCAACGAAACATATCAAGAAATGCAGATGTGATCTAAAAGAGCGATGGGTGAAGGATTATACACCCCATTGGATCACTACTGAGGGACCAACCCCATTTTATTTGATATCAAATAAGAGGTCTTTTGAATTCAATACATTTTGTGTAAAAAGTTTAAAAATTTGTTACCGTTCTTGATTTATCTGGAAGAGATCGTGGGAATGGATAACAAACAAGTTTTGGTTGCAGATTGTTAACCTCATTTTTTTTTGCGTGTTTTGTTCAATATTTCTTCTTAAAATTCATTTATTTTTTTTATTTTGGGACGTTGATAATAAGTTCGGACTAAAGTTATGGTTACATATTGTTGAATACTGCTTTTCAATTTTTTTTTTATTTTGAGATATTGAAGATCAAAATGTTGGACTTCTGGTCCCTTAAAATCCCTAATTAAGGAACATAGGTGTAAACAATTTTCGTGTATAGGTACATCACATTTCGATTAACATAATTGCCTCTGTAATGTATTACTAAATATTTCATAATTAAAAGTTATGGTTAAAAGACTTTAGAGCCTTAACGGCCCCTAATCGAAGGACCAGCCCCTTTTCTTGATGTGAAAAGAAAGCTCTACTCATTTTACACACATTTTGTTCAACAAGTGTTTAGAAAGTATGTACCGTTCAAGAGAAATCTGGAGAAGATCATTTTAGGGGCCAACCTTTATAACTCCTTTTAGGAAGTTATTAACAAATAAAGTTATGGTTACATATTGTTGAATACTGCTTTTCAAATTTTTTTTTATTTTGAGATATTGAAGATCAAAATGTCGGACTTCTGGTCCCTTAAAATCCCTAATTAAGGAACATAGGAGTAAACAATTTTCATGTAAAAGTACATAACATTTCGATTAACATAATTGCTTCTGTAATGTATTACAAAATATTTCACAATTATTAGTTATGATTAAAAGACTTTAGAACTCTATCGGCCCCTAATTTGAAGGACCAGCCCCTTTTTCTTGGTGTGAAAAGGAAGCTCTTGTCATTTCAAACACATTTTTTTCAACAAGTATGTAGAAATTATATACAATTCTAGAGATATCTGGAAGAAATCGTTTTAGGGGCCGACCCTATAACTCCTGTTAGGGACCGAATAACAAACAAATTATGGTTGCAAATTCTTAACGACATTATTTGGAGCATCTTTTCTTCAACATTGCTTTTCAAAATTTCTCTCCATTTTCAGATATATAAGATCAAAATTTCGGACTGCCGGCCCCTTAAAATCCGTAATTACGTAACAAAAGAGTAAACAATTGTCATGTATAGGTACATAACATTACGATGAACATAATTGCTTCTATAAAGTATTACAAAATATTTCACAGTAAAAAGATATTGTTTGAATACTTTAGAGCCCTTTCGGCCCTTAATTTAAAGGGCCAGCCCCTTTTCCATGATGTCAAATGAAAGCTCTTGACTTTTTAGAGTTTTTTTGTTCTACAAGTCTTAACAAAATACTTTTGAGAAAAAAGATATTCAAAGAAAACCACAAAAAAATCATGACGCTTTTTATCTCAATTTTTAGGCTCAGGCGAGCTTCGGTGTTTTTTGTCACAAAACAATGAAAATGCTTCTGTCATATCTACAATCATAGGTCTACAAACCCTGAAAATTTGAATCAAATATCTGTTTTCGTTTAGGAGAAAATCACCGGACAAGCCAACCCTTTAAATATCGTAAAAACGTCAATATCTTTAAAACGGAAATGACGTCATCAATATAAAAAATTTCCAATAAGGTTCAGATCAATATGTGTAAGTTCTGAAAGTTTCATTAAAATCAGTCAAGCCGTTCCCGAGAACTCGCGTGCACAAAAATGCGTAAGAAAAAAAAAGAAGAATAATAATAAGGGAAACAGAAACAAAGCAATAACAAGAAGGTCTTCCGTTGGAAACGGAAGACCTTAATAATAATAATAATAAAAAGAAACAATAGAATAACAAGAGGGTCTTCCGTTGGAAACGGAAGACCCTAAAAAGTGTTTTTGTGCCAATTATAATCACATGAAAATAATGACTTTATATGTATTAAACTATTGATATAATATGTAAACCCAGGGATAGACATTAACTTTTAAATTCACTTGCCCTTCGGGCAAGTGAACTCAAATTTTGACATGCCCGAATCTTAAACTTGGTTGCCCGAATTTAGTAAGAAGAAAAAGTTAAACACACTGTAAATCAATTTTATTGATATAAACAAGTAGTAATATGCCAATAATGTTAATCTACAGTACATAGGCAAGTGGATCTTGATAATCAGTTTTCCAAGAATCAACAAATCCCCGTTTTCTTTTAAGTTCGTATTTTTTTTAATTTTCAGTAGACTCTTTTGATTCTTTTGATTTACTTTAATTTTGTTTCCCCCAATACATTTAAAAAGAGAAGACTGCAATGCCATGACGTTTAATAAAACCGAACTATCTTCGTTTCCATCAACACACGTGTTTGTGAAATAATTAAGTCGTACGACAAATGCATTCATAATATCGCGACATGCACATGGTTTGGCTCTTTATCGTGACAGCACATACCGTAATATGAAGAAAAAAACTGTCATCGAGCACATGGATATAAATTCGCGCGATCTGTAAATCAATGTAACAAGAATGTCATATGGAACGACTTACTTAAAGTTAAACGCTAAGGTAACAGAAGACTGAAGAGTTCCAATTCGGAAAGGATGTTGATTTTATGATAAAAATTATTTGTAACCAAAACAAGACGTACTTTTAATCAGAAATTTTACTTGCCCGATCGGACAAGTCTAACCAGAGTTTCACTTGCCCGAATAGAGATTTTACTTGCCCCGGGCAATCGGACAACCGTTAATGTCGATCCCTGAAACCAATAAGCTTTAAAATGATATGATAAAGACATGAAACATGTAATTTTTGAGCATGACTTTTTTTTGGGGTTGTGTATACTTTATTAAAAAAAAAATTTCAAAAACATTAAAAAAAAAACAAAAAAAAAACTTACAGAACAAAATCATTCTGACCAATGAATATATGTGTAAAAATGATTTAAAACTTTGTTAAATAAAAAATGCTTATGTATTCGTATACAACTGCTGAAAATGATTTCCTTTAAGAGACCACCTGGTATAAATAGGCTTTTTAGAAATCACTTGACTGGTTAATTAAATGCAGTATGTTAGACTGTACATAGTTTTCCTTCCTATCCATCGTACATTTCAGCATGATATAGCTTGTGTTGCACAGATAATCAGATATCACAAATTATGTAACTCAGAAGGAGACACACTCCAGAGTAATATCAAATGACAAGCACCGACTTGATGCCATTGATCCCTCCAGCTTCCTCTTTAGGTAGCCTTTTTTTGGCATAGTTAGACTACATACATGTATGTGTATGTAAAACTAGTCTTATTGTCCCACTCTACTTTGAGCATATACTGGATGCATTACTAGTATGTCTACGTGAACAAATGCTTCCTTGTAGTGGCACATGTAAACACTCTCAATATCAAGTGTCGAGTGCACATATTTTGTAACAAATTTCCTGATTACATAACCCAAAATAAAATCCCACCCATAAATAGAGGAATCAAATTCTGAGAACAACAAAACTGTTAGCATATATATTCATCATGAGTGGTAGGCATGAAGAAGAACATTTAAATTTTAAATATCAAATATCAGAAATTGCTTTTTTATGAAATTATAGTATATGGATAAAAAATTAGATCTAAAATTTTAAGGTAGATGTGATGGTTGATATAATGACCATCCCACCTCCTTAATATCTTATACTGATTGACTCGACTTTAGTTCTATACAACACTAACTTGACAACTCCTCTTTGACAGTGTAGGTCTTGGTGCTGCTACGCTTGGACCTGAGTAAACTTTTGCTTTCACCAGGACTTGACAGGAGAAGTTGAAGGTTGTCTTTTTTTCTTCCAGGAATGTCTTCTAGTAAACCTTGGCACCCCACAAGCCTATGGACAAAATACAGGACTAAGTTGGACCTTATGTACAATGTACAGGTAATAAGTCTGAGGAAGCCATTGTCAGTGCTAGACACTAGCACAGTCTCCATTTGCAATACTCTGTTTGATAAATTTAAAACTGGAGCATATAAAAACTGCACTTCACGAATAAATAAAAAAACCATACAATAGCAAAACCATAAAAACGTTTTCAATAATAGAGGCTGAAAACAACGTACTACATGTAGTATGAATATCATCGCGTGAGAAAGATAATGCATCATTTGCTGCATTACCTAATCTTCCCTCTGGGCACTTACCTAACCTCCAATTTGCCGGTAATGGCCGCTGCCTTGGAGAATGGCGAGGAATTTTGTGACTTGGAGGAATCCCGCGTTAATGTGTTGTCTTTGGACGCGTAACCAGGGGACACAGTAATAGTGTCCAACTCCTTCTTTAACATTTCAATTTTTTTAGACTTGGGTTCAAGTTCATTGCACCGATTTTCCAGGGAGATTCGTAACAGCTCAAGTTTTTGACTTGATTCTTGTAATTTCAGGGTTGCCTGAAAATTAATGATGATGACAATGAAAAGTTACATATAATAAATAAACTAAAAAAAATCTGTTGTATTTAAAGTCACATTCAATTAATATCTAAACCAAAGAACAATATTTTATTTTGACTTTTGAATAATAAACTAAATATTCATGAAAACTGATATGTATGAATATACATGTACTTATATATACATTTGTTTAGAATGAATATGGATTTATACAAAAGATCAACAAAGAAATATATGATGTAACACTATTATAATGTTATAATGTGAGTGTGAGATCCTATGTGATTTGGTGAGATGGTGTAGCTGCTGCTGTACCTCTTTCAGGGCCTTGCTGTCCGGCGACTTGCTGTTCTGAAGAAGCTTCATCACGTTCTTAGCTCCCTCCTGGACAGCTGACTCGATCCTGAAATGATGTCGCAACTCCTCGATTCTTAGCTCCAGAGGAGACAGCACCTCGCACCGCTGACTTGCTGCAATCAGAGGGAACCGATTTAATTTACTTGGTCATAGGCTATTGAAGTCTTGAATTGTGCTGTCAGGTTTGTATACTGATGCTGGGGTTACTCTGGATATGGGATTAGAACCCAATCACATTCAATGTCAAAGACTAATTAATGTGCATTTTACATGCACAGTACAGAAGATGCTTAGAGCTTATTTAAAATAGAGAGCCATGTGTCAACACTCAATTAACACCATCAATTTTGAATACCTGTACATATTGGAGTATTTTATAAAGGAGTTGGATGGGAAAATTAATAAATCATTTGTATCAGACAGAATACCTTAAAGAACTAGTACGTGTATTGACAAAAATGATGTGTTTCATAAAAGGAAATGGATGGAAGAGTTAGCTCATTTGTACCAATCATCAGGCTAATTAATTTTGAATGCCATTACATATTTAGGTATTTCACAGGGGAAAGTTCAGACTAATTGAAGAGTTTGTCAATCATCAATATCAGTTTCCAGACAGAATTTACCATCATCCATATTGGTTGCATCCTGAGTGACTTTCAGAATCTGCATTCTGATAATTTCCATCTTGGTTTTGGCATCTGACAACATCTGCTGGGCCTCAGCGAGCATCTTTTTGTCCCGGAAGTTCCCACTGCTGTACATATTGATCATGTTTTCTGCTCCCTGTTTAACCTGTCAACAAATCAAAACATGTTGTCACATCTCATATCTACGTAAATGTTAATCATATTATTCCCAGCTATGTAGATCCTGAAGTCAATGTTGTAGTATGTAATTTGATGACAAAAAGATACACGATGCAGTTTAAGTCAATAATCTTGCTGAGACCCCTTTTAGAGATGACCTCTTTTTAAATAAAATTAACTGGCATTGTATTATGTAAGGTCTATTAAGTTGATTGCAAATATTTCTGTATCGATTTATGTCCTGCCTTAATTGTATCAAGTCCCCATTTTGACTTTGATGTCACAACGTACCTGCTATAAGTTATCCTGATATCTAAATGTTTCTGTTGTGAGTTCTGATGATGTCAGAGTTCTCATCTTGATTTTGATGACACAATCGTTATGCATTGAGATTGATCTTGATTGTAATGTCACTGTGTTTATGACTTCAGGACTCACCTTATTTTCAATGTTGTACTGTTTCTGCAGTGATGTAAGCCTCTGAGATACGGGGTCCATATCACCAGCATCTTTTTCTCGATCTTTGTCTTCTAAATATAAAACAAGAGATTTATAACACTGAAACAGATATCACATCATAGATGGGGTTATATTTACTTTATAAATGTATCTACCAAGTTACTACAGAAAACTCTCTCATTAATGTATTTGCTGTTAGAATATATTAGCTGTAAATATTCTGTTATCATTGCATACTGGTAGTCACTAAGTGGTTCTTTTTCATTATAACTCTTCTCACTTTTTTAAGGGCACATAGTGCATGTATTGGGAAGGCAATTTAGAGGTGATTAAGTACTGATTTTAGTAAAATTTATGAATTATAATCAGTTTATCCTGTAAACCTTGAAACTAAAAAAATCCATATTAAATCTTATATCTAAACATTTCAAAGTGACATTTATTTGCTGTCCGATTTTTTTTTTCCTTCCAAAACATGGGGAAGAGTGAAAAAAGGAAATTTTCCTTAGGCTGCATAAATGCTATAATCATCAAACTTTCAATTAAGAAGTTCTTACAATCAATAGACAACACCAGACACAACTAGCTAATCTGTCACAAACGGACGAAAAATGGGAGGATCGTCATATTGCATAACAGATATTTTTAAAAATCCAATAGTGTCTTCTCCAACAATACAAAGCATCTATTCAGTACATACAGGATCAATACATGTCAGTGGATGCAACACTTGTGTTTCCAAACTTGCAACAATGCACAAAATATAATATATTGATAAAATCCCAATATAATCATTCTGCATACCACATATTATTACTGTAAAAAAAAAAGTTTGCCACAATGAATTTTATAATCTGTTGACCAGTGCTGACCTATCAAAGTGGGCTGTCTATGATGTTTTTAAGCCCCTCTAATGTCTTATGGACATCTATTGACTTTAACTCGCTCAAGTGGTAATAAAACATAAGGAGTAAAATAAAACAGAGCAAGGATGCAGTGTTATTTACAGACAACTGAAGTAGCTTGTGTGTCAGTGCCTCTTAGGGAATCAGTATATCTTACACCGGCAATTCTCTCATGTTTAACTAACAACTACTAGGTTTCGGTTAAAATACTTCATGTGGTGTCTAAATATGGAAATATTCAATCTGTATATTATTAAAATCTTATTGGATGTACACATATCAACGTTTGCAACACCTATATACATATCTATCTCCAATTTATTTTTCTTTATTACATTTTACAATGCAAATGGTAAATTAACTGCAGGGATTCAGAGAAACAAATTAATTTATTAATAACATAATGAAAAACTGACCCTGGCTAATTGATCAGAAGATTATTAGAGCCATTTTAACCAGGCCTAAGCCCTTGGACTTTTAGTGGCACAAAACTATCTATATCGTGCCTCAAAGCAAGTTAAAAATGACACTGGTTTCAAGCAAAATTTACACTGATTGCATAGTCATAGCTAAAAAGCCAGACAAATCTTGTTGATTTCAAAGATATATGACTGAGTGGCCTACAATGAAATAGACAGGCCTATGTCAGTCACATTGCTTTTTGAAACAACTACCCAAAGTCCAAGCTCTTGTTCAAATGGTTCTAATTAAGAAGAAATAATTTTTCACTCCAAAGAATAGACTAGAAATGGTAGATGTTAGATTTCAGACATTACCTGCGAGAGAATCATGAAAACTGGTACTGTTGGACACCAATAGATAGGCGTTAATTTCCTGGAGGTCAGTCTGAAGCTCCTTCAGCTTATTGTTTGACTTCTTCACGATGCTCTGGACATCAGATAAACTCTTCTTGTCGGTGGTGGCCTCCTTTAACTTTTCTGCCCCTTCCTTGATCTTCATCTCTTTTCTAATTTCCTTTTTGAGATGTTCCCTCATCTCCTCCAGCCTCTGCTGAAGGTCAAACTCAGTTAAGCTGGGGTCAAACCCAAACCTCTTTCCTATCTCGGTGTACGAGTTGACCACGGCACCTCCCTGTTTAAAACAATTAACAATGACATAACTATTTATGTAACTTTACTGACTAAATCTGAACAAAATGTTTGGTTCAACTGCCAATTGAATCAGTGATGTTAAATTCTTAACATACTAAAATGGAAAAACATGATACTGAGTTAAGTTTTTCTTAAAACAGAAATTTTGTCCTGCACATGTATTTAATTTTTAATTCATTTAGTTCAGAAAGAAAATTATCCAATATCTTAACATTTTAAGGAAATACATTTAATATGACACATACTCTTAGAGATAAAAATTAGAGCGACTCTTCCAAATATTTCCTGCTGACTTAAGTGTCTTTTATATCTACATGTATCAGTCGTTCATGGTGTGTCAAAGTATCAGTGTCATGTTGTATCATATCAATAAAGTATACAAAATAGCGGTTCAAATATCATTGTGTTTAAATACACGATACAACACACTGTTTCCTTATATTAGGCAAGGTCAATAAATAATAATACTGAATAATACACTAATTTACAAGCATAATGTTTGGATGTGACAAGTACATATTCACAATATTTATCATATTTCTGATTTTGATTTCATAGAATTATCTCAACTTTCAGCTCAGTTCAACATGTATGGAAAATTATTTCTTGATAAGGAATGAACAATTCTCTATATCACCTTGCACCAATCTAACAATTCACTGGTCATGTAAATCCATATCCTGAAGTACTGTGAATGGCTTTTAAAAAATGAGTCAACAGTGAAATGAATCTATCTATGTAGTATTATGGTACATTGGAATTCAATTGACTCATCATCACCTTATTTACCAATTCCAGGAAGTGTCATCTTAAAGACATATAATAATTATTCATAGTTTAATTTCTAAAGCAAATGAACCAGTAGAAAAGCAATTCTTACACCTTCACTTTATGAAATCATCAAATTAATCTTGGCTTTGTCTTCACACAAAACTTGAACACTTCCAGTCCCTCAATATAAGATTATTTGATGCACGTAACATCGTGATATGTGTATACCCCCCTACCCCACAGCGCTCTGGTGGTTCCAAAATAAGCTAACGTACGTAGGCCTAAGCTAGGGAGGGTCGGGGCGGAGTCATCAGAGGTAAACACGGTTCTTAGAACAGCCGTTATACACAGTTTCCAGAATTTTTGTTTATATAGTTTACGAATTAATTAAGTCACACACTGATCGAACTTTAAATCTGTATTTACCTGATAGTAGGAGGTGCCCGAGTCTGTCGCCATCTTTGTTGTTTTTCTGACAAGGAAATGAGTTTCCGAGACGAGGTAAAATATTAGGCAACGAAACTTCCCCTCTCAAAGACCGGTTTTAATCATGAAACCGTCAATTATGTATTTTCGTTTCATGCATAATTTACAAATATAATATAAATCTGCAAGCGTAAGGACGCGAAATATATTTCATCTTCTTTGCCTCTCGTCAGACATTTTCCACTGATCCGACATGCAATAACACGTGACAAGGTCGCGAATTGAGTAAACCAATCACAATTCATTTTACATCTATGCTAGGCTTCGGGAATAAACACGTGGGCGAAGTCAACAAACAAGTGAGATGGACATTTTGGTGTTTTTGTAAATATATATGTCAATATTTGAAATCAGAACACATGGCATAGAATGATGACAGAATTTTTTGTTTTTCTAGCGCTATTTTCATCAAGATTGATTCGGTCAGTTTATGGAAAGTAAATTTGGCGGGAAATTTTCATACGCTGACTGATTGGGACGGTGAATCATTGGATTTGATGAGTAATCCTTCGATCCTACACAGTAGCAAAGCGTATCATGTGTGGGAGGACTGCATGGTATATTGAACTTTCTTTGTATGAAATATCATTGCATGTCATAGGTAATTTAAACATTGGTGCCCCACCTGTCATTTTAGAAAGGACCTATCCAGGACTGTAATCCATTCAAAGGAATAACAAAGCTTTACACAGAGCAGGCCCTATAAGATATCTATTCCCTAACATGATAAACTTTGTAAGCCAAGAGAAGGAAATTTCTATTATTTAGTTGCAGGTCTGTATCTCGCGGTCTGAAATAATTCGGAGAGCCGAGTTGGGAGCTCGGTGACAGTGCCTCCAATAGTAAAAACTGCAATTATGGTGCACAAAAACTTGTGTTAGTTTTGGATAGATTAACCTTATTTTTTAAACATATTGTAGCAATGTTTGATATTTTCTCAAACAGGGAATTATATACAGACCTGCAATTATTTTTCATTTATAGTGACAACGATCTTATAAGTGGTATAGAAATATAAACGGAATAGCCTATTGCCCCACCCACTGTCTGTAACAGATTTTTTTTTAAAGATATCTCAGCAACTATTTATCACAGATGCCTGAAATTTTAACACACTGTGTTAAGAAATGCCATATATGGTGAGATTCATTTTTTACCAATCAGACATCAACTACCTGTTATTAATTAAATGATGACTTTTTTTTTGGCCTAAATTTTCAACCAAATTTTGCCATATGATGGGGTTCGTTAATGGACCAATAAGCCATCAACTTCCTGTTAAATGACAATTTTATTTTTTGTCTAAATTGTTGTCAATGGTTTCGCAGCAACTATAAATGGCATATCATATGCTTGAAATTTTAACACACCATTTGTTATGGCATGCCACATGGTGGGATTTTTTTTTTTTTTTTTTTTTACCAAATTTAATGTCAACTTGTTGTTGAATGTTGCCTATGCTTATTTTGTATATTCACATCAGGGCGGGGGTATCACTACTCACTAGTGAGCATTGGCTCACAGATATCTTGTTAGTAATCTAATTATTTATATGAGTGTGTTGCTAAACAGAGATAAGGTTGATTACAAGATACACCAGCAAACCAAAATATGATGAGTTTAAATGTATAATGATTTTTTCAGTTCATAAAATGTTATTTTTAGAATTTTTTTCGCCAACTAAATAGACCTCAAACCAGTTGAATGAACCCTGAGCCATTTTCATTGGTTGTTCACATGCATTGTCCATTTTTAAGAAGTGCAGTGTAACATTAATTTATTCAAGAAAACCAATTTGAAATATCAGGCTATGTTTCTGTATAATGGAATTGACTGAATTCTTATGGTACAGTTAGTTATATTTCATCTGATTATTTGGGTAATGTCCCCTGTTTAATTTGTGTCCTTTGTGATCTCTCTCCTTAGAACTTCTGCTCGTCCTCCAATTTCAGATATGTAATGGTACTATAGATGACCCTCTTCTTTTCTAGGTCAACCGTCTCGGGTATAATGACACATTCAGCTAGGCTTAATTTAAGTGTACTGAAGCTGAGAATATATGTTTGAACCCTTTTAGCTTCCAGATACTCAGACAAAGTCAGTTATAATGAAGTCTGTAAGCACTGTTTTGTATTCAGCATTCCAAAGCTTTGTTACATGCATAAAAGAATACAGCAGATAATCCATTGTGATGCTTGCACTGATTATCTTGAAATCATCAAAGTAATTGGGCTGGAGAACTTTGATGATGAGAGAGCAACTTAGAAAGCAATGTGTGTAATTGTGCTGTATTTGATGTACAAGGGATTGTTTATATACACCCCACTGGAAGATTTGGTTCCATTGCAATTGATGTAGTGTAAAGTTATCATTCCGTTATCATTAATAAAATCCTTCAAAAACTACTGGTAATAACTGATAAGAATTAAATCTGGGTCAGAATTCCTACTGTGATGAAGGAATGGTAGTTCAGATGAAATAACAGGTTCAAAAAATATGTTGGGCAGTTGAGCTGTCTTAGCTTAAAAGGATTAATATTTTAATAGTTCAGAGAAAGTTGGTGATGGTTGATTTATATTGACTAACAATAAGAACCGACTGTTCTTTATAGTTTGTACTCTCTTGTATTGATACATCATGTGGTTGTCAAATTATGATGTCATATATCTGATTGAGACCTGACAGAGATGACCATCACTGTTGAGAATGATTCATTCCAAAAACCCAAGATCATTATTTTAATCACAACTCCTTTATTTGGTTTTTGAATAATGGTAGACAATAAGTAATCATGGGTCAAGGTCTCTGTCTCTGTCAAGGTCAATAAAATTGGGTCATGCAGGAGCAGTAATTATGTGGAAAGTGCAAAGAATCACAATCTCTGAAGCACCCATCACTTAGATGTAAAAGTGCTAGAAAAGTTGGTATGCTTTATATTCCCCAAGACAGGTAAACAATAGAACATGTATGAAGGAGAAAGGAAGTGCTGTTATATTGCTACTGTTTTTTATCTTATATATAGGAGTATATTTCCATTTCTATCTGACATAAATCTGTACATCAGAGCCCCAGCTCCCCCTGGTTACATGGGTTTCCTCTTAAAGTGGGTATGATAGACAGCGTGTTCTCCTTGGGATGTTTAGATTGGGGAGTAGTCTTGAGATACATGCTTTAGATAACACGAAATAGAAATAAATTTACAGTTGAAGATATTTGTTAAATATTGTAGTGTAAACACTGAAAGTAAGATGTGGTAATTATCACTGTAAAGATAACTGGTCAGTAATTGGCGATAAACTAATTTTCTCCCGATTCTTCCTTGCTTAGAGATAAGTGTAATGTTACTGTCTGCTATTGCCATCAGTGTTATGTGTAGCTGGTTATTAGCTGTTGCCCAATCAATGGCTTGAGAGGCCTGTCAATGGCAGCCACCAAAAATCTGATACAGTTTGCCCATTGTTATTCAACAATGGATGGTATAAATTGATTTTCAAAGTAACTAGGTTTTCTTATATATATATATCCATTTAAGGTGATAGTCAGCTCATTTCTCTAGAGCAGTAATTAAACTTCAGACACAGATTGGCAAGGGAGATGATTGGAAATGACTGAAAAGGTTGTTGATTGTTTTTTTTAACCTCTCTTGAACGAACCCATCTTTAATATCCAAACTGTTGCAAAAACTTCTTTATAATTCATGGATTTAATTTTATTTAAACCCATGATTCCCCCAGAGGTCTGAAAGAATCCTAATGGGGTCAAAATTCATCATAAAAATGAATACAATTAACAAAACAATTCTCAAAAAGAACATAAAATCCATTTCTGTCATACCATTGTATTGTATTTGATATACACTTGAACTGATATCCCAAATACAATGGATATGTTGAAGTGATATGTAAGTCCCGACCACTTATTTTTAAGTATTTTACCCTCGATATCTCGAATACTTGGATATCCAAGTTTTTAAAGAGACCCATCTAGATCATGAAGTTTGACTGTAGTTAAGCTAGGTAGCAATATATATTTGGGTCAAATAAACTGTTGTTTAGGTTAGTAATAGAGCCCATGAATCTCCTATTTTTAACATCAATATGTATATATATATATATATATATATAATTGTGTTTCTAGCAGCCACCATCCACATTTATTCTGATTCAAGCAGCCACTATCCACTTATTGTGAATCTAGCACCACAATCCACATATATTGTGATTTTAGCAGCCACTATCCATATTTATTGTGAATCTAGCAGTCAATATCCACATGTATTGTGATTCTAGCAGCCACTATCCACATTTATTGTGAATCTAGCAGCCGCAATCCACATTTATTGTGAATCTAGCAGCCACTGTCCACATGTATTGTGATTCTAGCAGCCACTATCCATATTTATTGTGAATCTAGCAGCCACTATACACTTTCATTGTGATTCTAGCAGCCAATATCAACATGTATTGTGATTCAAGCAGCCACTATTCACAATATTGTGATTCAAACAGCCATTATACACATATATTGTGATTCTAGCAGGTACTATCCATATGTATTGTGATTCTAGCCACCTTATTCTGGTTTCAGTACCCTGGCCCCTGATGAGATCTGCCGGTCATGTAGCTACAGCAGTCACAGTGGGGGCAGACAGGAGCCTCAGTGGAGGGACCCACCTGGGGGTCAGAAATATTACCCCAGTCACAATGTGGCTCCAGGGGCCCACACGTAAGTCTGACAAGTGTCCCGAAAGAATGTTGATAAAAATCTTTAAGAAATAGATGGAGAGCTTCGCACCACATTGAAACTATGTATTGGTGTTAATGTCATATTTCAAGAATAAGCTTAACACTAAATGATAAAAGTGTCTTTTGGTAAGCCCCCCCCCCCCCCAAAAAAAAGAAGAATTGGATATTTATACATGTATCTATCTGTGACTATAAATTATGTGCATTAAGGAATGATGTTTTAATTGCATGTTTGCTAATGACTAGAGCATGTGTTTTTTAGACCAGTTATCATCTCCAGTCATCATAGATTTGGTACAGAGGATGATGCAGTGTCCACAGAGAGGGTGGTTCAGCCCATGCAGTGGGGACTGATCCCTTCCTGGCACAAAGGATCCCCAAAAAAGGTTAGCTATGAAACCAACAACTGTCGTTCCGAGAGCATGCTGGAGAAACCGACTTACAAGGTTCCACTGCAGCGAGGGCGGCGATGTGTGGTGCTGGCCGATGGGTAAGTGAATCAGAGGGAATTTAATGTCCATGTCTTATCTCACATACAGGTTCACTGAGGTTTAAACAGATTATATTAGCTGTAGAAGTCAGTGCTGAAGTATATTAAATATGTATGTAATTTCTTATTTTTCATCCAGTTTTTTTCCCCATTCTTCAGATTTTTTGAGTGGAAGAGGGACCAGGCAAAGAAACAGCCCTACTTTATTTATTTTCCTGACAAAAAGGACACTGATGAAAGAGAAACTAACTCTTCCTGTCTGAAAGTCAAGAAAGAAGAAAACGGGGTTAGTGTAAAATTGGAGAGAGACTCCAATCTGGGCATTGTAAAAGAAGAAAAAGAAAACTTGGAACAGGAAGGAGGCAGTGAATGTCCAGCAGACACAAGTTCCCTTAATCCTGCTGATGTATTGTTGAAAAAAGAAATAAAGACAGAACTTAATGGAACTGATAAAGACCACCAGGCACACAAAGGTCAGCAGTTATCTTCTATCAGTTAAAGCACATTGCATGTTGACTTTTCTTTAGAACTTTTAAAAGATCCTTAGTTCATTGTACTTACATGTATCTTGCCTGAGCTGCAAGATGTTTTGATACCATATCTTCCAATGGCTATTAATGATGGAGATAAGTTTACATGTTCTATAGCTATGAATTTTCAAGTATGAAAAATATACATTGTATGCATATTCATTTGCGTAAAGAAATTATGTGCATTTATCTGTACACCCACAATGAAGGTTACAGTATTTTGTTCTTCATACGACTTTGATTTATAGACTCTACTAAGTCTTAACATTTGAACTATCCAAGATACCGTAACCTTACAAGTCAGACTAGATAGTTTAAGATCATTAACAAAAGATTTTCACAACTATTATATTGGTCAACATGTGAGGTGGCTGCAGATGTTGGACAGATGTTTTTAATGTGTGTTTTATCATTCTTTGCAGGAGGGGATAAAACAAAGAGACTGATGACAATGGCGGGGGTGTTCGATGTCTGGAAATCCAGTGATGTGAGTGTTTCAGGGCCTTTATGATTTATAGCTTTATAGCCCATAATCGATATATACTATGCTAGTTTTTCCCAAATGACCAAATGCTGGTTTTACCTGATTCTGATGCCACAGGCCCCTTTCTATTTAAAAAACAACAAATGACCCCTGTCTGTATTACAGGGCTCTCCTCCAGTCCTCTCCTATAGCGTTATCACTGTCGAGTCTTCACCGGCAATGATGAAAGTCCACCACAGAATGCCAGTAAGTCTTGGAACCAGAAATCTGTGCATAGAGCATGGAACATATTAAAAAAAAATTTATTTAATGATACTGAATGTCAATTTTTAATAAAAAAAAAAAAAAATGAATGACATTAATTCTACTGCGAACTGTATTTGCATAATTTACGCGCATGTAACAATTCTTGTTATCAGTTGCCAAGTTTGTTGCAAACGCTGAGAGTAATAGAATGGATTATAAACTGTGTCTGAACCAATCAGATTTCAGTATTTAACATGAAAGTATAATTAGTATGCATGTTTTACCCATATGAAACTTTGATAGAGAAAATTTGTTAAGTTCTTTTGAATATTGAGAGCCTCATGATTTATTGTCAGGCTTTATTGCTGACCGACAAAGAAGTTCAAGAATGGTTAGACTCGGAGAATGTTCCACTGGAAAAGGTACAAGTCTGATTGTTCTTGACTGTGTTCTTAGGCACTTCAGAAATATCTAGTATACATATGAATGTAAATTTATATCCCAGATTACTGAGTGATTTTCATTGTTTGAAATTGAATACTAGCAGTTTGGAAACACCTTTAAGAGATATGTTTACAGAATTTTGATTTATCTCTTTAAGGCTGTCAATAATATCAGAGCCACTGAAGAAATTCAGATGCATCCAGTATCTGACATAGTGAACAATTCCCGGAATAAGAGTCCAGACTGCACCAAACCTATAGATCTCACGTAAGTGTATTACCACATAACAAAGACTGAACAAACCTATAGATCTCACGTAAGTGTATTACCCGAAACAAAGAGCAAACAAACCTATAGATCTCGCGTTAGTGTATTACCACATAAACCTATAGATCTCACGTAAGTGTATTACCACATGACATAGACTGAACAAACCTATAGATCTCACGTAAGTGTATTACCACATAACAAAGACTGAACAAACCTATAGATCTCACTTAGGTGTATTACCACATAACAAAGACTGAACAAACCTATAGATGTCACGTAAGTGTATTACCATATAAACAAAGACTGAACAAACCTATAGATCTCACATAAGTGTATTACCACATAACAAAGACTGTACCAAACCTATAGATCTCACGTAAGTGTATTACCACATAACAAAGAGCAAACAAACCTATAGATCTCACATAAGTGTATTACCATATAAACAAAGACTGAACAAACCTATAGATCCCACGTAAGTGTATTACCATATAACACAGACTGAACAAACCTATAGATCTCACGTAAGTGTATTACCACATACATATAACATAGACTGAACAAACCTATAGATCTCACGTAAGTGTATTACCACATAACATAGACTGAACAAACCTATAGATCTCACATAAGTGTATTACCATATAACACAGACTGAACAAACCTATAGATCTCACGTAAGTGTATTACCATATAACACAGACTGAACAAACCTATAGATCTCACGTAAGTGTATTACCATATAAACAAAGAGCAAACAAACCTATAGATCTCACGTAAGTGTATTACCACATAACAAAGACTGAACAAAGCTATAGATCCCACGTAAGTGTATTACCACATAACACAGACTGAACAAACCTATAGATCCCACGTAAGTGTATTACCATATAAACAAAGAGCAAACAAACCTATAGATCTCACGTAAGTGTATTACCATATAAACAAAGAGCAAACAAACCTATAGATCTCACGAAAGTGTATTACCACATAACAAAGATCGAACAAACCTATAGATCTCACGTAAGTGTATTACCACATAACAAAGACTGAACAAACCTATAGATCTCACGTAAGTGTATTACCATATAAACAAAGAGCAAACAAACCTATAGATCTCACGTAAGTGTATTACCACATAACAAAGAACAAACAAACCTATAGATCTCATGTAAGTGTATTACCACATAACAAAGATCGAACAAACCTCAAGCATGTTAAGTACCCCTATACCAACAGACTATCAAATCTATAGACATTTCATAAGTCTATTACTCTGTACCAAACATACAGATCACATATTTTTGTGAGTAGTTCTGAGGTTTGGACTGATCTTAGTGTGTACCTTTACTTGCCACAGGAAGCCCAAGTCTACCCCGAGCAGTAACCTGATGATGAAGTGGCTCTCCAAGGGGAAAAAGGAACAGTCAAATGAACCCCCATCTAAACGGATCAAAACAGAGCCTCAGTGACAATAGAGGGAACCCCCATCTAAACGGATCAAAACGGAGCAAGAGTGACAATAGAGGGAACCCCCATCTAAACGGATCAAAACAGAGCCTCAGTGACGATAGAGGGAACCCCCATCTAAACGGATGAAAATGGGGCCAGAGTGAGGCTGTGATTGTTCCACATTTTTGAAAGACTAACGATAGGAAAACAAAGAAAAGGAATGCATTCATGTAAAACCTGTGAAATGGCCTGGACCAACCATGTATTATACAGCATCAGACTGGCAATCCATCAGACTGGCAATCCAGTGTTAAATAAAAAAGGTGTTCCCAAGATTGTTACATGTATGTATGTTGATTTGCTTTAATATGTTATTTCAAATGTAGGCACAACCGGTGCTGTTTTTCATTTTGTATTGGCCAGAGCATAAGGATTCCTTTGCAATCATTGTCTTTTCTACAGTTTACATTTGTTAAATGATTGAAAGTTTTCCTTCAGTATTATACATAAGTATTTGTATGACTTATACAGTTATATCTGGGACAAGAATCTTGTTTATCAAGTAATCTAAGTGTGTCTGAACATGCACTTGTACTAATGACTGTTTTTAGTTTATACATCAATTCCACAGGATGGTATTGTCACTAATGTGTTTGTCAAATGAAACTTTCAATTGATGGTTGCCTGGCCAAGCTCTTTGTTAAAAAACCCGTTGTTCTGAAAGTACATAACCAATTGTTGAAATGCAATAAACATTTATTTTCAAATGTGTTTCAGTGTTATCACAGATAAACAAAGCCACTATACAGGTGTTTGAGAAGCCTCTCAGGTGTAGGAGGTTCCTGTATACTTATACAGGTGTTTGAGAAGCCTCTCAAGTGTAGGAGGTTCTTGTATACATATACAGGTGTTTGAGAAGCCTCTCAAGTGTAGGAGGTTCTTGTATACATATACAGGTGTTTGAGAAGCCTCTCAGATGTAGGAGGTTCTTGTATACTTATACAGGTGTTTGAGAAGCCTCTCAGGTGTGGGAGGTTCTTGTATACATATACAGGTGTTTGAGAAGCCTTGTATACATATACAGGTGTTTGAGAAGCCTCTCAGGTGTAGGAGGTTCTTGTATACTTATACAGGTGTTTGAGAAGCCTGGCAACTGTAGGAGGTTCTTGTATACATATAAAGGTGTTAGAAAAGCCTCTCAGATGTAGGAGGTTCTTGTATACATATACAGATGTGTGAGAAGCCTTTCAAGTGTAGGAGGTTCTTGTATACATATACAGGTGTTTGAGAAGTCTTGTATATATATACAGGTGTTTGAGAAGCCTCTCAGGTGTAGGAGGTTCTTATATACTTATACAGGTGTTTGAGAAGCCTCTCAAGTGTAGGAGGTTCTTGTATACATATAAAGGTGTTAGAAAAGCCTCTCAGATGTAGGAGGTTCTTGTATACATATACAGGTGTTTGAGAAGCCTCTCAAGTGTAGGAGGTTCTTGTATACATATACAGGTGTTTGAGAAGCCTCTCAAGTGTAGGGGGTTCTTTAGGAGGTTCTTGTATATATACAGGTGTTTGAGAAGCCTCTCAATTGTAGGAGGTTCTTGTATACATATACAGGTGTTAGAGAAGCCTGTCAGGTGTAGGAGGTTCTTGTATACTTATACAGGGGTTTGAGAAGCCTCTCAGGTGTAGGAGGTTCTTGTATACATAAACAGGTGTTAGAGAAGCCTCTCAAGTGTAGGAGGTTCTTGTATACATATACAGGTGTTAGAGAAGCCTCTCAGGTGTAGGAGGTTCTTGTATACTTTTACAGGTGTTTGAGAAGCCTCTCAGGTGTAGGAGATTCCTGTATACATATACAGGTGTTTGAGAAGCCTCTCAGATGTAGGAGGTTCTTGTATACATATACAGGTGTTTGAGAAGCCTCTCAAGTGTAGGAGGTTCTTGTATACATATACAGGTGTTTGAGAAGCCTCTCAGGTGTAGGAGGTTCTTGTATACTTATACAGGTGTTTAAGAAGCCTCACAAGTGTAGGAGGTTCTTGTATACATATACAGGTGTTTGAGAAGCCTCTCAAGTGTAGGAGGTTCCTGTATACATATACAGGTGTTTGAGAAGCCTCTCAGATGTAGGAGGTTCTTGTATACTTATACAGGTGTTTGAGAAGCCTTGTATACATATACAGGTGTTTGAGAAGCTGCTCAAGTGTAGGAGGTTCCTGTATACATATACAGGTGTTTGAGAAGCCTATCAAGTGGAGGAGGTTCTTGTATACATATACAGGTGTTTGAGAAGCCTCTCAGATGTAAGAGGTTCTTGTATACATATACAGGTGTTAGAGAAGCCTGTCAGGTGTAGGAGGTTCTTGTATACTTATACAGGGGTTTGAGAAGCCTCTCAGGTGTAGGAGGTTCTTGTATACATAAACAGGTGTTAGAGAAGCCTCTCAAGTGTAGGAGGTTCTTGTATACATATACAGGTGTTAGAGAAGCCTCTCAGGTGTAGGAGGTTCTTGTATACTTTTACAGGTGTTTGAGAAGCCTCTCAGGTGTAGGAGGTTCTTGTATACTTATACAGGTGTTTAAGAAGCCTCACAAGTGTAGGAGGTTCTTGTATACATATACAGGTGTTTGAGAAGCCTCTCAAGTGTAGGAGGTTCCTGTATACATATACAGGTGTTTGAGAAGCCTCTCAGATGTAGGAGGTTCTTGTATACTTATACAGGTGTTTGAGAAGCCTTGTATACATATACAGGTGTTTGAGAAGCTGCTCAAGTGTAGGAGGTTCCTGTATACATATACAGGTGTTTGAGAAGCCTATCAAGTGGAGGAGGTTCTTGTATACATATACAGGTGTTTGAGAAGCCTCTCAGATGTAAGAGGTTCTTGTATACTTATACAGGTGTTTGAGAAGCTTTGTATACATATACAGGTGTTTGAGAAGCCTTGTATACATATACAGGTGTTTGAGAAGCCTCTCAAGTGTAGGAGGTTCTTGTATACATAAACAGGTGTTTGAGAAGCCTCTCTATGTGTAGGAGATTCCTGTATACATATACAGGTGTTAGAGAAGCCTCTCAAATGTAGGAGGTTTTTGTATACATATACAGGTGTTTGAGAAGCCGCTCAAGTGTAGGAGATTCTTGTATACATATACAGGTGTTTGAGAAGCCTCTCAGATGTAGGAGGTTCTTGTATACTTATACAGGTGTTTGAGAAGCCTTTTATACATATACAGGTGTTGGAGAGGCCGCTCAAGTGTAGGAGGTTCCTGTATACATATACAGGTGTTTGAGAAGCCTATCAAGTGGAGGAGGTTCTTGTATACATATACAGGTGTTAGAGAAGCCTCTCAAGTGTAGGAGGGTCCTGTATACATATACAGGTGTTTGAGAAGCCTCTCAGATGTAGGAGGTTCTTGTATACATATACAGGTGTTTGAGAAGCCTCTAAAGTGAAGGAGGTTCTTGTATATCGTCGAAGGTCCTAAATTCGCTACAGTCCCTGAGTCGTGTCCCTTTTGTTTTCTCCGCGTATTTCTCGAGATTAGGTTCTAGGCTAGGCATTCCGTGAAAAAAAAAAATTACTACGATATGTGACATCACTTCTTACTATACATCAGCCGATAATGTGATCAAAAAAGGTAACATTTTTTATTTCAAATTTTATTTTCAACTATTGCTGAGATTTCTTATTCCCAAATAAAGTTACAGATGAAAATGGCCAAATACTTGTCTAAACCTAAAATTTAAGAATATAACAGCGGTTGTCTCTTTTCTTGACATCCAGTCAATGAAATTCATGTGATCTGATTTAAATATTCAAGGCCAAACAAGGATAATTTTAAGTTACAAGAAGTAAAGTTCCTTATACCATTTGAAGTTTGTTTTGTGTTATTGTTAGGTTAATCCCGTTTCCAAAAAGAAACAATAACAGAATGTATTCCCCAACACATTTCACAAATGCATACAAAATGGTTAAAGAACATGAAAATTTCAGTGAAAAAGGCATCAATAAAGTTGACCCAGAGACTACAGTTTTTTTTAAAGCGTCCGATGTTAATGTGTTTCGGTTTATTAGGCTATATTGTTCAATTTGTTATAAAATATTTATAATTTATTTTCATAATTTGCTATATTGTGCAATTTGTTATTGTTAGCACTATTGTCCATTATTAACTAATGTTTAGATTGTTTTGGCCTCATAGTTTTGTTTATTTACTAAGAAATAGATGTACTTTAGATATGCTATTAATAATTTAGTGTCAAAATTTTCATTAAGTGATTAAAGTGGAAGACATTCTTAGGGTAACGACTCATGGACCTCCGAGGATACATATACAGGTGTTTGAGAAGCCTCTCAAGTGTAGGAGGTTCTTGTATACTTATACAGGTGTTTGAGAAGCTTCTCAGGTGTAGGAGGTTCTTGTATACATATACAGGTGTTTGAGAAGCCTCTCTGATGTAGGAGGTTCTTGTATACATATACTTCTTTATACAGGACCTGATAAGCTTTCCAGCAGCAGTCAAGAAATAGTGAATTAAAACTACTAATTTCGTGGACCAGTTTTGGTTGTGCATTTTGATAAAAAACATACTAAAGAACTACCAGGGTATATTTGAAAAAAAAAGTCCAATGTCTTGCCTTTGAACCAGTGATGAAAATATTATTGCACCAGGAACATTCATTATTAATGTGATAGTGTGCACTATAGGCTTAGTTCAAGCATTTTAAGTAACATCTCGCAATTATTCCCAGCACTTTAAATTATTTCTCACAATTATCACCAGTACTTGATTGTACATCTATCAATATCCATCACTAGTACTTGCTGTAACATCCCAAAGTTCATTACCTTTACTTAATGTATTATATCACTGTTCATCACCAATATATAAAAGTGCCTGTTTGGAAGGGTAACAGTTAAAAATGACACCCAAAGATGTTTCATCTCACTGTTCATAACCAGTTCCAAATGTCATATCTCACAGTTAATCACAAGAATTTGATGATACATCTCTCAAGCCATCACCAGTATTGATGTTGCATCTCGCTGCTAATCACCAGTACTTGATGTTACATCTCACTGTTCATCACCAGTACTTAATGTTACATCTCTCTGTCCATCATCAATACTTGATGTTACATCTCACTGGCCATCACCAGTACTTGATGTTACATCTCACTGGCCATCACCAGTACTTGATGTTACATCTCACTGTTCACCATCAGTACTTGATGTTACATCTCACTGTTCATCACCAGGACTTGATGTTACATCTTACTGGCCATCACCAGTACTTGATGTTACATCTCTCTGTCCATCATCAGTACTTGATATAAATTTTTACTGTCCATTCCAGTACTTGATGTTACATCTCACTGTTCATCACCAGTATATAAATGTTCACTGGCCATCATCAATACTTGATGTTACATCTCACTGTTCATTATCAGTACCTGATGTTACATCTCACTGTTCATCACTAGTACTTGATGTTACATCTCACTGTTCATCACTAATACTTGATGTTGCATCTCACTGTTCATCACTAATACTTGATGTTGCATCTCACTGTTTATCATCAGTACTTGATTTTGCATCTCACTGTTTATAACCCATTCCTAATGATAAATCTCACTGTCTATCATCAGTGCTTGATGTTGCCTCTCATGTTTATCATCAGTACTAGATGTAACATCATCAGTACTATATTTTCCCTCTAACTGTTCATAACCAGTTCCTTATTGAACATTCCAGTACCTGATGTTATATCTCACTGTTCATCACAATTGATGTTTCATCTCACTGTTCATCACCAGTACTTGATGTTTCATCTCACTGTTCACCATGAGACCTTGATGTTACATCTCACTATTCATCATCAATATTTGATATTACATCTCACTGTTCACCATCAGTACTTGATGTTACATCTCTCTGTCCATCATCAATACTTGATGTTACATCTCACTATTCATCACCAGTACTTGATGTTACATCTCACTGTTCATCACCAGTACTTGATGTTACATCTCACTGTTCACCATCAGTACTTCATGTTACATCTCACTATTCATCATCAATATTTGATGTTACATCTCACTGTTCATCACCAGTACTTGATGTTACATCTCACTGTTCATTATCAATACTTGATGTTACATCTCACTGTTCATCACCAGTACTTGATGTTACATCTCACTGGCCATCTTCAATACTTGATGTTACATCTCACTATTCATCACCAGTACTTCATGTTAAATGTCACTGGCCATCACCAGTACTTGATGTTACATCTCACTGTTCACCATCAGTACTTGATGTTACATCTCACTGTTCATCACCAGGACTTGATGTTACATCTCACTGGCCATCACCAGTACTTGATGTTTCATCTCACTGTTCACCATCAGACCTTGATGTTACATCTCACTATTCATCATCAATATTTGATATTACATCTCACTGTTCACCATCAGTACTTGATGTTACATCTCTCTGTCAATCATCAATACCTGATGTTACATCTCACTGTTCATCACCAGTACTTGATGTTACATCTCACTATTCATCATCAATATTTGATATTACATCTCACTGTTCACCATCAGTACTTGATGTTACATCTCTCTGTCCATCATCAATACTTGATGTTACATCTCACTGTTCATCACCAGTACTTG
This sequence comes from Magallana gigas, assembly GCF_963853765.1. Classification (NCBI taxonomy): domain Eukaryota; kingdom Metazoa; phylum Mollusca; class Bivalvia; order Ostreida; family Ostreidae; genus Magallana; species Magallana gigas. The sequence goes on along the minus strand of NC_088854.1, from coordinate 5,043,174 downwards.
ATGTTACATCTCACTGTTCATCACCAGTACCTGATGTTACATCTCACTGTTCACCATCAATATTTGATGTTACATCTCACTGTTCATCATCAGTACTTAATGGTACATCTCACTGGCCATCACCAGTACTTGATGTTACATCTCACTGTTCATTATCAATACTTGATGTTACATCTCACTGTTCACCACCAGTACTTGATGTTACATCTCACTGTTCATCACCAGTACTTGATGTTACATATCACTGGCCATCTTCAATACTTGATGTTACATCTCACTATTCATCACCAGTACTTCATGTTACATCTCACTGGCCATCACCAGTACTTGATGTTACATCTCACTGTTCACCATCAGTACTTGATGTTACATCTCACTGTTCATCACCAGGACTTGATGTTACATCTCACTGGCCATCATCAGTACTTGATGTTACATCTCACTATTCATCACCAGTACTTGGATGTTACATCTCACTGGCCATCCCCAGTACTTGATGTTACATCTCACTGTTCACCATCAGTACTTGATGTTATATCTCACTGGCCATCATCAATACTTGATGTTACATCTCACTTTTCATTATCAATACTTGATGTTACATTGCAGTGTTCATAATCTGACTTGATGTAAACGTTTACTGTTCATCACCATTGCTTGATATAGTTTCTCAGAGTTCATCCCCATTATTTGGAGTTACATCTCAAATTAATATTCATCACCAAAACCTGAAGTAACTTTTAACTATTTATCCTCAGAACTTGATGCAGCAGGGGATTGTTCATTTCCACTACTTAATGTTTTTTGTTTTCTGCTAATTAAAGCATAAAATAAAATTCTCTTTGGAAACTTAAAATAATCGAATGAAAAATTGAAGGATTTATGTAATATTCCAAACAACTGTGTCAATTGGTATCCTAAGTTTTAAAATTATAAACCAATTTGAATTAGCTGCAAAAGGTGTTAAGTTTGTTATTTTTCTGTCTACGGGACTCAAAATCAATACCCTGCATCTGTATAACCACATTTGTTATAGCATTAAAAAATGCTAGGATTTGTTATGAATTTTGCCAGGAACTTAATAAAACTTCACTATATACATCCGAAATTACTAAACAAGTTTTGCTGTATCTATTTCCAGTACATAAAAGTAACATCTCAATAGTCATCCATCACAAGTATGGAAGTTAGATCTTCTCAAAATATGACAACATCATATTTCATTATTATCATTTTATTTGAAAAGACAAAATACAGAATTTTTTTCAATATCCAGTTCTCAGAGAACCACTGTCTTAACTCAAAAGCACTTCTAAATGACCTGTTAACATTAACAGATTTCAACATTTGCTGAAAACAATGATTTCAAGTTGAAAATAAACAAAAGAAACCTTATAAAAAGATTGCACTTTATAACAGTTTTTGTTATCACAGACAACACTCAGATGAAAAAAGTAAAGGTGTGTATGTATCACAAGCTGCTTCTGGGAGTTTGTTATTTTGAGTTATATTCCAAGCTCAACACATGGAAGCAGGCTTAATTCAACTAACAGCTACAATCTAAAAGTGTAGATATCATTCTATTTCCTGAACTAAGACACACTGACTGGCATAAAAGCAGCAGATCGAAAAAAGAATTCTAAGCTACTCTTGATTTGGAAAACTACAGTTTCTTTGTCAAAGACTTGTGGATACCCTCATTCTTCACATACACCCTAACAACAAATCGTGAAATAGTCAAATCTTACTAATGGTGCATTCTCAAGAAAATCTGCCTAATTCTGTCCTTATGAACCTGTGGAAAATTGACAACCCTTGAAACTAGCCCTCCTTTAAATTGTAATAGTTAATACATGTAGAAAGAATCATCGAAATGTCAAATCAATACAGCAAGAAAAAATAAAGATTTCTTTTCTACATGTACATCATCATACGCAAATAAAAAATTTTGTCATTGTCACTTTAAAAGGTAGATCAAGTGTGTAAAATCTCTAATCAACCATTCTGAAAAATTTGTATGTATCTGTGGTAAAATCAACTATAAATCAAATTGGTGAAGAGCATGAAAATGAAGCAATAATACTGAATGTAAGGTTGAAATGTGGAGAGTAATGACAAATAATTAGAAAATCAAAAGACAAGTAATACATGTAGTCAATCCGGCTGACCACAAAAACATGATGTCTACATCGAAACAATAAGTGGAGTACAATGACAAGATAGTTATGTTGTGTGAACAAATCCATGCCTGTTTAGCGTCTACAATAATTGCTTTTTGTGATATTAACCATGCAGTATTAAACTATATATGTTTTTTGAATGGTGACATATCCTTAACTAATCAATTACAATTCAATATCAATAACTATCTTAAATCAAAATCATCAAACAATCATTGGTTATCAGAAAATATACACAAACAACAAAGATCCAATGAGTATATGTCTTTTTTCCGCTAACCCAAGAAATAAGTTTTAATTTAAAATAACTTAACAATGAAAATAAAGAAAAACACAATAGTTAACAATATAAAAAATTAACCAATCTTCCAACTAAAAAAGAGTTATATGTTAAGCACTGCAAAAATATCAAAATAACCACACATGCACATGTATATAAACATTAAACAAGATAGTTTACAGACATGATTCTCTTCAAGATTACGATGACGGTTAAAATTGGCCTCGCGCGCCAGTGCTTCGTTTGATTGACATATGTAATACAGAGACAGACCTGTACACAAATTGCAAAGCGAAGTAAAACATAGATACAACATGTATTAATATAATGATTTCAAATGTGAGATGAAAATTGAAATTTATTAAAGATAAGATAATAACTTATCATTACCACTAGCAATTTTTTTTCAAAACAATATCATGTGTTACTGCACTTGACTAGAAGATATGCCATTCGTTAACAGTTCATGAAATCTTAACAAAAAGAAAAAAAAATATCAATTATATAATGTAATGAATAAAGCTCATACTGACAACCCTCCCCCCTACCTAAATTTTTTTTATCAAAAAACAATTACTGGGATGATAATCAATAATATGATGAGACATAAGCAAAACAAGAATGTATTTCATAGCTTTTAAATATTTCATCCTTATTGTATACTTTGATTTCTTATTTTCCAACCCTTATTTAAACACATCAATTAACACTGTTCAATTTGTGTGTTTGTAGCTACATACATGTTTCTCCTCCGATTATAAACAAAATGTAATGATCTTGTTAAACATGAGGTTAATATACATGTATATGTAAAACAATTCTGTCAAATAACAATATATCACCATTGTACAACACAGTGTCTTTTCGATTTTGTCTTGAATAAAAATCCCCTTGGTTCCTCATCGTTCAGCCTTGACTCTCCATCTCAATACGAAGTAACAGCCGATTCTGAGGATAACAAAGAAAGCACACAGCACAATGAAGTCGATGTAGAATTTGGCATCTTGAACATCCATCTGCTGCAGAATTTCCTCTGGTTTACTGAAGTAGCAGGGTTGTTTCTCACACTCCAAAGTGTCCCTGTCAAATCCATAAATAGCCTGCAGAACTCCTTCAAAGGAGTACCTATAAAACAACCAAAACAGGTCAAAGGTCAAGCCTAACATCTACAGAGTACCTGTCTCAAACTAGAGGTACTGTCAGCAAGCTCATAAATGATATCCCTTGCGCAAATGATCAAAGATCAAGGAAAGGACATATTTACATTTAACAAGCAATGTTTTGGGGTAATAAAGACATCGATAAAATAATGGTTTCGAAAACATATTTGAGTGAAAAGGTTCAATCTGGTACAGGTACATCCTTCATCTCCGAAGAAAATTTACAAATATATGCAGGTCATATGTTTCTTTGTCTTAAACAATTTATTCTAAAATAAGGATAATTCATTTTTGTGACATCATGTAGCATCATGTTTCATTAATCAATATTGATGAAAGGTGATATTAAAAACATTGAGGGCACAGATGTACAATGATAAAATCACCAATATGCTATCAAATTAAGCCACCCACTATATTAATATGTAGCTGAATAAGAAATTGATATACCTGACGTAGGATATATATGAAAGCCACTGGAGGTAAACTGGTATTGTATCAAAGTTGACAAAGAATCCACTGAACAGCAGGATGGGGATGGCTGTAACTGGTCCCAGGAACACTGACACCTACAAACACAGTCTAACACATGTAGCTCCAGTTACATGTTCTAATCTCAAAAAATTATATTATACTTTCATGTTAAATACTGAAATCTGATTGGATTAGACGCAGTTGGTAATCTGTTTTATTACCCTCAGCGTAAGCAACACACTTGGCAACGGGTAACACAACGAAATATTTCATGAGCGTAAATTATGCATGTACGGTTCACCGTAGAATTCACTTCATCTCTATATATTTACATTCTACTGTGTTTTTCCATTAAATTCCATGATGTTTAAATGCCTCTAAATGCAACAAGTAGTCAAAGGTCAAATTGACGAGTTTTATTATGACGTCACAAACGTTGAACGCTGTAAACTGCAACGTCACAAGCGAAAATCAAAGTTCACGCTTGTGGCTGTTACTGTGGCTCTTCCATTAATATTAACTTACCCTTAGGATAAGAGAGGAATTCTAAGGTATGAATCACATTTGCAGAAAAGGCAAGAAGTTAAAAAAATGTAAATATAAGCATCAAATCATGATTTTTTGAAGTATACACTCTCATAACTGCAGCGGTGTGTGCATACAAATTTTCATAACGCGCTAACGCGCGTTACTCAATTTGTATGCACACACCGCTGCAGTTATGAGAGTGTATACTTCAAAAAATCATGATTCAATGCTATAATAAAAGCAGTAAAATTTTCTTTAAAATTAAGAAATTTAGTATAATGAAAAAAAAGTGCCTGTTTGAGAGGGTAACTGTTGAAATTGACACCCCTCAAAAACCATTGTCAACCTCCGCTTCACGTCAGTTTACAATGGTTGTCTCGGGGTGTCAATTTCAACAGTTACCCTCCTAACCAGGCACTATTTATATAATATCATATAAAATCAAAGGCAACATTTGTGAGAAAGTAATTGACCATTATATTTTTTTACCTAAAGAAAACCTAAGGTATTCAAATTCTTCATTGTTTTTTGTATTTTAATTTTTTATACAAGCTTATCATGTGTATGTCAAGAAAAACCTGTTTTTAAACAATGATTTAATTTTACAAGATGTTGGTATAGCAAACATCTTAAATTTGATGTAAATGGTAAATACATGTAAGGTAAATATGTCAGAAAAAGGGAAAATAATAAGGGCTGCTTAGATTTCCACCAACTAAGAATAAAACATTCAGTATCGTTTATTCTTTTTTGAAGCTGTAGAATTATGTATCAATCATATGAAAATTTTAGCCCATGAAAATTAATGATTTTACATAAACGTCTACAGTGTAAAAATAGGTGTTTAAACTTAGCTTTGTAAAGGTGCAATGTTTGCTCTAGGTTTGAGTAAATTACCTGTAGTGAGGTGGCTGCCCCAATGAGTAGTCCGAGCGACTGGGCCACCAGTGACGTTTGTGTGGCTAGGGTCAGGAACATGACGAACCGTGAAAAGTCGCTCGGCTGGGATGTCATCCAGTACACAATGCTGCCGTAAACCAGCGGGAAGACGATCTGTTAACATAAACGGGCCAGAGAGTTAATAAGTAACAGGAATCTCGGACTGGTTAAAATTCAAGCATGATGAAAACAAAACTATAATCTAGGGTATCAATTCTGTATCAAAGAGCAAATATAAAAAAAAGCATGCATTCATTTTGTGACTAAAAGTTTATTGTAGTTTAAAGGAATTGGCACATTCAAACCCTCTTTTCTAGACCAATTTGTCTAATTGCTTATGACTTATACAGGTGTACACCCACCTGGAAGGGCATGTCGGCCATTGTCTTTGCCAGGTAGTAGGCCTTCACACTGTACCAGTAGTTCAGATGTTCCCTCACAAACACAGCCATCTCAATGGGAACTAAAACACACAAACATAGACTGCTTAGGAATTATCCTCCAGCACATTACGGTTAATTTACAGATTTTATTTTGACATCAACATATAACTGAAAATCAGGTTCTTTCTAATACAGGTACAGTAACTTTTAATCATATCACATGGCTGCATTGTAGTAACCAGGAATTACTCACAAGTCATGACTGTCGGCATCAGTGCTGTGAACATTAGGAAGAGCATGCAGAAGAAGAGGAAGCTTGCGTTGTTCAGCCATTTACTGGCCTCGTTCCCAATCCCCAGGTACAACAGACCAATCAGAATGCCCACAGTCAGGTGAGAGATCAAACGCAGCCGAGTCAATGTCTAAAATTTGTACAGGTCATTAATGAAAATTCTTAAGAGGCAATTTTAAAACAAGATGACTTTAATTAATGGAAAATAATGTGTCTTTGCATATTTTTTTGCTAAGAGACATAAAAAGGGCATGCAGAGGCTTTTTAAGATATGATCCGGAGAAAATAACCCACATTACATCGTTGTTAAGTAATCAAACTTGGGACATGAATTTGTATAAACTGTACATACTGTATCCCTGAGGATGGACAGGAGTGTCCGCACAAACAGAATTCTGAACTGTGTAAAACAGCTGGTGGCAAAGGTGTGACATTCCAAGTCTTGTACATCCTACAAAGATTTAGATTCACACCTCATGTTCAAAATTCTTTGATCTGTTGATATCATTTTAACTTGTAACAAGAACAATTGTATTATAATATGATGCACATTCAATTTTCTTTGACAAAACATTTAATGCTATATCACACTAAGAAATAAGAATAAAATATCAAAACCTGAAATAATTCCTACTGTTCATTGTCACAATGAAAGTACAAACCTACTCCCTTACAATTGAGTGGATATGTACTTTAGACCCATTGATTAAGTGATGCGACAGTAGCGTGTCTTCAGTGTAAAACACTACAGCTCTAGAGGGAATTTCCTGACCTCAAACTTTTCATTTTCAAGTTCTTTACATTAGCTTCTCTTTACTGAATGACAAATCTTAAGCGTTTTATAATACATGTATAAATAAGTCTCGAGGATACAAATCTGTTAAAGATCTAGTAACATACCAGGTATATAAATTCATGTACTAGGGCTAGGTATATAACTTTGTTAATTCTTCACCTAGTCAGTATTTTCCAGTGATAATACAGGCATTGTGCAGAACAGGGAGACCTAGAAACTAATACCCCATACACACTGTGATAGATTTGGGCAGGGAATACCCCATACACACTGTGATAAAGGTTTGGGCAGGGAATACCCCATACCCACTGTGATAAAGATTTGGGCAGGGAATACCCCATACACACTGTGATAAAGATTTGGGCAGGAAATACCCCATACCCACTGTGATAAAAGATTTCGGTAGGGAATGCCCAATACACACTGTGATAAAGATTTTGGTAGGGAATACCCCATACCCACTGTGATAAAGATTTTGGTAGGGAATACCCCATACCCACTGTGATAAAGATTTTGGTAGGGAATACCCCATACCCACTGTGATAAAGATTTTGGTAGGGAATACCCGATACACACTGTGATTAAGATTAATGCTGGGAATACCCTATACATACGGTGATAAAGATTAAGGCAGGGGATATTCCTTCGAGTTTTCTGAGGGGAGTACATGCTAAAAATTCATCACACTAAAATCAATAAAAGGCAGCAGATGCACTGAGCCTTATTCACATGCAGACTCTACTGCAGCAAAACTAAATAGGGGCAATCCAAGAACAAAAAAAACACCATAAGAACAGCTTTTGGCTAGCCAATAAAAAAATGGAGGCAATGCAGTTTAAGACAAACTAGAAAAAAATATAACAGCAGCTTCAACTGTGGGACAATATAAAGATAAAACAAAGGGAGGCCCAATAGAATGAATGGTCCAATCTACATTGCTAGCTGAGACAAAACAGGTGTTACACCAGCTGACTGTATGACATCATGTTTATTCTGGGATGAATCTGACTGGGGAATCACTACACATGTAATGCATGTAAAATTATCAGAGTGCATGTAAAATTATCACAGAGAATAAACACAAATTGAATTCTGCAGCTCAAAACAAAACAAATGTTTGTTTTTACTCATTAACACTTCTACAGATTTCACTGTGTTTAAGTATTTCTTGTTTTATTAACATCAAAATAAATAGACAGTGCCTGTACAGGTTATGTATGGAATTAGACATTGACAAGTGCAAGTGTCACGTTAATTAGTGATTATGGCTTCAGTATAAACCATTTGTTTACAGTGGATGTCAGGCTGATATATGCAAAATTGTTAACGTAAACTTAACAGCTACAGAGATTTACAACTAAACATTACTTGATAAGATCTAAACAATATAGCATTTGGTTCAGTCTGAGCGTCTTAATTAGGTGATCTACATGATCTAGCATTCTGCAATAGTCAAAGACATTTCTGTACAGTCTGGGACAGTACTAGGTGCCCCCTTCACAAATATTTCTAGATCCCTGCCACCCTCTGAGGATTCACATATAAAGCTACAAACACCAGCTACTTACTCTGGACCATCTTGCTACTATAGCTATTTACAGGTGGAAGCTGTTCATGCATGAAACATACAAGGTCAGTCTCTCTTTAGGAGGAGATAATGATAATTAAACTAAATCATAAAATATACTAATGCATGTAACTTCAAACAAAACCCTCACTTTCTCGGGTGGAAAATTAATGATGAAAATGGAATTAATAAATATTGGGTATAACATATTTCTATGTAAAGTATGAATAATTGAGACAGGAAACTAAACCAGCACCATTTAGTTTGACAATGGATTAGAGTTAGAGTTGAGCGCAGAAAATGCTTTACTAACACCAAGCTGAGTTAGACATGTGGCGGTACAAACCTCCGTAGAATCTGAGTCCTGTAAATGTTTGCAAAATTAGGTAGGCACTCAAAGTCGGCAGCAATTTGCAGATATATTTTCTCAAACTTTAACACATTATAAAATCAGTTAATAAGCATTCTTGGTTATAAGTCAATGCTTGAGTCAGTCTATGTAAAATCCATGAAATGTTTTGAAGTTAAAACCATCACCTGCATCAAACAAAACAGGCAGAGAAATGCCTGCCACAGTAAGCTGGTTAAGGACTATTTCCTATCCTCCAACTAGCAATTCTACATAGACCAAATTCTTTTTGTCAGTGGTCCATTTTCCTGTGTAGAACTTCAGAACTCTTATAGTAGAAACATTTTCTCACTAAGAGAAGTGGTACACGTACCTGGTCTTTCTTGCCCTTCAGTGACCCGTTGTAGTGGACCACTTTGCCGTTGGTGAAGTTCTCACTCTCAAGTAGACTCTGTTTCTCCGGATCCTGAGGTGTGGTGGGAATGACCCCGTTTCCCTGAGTATTATTGTTGGGGGTGGCAGGAGGTGAGGGGGTCCTGCTTCCCTCCTCCAGTTTGGCGTTTCTCCTCGCTATCTCCTCACAATGCCCATTGTGTATTGAATTGATCAGCTTCGATACCTTTTCTTCTCCATATTCCCCTGAAGCCACTTCCATGGCTGTTTTGAAAAAAAGTAAACTGGTGGTTATACACTATTTATGTATCATCTTCAGAATAAAGACTGGATATTCTACACTATATCATCTTCAGACTATAGACTTGATATTCTCTAACAAGAGATATTACAGGCTTTCAAAACATTTTACATGCAAACTCTAAGAAGTCTAGAAAACAATTTACATGTTAAATGTTTTATTAAGACCCTTAATCAATCTGTTGGGTTTGAAAATTAATGACTCCCTGACACTGACCATAATCAGCTGGGTTGTGGTACTGGGGACACATCAGCCCCTGGGAGGAGAGGTAGGGGACCAGATCCTTGGTGGTTCCACGGTAGATGCAGTTTCCCTCCGCAAGCATGTACAACTGTAACAGAACAGGCCATTATATCAGGAGGATGCAACTCTTCTTGTTTTTGCCATTCTCTACTTGCACATCATTTCAAGAGAAATATATACAGTACAAGCACTAGGTATACAGTACAAGCACTATTAGTGTGTGACAGTTTATGCAGGAAGGGATCACTGTTTCACGGTACAATAGAATGATTTTATAAACAAGGATTCTCAGTTGCTTTATTACAAAGAAATAACAGACTTGCTACATATGTATTCAACATAAATAATTTCTGTTGTGTTTTTCTACATATAACTCAATTATAATACATCAACATCAGTTTAAGTCATGTATTGATGTCCTTACATGATCAAACATCTCAAAGAGTTTGGCACTGGGCTGGTGGATGGTACAGATAATGGTCCTACCGCCGGCTGCTAGTGACTTCAGGAGGGACACACACTGGAAGCAGGAGGCACTGTCCAACCCACTGAAACACAATAACACAATGCTACAATACACCAAAACACAGAGGAAGAAGCAAGGCTTTGAAGGCAATTCTATACCAAAAGATGTTATTGGCTCAACAAAGCTCATATAAAAATTGTTTTTTCATGTCATTGAATAACAACAGATTTAAAGAAAATAGACTATTTACAGAAGTTCGATTTTTATTCAGACACCTACTACTACATGTACTTAAAAGGTGTGCCCATTATTAACCTCTGAACATATCAGTGTTGCTGAAAAAAAGGTGGAACAAGTGCGTATTAATTTCAAGTGGGTTTCTAAAGCATGCCAAAGTCAATTTCCTGTTTTGTTTACTATTATAACACGGTTCAAAATGCATGACTTTAAAGTATGATTTATATTCTATTAATTAAACTAAATTAATTTAAATACTGTTTAGCATGTTTAGAAGGAAAATAACTGAATATATTTTTGTTTAAAAATTTGTCAGAAAGACTTAATTTCTAGGAAGTTAAATGTTGAGTTCATTAATAATACTCTATATTTACAGGTACATCTCAGAATTGATATTTAGGGCTGTCTGTTATGCAATACAAGTACTTGAAAATGAGGTGTTTTTTCTGACTGACTGTGTTATATAGTACGGACCTGGTGGGTTCATCAAAGAACATGAGGGGTGGGTTGTTGACCAGCTCCAGGGCTATGGACAGGCGCTTCCTCTGCCCTCCGGACAAGTTGCTGGTTCTTGTTTTCTTTGTCTCCAGCAGTCCGAGAGTGTCCAAGATCTCGTCAACCTGTAAACATCAGAGGAATTACATTAAGCCTAGGAAATGATGTAAATGTGAGTGTTAACCCCCGACATCTCTTCCCTGTTGCTATAGATCCTGGTGAGCTTCTATTTCTTTCAAACTTCCTGTATTTAAACACACTACAGTAAGTGTGCACATAAAGATTGACCTTTTGAGTTCAGACTAGCACCATTTTTCCATACAAGTACATTTTAAGAAATTATTCAACCACTATTTCTATTTGATAAGATGGCGGAACATTAACTGGCAAGATTGGAAATATGCAGCTTATGTCAATTTCACCTGTTACAGTCAAAACTTTTGATATGGGCGGGAACAAACTGATGTGGACATCTGAGAAAACATTGGATTGAAACTGTAGTTACAGGAAGTGTATTTTCAATCCACCTCAGTGTTTCTAACTTGCTATATAAGTTATGCGATCCAAACGCATTTTATTTAGTATCAGCAAAGCGATTGAAAAACATTTCATTTAATTAATAAGTATATAATCAGCAAATATGAGAAGATCCAAATTCGAGAGAGATTATACCCAAAGCAAAGTGTTGTCCGATGACTTCAGAGAATCAGTCTTCACTGATACACTTACTTTAGCTACAATTTCAATCCAATGTTTTCTCAGACGTCCGCGTCAATTTGTTCCCACCCATTTCATATGTTTTGACTGTAACAGGTGAAATTGACGTAAGCTGTATATTTCCAATCTTGCCAGTTAATGTTCCGCGATCTTATCAACATATCATTACTTAACATGTTTTATAAATCAATTCATGTACTTAATCTACCATATATTCTTCATTAGCCAATGGGATGTTATAAAAGAAAGCTTGATTGGATACGATGGATAACTATCCTTCATGATAATCCATTTCTATCCGTTTATTGTACTCATTCAGTGACTGACCCTCTCCTCTTTTTCACGGCTGGACATTTTCTCGGTCAGTTTCAGGTTGGCTGAGCACATCATGGACTCCTCCACACTCAGGTGAGGAAGCAGGTGATCGTCCTGCATGATGTAACAAGAAATCTTCCGAAACGTTCGTAGATCTCGATCCTTGCCTTTCACGTGAATCTTTCCAGTCACGTTCAGAGTTCTACATAAAATAGAGTCGCATTTAAGTTTGTTGTGAGACAAAACACAGATATCTATCTGTCTTACATATTTGGTACTGCAAATTTGTTTTCTGATGAAATTTAAAAAGAAGTAGCAGATTGACAAACTATTGTCAATTTCAAAGTTTGAAATGATGATTCTTGCATGTTTAACCATAACCAATCAATTGTTAAAGGCCCAACAATAAGCAGGATCTAATTCTTTTTATATCATTATAATAAAATAATTTTTTTTTAAAAAAACCTGATTCCTAAAATGAAAGTAGAGTTTAATAGGCAGATTATAAAAATAATTCGGTGGTAAGCTGACTCCTTGGCAATGTTCATCAACATTGAACAACTTTAGTATACCCTAGTGAATTATGGGTGTGTATTGGCAAATTGTCAACAACAGAAGTAGAATAAAAGCAAGAGATTGGTTACCTATATCCAGCCAATATATTCATGAGAGACGATTTGCCTGCTCCAGATGGTCCCATAATGGCCGTCAGTTCTCCGGAACGAAACTCCCCCGATATAGACTTCAGAATGGTCTTTGGTCCTGCAGAAAATACAAAGTTTTAATTCCAAAAGTTACAACTAAAGCAAAATAAAAATTGAAATGAAATGTTTCAAGTTCTATTTTTTTTATTTTTCTCCCGAGAGGCGAACCAGGGAGAGGGGGATATGAGTAGTTAAACTATTTGTGTATTACATCTTTATTTCTGCATACCGCATAATTTTACAAGTTATACATAACTTGTAAAATCAAAAGTACACAGAGGTAAAAACTTGTAAGATTTTTAAATAAAGATATAGACTTAGTGTTTATTAGACGTTATTTATGTTCAGCAAATGAAGACTACTGTGCTTTGGGTTTGGTCAAATTCATAAACTGAAATTGTTTAACAGTCTGTTTAACATACATTGAGAGTAAAATGAACATTTTGAAAATGTTAAATCTAATTATTTTACATGTTCTTGTATATGTACACTTGTCTAGTAACCAAGTTTTGGTACGTGTACATGTAAACATACTTGTAGCTCTATATGTACCCATAGACTTACATATTCACATGCTTTGAAAAACCTTCTAGTTTTGTTTTTTTAATAATTTTCTCTAGTAAAAAAGTAAATCTTTCTTTGTAGCAGGAGAAATGAATTAGGGATACATCAGGGCACAAAAAATATTCATACACTACTGACTAGAATGAAAAAATCACACGATTTCTTAATTGAAATGCCCCCTTGTGTTTGTCTGGTTGAAGAATGTAGCTAAATATAAAATGTCTATGGGGATTCTTTATTTCCAACATGAAAGTACCTGATATAACCTGTATCATAATGTTGAAAAATTGTGGGAGGACTTTTATTGTAATTGTACGTTTTTGACAGAGATGTGTTTTATTTCACAAAATGTGACAGAAACGGCCGGTAACCTGGGACATACTACTTCTACCTGAAACAGCTCCCATACTATATACTGAGAGAGAGAGAGAGAGAGAGAGAGAGAGAGAGAGAGAGAGAGAGAGAGAGAGAGAGAGAGAGAGAGAGAGAGAGAGAGAGAGAGAGAGAGAGAGAGAGAGCATACTAAATAGCAAACACCTTGGTAATTTAAATCAATGTCTTGAAAAAAATCTGCACTACTGAGTAATTATAAATTTACAAATCCCGAACAGCTGACAGCTGGCTGATGGGCTTCACATAAGGATCAGCTGAAGGATTCGGTATGGTTTTAACATATCGTACGTTTTACCTACACTTTGTGTCTTAGACCAAACTTTAACTTACCTGTATGCCTTCCCCCATCTCTGACTTGGTAAATAAGGTCCTTAAACTCCACACTCGCGGCTCTTTTCTTTGATAACTGGGCAAAAGTTCCATGATCAACGGGTCTGTCTCGTCCAGCACGATTAACGCTGTCCAATGATGATTTTTTGCTACTTTTTTCGGTGAATAATTTAGACGTCGGGGGTATATGTACTTGAACTGACAATAACTCTGCCATCTTTTATCCTTTTTATAAGATTTCACTATTGTTCAGGCGTTAATCAGAGGCCATATTGGACCATATCGTCTTTGTCCTTCAGACCCTTTAGTACACGTGTTATTCCAAATATCAGGGGGGATTAGGATTAAAAATAAATTTTAAAGATATTTTTTTCTTTTTTAACAAGATATTCTTCTTTGATTTTTATAAAGATGATATTGTATCAAAACATTGAATGTAATAACAATTTCGTAACTCAAAAGAAAAATAATTCTTTCGATATGTAGATTTTGTGCCACCTTAAAATGGAATAGTCTGAAAATGAAAACAAATGTCAGGTGATCTCTTTCGGAAGGCCTCGGTCGAGATCATTCAGAATAAAGGCTTTTCGGGTTTTATCACGAGTCGATTTTCCTTTTTTATAAAAGAATTAATTTGTGCCTATTCACATCTGCTCAGTGGGATGCCTGCCTGTAAATTTAATTATATAGGCAACCCAAAAAAAATATTTATCTTAAAATAATTTCATGACACCTTTCAGTCCGTTATGAAATGTATGCACTTCCTTGCCCGCGGGCCTTAATGGTTACCTGAATGTACTGTAACCCAGAAGAATTTTACTGCTTGACACAAACCATATTGCCTTTATTTTAACTTATATTGAGGTGTCATGTTTTGGTTAAACTTAAAAGTGCACCAGTTATCAATGCATTATTATTCAAATGCAAATTAATTTGAATCAATCCTATTTTAAGAGTAATTAATATGAAAGCGCCTCAGTTTCAGCAAAAATGCAAATGAATACACAGAGTTTTGCAAAGCATAGGTCTTAGTTAAGATTATCCTATTGTTTGTATGTAAACACATTGAATTGCCTTTTAGGCTTCACACAATAATCTGCATATATAGTGCAAGTACTCAATTTTCAGCGTAAACCTTGCAACTTTTATATTGCCTGCCTGATTATCTGTAATTACGAGGGTCAATCAAAAAATACGAAGACAATGTGGCTGTCTATCATATATTTTTCATGAAAGCCATACTTAACAGATTAATCTGTGCACCAACACTTATGTTATTGATATGCAAAGTTTTAGTCCATTTGATGAAACGGTATTTTTGTTACCCCTTTTTAAAAACAACATGTTTTGTTACCACGGCGCACGGTAACGTTCAAAACATGGCGTCAAGATTAAACACGCACAGTTTATAGATATACCCCATCTTTATATCACGCTTAGTCTCTTGTGCCCCTCTCCTTACAATTTACAATTGCACTAAACCACTTAACATCTTATTAGCGCACATTTGTTCGAGAATCATAAGTTAGTTCTTCAAAGTTTTCATTTTCTAACCGTGAATATCTTAGTTTACAGTAAGGATAACCCTGAACGTCGGTTGACATTACTCATTTTTTGACCAAATATTTACAGATATTCTACTCTCTTTCGGACTGTTTTATACTCAAAATACAATTACCATCACCCCCACAAAATTTATTACAGTTAAACACAAACTTGCAAATAATTGTTGACTTATTTTTTGCACCATT
Source organism: Magallana gigas (assembly GCF_963853765.1). Classification (NCBI taxonomy): domain Eukaryota; kingdom Metazoa; phylum Mollusca; class Bivalvia; order Ostreida; family Ostreidae; genus Magallana; species Magallana gigas. The sequence goes on along the minus strand of NC_088854.1, from coordinate 5,027,317 downwards.
GAGCATTTTCACAGCTTGTGTCGGCTTTTTTCGGGGTTAAATCCATTTTATTTGTACCTTTCGTTGCGCCGTGACGTCCGGCGACGTCGATATTTTTAGTCAATTCTAAAGAGGACTATCTGTGTTTAGTTACTAATATCTGTTCGACAAAATAATATATCCCGTCATTATTTGGAACATAGAATACCAAGACAAAACTTAATTTTAGGTTTCAATATTATTTGGTTTTAAGCCCAATTTATAGAGATATTACTTTCAACATTGTATGGTTTATTGTTGACATAACACAAATTTTGACCGTGCGCCGTGACCTCATTTTTGCAGGATTAGATTCTAAATAATTCTTAGAAATAAAGGAATTTATTAACTTTTTTTCTTGCAAATTGTTTGAAATTATTGCTAAATTATGTCTACCAAATTTAGTAATGATATGACGTTAAGTAACATAACTATGACAAAAGTCTTCGTATTTTTTGATTGACCCTCGTATATTCTGTCTATACTTCATTTAAAGTCAGTGGATGATTAAAATTTGAACAAAGTCGCAATAATAACGATCAATAGTTTGTTAACTTGGGTTCGTATGTTTTGTTTTTGGAAAACACACCTTATATCTAAAGTCATATGCATTAGGTTTCCATGGGGCATCCATGTTTCATATCCAGTACACAATTTTTTTAAAAATTCAACATTTCCCATACACATACTGTATGTATAATAGTAGCATTTTGAGACAATATCTCATAATCCAAAAGCTAAAACCTAAATTCCAGGAGCTTCCGGGGGCTTCGCTTCCTGCACTCCCTGCCTATTTTGAATACACTAAAAAAAATCCTAGCTGGATGGGGATCTAACATGTATTCACAAAAACCAATTTTAATTGAGGGGGAATAAGGAAGACCAAAGGGTAATATACTTGAACTAACCAATCATACAGTGCACAATCAGTCCCCAAACCCTGGGAGCACATGTCAAGCATTGAGAATATCAATGTACCGGTACTTACAGTACCGATCAGACCCAACCTTCAATGAAGCGCATTGAAGTGGTAAAAATGTTCGTTTGAATGGAATATTCTAAACTTTGTATCGAACGTCAATTGTTACATAGGACACACCCATTCATTTTATAAGGAGGAAAACAGTTTTCGTAACAATGATTTCTGAACCGTTCATCTTCTAAACAACACAAGCAGGGCTGCGGACCGAAATGTGGACACAAGCTGAATCCCGATATTTTCTCCGTATATGTTTTACATGCCCCTCGTATATCCCAGTCCCCTCAACAAGCTGCGAATACAGCAACAAATGCAGAAGATCGAAGAAGACGAAGAGCGTAGCTTACCCCTCTAAAACGAAAAACTGAAACATGTGCATATATGTTGTAGAAAAAACCTTTTCTTTATTTGCAATACAGTACATGTAACAGGAAGTTCAAAACACAAAGTTACTAAAGATATTCTTATTTTGAACAATATCACTGTTCCTGAACATATTTGGAAAGAAAGAAAGAAAGAAAGTTTGTGTTTTTGTTTTTGTGTATAATGTGCGTGTGTGAAATACATGCTTGTTTTGTTTAGAAGAGGGGCGGTTCCGAAAGCATTGTGACGAATACTGTTTTCCTCGTTTCAAAAGAAATGGGTGTGTCTTATCTAACAATTGACGTTCGATACAAAGTAATTAGTTTAGAATATTCCATTCAAACGAACATTTTTACCACTTCAATGCGCTTCATTGTAACACCAGAGTAAACCCCAACTAAACCCCAGGTTTACTTTTTGGGTTTACTTGCATGTTTTACTCTGGGTTTACTTTTTGAAAATTTGGGTCCACTCTGGGTTTACTTTGGGTTTACTCGGGGTTTACTTTGAAATTGCTTTTAAGGTCATCTGTATGCACTGAAGTGTGAAGCAGACTAGTATTTTATCTTACCATCCCATTGCCTGTAATTCCCCCGTTGTATATTCCGAATACACAGTTAGCGTCTGCTTTCAGGGGTATACTTCTGACTGGGTTTACTCTCTGTGTCCACTCTGGGTTTACTTTGGGTTTACTCTGGGTCCACTCTAGTTAACCCGAAGTAAACCCAGAGTAAACCCGGAAAGTAAACCCAGGGTTTAGTTGGGGTTTACTTTCTGTTAGGTTGGGTCTGATCGGTACTGTAAATACTGTTTCCGGGTAGTTTTAAAAACAATGTATCAATATTGTTCCCTGTTAATTCCAAGTGTGCAGTCTGCCCTATGGTCCAAACCTTTGGGACTACCCACAGATACATGTCACCACGATAATTACGATGATAATTTCTATTCAGTAGGGTTGTCCTCATTCAAGAGACAGCAGAAAAAAGAAAGATAAACCCTAACTTGGCTACAGTCTGATTAAATACAGATCTCCACAAGAGCCCAATACGCAGAGAGGTGAGAGGGACCCATTGAGGTTTATGATCCATGAATTCAGAATGAACTTTCATTCAACCAATAAGATGGCAAGTTCAATATATCTTAAATAATCTGAGATTCCTCCGACTCTTGTAACTCAGGTGACTGTCAAGGCCTGTGGGCCTCTTGTTAAACAAAGTTACTGCTGACTTTTTAACAAATGCGATTTGTTGATAAATTTATCTTCATACAAATTTTAAAGTTAATTCAGACGTCACAGATTATGACTCAATAGGACATTGTCAGCTTTCTCTACACTTTGCATTATTGTAAAGATTGGTTTGGCTATTGAAGATTGAATGATCTTAGTGGTTGTCCAGAAGACCACTCAATAATTCTTAACAGAACAAGAAAGGATATCTAAGCCATTTTATAAGATCTACGACTATTTTAATATCATTGCGGTGGATATAACACCCACCAACCCCCAACCATTCATCAAGCAGACTATCGTTTAAACTTTGTCAATGTGTTAACAGGTGTGCGACTGTTGGTCAATATATTCGGTCACAATAGCTCAATGGTTAAAATCGTGGCACGGTACTCCAGAGGCCCTGGGTTCGAATCCTGGTCGAGACTTGACCTATCACAACCTGTTACATTTGATACTCAACATACAAAACCCACGGTCCCGCTTGTGGGATAAATAAATTTACATTTACCCGGTATATTCCCATATCGTACAAATTTCTTAATTTAACATGCCTATATGTACCTCTACAGTAATGGCAGCTATGTTTTTCAAAATAAAATGAGCCTACATGTAAATATTTAATAACAACGCATGCTATTTAGTGGTTCACTTCGTTCACTCAGAGCAAGTGAATACATATATATTGGCACGTTTTCACATATTGCTACATGTATAATACAATATAAATCCAATCTGATTAAAATCAGATCCGTGATCCGCTCTTTGATTTTCTATTGTCGCTACACAAGGATCTGAAGAAACCCCACTTGAGGTCACCTCCTAGTGAACTTTGATTTAACCAATGAAATCGTCAGTTACAAGTTTTGAAGTTATGCCAATACAATTTTGATAAGCCGAGGGCGTCTAATATCAACTTATGCTCCATCTATAGATTGCTTATTCTGTAAGATTCGAGAACATGTGCCATCACTTTGTCATACGACTCCATTTTTGTTTGTAACCCGAAAATACAATTTCTAACACTTCCTATTATTGACTAAAATATAGGTTACTCATGAATATTCTTAAATCAAAGTTCACTAGGAGGTGACCTCAAGCAGGGTTTTTCCAGATCCTCGTGTAGTGACAATAGAAAAACAAGGAGCAAATCAAGGATCTGATGTTAATTAGAGTGCCGGAAATCTGATTGGACCTTCTCCTCTTTCTCAATTCACGCAATATCTGTCCATATGGAAAATAAACACCAAAATATCTAATTCACATTTTATTTGAAAAAGGGAAAATAAAACTGCAACGCATGTACATGTACAACTAAAATTTGACAAACAAATTAACGATACTCAAAGTTTACTTATTGTTACAATATGAAAAAGTTGAACTGTTTAAAGATCCAATCATTGATCTAATTCATATATGAAATTAGGTTTTTAATATTGAATATTCTGTCATCTTGACTATCTCCAAAAACATAAAACATGTCATGTCAAGAAATGCATTCAATATAAAACAGATCAAAAAATAGTTCCAAAAGGACTAAAACATCTTGTACTTACCTGAACATTATTTTATACAAGTATATATAAAATCATATCAATGTGTTTTCCACATTTACATAAACTTTTTTTGACACTGTTTATCTAGCCTGAGACTTGAACACTCCTCTAACAGAGCATGTCTTTCTGTCGCACACTGGGAAATTTGTCTGTCATCTTTCAGAGCCTGGGAAATTTTTCTGGTCTCTATCGGAGACTGGGAAATTCGTCTGGCAGCAGAGCGTATATACGACAGTTAGGACAAGTACTCTGTTCTCTGAGCCATTTCCTGATGCACTGTGAAGAAGAAAACAAAGAATTAAAATTTTTCATAATCGTGCATTTTCAATTTGTTCAAATGTCTAAAAGAAAATGATGATTTTCTCATTATGTCAGCTGAATGAAGTGGTTGGAGTTGCGTCCCTTACCTCATCATGGAATCGATGTTTACACTCCAGCATGACGGTGGTGGGAGGAGTCATCTCCTCATGACAGATGACACAGGGGTCCTCCTCCTCCTCAAACACCTCGCTGGTGATCCCCAGACTGACCAAGTCTGTCCCTGACACACCCCAGGACAATGGAAGACCAGGGGGTGGATTCCTCGCTCGGTCATCCGTAAAACCTGTCATCATTTCCTGTAAACAATAAAATGTATGATAGACACTCACTGCTAATTGCATTAAAAAAACATCTTTAAAATAATATAATCTATACAGTAAAATATCTAATCTGGCGGATGTTGGTTCTGAAAATTTGGCAGGATAAGGCAACATCCTGTTTGAGGGACATTTTTGTTAATTGATTTTAGAATTTTCAAAATGCAGTAGGTCTTGATCGTCTATTCTTGCAAAATTTTCAGTACTTGAGAAACATGACCCCTTCGTGATTACAGTACCGATTTTCATTTTCATTTGAAAAACAATATTGGGATACATACTATGGACATAGGTTTTCAATCAAATCAGCATAACTGATAAATTTTCATACACTCAATTAAACTGAGAAGTCTGACGAGACAAGCGTATGCATCACAGGAAATAGTTAAACAGACATTGACTACACAACAAGTCAACTTGTGGCTGATTACGTAATAGCAAATATACTGGCAAGAACTTTTTTGATGCAAGAAACAAGAGGTATATATTCATTGAAATTAATAAAGAATGAGGCATTTTGAAAAAGTCAGATGTAACTTTGTGAGTGCAACATAAAACGGCCATTATAAAGTATATTGGCAAAGTAAGAACTATAACACGACTAATGGTATTTTAAATCAGTTGCTTGTTTGAATTTTTAATAAACATTAAACGATAAAAAAATGTCAAGGGACTGAACTATTTTTCCAAATTGGACAACAGGCATAACATCAGGATTCAGCAAGTTTACTGTATATCTTTTTTGAGCAATATTACATGAATTTTAGCTATCAAGCCTTCCATTGCATGTACATGAAAAATTGTAGGATCCCAGATGTTGTACAAATTTCTCCCCATTAAATAGTACCGGTAAACAGAATAAATGTAATCTAGAATTCCCTCCCTGTGGTTTTTGATGGTGTTTACTTCCTTCTCATAGTTTCTGAGAGTACTGACCTGGGGTTGGGTGGCTGCTACAGAGGGGCTCCTCCCCTGCTGTCTCTCGTAATCATGGACCAGGATGGTGATCTGGGACACAATCTCATCCAAGGTCAACCCGGACAGGGACCCCCCTCTGTTGGTCCGCAGCTCCTGAATCAGGCGGGTAAAGTCCGCTCTGTAATAATCAAAGTACTGAAGTACTGAAAGCCGGGCTCTTCTGGTGTGTCTTTATGCATATTGTGTAGTAAAGACTGAATATCTCTCTCTCTCTCTCTCTCTCTCTCTCTCTCTCTCTCTCTCTCTCTCTCTCTCTCATGCTTTTAATGTCAACAAAGCATCAGAGAGCATTTTCTAAGCGGCTATAAACAAAAAATAAGTCTGTCTAGTAGAAGTTAAAAAGTTCAACAGTTGCTGCCTTGAATTTTGCAACAAGCATTATATATTCAATCCCCGTTTCTTCATCGTGCAGCAAAGTAGTTCATGGAAATTCATGCGCATTGTATGTGTCCAAAATGCATAGTAATGTTTTAAAAACACGTTATTAATAAAAAAAAACCTAAAAAAGATAGACAATTCATTCGAAATTTAAAAAAAGAAACAAAATGACAACACTTTTGACAAAACGTGGCTCGTTGTGTAACTATTTGGTATAGCGGAAGCTTTACATTGACGCTGTTTGGTTTTTTGTTTATTTGTGCTATTTATAGTAACATTGGCGATTGGCCTGCCTATAGCCAGGAGAGCCCGGCTAAAAATCAAGTCTTGTCAGTTTGTTCAGATTTGTAGATTTTTCTTCCAATAGGCTCACTTTTATTTATCTAGAAATAAATGGCTGAAATTTAAGTGCATACCTATTAAACTTTGGTAATGCCACCTGAAGTTTCATGATGAGTTTCTCAAAGTTGCTGGTTTTGTGAGGCTGGTGAGGCTGCAGCATGGCTCCTTGAGAGAGAGAGGGAATCATGGGATTTATAGGCTGCGACATAAGAGGTCTCTGGGATCCTGGTAATCCTAAAATCAACAGAATGTAGCATTGTACTCAGGGATCAAATTCAAAACCTTATTCTTCTAATGTTTAAAGAACTAAAACAATGAAATCATGTGTAATAATAAAATACTTTGTTTTGATGAACAACCATGGTTAAGATATTAAAGCATCATCATACTGCAGTGACAGACAAATACAACCTTACTGGATAGACGTTATTATCATCATATCGCAGTGACACGCACCTGTGGGTAGCCCCAAAGGTTTGGGCTGTGGGGCAGACTGAATACTGGGTATTGACAGGGGTACAATGTTGGAGGCCGAGGGCTGGCTGCCTCTGAGAGGAGGAGAGGGTGAAGACTTGGGGCCACCAGACTGGGAGCCACTTGCCAAGGCCAAGAGGGATGGAGCGCTGGCGGTACTCGTCATGGTGTAACCGGTCAGCTGGAACAAAACAGACATTTACAGGATGTATACTCAAAGAATGTAAGAGTTTCTGTTAAAGCCATTTTATGATTTTCTACTATATACTACATCTGATTAATCCCTTATAATATTTTTTTAGTTCACTTTTTGTACAAATTATTAACCGAAATGGGTCGGTAATACTGCACTTTATCTTCACATCAAGTCCCTTTCATGGACTTTATGATATCTTTAAAAAGCTGGACATTTTTTGGAAAGACTAAGCCTGTCATCCTAGATAACTGTACAGAGTGTATTCATACCATATCTAGATTGGGCATCTGTGGTTGAGGGGGAGGAGGGGGAATGAAAATCTGGGGAAGTTCACTCAACCGCTTTCCCCCTTGGATCTGACGAATGTGTTCATCAAACTCCACCTGTTGAAAACAAAATATCAACCATCTTCATAATTTATCATATCATGATAAAAGTACATGTACATCAAACCAGATTATTTCAATCATGTTGTGAAGCAACAACTTTGTAAATTTTAATACTGGTTAAGTTTTTGGTTTTTATTAATGTGTTTTGAGATGGTGCCCTGATACTGCCATATTTTAGTTATTAACAAATGTTTATGAACCAATATATGGCAAAAAGTGTAGCTTAGAAGTAAATTCTTAAATATGTTAATAGCTGTAAAAATGTCAAGTTATGTTATGTCCTATTATAGAATGTTACATATTATGTTATGTTGTATTAGATAATGAGGGTGACCTTGAGTCTGTTGATGGTCTCCTCACACTTCTTCAGGATCCCCTCGTACTGGTCGAGATGCTGCTTCAGACCCCCAGATCGACCCTCATCCTTCCTTCTACAAAACAAAATCAAATCATCAGTTCCTCTGAACAAGACCATCAGTATCATAGTACACTGTCACATAACAATCACGCTCTGTTATAAATCATATGAAACAGTTTCTGTTTAACTTTCCTTACCTTTGGCTTTCAAAGAGATCATCTTTTCACATATTCAGTAACCGATATTTTTCATCATTTATCAAAAACTGACAAAAAAACTATTACATCCTAATGAATTTTCTGTGAAACAGTTTTTACCTTTTAACTATCATAGACACTTTATTTTTATACACCATGTACTCCATTTTGGATCTTTCCAGCATTTGCAGAGTAAAGTTTTTCTTGACTTGCAGCAGTTCAACCTGTGTATAGAAGTGTAACATGAGATCACCATATTATGTGAAAAATTCAGCAATTAAAGTCTGTTGTTATTTTCAGTCCAAAGACTGATGACATGTATATTTGTACCTCTGCTCTCATGGCCCTTTCACTTTCTTCCTCTCGTAACTTTTTCAGTTCCTCTCTAATTCTCACAGCTTCTAACTTCTCCTTATCAAGTTTTGAAGTTCTAAATCTGTTGGGAAAAGATTGTGTATAAATGTTTATTGTGTCAATAATGTAAAATGAAATCATTGTAATTACATGGAGTTCATGATAAAGAAAAATTCTTAAATTGATTCAATAGTCTAATACATGCACAGAAATTTCATCATTGATCTTTAGGATTAAGTTTTGTACTCTAACAACTGTTTACAAAGTTATTCTATTGAAGTAAGAGACAGATCAATGCATTTTTCCCACAGAAAACCTGTCCATTAATTCCTCCAACACCACACACAACATGTACACACCTGTCATCATGCTGCTGTTTCTGCAGGTCCAGACATTTTTGTTCAGTAATATTGATTTTCTCTCTTAAACTGAAATTAAATAAGAGTCATCAATGGTACAACCATTTACATCTACATGTATTGCAACAGACTCACAGAATGTAGAGCTACAACGCATCAGACGACTTGGATTTGTAGAGCTACAACACTACTTACTCTAACACATCAGAAGACTTGCAGTTGTAAGTACAACACTACCTACTCTAACAAATCAGTAGACTTGGAGTTGTAGAGCTACAACACTACTTACTCTAATACATCAGACGACTTGGAGTTGTAGAGCTACAGCACTACCTACTCTAATACATCAGAAGACTTGGAGTTGTAGAGCTACAACACTACTTACTCTAATACATCAGAAGAGTTGGAGTTGTAGAGCTACAACACTACTTACTCTAATACATCAGTAGACTTGGAGTTGTAGAGCTACAACACTACTTACTCTAATACATCAGAAGAGTTGGAGTTGTAGAGCTACAACTACTTACTCTAATACATCAAAAGACTTGGAGTTGTAGAGCTACAACACTACTTACTCTAATACATCAGAAGACTTGGAGTTGTAGAGCTACAACTACTTACTCTAATACATCAGAAGACTTGGAGTTGTAGAGCTACAACTACTTACTCTAATACATCAGACGACTTGGAGTTGTAGAGCTACAACTACTTACTCTAACACATCAGACGACTTGGAGTTGTAGAGCTACAACACTACTTACTCTAATACATCAGAAGACTTGGAGTTGTAGAGCTACAACTACTTACTCTAATACATCAGAAGACTTGGAGTTGTAGAGCTACAACTACTTACTCTAATACATCAGACGACTTGGAGTTGTAGAGCTACAACTACTTACTCTAATACATCAGACGACTTGGAGTTGTAGAGCTACAACACTACTTACTCTAATACATCAGAAGACTTGGAGTTGTAGAGCTACAACACTACTTACTCTAATACATCAGAAGACTTGGAGTTGTAGAGCTACAACTACTTACTCTAATACATCAGAAGACTTGGAGTTGTAGAGCTACAGCACTACTTACTCTAACACATCAGAAGACTTGGAGTTGAGTTCTACAACTACTTACTCTAATACATCAGAAGACTTGGAGTTGAGTTCCAAACTCAAGTGATTGAGCTGTTGTTCATAAACCTGTAACTGGACCTCTAAATTCTTCTTCTCTAGATCCAGCTGCTGAGAATTTGCTTCCAGAGACTAAATAGAGCACAACAAAAATACAGGTTCACAGTTGAAAAATCTTGTTTTTAACTGTCGTAATAAATCTTGTACATTTTTTGACTACCGGTAATGAAATATATCTAGAATGCCTCAGTCTCTCCAAAAACAGTATTGAAAATGCTCTTGGCCCTCTCTTTTCAATGATGTCAAATTGAATATAGGTACATGTATCAGGATTACTTTTTCCAAGATTTGATATTTAATGTCATGAAATTCTTTAATTTTCAATATAATTCATTTACAGCCATAAAGTACTGAAAAATACATATCAAATCAATTATGACGTCAAATTGGGCCAAGCACTAAAGAAACATTTTAAATTCAATTCCTAGATCTTGACATAACTAAAATCATTTGCAATGAATTCACTCTATAAACAAGGGGATGTATTCTGAATGTTAGTCATACACAGGACCAGACATTGGACTTGATTTTATGATAGCATGTTAAGAATATCCATTCTATGTATTCTTTAAAAGGTCCAGCCTTGTGTAAAGTACGTGTATTAACTAAATTGTAATACATACATAATACATGCTGTGTGATATATAGCGAACAATCTCAAGTTTTTGCTTTGATATGTATTTGTATCATGCAAATTAGTTCTGAACTGTTTACAAATCCCATCATATTAGAAACATCTGCCAAGTAATCTATTTAAAAGAAGATGCCTTAATAGTATCTTATTTGTTTAAAGATTGTGCTTTTTCAGTTAAAATTTCAAAACCTTATAACAAAAGAGGAAAAAAATGGAAGTTTATACAAAAACTAAATTATTTATAGCAATGCAATTCTGAATTATGTTGATAGGAATTCTGAATTGTAATGTTAGGTGTGTTGTAAAAGTTCAGAATCAAACATAATGCAAATGAAAACAATAACACAAACACATGGAGGTTTTTGTACACAGAACAAATACAATAAAACACACTAATGGCAAACTGCCAAGAAGGGAAGGACACACAATTTTTGGTCATTATAATAATCTGTTTAAAAGATTGATTTCACTTTTAAAGACTATATATGGCTAATGAAACTGATTTTATTGTAAGCCTGACTTAATTTTATGCAGGTTTGCTAAAACAATGTTTTACTGTCTTTGAAAATAGTGTTCTTTTCCAGAGAACAGTCAATACTGTGTACTTGAACATGTATTACACTTATTCAGGACTGAGTCTAGTGTAACTAAGAACAGTTTACAACAGTTGCTTTGTAGAAGTGGTAACCATAGTTACAAGTTTTACATGTTGCAACTTATTTTTCATTAAAACATTGGTTTTATTTTCAATGTAACCAAAAACAATGTATCTAGTTTACAAAGAAACACACTTTTATAAACGTATGCATTTAGATGCATACTGAACATTAATTTTGAGTACTAAGCCCCTGTGGAGCTGTACCTTCGGCCACATCGTACAGACACACCCAGTTTACCTTAGTTTTCACTGTCCACTCCCTCAGCATGGCTTCCCGCTCGGCAACTTGAGTCTGTAGTCTTACCACCAGAGTCTTCAAGTTATCACAGTCCTCTTTACTCCGTTCATACTGTGCCATGTAGGACTCGTAGGGCTCAGTATTAACTTCAACGTCTCGAGTTTCTACCGCAGTCTGAACACACTGATCACTATGAGTACCAAACACAGAGGACAAAGTTGAAGAAACACTGGGTTCTGTAAGGGATGTCCCTATATTGAAGCCTCCAAATGGTCCCGATGCAAACGAAGGCAGGTTAAGTGGGGGAGGGGGAGTAGAAAATGAGGTCACATTAGGGATACTGGGCATTGCCTCATTAGTCCCTGAGGTGCTGGCCCAGATACTAGGGTTCAAAGAGGGGTAGGTGATATTGGATGTGTAACTGTTAGCTGAAGAAAAAGAAGTGGGTAAGGTGAGGGGAGGGGGAACTCCCTGTGTAGTGTGTAAATTTGGAAAATTGTTGCTCACTGTAGTAATAGGAGGTTTGCTAGGATATGGAAAACTGTGAATAGGAGTAGAATGGGGAAAACTTGTTTTTCCTTGCAGAGGGTCAGTAGTATTGTTTTCATAATGACTTTTCATGAACTGTTCTGCATAATTTTTCCTCTGTCTACTGTCTAGTGAACTCAAAGACATTTGGGTGTACAAAGACTTGTTGTCTAGAGGCCACACAGATGACACAGAAGTACGTTGTTTCTTGAAGTCCTTCCAGATATCCTGTGTGATACGGTTATACATCTCCTGTCTCTCCGCGGCCGAAACATTCTTCCCCAATGCCAGTCTCTCCATTACATCATCAGCTATCTCCTTCACCATTTCATTGTCTATTCTATCAATTTCCTTCTCAGCAGCAATGCTTGCTTCTGAGTGGAGTGACATCCCAGGTGTTTTCTGTGAGAACTGAGAGGGGAGTTTAAGGGGTTGGGGTGCAGTCAGTCCATGCAGAGACTTGTCCACATTTCTACCATTCTCTGAAAAGGTAGGAGAACCAGACAAAAGACCCTGTTTGTCCTTCACATACAAAGATGCCACTGGAGAATTTCTGTAAGCCTTTGCCATAAGGTCATAGGATAAATCATTTCCTGATTTTTCACTTAGATCTGATTTAGAACTACTTCTACTAGAGATATCAAGATTTTGCTTCAAGTCAACTATTCTACCATTTTCTGCCTGCATCTTTACACTAGACAAGGACACTTTGCCTGATCTTGCACCAGACAATTCAGAGTTTAAACTCCCTGTATCATCCTCACAAGAAAAGTCATTGTCACTACTTGGAGATGATGACAGTGAATCTATATCATCTAGGTCCTTACGGCTTATCTTGGTTTTTGTCTTTTTCTTCTTCTTTGTAGGAGATATCAAGTGTATTTCATCAATCCTGTCCATTTTGGAGCCTGTTTTAACAGGCCCCAAGTCAAAGTCATCATCCAAAGCATCTATCGACCCTTTTTTGACCACACTACCAAAATCATCCAAAGAATCCACACCTGATGATTTCATCGGATACGGCTGGTGAAGAAACCCAGCTTTCGGTTTATCCTCACTGACCACATTATCCACTGACGAATTGAAAGAAAATGGAGAAGTCCTCTCTGGCTGATCTCTACTAGAATTTGAATGCTTTCCTACAGTTTTCCACACATTATCCGAGGAATCACTAGAGTTACTTAATGTCTGCCTAGCAAAACCTTGGGCTAAGGATATGTCTCTAGCTTTCACAGAGTCCTTTAACAAACACACATAGTCATTTATCATTGCAAATTTCAGAGACTGTCTCAGAAAACTGCTTAGTCCCCCCACTTGTTCAATTTTCTCCTTTGCATCATTTGGGAAATCTTCAATCAAGGAGGTAAGCTTTTTATCATCAACATGAAGTGGTCCATGGGCATTTAGGATTTCCTCAAAAAATCTACAAAGTCCAGTATGTAAATGAACAAGTCACCCATTCGTACGTGTAAAACTGTCATAATATTCCAAAATACACAGTCACAAATTTGACATTTAAGGAGCAAAGCAAATATTTCAAATGTTCATACTGAGCATCAAGTGAATTTACAAATGCATGGAGCAATTCTTGTCAATAAATTCAACTTAAACTTGATATGACCATTTTTAGGTTGCTATTCTTGTTTCAAGAGAAGCACAAAAATAGTTGATCATATAAATAGTTCAACAATCATGGTAAATGGTTATAAAGCTGACCATCAGTACTTAAATGATGCCTCAAAATATCTCTGCATTTATTGCTTCAAGATTGATATTTTTTTTGTGGAATTTTGTGGTGTTGGATAATGGGTAATACTTACGAAAATAAATTTTCTGTGATTTGATCATATACATGTTGCACAGGTTTACTTTCATAAGAATTCTCAAATGCCTGAACTTTTTCATGAATGTTTGTTGGTACTGAAAAATCCCTGTAAAAAGAATAGTGTTAATTAAACATATACACGCATTGAACAGCTGTAATAGTAGGCTGTAAAATAGGAGATATAAATGCAGTCTGTACCTAGTGGGAGAGTCCGGAATAGAGTGCTCATTCAGCAGGAGCTTGTCTTTGTTATCAGTGAAGTTCACTTCCACAGCAAGGGTCGCTTTAGCAGCTTTCTCCTTCTTTTTCTTGTTCTTTTGTTTTTTAGTTCCCTAAAATAATGTACAACCAACCCTTAAACCTCAATCTCCATTTAAAATTAAGAGAATGGCTTTCAGTGTTATATTATCACAACTGACTTTATAACCTTTTCTGAAAGATATACCAAAAGCATAAATTATCTAAAAAAGGAAGCTATACACAAGTAGTCCATCCTGCTTGAAACATGTAATAAAGGATATGATATGTGTTTCTATTATCCATAATATGTAATTCATACATAAGAAGTAGCCATTGTGTGACTCCACTTGCCTTGTACTTGTTAAGCTTGATATCGTCGTCATCCTTACGCAGCACTGAGACGGGCTGGGTGTGGTCAGGGACTTTAAACTCCTCCTCCCTCCCATCACCACCTGTCAATCACAACACCACTATCATATTTACTCTATAAAAGTAGATTGATTTAAATAACAATGTACATTGTAGATATTGAACACAACACCACTGTTATAACCGCTACACAATCAACTTCATCTGCTAACATTGTCAATCACAATACCAGCAGTGAGTACTATATCTCACAATATATCAATCACAACAACTCTTTTATAACCTCTATAAAAGAGGAAGTACAGGACTGTACCATTCAATCTTCTAACATTGTACATGATGAGAATTATTTTACTGTAAGACTGGCACAATTGTTTCTTTCTGCCTGAAGATGAAAATTTTTCAAGATCTCAGTGAGCTGTTGAATTCAATGTGTGAAATTTCAGCACTGTTACTTGGCTCTTTAATTAAGGCATCATTGATATTAGACCACCCATCTGATTTTGTTCACAGAAAATATTATAAGAAGGAATAAACTCTATAACCTATTTCATGTACTAACTTGCCTTCAATTATCAAAAAAAGTAGCTGAGAAAAATCAATGTCTTACACATACTGTACATAATAAATGTGCTTAAAGCTGACTACCTCTGTTGCCATCCTTACCCCCGGCTAGGTCCGCCTTCTGGCTCTCGCTCTCCTGAAGCATCTGATCAATGTCCTCCATTAACTCCGTCTTCTCCTCTTTGTTCTCCATCTTCTTCTTCATCTTCTGTTCCTTCTTCTCCATCTTCTTCTGGATTTTATCTTGACTCGATGGAGGCATCTTCAGCACTGGTTTCTTCTTCTTGTCTTGTTTTTTATTGGTTTCCATTTTCTCTGATTCAAACTGTCAAAAAGCAAACAATCTGTCTGTGACTCAACAGGACACCAACTGCTTGCCCAGGTACAATGACATTTGTCATTACGTGAGGTAACAATTAACAGTCAATTTACAGCTGATAATCACTTACGTGCTTCTCAATGGCATCTTGTCTGTAGATGGATATTTTTACAATAACTGTGCCACAGTTTGGAGTAGGACAGGGAGTCTCCAGCATATCCTGTAACAGATTCAACGCTGTTTATCACGAAGGGCAGTAACCTAAAACATTTCTACCAAACATCCTTAGGAAAATTGAAATAATTTTGAGTAACTTATAATAAATTATATGGTAAATAAAGTTCACTCAAGTTACAGTAATATCATTAAACAAATTTTATGGGCTATTTCAAAAAACCTTTTTTTTCCACCTGTGGAATACAGAAAACAATTAACAATTTATAGAGGAACAAACAATGTAAAAACTCTGCCGAAAAAATAGATCCCTAATTGAATGAGATATTTTATGATGATTATGAGTCATTTGAGAGGTTGAGATTTTAAAATGTATACGGGTACGCCAACATGTGTTATAACTACACATAAACATATTTGTAAATTATCAGTTAAGATTTCATAACTTGTAGGATATAAACGTGTACATAAATTTCGATGCAGTTTTGAGACATGAGTTTACTTAAATAACTCCAAATAAATGGTGATTTCTTATCAATTTGCATGCAAATAAAGTTTAAAAATCAATATAATGTATCACAAGAAAATATTCACTCATCTGTTTGATTGGTTTGCTGTAAAAGCTACAAGTTTGTACTTATGTCTAGACGAAACTCTACAAGTTTAGAGGACACATAGAAACCTTGTCACAAAAACTGATGAGGTAATGCATGAAGAATTTAGGTGATTCTCCTAATACACATACACATTTGAAATCTAAACCTCTCTATTACCCTTTAAAATTTTGCTTAGTCAATAATTTTTTTTATGTGTTATTTTCAATAAGGTTTTTGTCACAAAATATTGCAAAAAGAACAAATAATTCATAATTTTTTACGGTTGACTTGTGACACATTTCTACGGCGGCGTGGAAGGGCCAGATGAAAAAATAAAAAATTCTTATTTGTTCGGACAAATAAGTTATTTGTTCGGACGAATTACGATTTGTTCGGACGAATAAGTTATTTGTTCGGACGAATTACGATTTGTTCGGACGAATTAGGATTTGTTCGGACGAATAAATTATTTGTTCGGACGAATTAGGATTTGTTCGGACAAATTAGATATTTGTTCGGACAAATAAGTTATTTGTTCGGACGAATTAGGATTTGTTCGGACGAATAACGATTTGTTCGGACGAATAAGTTATTTGTTCGGACGAATTACGATTTGTTCGGACGAATAAGTTATTTGTTCGGACGAAATAGGATTTGTTCGGACGAATTATGATTTGTTCGGACAAATAAGTTATTTGTTCGGACGATTTAGGATTTGTTCGGACGAATTATGATTTGTTCGGACGAATTAGCTATTTGTTCGGACAAATAACTTATTTGTTCGGACGAATTAGGATTTGTTCGGACGAATTAGGATTTGTTCGGACGAATAAGTTATTAATAGTGGTACATGTATGAGAGAGAACGAGAGAGAGAGAGAGAGAGAGAGAGAGAGAGAAAGAGAGAGTCATAATCATGGATACATAAATGTGAAAAGTCTAATCAGTTTACATGATCATGTGCGGATCTAGAAAAATTTACCGGGGTAGTGGTGGTGGTGGTTGGGGGGGGGGGGGGGTCTGATAGATAGTTTTGTTTGCGGGGTGGGGGTGCAAGGCCCCCGACCACCCCGGCTCTAGATCTGCGTATAGATGTATGCCAACTGTAGGCAGCGCAGGTTTTTTCTTTGCTAACTATAAGTTTTATTTCGCGCAATGCCAGAAGAAATGATTCCACTAGTCATAATTATATGATTCCGCAGGTGGATTTCGATTGTCGATGTTTATATTGAAAATGTAGTCATTCTCCTGTTTACTTGGGACACTGGACATACGAAATTATCTTTCGCCTTAACTTTATACATATACATGTATACGATCAAAGTTAACTGATATGCTTCGTGGAATTGTAATAATCGCACAATTACTTAAGTGACTTATAAAACAAACTAGTTGTTACTTATACTTTATAATATAAAGACTACATGTATATTTAGACTACATGTATCTGCTCTGGTAATGATGTAGATGAAATGGGGGGGGGGGGGGGGGGGTCAAGCCACCCCTTTCCTTCAAATGATAAATTGCTTATAATATAGACATAGGTGTTACAAGTATACTATCTGACATGTATGCAATATCTGACATATTGTGCTGTCAAGCTCAATTTTCAAACTCTATCTATCTAAAGGATTGGAGTTATATTATCATGGTGCCATGGGTTTTCGATAGTCTAAAACTAATGTTAACCTTAATGGTTGTCTCATTAGTCAACTTTGAATCTATTTCATTTTTAAAATCAGACATAGCATCAAAAATCGTCGATACAAAATCAAAGTTAGTCGTCATCATATGGAGTTTTTAATCTATGAATAGCCTGGATGCCGCATTCGACCGATGAAAATAGGCGTCAGATGTTTACGATAGTATGATTCATAAACAATATTTTTCAATAATAGTTAAGAAAAATGAGATCCAACCTTTTGAAAATATTGTATAGAATTGTCAATTGTTTTGTAAGCTTTTATTTCACCTTAAATCGTCTAATTATTTTAATTGTCCCCATAACTTGATTCAATCAGTTATGATTATTCAATCAGTTATGATTATTGATAATGTTTTTATTTGTGCTCCTCAGATTCCAAACATAGGAAAACTTTACAAAGCCATATGATAATTTTAACATGCAAATACGTCATCAGAGGTCTATTTGACGGACAATAAGTATTTTTATCATTAAATTCTATTTTTATTACTTTTTTGCATTATAGTTAGGATGTTGGGATATTTTGCTGACTTTATATTATAAAGTATAAGTAAAAACTAGTTTGTTTTATAAGTCACTTAAGTAATTGTGCGATTATTACAATTCCACGAAGCATATCAGTTAACTTTGATCGTATACATGTATATGTATAAAGTTAAGGCGAAAGATAATTTCGTATGTCTAGTGTCCCAAATAAACAGGAGAATGACTACATTTTCGATATAAACATCGACAATCGAAATCCACCTGCGGAATCATACAATTATGGCTAGTGGAATCATTTCTTCTGGCATTGCGCGAAATAAAACTTATAGTTAGCAAAGAAAAAACCTAAAAACCTGCGCTGCCTACGGTTGGCATACATCTATACGCGGATCTAGAGCCGGGGTGGTCGGGGGCCTTGCACCCCCACCCCGCAAACAAAACTATCTATCAGACCCCCCCCCCCCCCAACCACCACCACCACTACCCCGGTAAATTTTTCTGGATCCGCACATGATCATGTAAACTGATTAGACTTTTCACATTTATGTATCCATGATTATGACTCTCTCTCTCTCTCTCTCTCTCTCTCTCTCTCTCTCTCTCTCTCTCGTTCTCTCTCATACATGTACCACTATTAATAACTTATTCGTCCGAACAAATCCTAATTCGTCCGAACAAATCCTAATTCGTCCGAACAAATAAGTTATTTGTCCGAACAAATATCTAATTCGTCCGAACAAATCATAATTCGTCCGAACAAATCCTTAATCGTCCGAACAAATAACTTATTTGTCCGAACAAATCATAATTCGTCCGAACAAATCCTATTTCGTCCGAACAAATAACTTATTCGTCCGAACAAATCGTAATTCGTCCGAACAAATAATTTATTCGTCCGAACAAATAGTAATTCGTCCGAACAAATCCTAATTCGTCCGAACAAATAACTTATTTGTCCGAACAAATATCTAATTTGTCCGAACAAATCCTAATTCATCCGAACAAATAACTTATTCGTCCGAACAAATCCTAATTCGTCCGAACAAATCGTAATTCGTCCGAACAAATAACTTATTCGTCCGAACAAATCGTAATTCGTCCGAACAAATAACTTATTTGTCCGAACAAATAAGAATTTTTTATTTTTTCATCTGGCCCTTCCACGCCGCCGTACATTTCAAGTAGCCGTAATATATTTTAAATGATAAAAGCAATATAAGCTGCAATTTTTATGCTGGAAAATATTATTGTGAAACTGTAATTTACAACTTTAATAATCAAAGTACTGAAGTACTGATGGGAGTTGATTTTATGGATTATCATTAATTTTAAAGCTGCTTGGATTTGATTTTATACTTTGAATTTTTCTATTATTTTCAAGAACTAAGTCTTGTCAGCGGTGATGATTTGTGCTTAGGTCCAAACACTGTTTCACTTTCGGTTTGCCAGAGTAACTGCATAGGAGAGTTGATTAAAATCAACTCCCAATAAAATCGTGTTCTTATAAACATTTGTTTGTTAATTTTTTGTGGGAAAAGCTATTAGAGTCACCTAGAGATATTGAGTGAAGCAAAATTACATTATCATCATCTTGTACAAAAATTGTTTTGCAGTATATTCCTCAGTAGAGAAACTTTCTCCAGACAAAATGTAAAGAGTCATTTAAATCTTGTCTATCATAAATGTTTCAGTTACAAGCAGAATGATCAAAATAACATGCGTTCACAGCAAAATTACAGCTCATATTGCTTAAACTATAAAATCTTCAGACATTTTCATAAAAAATTATTTCAAACTTATTATTTTGAATAATAAGTTATAAATCTTTCAATAACTCATTTCACTGACGCTCATTCAATCAAATTAAAATAGACTTGTAAAACCGCTCTCTACAATACTCTAAACAAGATCCAACAACATCCTGTATGGGGTCATTTCAGAGCGATCTTTCATACAGCCAATGAAATCGCTGCTGTCAAAATCTTTGCTGGTATTTCAGATATAGATTTCTTTATCATCGATGAAACTAAATCCACGAGGTGCCTCATATAGGAAACAAAGTAATGGCAAAGTGCATATGTTGATTCTAAGTTTGTGTTATTGTTTGCATTATTCATGGAAGAATAGCAGATCGGACGGATAATATACACAATTTTGGCAAAAAAAACTTCAATAAAAAAGACCACCAAGCATAAGAGTTGTAAGAGAAGAAGCTATGTAACTATTTTAAGACTTGTTTATTGAAGCTTGAATCTGATTGGCTAGCATATTTATGTTTATTCATCCTTGAATGGTGCTCTAAGATGACCTTGTCTTGTATGGGATTTTATTGGATTTTGTATAATGTATTGTAAAAGAGCGGTTTTTACAAGCCTAATATATAAGTGCCAAAAATTGAGTGTTTATTGAGCCAGGAAGCCAGTTACGTGGTCACTTGCAATAGTTCAATGGGATTAAAGTTATTGTAAGCTCATATTGAGAATTTTCCGATTGTATTTATCATCTCCTTTCTAATCTTAATTTCCCTGGGCTGTGCAGTTGTATGCACAAAGCATACAAAGGGTATATTGTCCTTCAACAAAGGAATGCCATACAGTTTTTGCATAAGCGAGACTGAGGATTTGACAAACTTATTACTGCACAAGCAAGGACACGGATTACCATCACTACTTACTCTGTCAGTGTCTGAAGTCTCATTCATAATGTTTTGTACACACTACATAATGATCATAATATGTTAATCTCATGCATTATAAACATGTAACTATGAAAAACACATGATGGTAAAACTTAAATTATAGCAAAGTCTTTGGGACCAAAGGATTTATTTCATTAGTTCTGTAAAATTTTGCCAAATATTCTTCAGAATTTTGCCAGAGACCTCACAATCCTTCATCATATACATGTACTATGCGTGATTTCACCATATCTGTGTTCGTACTAATTAAGTTTTACTGTATTCTGGCTCAAATTTCCATTACTTCTCGTAGCCCCATTATTTCAAATTAAAAGCGAAGATGATGAGATGAGAACAGACAGTGTATTACAGAAATATACTCACTACATAATACATACACTCATGACTGGGATGTACAATGTGATCAGTGAAGACAGACTGCACAATTACCTAGATACGACATTAAACAACAAGAGGCCCATGGGCCACATCGCTCACCTGAACAGCAGTTCCTTGTAACATTACATTTCGTAGCATATGCTTTTTCTATTTTAAACATTGAACCCCTTTCTGGGGACCCAGTAATGGTCCGAGGTTTATGGTTGGCTTGAACAACATAAATAGTAACATAGGAATGAAAATGTGTAGCACTGCGGTGGGACCGCACGTACACAACCTGAAAAACTGAACGTAGAAGAGTTCCACTTCAAGAGGAATAACTCTCAGACTGTACAGAACATTAAGAAAGATAACTCTTGGTTCCACTACATTAGAGTTTACACAATTTGAGGATCCTTGCATAGTAATCTCACAAACTGTAGCATTATAGTTCTCGAGAAGAACTTTTTAAAAACATTTTCAATATATCTTTCTATGTTAAACTTTGAACCCCTTTTGGGGCCACAGTATTAGTCCAGTGCTAAAGTTTTAATTATTTGGAATCTACATTATTTAAGGATGCTTGCATAGTTATCTCACAAGCTGAAGCATTATAGTTCCCTAGAAAAAGATTTTTCAACATTTTCCCTCTATATTTCTATGCTAAACTTTGAACACCTCTTGGGGCCCCAGTATTAGATTGAGGTCACGGCTTTTATAATTTCGAATCTACACTATTTGAGGGTGCTTACGTAGTTATCTGACAAATTGATGCATTGTAGTTCTCGAAAAGAAGATTTTTAAACATTTTCCATATATACCGGTACTTCTACATTTAACTTTAAACCCATCTTGGGTCCCTAGTATTAGTCCAGGGGTCACTATTTTAAAACTGTCGAACCTTCATTATCCAAGGTTGTATGCATGATAGTAATCTCACAAATTGAAGCATTGTAGTTCTCGAGAAGAAGATTTTTTAACCTGTTACCTTTATATTTCTATAATAAACTTTGACCCCATCTTGGGGCCCCATTATTGGTCCGGGGGTCACGATTTTACGAATTAGGAATCTACATAAGCGAAGGATGCATGCATAGATATTCCACTAACTAAAACATTGTAGTTCTTGAGAAGAAAATTTTTAAACTTTTCCTTTGTTTTTTAAAATGTTTAAATTTTGAACCCCTCTTGGTGCCCATCAATTGTCCGGGAGTTACAATTTTTTGAATCTACATTATTTAAGGATGTACATGTATGCATAGTAATATCCCAAACAGTTGCACGATGGTTCTTGAGAAGATTTTAAAACATTTTCCTATATATGTTAAAATCTAAACCCCTCCTGGGGCCCCACTTTTGTTCGGGGGTCACGATTTTTACAATCTTCACTATATATACAACCTTTTGTGTATGTATTGTTATTTTTGGTGAAGTGGTTCTTGAGAAGAAAATTTTTAAACATTTTTCATATGTAGTTCTATGTTAAATTTTGATCCCCGCCTGGGGCCCCAGTTTTGGTCCGAGGGTCACGATTTTTACAATTTAGAATCTTCATTATACATACAAGCTTTTGTGTAAATATTGGCATTTCTGGTGCAGTGGTTCTTGAGAAGAAGATTTTTTAAACATTTTCCTATGTATTTCTATGTTAAACTTTGAACCCCGCCTGGGGCCCCAGTTTTGGTCCGAGGGTCACGATTTTTACAATTTAGAATCTTCACTATATATACAAGCTTTTGTGTAAATATTGGCATTTCTGGTGCAGTGGTTCTTGAGAAGAAGATTTTTTAAACATTTTCCTATGTATTTCTATGTTAAACTTTGAACCCCGCCTGGGGCCCCAGTTTTGGTCCGAGGGTCACGATTTTTACAATTTATAATCTTCACTTTGTATACAAGCTTTTGTGTAAATATTGGCATTCCTGGTGCAGTGGTTCTTGAGAAGAAGATTTTTTAAACATTTTCCTATGTATTTCTATGTTAAACTTTGAACCCCGCCTGGGGCCCCAGTTTTGGTCCGAGGGTCACGATTTTTATAATTTAGAATCTTCACTATGTATACAAGCTTTTGTGTAAATATTGGCATATCTGGTGCAGTGGTTCTTGAGAAGAAGATTTTTTAAACATTTTCCTATGTATTTCTATATATGTTAAACTTTGAACCCCGCCTGGGGCCCCAGTTTTGGTCCGAGGGTCACGATTTTTACAATTTATAATCTTCACTTTGTATACAAGCTTTTGTGTAAATATTGGCATTCCTGGTGCAGTGGTTCTTGAGAAGAAGATTTTTAAAACATTTTCCTATGTATTTCTATGTTAAACTTTGAACCCCGCCTGGGGCCCCAGTTTTGGTCCGAGGGTCACGATTTTTATAATTTAGAATCTTCACTATGTATACAAGCTTTTGTGTAAATATTGGCATTTCTGGTGCAGTGGTTCTTGAGAAGAAGATTTTTTAAACATTTTCCTATGTATTTCTATATATGTTAAACTTTGAACCCCGCCTGGGGCCCCAGTTTTGGTCCGAGGGTCACGATTTTTACAATTTAGAATCTTCACTATATATACAAGCTTTTGTGTAAATATTGGCATTTCTGGTGCAGTGGTTCTTGAGAAGAAGATTTTTAAAACATTTTCCTATGTATTTCTATGTTAAACTTTGAACCCCGCCTGGGGCCCCAGTTTTGGTCCGAGGGTCACGATTTTTACAATTTAGAATCTTCACTATATATACAAGCTTTTGTGTAAATATTGGCATTTCTGGTGCAGTGGTTCTTGAGAAGAAGATTTTTAAAGACATGCACCCTATACTCACTGTTTTGCAATTATCTCCCTTTTGAAAAGGGCTGTGCCCTTTATTTTAACAATTTATAATCCCCTTTCCATAAGGATGCTTTGTACCAAATTTGGTTAAATTTGGCCCAGTGGTTTTTGAGAAGAAGTTGAAAATGTGAAAAGTTTACAGACGGACGGACAGACGGACGGACAGACGGACGGACGGACGGACGGACGGACAACGGGTGATCAGAAAAGCTCACTTGAACCTTCGGTTCAGGTGAGCTAAAAACCTAGATACGACATTCGACAATACCTTATCTCCTATTTTCTCTCCCATTTTGGATTTGAAATCTTTCCAACAGTTGTAATGAAACTCTATTTTACATTTGGCCTGGCAAATCACTCTAACAAAACCCTGAAAACATAAAAAAACAAAATGGATTAACTTATTTTAAAAATATTTGCAGAAAAATTTGGTGTAACTTCTTTTCTGAGTTTACTAAAGAAAAGCGATTCATTTCTATAGAGTGTAGCTGAATTATCTCACACTCCATGGGATCAAAAAAAACATTTCCAAGGATTCGAGATATTGAGGTAAAAATACAGGGAATTAGTGGTTAGCATGTCAATTCCTTTGACATACATGTATATGTATCAACTGTATTTTTTTGAGATATTAGTGATTAAGATACCGAAGTTCAACTGTACTTCTCCAGTCACATAGGCATTATTGAAGTTTGGTAAGGTTGTTACTTTGTAATGCTGTTGTTCAAGACTATATAAAAGTAAAGTTGCTACTTTGTAATACTGTTGATCAAGACTATATAAAGGTAAAGTTGTTACCTTGTAGTCTGGGTCACTCTGGTAGATGATGACCCGGTCCTCATCTGTGTCACTGTGGATTCTACAGGTGGCGTCCGGGGGTGGGGGACTCAGGGACAGCTGTAGGAGGTCAGTCAGCAAACCCTGACAAACACAGAAACATACACCTTCACTGTACTGAAAGTCCCCAATAACCTCACACTATATGCTCTACAATTCTCTTAGAGAACTTTCTGCATTCTTACCAGTAGTTTTTCTGGAACACTTTCCTCAATAGTGATAGTTGTTCCTGGCCAAGAGAAGCTAATACACTTCTGATTTTCAACCATCTTAAGGCCTAGTTTGATTGGCTCTACTGCTTGCCCATACCTACATATAAATAGAATTGGAATAACTTGACCATTTGTTCGCCTGGTTGCAGCTTTAGTAAATTTAAAAGCTTAATATTTAAATTTAGGTTTCAGCTTTTATCTAATGGAAATTTAATAAATTTATTAGTCATTGCTAGAATATGCATGCAGAATTTAAGATTATCAAATTTAGTAAACATTAGTTTGACCATACCTGTTAAGTGTTGCGTATGCTTTTCCTAGTCCATAATATGCAAGAGGAAACTTAATTTCTGAATGTCTGCTACGAATATCATTGAACTTGTCAATACCTTCCATAATCATCTGTAAACAAAAGGCACATGTAAACTAGGGCTGAACATCAAAGCAAAATAATGAGAGAGAGAGACATGCATTTATATCCAACCAGTACCTTGTGAATTCCTGTTGATATAGAAGTGATGCCACAGGCATATTTAGAGGTGACTACGTGGACTTTTTCAATATTCAATTGCTGAAATACAGAGAAATCAAAATAAGTTAATCTAACATTCAGATGTACATAGAAGGTGTTTAGACTCACAGCTCGTCTGGTTGATATCTTTCATATTCAGAAAATGAACATGAGGCATTCTGACATTGTATGATATCTCTTGCAAGAGGAATTCTGACAGACAGCCTGCCACTGAATGATATCTCTTATACCCAGATGTAAACAAGAGGGGTTCTGGCTGCCTCTGACCAACAGCCCAATGTTGACTGATATCTGACCTTGAGTGTGTGTTTGTTGATCAGTTTGAGGGCCTTGCTGTACTCGGCGGTGGCGTTCCGGGGGTCCCCCTGCTGATATCTGTCATACCCCTCCATCAGGATTCCCTTCAGCTCCAAAGCTTCCTTGCTTCCCTCAGGACTCCTTTCTTTCTTCTGATCATAACAACAAATAATTGGCGTATGATTCAAATCTTTTACTTACCATTAGTGTAAATACTTTTTTTTAGATATGAAGCAACGACCCAATTTTTTTTTTTATAGTGCCTCCTCCTTAATTTTAGAATGTTTTGTTAAAGTGAATGCAATTTACATATCTTACCTCTTTTGTAACTGTTTTTACTACATCTTCCTTTTTCTTATTCCTTTTGTCCCCTTTCCTTCTTTTCTCTTTTTTTGTCTGCAAACGCGGAAACAAAAATGTACACTTTATGTTAACCTCTAGAGTCTTGACCTTTTTTTTTTTTGAGTTTTTAATTCCAATTCAATTAGACCTCAACAGTATTCTTGATCCAACAAAATCTTTTACAAAACCTTCTAAACTTTTTAGGTAGAAAAATGAAATTCTACACTTTTTAGGCAGAAAAATGAAATTTAATGTAAACAGTCAACTGAACATCAGAAATAAAGCTGTCAAGCTAATTTACAAGCTCTCTAAATAGACATTAACAATACCTGCACCTAAGCATTATTTAATACTGATTTGTTACCATTACTGGAGCACTGTGAATGATTCTGTTAGACATACCTGTGCATTGTTATTGGTATTTCCTTCATCATCGTCGTCCGCATCCTCTGCTGCTAATTCCTGGAGATTGGGCTCGCTCAAACCTCCAATTTTTGCTAATTCAATTTTTTGCCTGAATTTAGCAATTTCCAGTTCCTGTCGATGCTTCATTAGTTGTGTTTCTATCTCCATGTTCCTCTTGTCAAACTCCCACTTCTCTGTGATTCTCAACAGGTCTGACTTAATATCAGAATAAGTTTCAGGCCAGCTGGCATCTGTTTGTGTCTTTGTCTTCAGAAAAAAAGTAAGAGTCAGGACAACTGAAATCATACTTCAATTACAGTTTAACAGTATGATAATACAATGTATATAACATTCAGTGACAACAATTTTGAACAATAGCTTTATATGATTAAAATGGTAAAAACTAGACAACTCAAAATAAGCTGCCACTCAGTGACAATAATAATCATGACAGACATAAGTGTCCATGTATAAACCACTGAGCAAGATAGTGCTTCTGTTTTCTGTTAAACTAAAATTACCTCTTTTTTCTCTGCTGTTTCCATTTTGGCAGGTTCCTGAAATAAGCACAAGAGACCATTATTTGTTAGTGTGGGTCTGATTGTAATGTTTGCTTTTAGACCTTATTTCCACAATAACAGAAAATTCTCAAAATTAATGTATCAAAACAGTACTGGTCTCATCCAGTCTAACCTCGTCTCCACTCGAGGAATCACTGGTTTGGATATCAGGAATTTCTATGCTGGACTTGGTACTCTGGCTAAAATTCATGAAAAAGAAGGATTAAAATAATGAGAAGCTAACTAATTTCAGTATTATTAAGGATGAACAGATTGGATGAACAAGATGTTCACTACATAGCCTGACTTACTTCATAACCTTGATGGCATCAGTGAGTTTGATAACTCTCTTCTTCCCGGGTAAATTTCTCAGCTCTGCAGGCAACTCTTCTTCTATGTACCTGTCTCCAAATTCTTTGTCCTCCAACACTTTCCGGATCCGCTCCTCTCGGAGCTTTGTGTCTCTCTCCATACTGAGTCGCTTCCCTTGCTGCTCTAGTTCATTTAGATTGGTCTCACTGATGTTCTTGTTGCGTGACTTCTTGCACTGTATGTAGCCTTTTCTGTTTACAGCTATGGCATAATCCAGTCTATCAAGATCAGCAAAAGCCTGGGCATACCGGTAATGTCCCTGGAGGACAGATACCAATGTTATCAATTACACATTTCATCAGATGGCAAAGTGTAGTTTTATGCATACTTTGGATTTGAAAAATGCAATTCGTTTAATCAAAAAAAAACAACATATCAATACGATGCTTGATTTTTTGCTGGCTCAGGTAAACTGATGTATTTAACCTACCTTGCAATAGTCGGGCTTCAAGGTAATAGCCCTGCGCCCATCCGATAATGCTTCATCGTGTCGTCGTAATTTAGTGTAGGTCTGGGCCCGGTTTCCATAGAATATGTGGTTAAAAGGACTAAAAGAAAGCATTAACAGCTCTATCACACAAATAGATTAGTTAAATAACGATAATAATAAATGAAATACCAAGAGTAAAAATGAGTGCAAGCAGTTAATAATGTTTACACTTGGAAAATCTGTAAAACTCACTCGGCTTTAGCAGCCTTGGTGTAGTAGTCAGATGCTGTCTCAAACTTTCCACGCTGGTACTGTTCATTGCCCGCATCCTTGTACTTAGAGGGATCCACAGACTGAATCTACAACACAGGAAACTCAGGGTACTAACAGGAAACTCAGGGTACTAACGGAAAACTCAGGGTACAAACAGAAAAATCATGGTACTAACAGAAAAAACAGGGTACTAACAGGAAACTCAGGGTACAAACAGAAAACTCAGGGTACTAACGGAAAACTCAGGGTACTAACGGAAAACCCAGGGTACTAACAGGAAACTCAGGGTACGAACAGGAAACTCAGGGTACTAACAGAAAACTCAGGGTACGAACAGGAAACTCAGGGTACGAACAGAAAACTCAGGGTACTAACTGAAAACTCAGGGTACGAACAGGAAACTCAGGGTACTAACAGAAAACTCAGGGTACTAACAGAAAACTCAGGGTGCAAACAGAAAACTCATGGTACTAACGGAAAACTCAGGGTACTAACAGGAAACTCAGAGTACTAACAGGAAACTCAGGGTACTAACAGAAAACTCAGGGTACTAACGGAAAACTCAGGGTACTAACAGAAAACTCTGGGTACAAACAGAAAACTTAGGGTGCAAACAGAAAACTCATGGTACTTATGGAAAACTCAGGGTACTAACAGGAAACTCAGAGTACTAACAGGAAACTCAGGGTACAAACAGAAAACTCAGGGTACTAACAGAAAACTCACGGTACTAAAAGAAAAGCCAGTACAACAACTATGATTTATAACATCTAACAAATATATTGAGGGTTTCAAATAATCCAGTGAGCTATGGGTTTTTTTAATAGAGCATTTGAGTTAGTTTGCTACACCAACATTTGACATTAACCCGTACTTACCTTCCGTCGATTCCTTTTATACTCCTCAGCCATGTCCTTGGAATCTCGACCCACTCCAAGGACCATGATATGATCTACATCAAAAAACAGACATCACACAAACTGCTGGGAGATCTCATTGTATGAAAGCTTCATTTCCTACCACAGCTTTTAACTACTGGTATGATAACTGGTATAAATAATGCAAAATAACGTCCACTCCTAGAAACATTGTGTGATTTACATCAAAAGACAGACATCACAAATACTGTAACGGCTTATTGTTCTCATTGCAAGAATTTGATAAGATGCAAGTTATTTATTTTCTAGCAAAGCTTTGAAAGATAACTTGTAAACATTTGTATTATACAAAATTATGATTAAATCTCACATCATTATGATTATTCATATTTTTCTTATAAACATGGTAAGATAATTTTGTATTTCTGCTCTCTATGTGCCAGACAAACATCATCTACTTACACACTTTAGCAATGTAAATGGTTGCAAATTTTGTCTGTTTCTCATTCTTGCTGCATATTGACGATTTGTTCATTTTATTCCTGCATAACAACAAAAAAATCTGTATTATCAACAAATTTATGGACTATAACTCATTCTATGGATTATAACTCCCTCTACAGATTATAACTCCCTCTACATATTATAACCCCCTCTATATATTATAACTCCCTCTACAGATTATAACCCCCTCTACATATTATAACCCCCTCTACAGATTATAACTCCCTCTACAGATTATAACCCCCTCTACATATTATAACCCCCTCTATGGATTATAACTCCCTCTACAGATTATAACCCCCTCTACAGATTATAACTCCCTCTACAGATTATAACCCCCTCTACAGATTATAACTCCCTCTACAGATTATAACCCCCTCTACATATTATAACCCCCTCTATGGATTATAACTCCCTCTACAGATTATAACCCCCTCTATGGATTATAACTCCCTCTACAGATTATAACTCCCTCTTCAGATTATAACCCCCTCTACAGATTATAACTCCCTCTACAGATTATAACCCCCTCTATATATTATAACTCCCTCTACAGATTATAACTCCCTCTACAGATTATAACCCATCTACAGATTATAACTCTCTACAGATTATAACCTCCTCTACAGATTATAACCCCCTCTACAGATTATAACTCCCTCTACAGATTATAACTCCCTCTACAGATTATAACTCTCTACAGATTATAACTCCCTCTACAGATTATAACCCCCTCTACATATTATAACTCCCTCTAAAGATTATAACTCCCTCTACAGATTATAACTCTCTCTACAGATTATAACTCCCTCTACAGATTATAACCTCCTCTACAGATTATAACTCCCTCTACAGATTATAACTCCCTCTACAGATTATAACCCCCTCTACAGATTATAACTCCCTCTACAGATTATAACTCCCTCTACAGATTATAACTCCCTCTACAGATTATAACTCCCTCTAAAGATTATAACTCCCTCTACAGATTATAACTCCCTCTACAGATTATAACTCCCTCTACAGATTATAACTCCCTCTAAAGATTATAACTCCCTCTACAGATTATAACTCCCTCTACAGATTATAACCCCCTCTACATATTATAACTCCCTCTACAGATTATAACTCCCTCTACAGATTATAACTCCCTCTACAGATTATAACTCCCTCTAAAGATTATAACTCCCTCTACAGATTATAACTCCCTCTACAGATTATAACCCCCTCTACATATTATAACCCCCTCTACAGATTATAACTCCCTCTACAGATTATAACTCCCTCTACAGATTATAACTCTCTACAGATTATAACCCCCTCTACATATTATAACCCCCTCTACAGATTATAACCCCCTCTACAGATTATAACCCCCTCTACAGATTATAACTCTCTACAGATTATAACTCCATCTACAGATTATAACTCCCTCTACAGATTATAACTCCCTCTACAGATTATAACTCCCTCTACAGATTATAACTCCCTCTACAGATTATAACCCCCTCTACAGATTATAACTCTCTACAGATTATAACTCCCTCTACAGATTATAACTCCCTCTACAGATTATAACTCCCTCTACAGATTATAACTCCCTCTACAGATTATAACTCTCTACAGATTATAACCTCCTCTACAGATTATAACTCTCTCTGTTGCTGCTGACTTGACACTTACCACAGCTTGATGATAAGTTCCACAGGTTCTGCCAGTTTAATGCAGTTGTCCACTTGGATTTTCTCCTTCATTTTTTCTTCAACACAGTCCACTAAATCCAGACAGGCAATCATGTAAGCAGACTTCCTCTGAAATGTATTACCTTAAAGCTACATAGTTTTCATTGCCCCGATCAATATTTCCCAATCATAGATATATCATGAACTGCAGCATGTTCAACAACTTTAGACATCCAGCAGAATGCAGAGTTAATCAGAAGTCAATCTTGAGTGAAAAGATCTACAAAATTAATTCTGAGTCATTTTTTAGAATGTTCACTCACCAGTTTAGCTTTCATTACAAAGAAAACCTGTTCCACTAAGTCCAGGGCCTCCAACTCTGACCAGGATAGGGCCGTAATCTCTGTCTCCCTGGGGACAAAATATGCACACATTATACAAATCATAACCTCCTCCACTCACACATATCACAATGCTCATTACAGTAAAACATGGTTATAACGAACATGCTTGTAATGAATTCATGCTTACAGCAAAGTGATTTTCGTTCCCCGTGACTATATCATACTTAAACTTGAGGGTTATAATGAATTACGCTTAAAACGAAGCAAAATTGTGCACCCCTGGCACTTTGTTATAACCGTGTTTTACTGTACATAAATTGTTATATTATACTGAGCTTCTGCTGCAGATAACTTCCCATATGTTAAATGGCTTATGCTGCTCCCTCTACATAAAACTGAGTCTCTCCTACAGGCTAGTTTCTGTACACTGACCTGTTTCCCTCCAGAAGTTTGACCTCTTTGAGCGCCTGGATCCAGGGCTGGGACACAAAGTTGTTGAGGCCCAGCAGGAAGGGCCCCAGGGACAGGATGTGGGCCTGAGCGTCCTGTCTGTCTAGGAACCGCTCACTCCTTGTAACCCACGAATCAGCATACTCCCCTGTAAATAGTCACAGGTTAACAGAGTGGAATTAGTAATAAAGAAAGTCACAGCAATGGTTAGCTAGATAGTGAAAATTACTGATATTGTTGGCTATTAGGACGGTGGAATGAGCAATTTGTCATATTGTATGTGAATACTGTAATCTTATTCTCTGACAAAGTATTCAATGACCTGCAGTGAAAATTGAGCTCAAGAGCAACAAGACCAAGGCACAAACAACTTATAATTTTAATGCTGTAAATCTTTAAGCTACAAGGTGATAGTTTAATTTGTTAATTTAAATAACTTGGAGTTACTATAAAATTTGATGAGTGATTATTTTTATAATCTATTAATGGTTAATGTAATCTTCTATTATACAGACTTACTATCATAAGTTATGAGGGTGATGACTTGTGACTGACTTACTACGACGTTTGATCGGGGCGACTTATGACTTGGACTTACTAGAGGGCTTGGCAGAGTGACTGTTGACAGTGGCATCCTCATCCGATGACTCCACGAGTTCAGGGACCCCTTCACTATCTGAGTCTGACATGGTATCATCCAACGTGTTCAGCGATAACTCTTTCACTGTAACAGAGCACATACTTTAATCAACTTTTGTGTCCCTGAATCAAATGTACAGATAAGACCATATACGGTACCAGTAAAGGCCAAAAAAAAAAAATCAAGGCAGAATTCATTGCCAACAGTGGGTTCTCCTTAGAATATAAGTAATGTAATGTTATCTACATAGAAATGAGTACCTGGATACATCAACAAATGCAGCTGGCAGTTGCTATATCACAGAGATTGACAACTCGGTGCCATTAAAAAGTTTATGCTCAAACATGTGCCAGCTAGCCTATCTGATTCTTATAACTACTCTATTAGTTTTAAATTTCGATCTTTCATATTGATTCAGTGATATGTAGGTGAATGATTTGAAAAGTCTTAAAACTTATCATTGATTATCATAAGCAAAACATTGGTAAATAATTCAGGTCAATAATTGAAAGTTGGCAAAATCTTCTAAAACATGGCTGACCATGGGTCATTGTTTTTGTATGAAACTTCTCTTCAGATATAATTGCATATTTATTATTAAGATAAAGAAACTAATAGTGTGTCATACAAGTATTAACAAATTGCATATCAATCAATTTGGTAATCAAATTTCAAGGTTTTATTATTTTTTTATAATTTTAAAAATAAAGGCTTCTCCAGAATTGATAAATACTAAACAATAAAGATCACAAGATGTTGTGAAACTTTTAACAGTGGCCAAGCCCTGTCATGTTTCAGCTGCGTCAACATTCTACCAACACACTAAAATGTCTGCCTTCCTCCTTTACCCATTTTCAACTTGATCATGTTAAATACAGACAGAAAGTTTCTGCTAGTCAAAAAAAGCAGACAGGAAGGGATAACTATTTTTGGAAACTCATCTTATTATAATCATAAATAGACATGAGTATATCTACATTATATCTACATATCTCAATTGGAATGTCAAAGGATGTCCTGATATAAAATGTATAATATTTCATTTAATAACAGCAGAATGCAGAATAAACAGGAATTATATAAATTCATGAAATAAAAAATTTCAAATAATAATGATAAATCTGTAAACAGACATGACAATATGACATGACTGTCCCTCTGACAAGCAAGTATTACACAGTGTAATCAAAGGAAACCACCAAAACAGCTACATAGTGAGTACACACTACATCTTGGCTCAGTATACTGAACATGGAACGTTGGAAAGAGGCCAACACAAGAGACCAACATGTATATATGTGTCTCACATAAAAAGAACATTCGCAAAAACTTTCAGTCAAAGTTTTTACATGAACTTAAATTAATTACATTGTATATTATTTGGTAAAATTTGGTACAAAGATTCACAAGTTTCTTTAGTAAAAGTCATGTGAATTTAATTAAAATGAAAACTGATGTAAGTTTCCCCATGAGACTGATGTAAACATTCAATTCATAAAAGTCACAATTCTATCTGTGGTAAGTTTTGTATTGATACATCCTTAAATTAATGTAGTCGAAGCCAATCATCTGGTTTCAACAGAATAATGACTCAAAAATAATGATAGGGATATTCATAAATTAAAGAAAGGAGAGACAAAATAATAAAAAGATAACTCCTTCCATAAACGTCTATTGTGCTGTCGCATCCCAATTGGACCAGAGTCTATTATAAATAACCTTGCTATCAGAAAATCAAATGTAAATTCAGAGAGTTTTCTGATTTCACATCCAAATTTCTTATATTTTTTAGGGAATTTTAAAATCTTATTTCCACAACACTTATTAATAAATTACTTTTGAAAAATACAATTAGTTTGTTTATGGTGTAAAGAAGAAATTAAAGAAGCAATATTATATAATATATTTAGTTAGCATTTGTATTAGTCAATGTTAGCATTTGGATTTTCAAAAATATATCTTTCTTGGATAAATTAAGATTATTTTCTTTTGAGAAGTGGACAGACATAGCCTGTATCCACGGATGTATGCTATGCCTGTCCACTTCTCAAAAGAGAATAAAATTAAGATTTGTTGTCCAATCTTAAAACAAATGTTTAAAATCATCAGGAATACTACAGAGAAACAATTTTACTTACTGTCGATAATGTCCATATGCTTATTTAACATGAGTATCAGATGACATGAAAATCCCCAAATCTAAAAATAGATCTTTTAGATATATTTATAAACACCGCATGAATCTCCAGGAACTGGTTACCATGAAGCACTACTTTAGCTATAGTCTATTCAAACATTCGACAAAACCTCTTCAATGCCCTTTGTTCTCGTGCAATTAGCATTAAAAAAATTCTTGAAGATTCATTGAAATACCCTCTTTAACTGACTTAAGATTTCTATGATTTTGTAACAGAAATTTATGAAAATACACAGAAGTCTGAATTTTTTTTTCATAAAAGGCAACATAGTTAGGCTAAATTATACATAAATCCTGCATCTACAACTAGAAACAGTTATTGTTACTGGTATAAGGGGTAAGGGGTGTCTTTTATTTAACTCTGTTGCGTTTGACTGACTCTTTGGGGTGGGGGGGGGGGGGGGGTAGCCGGAGAGAGCACGATAACTGACGAGCATTAAGCATGTGCCTGGATTGACTGATTAGGTAACGGTCAGTGACCTTTAAACCACCGAGTTGCAAATGCCGTTTTCATTTCCAATTATGATCTATTCTCTACTCTAAAAAAATAATTCAAACTTAATTCGAGTAACCACGTGTTCAAAGCTTTGTCAAAGGTCTAACTTTTGACAAAGCAAAATGATTCGGGCAAAAACAACATTCAATTTATTTCCATAACGACAACAGTCAATGCTGAGCGCTCTCACGTCGAGACCGTCCGATCTATTTCGCTGAAACTAAAACGAAAGTACCCCTGGTTTTACCATAGACATATAACGAAGGGACCGCTGACTCACGTTCGCGCCAAATTATCTTCTAGTTTTCGCAGCGCCCTCACCGGGAGGCATACATCGAACTTCCTGTTATCGGAAAGAGCATGGCGAGCATCATAGAGAGTGAAGATCTGCATGATTTGAGCGCGTTGTTCGAAGCTGAGGTAAGTACTTCATATCAATCTGCTATATCGACCATAACTGTTTCGCGTTTAGCCACGATATTTTTACCATTACCCTTTTTAATTGATTATTTCAATCGAAAACACAGGTTATTGTACTTGTTCAAATTGTGTCAGGTTTGTATTTTGAAAACCAAGTTTTTTAATTGGCGATAAGGATTTTGATGCCGAAGGTCCACCTGAACAGCTATCTGTTGTTAATACAAATCAATCAGAGGAGAGGGTTACTGAGGCATTGATTGAGGGTGTCATTTATGATCTAAAATGTGACGAGATGTTGCCAGAGCACATTAAACAAATGCTCGTGTCCGTGCATGGTAATGTATTTTCTAAAGAGCCAGTTGAAGCAATGTTGTTGATATATTACATTATGCTGTTATTGTTGTTTTCTTTGATGGCTTGCCTTAATGCATTTTATAATTATTTTTCTGTGAAAGCTGATAAAAGTACAGAGCTTGGCTTTAATTTGATAGTCAGTTTTGTATTTAAATAATGGACTAAATTCTATTTCATCAAGAAGTGAAGGCAAAAATTTCCAATCAATCTTCAAAGTTTGTTTTAGAACAGTAAAAAAAAAATCTTTATCCTTTTTAAAAGTTACATATTGATTGTTAAAGCTGACATTACATAATAGATATGCATTATTTCCCGACCACCACCATATAAGTTGTCGATTTATATTGTTCAGTTCATCGCTTCACACCCCCTATATGTGTCCAAGAGCACCAAACATGCACATGTGAAAACCTTGCACTGTTGCAGATCGAGCAATGTCAATGATCACATAGATTATAGAAATGGAACATTTTTGTAGAAACCGTGGAAACGATGTTACATTGTTACTTTCTTGGATTTACTATCATTTAGTTTTCAATTGACAGTAACTTTCTTGAATAGTATATATACCTCAATGGCAGTAGAGGAGCAATCGAAACTAATATGGTGACCTAATGCTATTATGAATTCATGTCAGTTTTAATTCATTGAAGTTACAAAAGAGTTTATACATGTTGCAATTTGCATCTTCATTTTCATTGTTTCATTGTTAATACAATAACTAAACAAAGAGAAACTCAATAATTGTCACTTATTTATTATATATAAACTTTAAAATACTATCAATAATTTTTGACAAAGATGCTGTCAATTGAACTGATAATATATAATAAAAACTATAAGCAATATGAAAGTTATGCTTGAATTCATTAATTGTTTATTAAAGGATGAGGTTAAACAATTTCATTTAAATATTTTAAATATATTATAAATATTTTAAATATATTATAAATGAGATTTATACAATAACAATTACAGCTGTCCAGTTGGTTCCAGCTTTAAAGTCCCTAGACAACATTATTAAATCAGAAATCTTCTCGTCTTCCGCCAAAGAAAAGGCCTGGCATAACTACCAGATTCAACAGCCTTCACTTATTGATGAAGTTTTCAAAATTATCAAAAATCGCCAGCTTTCTGCTTTTATTTCACTTAAAACGGCTGAGAAAATCATAAGCAAACCACAATGTAAAGCAACAGCAAAATGTAATACTGCAGGTAGCAAGGTTTTGAAATCTGATGAAAGAGATATTGTAGCTTACATTGCAGGCTTTGTGCTATTTCGGTGCAAAAAAAAGTTTTGTTCACAACATGACGCTGAACAATGCATAGATAGATTAACCGATAAAGATGGTTCAACCAAATTAGTATCTGTTAAATCTAGAGGTGCTCTGACGCAGCCATCATCAGATATTATAGATTTTTTTGTGATCTTGGAGTTAGTGTTCAGAAAGTTGTGTACTTCAATGTCTGTTCCTACACTTCAACAATTTACTGATTCCATATGTCTGGAAAATGATGCTGTTTCAATATTTTATAATTGTACTTATCACACAGAGTCAAAAACTGATGTGCAAGAACAGTTGTTTTTAACAATATTGTCCCTTTTTCATAAAGTCAGGTGTCATGCAAAATGCAGGCAAATTATGGAAAATTTTTACATGAAAACAAAAATGGTAAGCAAGCAAAAAGCTCTTCGTAAGTCTATTAATTGATATTTATTTCTTGAAAGTTGTCTTAGAATCAAAGTATTAGAAAATGACATTTTTGGTTCTTGCTTTTTTAGCTACCATACAATGTTTTAAATGTTTTGGACAGAATCAATTGAAAAAGAGTGGTGCCTCTATGAAAAATATGTTTTCATAAAAATCGTACACTTTTTATATCAGTATTTGTCAGTTACCCACTGTATATTACATTATTATGAATTATATGATTTTAAACCCCACATTTTGTGATGAAATTCTTAAAAAGAAATTCCAAATGTTACCCCCAGGTTTTTTTTTAACCAATCAGCATTAGATTATAGACTATTGTATTAGAAAGGCTTACCTTTTGTTATAATTTAACAAAAAAATATCTACAATGTTGATTAATAACAAAAGCTTTTGACCAGTTCATTGAATTTATTAGATTTTTAATGTCTCTTGATTTTTTTAATGGGACTGTTTGAAACAGTTGGCTGCCTCTTCTCCCCTGTCCTCCCTGCTGTGTTGCCCTTTGGAATTATAGTCATGGCAAGGGACCTTTGTAGTCTCAGCTGGTTTTCTTGGTAGCTGAAATATTGTTAAAACAAACTAGAGTTAGTTTGCTGAATTTATGATTATAAATGGTATTTTTCATGGTAGCTGAAATATTGTTAAAACAAACTAGAGTTAGTTTGCTGAATTTATGATTATAAATGGTATTTTTCATGGTAGCTGAAATATTGTTAAAACAAACGAGTTAGTTTGCTGAATTTATGATAAATGGTATTTAACTTTGTGGCTATGACATTTCAATAAAAAAAATTTAAAAACCTCTAATTCCTGTTAGTTTTAGTAACTGGTAGGTGTAGAAAAATCGAAATTTTGATGTTGATTTTTATCATCATTGAACACACACTATAGATTAAACTTTCATTCCTCTTGACAATTAAGAAATAAATGACAATGTTAAAAAGTTCACCAGGATATGAACATGGTTGGTCAAGTGATCAAATCCTGTGAAGCCCAAAGGGCTTCTCAGAAGATTTGACCATGTACCAACAAAGTTCATATCCCGGTAAACTTTTTAACAATGCTGTTATTATTTATATTTGAAGAAGGCAAACCTTTAGAATTGTTAAAATAATGGAGATTTTATGTTTACAATAATCCAACTGATAAGCATGTTCTGTGATCATTGTGACATCATGAAAAAGTTCACACAAAGTTGAAAACTTTCGCTACTCTTTAGGTTCATATAATGTTCATTTTAGGAAACATATTTGCAAATGTAAATATTGGATATTTAGGGGAATTCACTCACCTGAACTGGTGAACAGTGGGGTTATCATGTCGAGCCCCCAGTCCCCTGTGTCTCCCGAAATGTTCCTCAAGAGGGTCTTGACAAAACACCTGGCTCAAGATGTATGGCACACCTTGCCTCAAAAGATATTTTGTACTTTCGACAAAGGCATTGACTGCAAGGTAAAAATTTATTTATGAATTTTGCTTGGTTATAAAATATTCACACCAGGAGATTCATTTCTCCTTAGAATATATAGTATATACAAATATGTATGTATTATTGTTTTGATGTAAGAATAATCCACTAATTTATTATCTGTAAATTGACTTACCTGTCATGATGATTCCTTCAATTGTCTGATGTGAAAGGACCATCTTGTTTCTCTCCTGCTTTGTAAATCCTGGCCTTGCTGTGACTGAGGCCTGCCAGTTACTGAAATAGTCCAGGAATTCACCTCTCAAAAACTAGAAGAAATAACAAAATTATGGTTTGTGTACCATGAAATATTCCTTCTCGGCCAAAATTTGAAAAAAATCATCATAATAATATATGATAATATTTTCATACTATTAAATGAACATTGTTTGAACCCAGAGGTATTTATAAATATTGAAGAAATTGTGCAGTATAAATATATTGGACAGACTATACAGTCTATGTGTACTTATCATACTCATAGTGTTAGAGTGACTCTTTGTCTTTATTAATACCTCAAACCTGGGATCATCAGCCTGCTTGTATGGAGCAAGGTCAGGTTTCCGTGTACGTATGGCCTCATGTAGTGACCGCCCATTCAAACAATCAAAAAACCTGTCCACCAGTTGGAAGAATTTGGAGGTCTCTGCCATCTCTGGGCCATAATAGGCAGACATTATTCTACCAACAGACCTGCTTAACACCTAGAGGTTTAATATAAAATTTATTGTATTTATTAAAAGTCATTTTTCAGTGTTTGAAATGAAGCTAATGATTAATTTATTATTTTCTTTTTTAGCTGCTGCTAGAGCATGTTGGGAAATGTGTACCTGTGCTGCCAGACGGACATTCATGGTCGATGAAGGAGTGAGATAAACATGGTCATACTTAAGCTTGGTCCTGTACAACTGTCCTTGCATGTCATCGTTATAAACTGTCTCAACATGCGACCATAAAATGTTTGAGTTGGTATTCTAAAATAGTTTGTATTAGAAGAATGAATAACCATAGGAAGGTGATAGTTGCATAATTGTGAATTTTTTATTATTGGACTGTACACATTTATTTCAATTGCTCACCCACAGATATTTGGTGCCACCTGGACGAGACTTGTGGACATTGTTTCTTATGGTTTTAATGAGGTGTGGAACATCAGAAAAGAAATAGATATTTCTTTTTTCTTCGGAAAAAGGATTGTCAGCAAAGAACACCACATCTTCATTCCCTGTTCTGTGCAGCCTGTAAAGCCTCTGATTCGGAGACGCTTTGTCGCTGGTGGATGAGATCACCTAAATGTAAATATACCAGTTTATTTCACACATCAAAAGTATGGTTTCAAGCTGATTTAAGTGATAGTGTGATACTGTGTATAGAAACTTGAGTATTCTTTTTAGGGAAATTTGATAAATCATTTGCAAGCTGTTTAATCTTGATCTTTTTAGAAATTGAACCTTCAATCCACAAGTTATCTCGAGGTAGGCCACAGCTTTCCAAAGAAGGGGGAACAACTCATCAGCAGTTGAAGATCTTGTCGGGAAATGCCCAATGCTCATTTTGATGTTGGAATTAATCCCAATCACCATGAAAACCAAGACATGGGTGGCAATTCGTTTTGTTTCATCCTACATATAAGGTTTTTTGGAAATGGAATTAAGCAGTTAAAGTGAAAATAAGAAGATCAAAGAAGGATATGAACAGAGGAAAAGTTATACATGCCATCATGATTTTATTAACATTATGTTTCAAAACTTTTTAAGTGTATAAACCTCATCAAATGTCCAGGTGTCTGGGTTGGTGAATCCTATAACTTGCTCACTTCTCCTGTCATATACAAGATCCGACTTGACCTTCATTTCATCATGTAGGAGACACACATACTTCTTCTCTGATGGCAAGTCCTTGGCAACTTTTTTTAATTCCTTTATCCAAATAGTTTATTAAAAGATCAATCTAAATTACACTGAACATCTTTTCTAGGCCATTTAGAAATATTTATTTTACTAAAACAAAAACAATTTTATGTAAGCCAGTACATCATATTAATCTGAGAATGATATTCACCTGAAAAGCCTCAGCCTGAAAACCAGATTTAGGCTGGATGAAATTAGTGTAGTCGCGAAGAGTAGCTTGATTTGGTAGTCGAAGGACTCCACTTTCTCTCAATGACTCATATGCTCTGGGACTTTGGCAACGGAGATAAATGGCAAAACGGATCATCATCGGATGCCATCTCATTCCTAATAATGATTAACGGTAATAGATTAAGTATACCAAAATTGTTAACTCTAACAATATTATAATTATCTTTCCTACAAAAACATGTGTATTGCGGAAAATGATCTAGCTATTGTAAACCTTTTGGACTAGTTGTAAATGCTTTCTTTTGTTCTTCCCAGAAAAGGTCCATGAGAGCGTTGCCAGATTTACAACTTTGAAGAGTTGCAAAAAGGCCCTCTCCAACATCATCAGCAACGGAAGCTGTCTCACCTTTAAAGTAATAAATTTATGCAAATTAACTTGATTGAAACAGGCATATGCATTATAACTTAAAATGTAATCGATTAATAATTGATTACATAGAGGAATTTTGTGTAATCAATTACTATATGACATGTTATCGATTAATAAATGATCACTTCAATTTTCCCCCACTATAATGTAAATGATTCTTCTTCTGAATATATTGTAAAAACCCTTCCAAGTTCATTAGGATTATGAGTTAACAAGGTATTTTTATTATGGAAATCTAAGACTTCACATTTCAATCTTGATAAGATAACATTTTATAATTTCTACAACTTTAATATGCATGTTCAAATGTAAAATTATAAGCAATTATGAGTCTGAGTGAAATCTTGATCTTGCACCTTCAACTTTCATAATTACAGATTATTGTTGATTACTTGAGGAAGAGTAATCATTACAATTGATTATGATTACTCTATTAAGATTATTCCATGCCTGAACATAAATTTATTTACTGTTTCTTTATGAATGTATATGTTTATGGTGTATGCAAATATGATGTTTATTTTTTTGTGGTCCATTATAGCATTGAGTCATGATTCTTTCAAGTATACAGGCTCATAACTGCAGCGGTGTGTGCATACAAATTAAGTAACGCGCGTTATGAAAATTTGTGTGCACACATCGCTGCACTTATGAGATTGTATTCTTCAAAAAATTCATGATTCAATGCTTATATTTACATTTGTCTAACTTCATGCCTTGTCTGCGAATGTGATTTATACCTTAAAATTCCTATCTTATCCTAAGGCTACAGTAACAGCCGCAAGCGTGAACTTTGACTTCCATGATAAAAATCGTCATTTTAACCTTTGAGTACCCTGTGTGCATTACAGTGTTATAACTGCCGTAGCTTTCAACACACTTTACAAGCAAAAAATATGTAGAATGTAAATATAATGTATTGAATTGCTGGTTGTTTTTTTCATTGCAGACATTATTTTACCTCTACTCAAAGATTCTACAAGACTCTGAAGCTTTCTGTTCTCTTCTCGGATGACTTTGAAATGTTTGATGAGAGTTGTTTGTGGGACATGTTTCAAAGGGGTTTTAGGATGAAGCATATTGGGAGAAGCATTTTCCTGTGCATTCAGTGAGGATTCAAGCTTAGAACAAGGACCACATAATGCGTTGCCCTGAACTCCTCCTAAGCAACCATTGGCACGAATCACACTTTTGTTGGATGGTTTTCCATTAATGACGTGGGTGGAAAAAAAGCGGTATCCCTGCGAACTTTTGATAGTGACATCTGGGCTGTCTTTAATCCCAGCGCATTTAGTTATTTTGTCTACAGCCTCCAAAAATTTGTTGACACGCATTTTCTCCACTGAGTTCTCGAATCCTTGGACCACCACCTCTGTTTTTGGAAAAAATTGTTAACTTGAAACCAGTCCTTGGCTGCGTTTAACTAAAGGATTGCAACTTATGGCCACATTAATGAATGCTTATTAATCAGGAACTAATAATTTTTTTACAAAATATGATTTTTATGGAAATCAAAATAATTGTAAATATTAGGCCATCCTTAAAAAAAAAGTTTGCTTGGAATTGCCACCTGGAAGTTTCTAGATAGAAGAATGGAGGAATAGAAAAATAGATTAATTTTCTAAATCTAAAGTTTAACTAATTAAAAATCGATAAAAAAATAAAAATCTCCATATACATGTATTAAAAAAAAAATCTTTATTTTTTGGTAGTAAATTTATCAGTAAGGGGCATTTGAATGAGATGGGAGGCAAATCCAACAAACAATTTTTTTGGGGCCTTTAATTGTTTTTCATAATTTTTTTTTGAAAGATATTTCATCAGACTGAAAATATCTATGACTTTGTCGTAAGTTCTTTTGTAAAACCCAGTGGTGTTATTTACAATAAATACATGTACTGTATAATTTGCTTATTATTATAAGGATGACTTGACAATAACAATACCACCAAAACGGACAGTGACCTCCAGGTCATCAGTAATTGTCACCAGTTTTTCCATGGTTCCTGCGGATTGGTTATACTTTCCTAGCACCAAAGCATCATCTCTAACCTTTACCCAATCTCCATTATGATTTTTTTCAAAATCTTTTCGAACCTCTGCAAGGGAGTAGTAAACAACTCTCTCAGGGACAATGGGGGTTGGGCGAGAGGTCTGAAATAGTATCAGTATCCATGTTTTATGCGACTGTTGTATATTAATTTTGTAAAATTAAATGCTATTTAAAAATCTTCTGATTTCTGCAATAATTTTCAAATATTTTTGCAACTGGCTCTGTGAACATTTTGTGTTTGTAGAGATAAAATAGAAAAAATATGTAGATAATGATGTTAATCAATTTTACTGGGTCTGGTCTTGCTGGAGCACAAGGTGTCTCTATGCTCTTTTTTGGCAGG
The DNA here is from genome assembly GCF_963853765.1 of Magallana gigas. Lineage (NCBI taxonomy): Eukaryota > Metazoa > Mollusca > Bivalvia > Ostreida > Ostreidae > Magallana > Magallana gigas. The sequence continues at coordinate 4,982,792 of NC_088854.1, read as the reverse complement.
TTTAAAGTTGGTAAGCTTCCTGTGATGAGCTTGTATCCATTGCCTGTGAATTTATGAGATTAAATTTTAAACTGAATAAGTATACAGTCATGTAGTGTACATATCAAAGAATATGTTTTATTTTTTTTTAAATATTTTCAAAATTTGAAATAGTTTGAAAAAATTCTAATGGATAAGTGTTTGGCAAATTTACTTCTATAAGTTCTTTATTGAAATTGGCATATTTGATTTATCAAAAAGGATACGGTGCACCGTATGAGTTATTCCGCAGCTGATCGAAGTTTTCAGGGGTGCTGGCAAATGGTCTGGATTGAAGTTTTAAAAATGCAGTAAATGACACAGTAACTGAATTGCTTGAATAAAAATACAAGTCATATTCAGTACTTATATCAGTAACCACAAAGAAATATCATGCATAAAAAACCATAGAAGACACTGCAACGCGCAGCAATCTGGAAAATACAACTTTCTGATAAATTATAACATCAAACAGAACTGGTAATTCATACATGTGTTGAACTTCTTAACGTATTTACCGTGAAACAATAAATGTTTGTCCTCAAAATGCACCGAACAAATATGAGCAGTGTCTGGATTGAATGATGCATCTGCCCTATTCACTGCTAAAATTAATTTAGCTCTCCATTCTTTGTCCTTGGGGAAAGAAAAGTAGCTGATCCGCTTTCTTTCCGATTCAAGTGATTTTGTTTTTGCATTGGAATTATGACAACCCACGACACAACAATGTTTGCCACCCATTCTAATGAATTGCCATATTGTTTACCTGGTTTCTATGCCTCCCGGTGAGGGCGCTGCTAGAATCGGAAGATCATTTTTCATCCGGAACACTGTTTTCGTTATGCAATATGTAAAGACTAGAGAACTCCCGAATGAGTCAGCGGTCCCTTCGTTATATGTCTATGGTTTTACATACCAACGATCTTTTATTTACTTCCTCTTCCGAGAATCACCATTGTACTTTGAGCTCGTCCGATTGAAACACTAGTGTTTTTGCAAAAATGGCGTCGTTGAAGCAAATCACGACATTCGGAATACCCTCGGAATTATCCACTCTCTGTAATGACGAACGGGAGCTAATACACCCCCTTCTCCCACATTCCCGTCTTACACAGACTATTAAATATCGTTGAATTAAGGGATTCTCAGTGTTTTAGTCCACTAAGGGAGGTTGAGGTGTTTTAAAGGGACTTGGACACGATTTGACTTAAAATTTTCAAATTTTATGTTTCCATTTTTAATGTTTATACTGATAAATATAGAAGTTTATAATGCTATGTCAAACATCAAGTTATAAGCGAGATACAGAGTTTATAATTCTTTGTTTTGTAAACAAAGCTCGAATATTGTCATTTTTTACATATATGTTGTATTGGTGTAAGTTTCAATCAAGTTTATCTTTCTTTTGTTGATAATAGTATTTATGAATATATTGAATAAGCTTAAATTGTTTTTTACATGTCATTTTGTATACGAAATGATTATTCTATACATTACATTTTTGTAAACAACTATAAGACTCGAGCTTTGTTTACATAACAACCAATTCTTACCTCTGTATCTCGCTTATATTGTAACTTGACTTTAACATTCAATATTTTGGTCAATCATTTAAAATGCACCAGTTAACCATTTTATACATTAAAAATAAATTTTTTGATCTCAAATCGTTTCCAAGTCCCTTAGTTAAAATGCGAATTTCTGCGGCATCTTCTAGGATAACATTTCATAACAAACAAATACAAGTGTGCTATTCCAGTGCTCGTAGATTAAGCAGTTATTTAAGTATTATATATTGTAGCTTATTTTATAAATTTATGGTCATAATCAATGAATAATATTCATACAAAAGAAGGCACGTAGCATCAGTTTGGCAGATATTTTTCTTAAATTTAATATATAAAATTGAATTATAGTGGAACCCCCCCCCCCCTTCTTTGGAAAATATGAAATGGAAAGAAATAAGAAAATCAAGTGTGAAATTGAAGGTAGAGGAATACTACGTACCATCCACTTTTCCCCTAGGTTTAGGGTTTTCATGATTTCGGAATTCGAATTTTTTTTAATTTAATTTTTGTTTGCTTCTGTTTGTCAAGATTTTTTGGATGAGTTTGGCCCCCGCCCCCACTTTCCAAAAGGATGATACGTGACGAATGTTTTTTTTTTTTTGTTGGAAAAGATGTTCAATAATATCAAGTATTTTTTGGTCAAATATCTTGTTTACTAAAGTGTTGAACGATATTGGTTATGATTTCAATTTAGGACCGATTAGTAATTTTTTCAACCTTATATTGCATGTATTGACTACGATGAAAATCGCACAATCTAAAAAAAAAAATAAATAAATATGATTGTCTTTTAACCACACCGAAATCACAAAGTATTCAATTTTACTATAAAATTATGTTGTGATTACGTAATATTGGTTACGTAATGTAACGTAAATAAAAATATCCAGTTTTAAAATTTAGAATTTATTAAAGTTCAAAATCACAATTAAAGAAACATCATTTTAAAAAGAAATCCAAAGTGAGAGTGAAAAATAATTATCAATCCCGCATGTCTCATCTTTGACAACTCCTCCCCTTTCTCTATAAAGGACCAATGAAATAACTCCAAGATGGAACCAAAATTTGGGGAACGCTCAAAGACATAAATTCTCAAAACAGGATACAGGAGGGAATTACCATAATAAATTCAAAGACACGCCAGTCTAAGATCTGACCATCAATCAGATAAACGAAAATAAACGAATGGCAATAAACAGGGGATCACTGTGAGAAATGGATAAGGGAGAGGAGGGAGATGTCAACATGAGAGATCACAAACAGATGCGGCAATGTATTTCTAAAATGATCAAACAAATTAAATTTCAAACATAAAATACCACTCGGTCTACAAAAGGAAATTAATTCAATATGAATGAAATATATAAGAAAGTTGTCTTTATCAATAAAATATACGTATGTATATAACAATTATCATTTTTTTTTATATCGTGCTGCTATGAAAGAGAAGAATATCATGTAACAATAATATCAAATATTCATATTATGCAACAAACGCGACATACAAAAACCTATATGTAAACAAACGTGCACCTTGAATTTAATGAAATGGTTACGAGAGAAAAATGTATTTACAGCAACGATTGTAAAGAAAACGTATGCATACACAGATCTGCTGCATATTATGTAATTCTTCTGTAGTTTGGAAAAAAAGTATATTTTCCACATAAGAGTATACGTTCGTCAAGGGTGCAAAGTTCGGCACAAATGCCCAGATCAAAATTAATTAGATCACTCCAGACCTGATCCTTGTTGTTTAATAATACGAACACTTACAATTACTGTAGGAAAGGCGATAACACTTACAATTACTGTGGGAAAGGCGATAACACTTACAATTACTGTAGGAAAGGCGATAACACTTACAATTACTGTAGGAAAGGCGATGGCCGTAATTTATAGTACGGTCATCAAAACAATTAATTCAATTCAATGGTTTATTGACATCACCATGTTGGCATACAGTCAAAATGAATCAAATGACATGGCAATGAACTTTATTCTCATAACTGAATTTACAGTGTAGAGAAAATACGTATGTACAGTATGTACAAACTACAATAAATATAATAGATGAGAATAATTGGTACAGGCATGATGAAGGGATAACAGATATAATTTAACCAAGAGAGCTAACTCTCTCAAATATGGTATCCAACAGTTTACAAATATTGGTAAGTTGGTATGACATTCAACAGTGTTTCAAATTTTACAACATTTCGATTGTTATGAAATAATTTGGTAATCATATAACCCTTGAATTGGATATATATACATCAGTACATTTGAAAAGGTAGTGAAATTCATCTCCAATTTCATTGCAGGGACATAATTTACAAATTCTGTTTTCTCTAGGAATATTAAACCATCTACCTATCTCAATAGGTAATTTAGCATTGCCAGTGCTAAAATTACAATATTTCTCACGGAATTCTGTTGGCAAAATCAATAAATACTTTTCAACAGACAATATCATAAAATAAAGGCTATAGCATGCAAGACAGTTTTATACAATACTTCATTGTCCCTGGAACTGCTTTTTCTGCATAAAGCATTTATCTAAGTAGATACATAGACGTTTTGTAGTATTATAATCACTTTAAAACAATTTCTTACATAGGATCAATACCACAGTATAATTTATCATTGAAAATATCACAATAATGAAATCGAAGATTGTCATACATAGGACAGTAAAGTACTAAATGTATTTTATTTTCGACTACCAATTTGATTCCATATTTCTTAGTCTGAAATAGTATTTAAACATGTTTTCATAACATAAATAGTAAAGTTGATAAGTACCTAGTTCAATATTGACTGCTAAATATGATGCTTTTCAATGTACATTAGAATATCTTTGAATATATGATTTTGAATTTTTTCAAATGGAAAACATTCTGAAGATTTTATATCTAGTTTATAGTCTGAGATCCATATTTCAGATCCATTTATTATTTAATAGTATATAATAGGTTATTATTGCCAGTTATACTTGATTTTAGTGCATAATATGCCTTTTTAGCTCGTTCTGAAAGTAAATTGTTCAGAGGCAAACTTAAGCTTTCCATTTGATGTAAACACTAGTCCTAAGTATTTATATTGATCTGTTATAGGTACAATATTATGCTTATAATAAAAACCATACATGTCTTTCACTGTTGCTTCTCTGGAGAAAATCATTGCATTGGTTTTATCCATATTGTAACTGCCAATCAGTACAATATTTTTACAAAGAATTCACACAATGTTGGATCACAGATGGAGATTCGAAAATTAAAACTAATTAAAGTCATCAGCAAAAAACATGTGATTAACAGGCATTGAATCTAAATATGCTGGTAAAGTATCTGAACTATGCACGTATTCTAAAATGTCATCAACATATAAATTAAACAGAGTAGGACTTAAATTGTCTCCTTGTTTAACTCCGCAATTGGCTCTGAATGGTTCACTCAACGTTGTTATTTTTACATGAATACTTTGTGTTAGAGTACACATCAAATAAAATCTTATAAGAGTTGCCACCAATACCTATCTAAAACATTAGTGCAGACCTCCATACAGTATCAAATGCTTTTGAAAAGTCAATATAACATGCATACAAGTTGTCTTTCTTTTTACCCAAGTATTTATTGACCAAAGTTTTGAGTATGAAAATACTGACTTAATAAATTATTATTTTCTAGATAGTTATTTAAACGTTGTTGAAAAATACTTGTGAAAAGTTTCCCCAAACTAGTGACACTTAATCCTCTGTAGTTATTTGTGTCATTAGGATCTCCACTTTTGTACAAGGATGTGATCACTGATAAGTTCCAAGATTCAGGCATTTTGCCATTATTTAGTATGATATTAAATACTTTTGTTAAAACTGGTAATAGAACATCACTACTTGTTTTGATAAATTCACTTAGAATCAAATCATTACCTGCAGAATTTTTGTTTTTAGTTTAACAATACTCTGTCTGATTTCGTTAGAAGTGAAGGGATAGTCCAACGGATTATTTTGTTATAAGGATTGACATGTCGGCCGAGCTGATTGCTGCATTTAGGCAGGTGCTTATATTTTTTGCTGGGTTAACTGTCAGAGTTTTCTTGGTAAGCCTGTTCAATTATGGATAATAATGTCGTAAAGTCCGAATCATGTATATGAGGTGTTTGATAACAGATTGGTCCATTAATGACCTTTCGTAACGAAAGATTTCAGACTTTAAGACTTTTTTGAAATTCCATGCAATTTTGTTTGGAAAAATACCAGTCTCCAGTAAGAAGTTAGATATATACTCTTCTAGGGAGTATTTGTGAAGAACTGAGGTTATGTCTTTATTTGACTTATCCAAAGGAGGTATCTCGCTTGTCGTAAAAATATGTAAATTAATTGCCTGAAAAAGAATATTGTTTAAGCTAGAAAGTCATGGGAAAAGTTACACAGTTAAAAAAAAATATAATTTGTTTTTTTCCAATGCATGACGTGGTAAGTCTTAGACCTACTACATGTATACACTTTCGCAAATATCTGACTGCGTTAATGTTTTCAGGCCTTGAATGTATTTGACGGTAAAATGTTGTTATTATATCATACTGGGGATAATCTTATTATTAACAAAAATATTTTTAACGCCAGGCGCTTGTGTATAACCCATAGTTTTTGTTGTGCATTAGAAAAAAAAGAAGGGGGTGGTGGTGACTAAATGTTGAACATACATAAAATGATTGACTGTTGAAGAAAAAATTTGTTTAAAAATTCAAAAATATCATGTCAAATAGAAAAGACATGATATTGTGAAATGTTGAGAAGTCAAAAATTCTAATATTGTGTCGGACGAACAAAAGAATGGCCAATTTTAGAGAGAGAGAGAGAGAAAATATGTTGGACACTAGGGATGCTACAGATATTAACCTCACGTGTTTGTAAAAAGAATACATATTTTTCAATTTTGTGTCAGTATGTTTTGTGTATCCATTGTCACTTTGCTCCTTGAACACACGAAAACAAATATGTATTTTGAAGTCCTCAAGGAATATAGGCGAATAAGATGGTACAGATGCCTTTAGATTTCGTTTCATGTTTTAAAATATTTTAAGGTACACCGGTATATATAATCGAATCTTCAGCGATCCAAAGCTCGGAATTTTTAAAATACCTAATATTTTTGTTTAGTGTGCAATTTTAAAAAATGATTCTAATGTTTGGTGGGTCATCTTCATCCTTTCGTTCATGTAAAGTCAGTTATATTATACAATGACAAAAATAGAGAGCATATAGGCTCACTTTATGCATTTAATTGATTGTGAGGGAAATATGAAGATTTATTCCCCCATGAAAATTCATATTTCTTGAGGGCAACGCCCGAGGGAAATATGATTTTTCCTGCGGAACAAATCTTCACATTTTCCTCACAATCATGCAATACATTGTTAATTATACCAAACGACAGGTGATAATTTAGAATTTTTAATACACTGTAGACAATTTAGAAATTCTTAATAGAGATAATCATTTAATTACATCGTATGCTCATCCACAGGATTTTTCATAAGCATGGAATGAAAATTCGAGGGATGGGATATGATGAGAACACGACGATGACAGCGAAATATGAGGTTTTATTGCATGACACGTGATTGTCTAGAACAAATAATACTCTTTCTATAAAAGAAAGTCGACTTTCCAAGGAAACTCGGCGCATAATAACAACAAATTCATTTTTGGTGCAATTGATTTATAAATGGTGTCGAGTTGTATACAATTGAGAGTATTTCAGGTACAATTAAGTAAACACTTTCACATGCTGTACTCACATTTAACTAGCGCTCTCTCTCTCTTTCTCTCTCCATCTCTCTCTCTCTCTCTCTCTCTCTCTCTCTCTCTCTCTCTCTCTCTGCCAATCTCTGTCAACAGACCACCTCACATCGACGTTTGATTGCTCACAGACATTTGGCACCTCACGTTCATATCACATGTAAGCGTGAACAAGCTCCTACACTTACATATAGGACTATTTATTGCACTAAGCCCAGGCTACAGGGGTGCTCAGTATGTTTCCAACTACTGCACCCTCTGATAAATATAATAAATATATCGGTGCACAATTTGATTATAATGTAGTGAAATAAACATTATTATATGACGACGTTTTTTCCAAGTATTCTTTACAGTTTACCCTTTCAAAGGCGAGTTGCTTTGATATCTTAAGCGTGTACTAGTAATTAATTACACGTGCAAGGAGTTAATCGCGCTGTTTTGTAGTTCTTTAACTCCGTTTCAGGGCCACAGTGTGAATGGCTCAGTCTGGTGGTACTTCGTCTGTTGACAGGAAGGAGGGACGACGAAAACATTTGGATTCGGAATACCCTCGACCAAGTTGTAGAATCGGTTAGAGATTGAATCGGTGACATTGGCGCCGCCTAGCAGGATGTCCTCGCTTGATAAATAACAGTTATTGAGCGTGAAGGATATGTAGCGTCGAGCGTCTATAAATAAAAGAAAAGCCCATAGTTATAGATCATCCACATGTTTATAGCAAATTTTACCTAAAACCTCATATACAACATTCATACGACGGAAATTTGCTAATGTATGCAAATTTACACATGAGTTACTCTCAGAAGTAAAAGTTAATTTGCTAAGCGTTCAGATGCCTGATTTGTGTACTGTAAGTGAATCCTCAAACTGATATTCCAAATACGAAGATGGACCGCTTCGCAATTCAGACGTGAATTTTCACAGAAAAGGGGTATTTTCTTACTAAAATAGTTGGGTATAGGACTAGATTTTGGATATTTCCGAATCAAAGAAACTATTATAGAGGTCCAACCCACTGGTTGATAGGACAGAATCGTACTTTATGTCTGTAAATACGAAACTTACCGCGGTAGTATGTGGATTTTTTTTTTAAAAAGAAGAAAAATTTCTTAAAATTTTGTGAAAAGTTGGAAAATGTTTGGCTACAGCCCCGAACACGTTGCATGTTAAGAAAGAGGTAGCCATTGCTATCTTTTTATAGTGTCTTCAGCGGAATGTAGGAGGACTGGAAACCCCTTTGATATTGCTACAGAATATATGCAAAATTTAACTTGCACATAGTCCTGATTAGGTGCAGATTTACTCAACTGTGCAAAATTTGCCTATGATGAGCAAATCCATGCGACAAAAATTGCACACGTAAGTAAATTTACATATGTATAAAGTATACTGATGTATGCAAATCATGACGTATGGATGAGGTATAAGACGCATGTATAATTGTAATCGTCAGCTATTCAAATAATCATTGCTCACTGTGCCGAAGGGGGGAGGCGTCTGACCACTGTTGGAGGACAATGTTCTCCCCGGGGCCTCCCATCGTGTACTCGTCCACAAACGTGGCGTTTGGCGGGATTTCGATGTCCCTCCAGGGCCGGGCTGGGGCCTTGGTACAGTTCCGAGTCCTGAGGTCCACCTTGTATTCTATCCCCTCATTGGCTAGCACAAGGTACTCGTAAAATCTGAAAATGGAAACGCTAGAGGTTATATTTGACATTTTCACAATATAAGGAGTCTTGCAAGCCAATAAAACTTTAGCCATAATTTACACTATGACTAAGTAAAAAATCAAAATAGTTTAATTTTAAGATTTGAGAGTTTTCTATGTCCTTATATAGAGCTCTACATCTCAAAGGGATTAAAAAAGTCTACACTCAACAAAACTTTGAAGTGTTCACCCAAAAATAGAATAATTTGAAAATTACGAAATAAAATAATATGAAATTTTCAACATTTAGTAACCGATACTTCTTTTCATCAATAGCGTAGATAAAGTAAGACAACAGCGATTGAAAGCAATTATCCGTGACGAAACGTCAAAACAGTAAATTAGTATTTTTCTGCGCATGCTTAATATGATTGACAATAGATTTTTAGTGATTGAAATTAGTCTTTGGTGATAGTTAAAAAAGAAAAACACTGTACGTTTGCTGTCTTTTTTGTACTCGACATTGTTTAAATAATAAGCAATCGAGAGGAAACGTCATTTTGATATCTTTTTTTTCATCCATAAGTGCATCGACATTTCCATCGGCAACTTAGCGCAAACCAAAAGCTCTGAGCGAAATTCAACCTAACCGGAAGTGTTTGTGATATTTAGCAAAGGTCAAGGTCTCTGGTTGCAATCAGGGGTCAAGGACATCATTCTTAAGTATTTGATAGTTAAGTGTTAATCAGTCACTCGACGACAAGACAAATAAATGTGCTTATTTATTTAGGAAAAAACATTAAACTGGGTGAACACTTAGAAGTTTTGTTGAGTGTATAAATGGCCACGTCCATCTTGCATCTGGATGCAGTGTTTATTGTATACATTACCGTCTTCCCGGTGTAAACTCGCTCAGTTCCTCGAAGATCGCTTCACGTTTGTTTACAGCATCGTAGTTAAACATGAATCGGTTTACTCTGTTCTCTACGTAATCCAGCTGAACGACTCTAGCCTGTTAAAGAAATCATGGAATAGTATACTATTGCCGACGACTTTAAATTTGACAAGTCTTGTCTGTCAATAAAACATTAATACTGTTCATAAACTGTTCAGATAATTTATCCGGGGGGGGGGGTGTTCGAGGGATATTTATGTCTGATGGGGAGAGAGTGGGTCCGGGACATATTTTACGTAATATATACGTAATTTCGGTAGGGAGTCCGAACCTGACCTGACTCCCTGCCCAATGATCCGCGCATGCCATTTTCTGACTATATTGTTGATTCTAGCCGTGAAATGAAAAAAAATGTATTACAATTTACTGACTTCTAACTGGACGACTCTGGACCATCAATATAATCACGGTCATTGTATCGACTACTGACTACTAACTGAAGGATGTCCATTAACAGAATCAAGGATATCATTGCTATGTCATGCTGTTTACTGAATACAAAATGGATGATGTCAATGGAAGCAAGAATATCGTTTACTGGATGATGTCAATGGAAGCAATAATAATATTGCTATATACTGACTTCTAACTAGATGATGTCAATGGAAGCAAGAATATTATTGCTATATACTGACTTCTAACTAGATGATGTCAATGGAAGCAATAATATTATTGCTATATGCTGACTTCTAACTAGATGATGTCAATGGAAGCAATAATATTATTGCTATATACTGACTTCTATCTAGATGATGTCAATGGAAGCAATAATATTATTGCCATATGCTGACTTCTAATTAGATGATGTCAATGGAAGCAAGAATATTATTGCTATATACTGACTTCTAACTAGATGATGTCAATGGAAGCAAGAATATTATTGCTATATACTGACTTCTAACTAGATGATGTCAATGGAAGCAATAATATTATTGCCATATGCTGACTTCTAATTAGATGATGTCAATGGAAGCAAGAATATTATTGCTATATACTGACTTCTAACTAGATGATGTCAATGGAAGCAATAATATTATTGCCATATGCTGACTTTTAATTAGATGATGTCAATGGAAGCAAGAATATTATTGCTATATACTGACTTCTAACTAGATGATGTCAATGGAAGCAAGAATATTATTGCTATATACTGACTTCTATCTAGATGATGTCAATGGAAGCAATAATATTATTGCCATATGCTGACTTCTAATTAGATGATGTCAATGGAAGCAAGAATATTATTGCTATATACTGACTTCTAACTAGATGATGTCAATGGAAGCAATAATATTATTGCCATATGCTGACTTCTAATTAGATGATGTCAATGGAAGCAAGAATATTATTGCTATATACTGACTTCTAACTAGATGATGTCAATGGAAGCAATAATATTATTGCCATATGCTGACTTCTAATTAGATGATGTCAATGGAAGCAAGAATATTATTGCTATATACTGACTTCTAACTAGATGATGTCAATGGAAGCAATAATATTATTGCTATATGCTGACTTCTAACTAGATGATGTCAATGGAAGCAATAATATTATTGCTATATACTGACTTCTAACTAGATGATGTCAATGGAAGCAATAATATTATTGCTATATGCTGACTTCTAACTAGATGATGTCAATGGAAGCAATAATATTATTGCTATATGCTGACTTCTAACTAGATGATGTCAATAGAGGCAAACATGTTTTTGCTATTTATTGACTACTAACTGGATGACGTCAATAAAAGTAAGAATATTTTTGCTATTAACTGACTATACGAACTAGATAACCTCAATAGAAGCGAGAATATTTAGCTATAAATTTACTGACCTCTGACAAGATGATCTCAATAGAAGCAAGAATATTATTGTTATTTACAGCCTTCTTACTAGACGACTTCTATAAAAGCAAGAACGATTTGCTATTTACTGATTACTAGATGACGTCAATAAAAGCAAGGATATTATTTCTATTAGATCTAATGACTACTCACTCATTAGATGACGTCAATAGAAGCAATAGAAACATGTACTGTTGATATTTACCGACTTCTGACTAGATAGCCTCAATAGAAGCAGGACTATTATTGCTGTAATAGATGGTATTGCTATTTACTGAGTTTATATTCACCACTGACGGTTTCAGTTTATTGTGATTACAATATTGATAGATTAAACGACTACCAACTAGATTGATAATATTTGTCTGTTGTTCCAGAATTACAAACATGGTTCATTTTACTGAATTGTTATTTCAGTAAATCAGTATATAATGGTTTTAGTCTATTTGACTTTTCATGACTGGATGGTTTTACCGTTTTAGTATCTAAATTGAAAATGCGCGCCAGCTTGAAAAACTATAAATGTTGTTTTGCAGTAATTGACAACCATTTCCCTTCAAATGAGATGTTTCATCACAGAATGAAATTACTTATACAGTATACGGTGGCGTCTCATTGAATGGGTTATAAACGCCTTCTCAATTGTCTAATTCACACTTTGCAGAAGTTGTTTCCTTTTGCGGGGTCAACTAAAAGGTTAAAAAGAAAAAAAAAACCCAACTTTCCCTTTCTTTAAGCAACCAAATATTTGGGAGTCCTGTGATGAAATCTCTTTGAATTTGATTTATTAATTCGATATGTGGGTTGTCCCAACCTGGGGTAGTCAAAATACACAACTGAAACGAATTCTTATAATGTTACAAACCTCTAAACCACAAAGACTACTGTGAGAAAGATACCCCCCCCCCACATCCCCGCCCTAGATGGCGACCAAGGGACATTTTGTAAAGAGTAGATTGGTCTATTTCCAACGATTTTCCATATACGTAAATAAATTAACAATGAACTTCTATTATAGCTTATACATATGTAATTTGTGATGAGATAAATTGAAGTACGAGGGATTTTAAAGCGGTTTTAAAGGACACAATAGGGTAAAAGAGGCTGCGAGTTTATATGCATGTATATAAGATTAAGCTTTTTACAGCTTCCTGTCAGCGAGGCCATAGTTAAGTTTATTAAGCGAATTACTTTCACAGGTATATCGTAAGTTTAGTAGAGTAAAAGTAAGATTCAAGGAAAGGACCGAAAACGTTAAAGATGAAGTTACCTGAAACTGTGACGGAGCGACACATCGCTTGGGTTCCTGCGCACCTGTCAGGTAAACAGTCCCCAGGGCAGCTGTGAGGAAAACGAGTACCCCCTTCATAGTGTGAGTGTGTACGGGGGAGTGAGACGGCGTGACGGTACAGGACGGGAGATGTCTGTGCAGTGATCGGCAGTTATCCTCGTGATAACGGCGGACCTTTGATTGCCTGAGGAGATGGGGGACTTCGACCACTCGACTACTGTGTTATCTGGCGGCCATACTGTCGTGTATTTGTTACAATACCCCAATCAACTTATCTAGACTGTGGTTCCTTGCTGTGAGACGGTGTCCCGATGTATAGGTTTATACATGCATGCTTGGGATGTACATGTACTTCGGGGTGCGGCGTAGAAAACAATTAAGCTTCATCTAGGCACATGACCTCTCATTTGACAAGTTTCTGGTGACACAATCTATTGATAAACATCGAATGATGTTACACTAGCTGTACATACATTGTATTCTGTATATCTACAACAGAAAGTGACAAAATAGGGTAATTATGTTAATAAAAAGTGTAATATATGTTTGGAATTAAATGTACTGTTGTGCCAGGGGCATATGGCATTTTGATATTATTTTTTTTAAATTATGGAATGTAATTCATTGAGAGAGAGAGAGAGAGAGAGAGAGAGAGAGAGAGAGAGAGAGAGAGAGAGAGAGAGAGAGAGAGAGAGAGAGAGAGAGTATGGACAGCATTGTACCGAGTTGGATAAGATTCGCATATGATTTCTAGTAAGCATCAAAATATAAACCTCCTGTGGGGGAGAGAGCGGTGCATACCCCGGACTGTGGCCTGAGACGAACAAGTCCCATACCTTGTCCGAAAGACAGAACAAGACACTGCATGTATTCACTCTCTCAATGGAATTGCGTTTTATCATATTCATGTGTAAATATGTACATGAAGTCTATAGTACTGAGTATTAAAGTTCATCAACTCTTTGATAAGAGAGATACTGACTTTTTATATTTCCATATCCATACATTTGTGTACGAACTAACCAAATTACTAAACTCACTAAACTAAATGTATAATTTATTAAGGGGAGAGTCTTCCCTTGATTCTATTTAACGAAATATTAAACATATTTATGAAGAAAAATGTCTAAAGTAAGGAATTTATCATATAACATATTTTCTCTCCTGACAATTTTACAACCTGGCATAGAAATGGTTGAGAAAGAAATCATGTATAATTTTAAAACTATGTTTTTTTTCGCAGAAAATTTGCATAGGAAAAAGTTATCGTTATTCAAAATGACTGAATACCAACAAACTAAAACATAATCTAAAGAAATTAATTAAAAGGGACTTGACTTTTAGAACGTGTTTACTAAAAAAGATTTTCCAGACTATTTACAATCAAGCCAGTTTTTGGTGAACATTTTATCTGTACACAGATATAACTAAAACCCACAAAAATCTGTATTTTCTCTCTTTTTTAAATTAATGGTCAATAAAGTAGCCTTTCTGTCAATTCATATTCTCATAATTTTTAGAAACAAGTAAATCTTCAATGTAAGAGCAATCGAAAAATAAACAAGCATTCTGAGAGTATTGCATAAGCAACAGGCACGTAGCATCGTTTTTGAAAGTGGGGGGGGGGGGGGGCCAGACCCAACCAAAAAATCTTGACAACCAAAAAAAAAAAAAAAAAGAAAGAAAATTAAAGTTTTCAAAAATCTTCAAAATCCTAATCCGTGGGGGGGGGGGGGGGTAACTTCAATTTGACTCCTCATTTCCTTATTTTCTTATCAATTTTTTACTTACTTTCAAAAGAGTGGGGGGCCAACTCCATTATCTTTCATTTTTTTATATGTAAATTTAAAAAAATTTGTTGCTGCGAGAAAAAGTGCCCCCCCCCCCCTGATGCTACGTGCCTGATCAATACACGTCCCCTACCAGTTTGTGGCAATCGCAACTTCTCGGGCCTTTCCGGCAAGCTCGGAAAACACCTCGAATGTATTAACATCACCGGATGTTAGAATTTTATACAAAATGGAGTCGCTTCCCATTAAAATAAATATCGGCTAGACTGCATTGTAAGTCACTTCTGTGGTATATTTTAGGGTATATCATTGACTTTTATGAAGTGTTACTCACATTTCAACAGATCTTAAAATGTTTTGAATTTATATCAAGTTTTATAAAAAGGGGGGTTGTCATGGACGCCTAGGTAATACATTCGAGGTGTTTTTCCTAGCTTGCCGGAAAGGCCCGAGAAGTTGCGATTGCAGTTTGTGGAAGTTGTGAAAACAATGCACTGTTATGCAGAATATCGAACCCGACCATTTAAAAAATTGGAATATAAAAAATTAATTTTCTCGAAAAGATGTCAACCAGACGCTGCAAAAGTGTAAACTTGATCTGTAGTTTGACATTTTGAAGCTCTTCAGCACATTTCATATTATTCCTCAAACGCATAAAGAAAAAAAGTGTGGAAAACTGAAGTGGGACAGACAGACGGACGGACGGACAGACAGACAGGCGGACGGACGGACAGACGGACTGACGGACGCAGAGGAAAGCTATAGTCCCCTCCGGTGAAAACCGGTAGGGGACTAATAAGATATCTGAAAATTTTAATAGAATAAGAAGAATTCAAACAAAGCAATATCCGTTTAGCTTGGTAGTATTATATGATAGACATCTTCTTAGGTTATTTTAACTTGACTTTAAACTTGACCCGACTTTGCGGAAATGAGATAATTTAGTACCACATGTATTGCCTGTATGGTTGTGATCGTTAATTTTTCACGTTATATCGTACTTTTAACACCGCCATTGTATTTCATTACTGATTTACCTGAGACGGCCCGATTTCGAAGGATATCAGTACTGTAACCACTGGCAACGGTCTGATATTAGAAAACTCACTAATAGCGGACTGTCACAGGTAAAATTTTTGACTGCTGGAGCAAAGGAATGACATCACAGTTTTTAAGGTATCCCACTCCTCAATGTTGTTGTATCAAGATTTTCTTGAGAAGTATATCATTGAAATCTGTAGACAAAACAAGCTTAAAAAATACAAAGATAATGGGGGACCAGAATCCATCCCTCTGAGTTATGGCCCATTTAATTTGACCTTTTTGCACCTAAAATGCAATTTCATCCTGACTAGGATTTGTTGTCAGTATTTTTGATTAAGCAAACTTATTTCTTCAAATATTGTTTTTAATTATGCACAATGGTCACACTGAATAGAGGGATTACGAAAAAAAAATTGTACAAAGCTGCTTAAATTTTTTGTGACCTTTTTGCACTTAAAATAGACAATTTCTATAATAGCGAGCGCAGCGAGGCGGCGCTAAGCGCCGCTCGCGTAGCGAGCTCTACCGGCAAGGCGTGTGTGAAAAGAAAAATCGGACTATAGTTGCACATTCATTCAACGGATTTTTTTGGCGTCAGAAAATCGGACCAGTAATGCATCGTTTTAATCGTCCCAGTAGTTCCCTGTAATCATGGCAATTTTTATCACTTCACACTCTCACGAGAATCAGCAAGACAAATTTAGACAGTAAAAACAATAACGATGTAAGCGACATACAGTCAATGTTACCTCTAAAGTTCACCTCAGTACACTTTCAATCAAAAATAATCGTGTGACGTCACAAACGTTTACACATTGATCCGATATATTTTTTCGGAGTCAGTAAATTTTGACCCACACTTCATAGTACCAATGGTTTCCAACCTCACGTTCCAACATCACGTTCTCCCGAGAATCAAAGTAAAACCTTTGAAAAGCTTATAAGATGTGTAATTTTAAGAACATCATGCTTTTTAAGTAAATAAAACAGTATACTTCGCATACTTTTATTTCTCAGGGGAGTTTTAAAGAGTAAGACGACACTTAACCAACGTCAGCTTTGACGTCACAATAAGCACTGATAAGGGGAAATTACTCTAATTGAAGTTATTGTAAATCTGCTGAAATGACCAAAATCCTCTTAAAATCTTGCAAAGGCTAAGATAAAGAACAGCTGACGAATAAGGACATTTCTTCAGATACAGGAAACAGTTGTAAATTGCACTAATTTGGATGAATGCTCACAAATATTTTATTCACTATAATTACGGTAATTTCCGGAAACGTAACGTTATACGTAGCAGCGCCTTTTTTTAAAGGGGGTGGGTGAGTGGATGGCAGCCTCATCCAAAAAATCTTTGCAAGCAAAAAGAAAAATAAATCATGAAAATTCTAATCCTTCAGCTCTTTAGCAGTTCAATGGTTTCTTTATTTTCACTTCCATTTATTACATGCGGGGGGGGGGGGGGGGGGGGGGGGGGGGGGGGGACAACACCATGTTCTTTTAACATGATAAGCAAATATTTTTAAGCGTAAATGAAAAATAAAATTAAACATTAATTATTTTTTTTTAAGTGGAGGGGCAAATCCATGAAAAATGAAAAAAATTTTAGCATGGGGGGAGCTCTATGATGAGTCAAGTTTTATATGTAAGTTTAAGAAAAAATGTCTACTGCAAAAAAAAGGGGGAAATCAATCATAATCACAATCACTTTAAAAGAGGAGATGCAGTGCAATGAATATTTATATATTAAAATCTTTATTATTTAACAACATTGTATCTGAGATTAAACTATTGTTCTACATATAAATAAATAAATTATAATAAATCTTATAAACTATGAATAATGAAAATTTACTGAAAAATAGATATGTTTTATTTTTTGGCATTCAAATTTCACGTTGTTAATTTTATTTTATTAATTTATTATAATTCATTGTTTGATCACATGCTGTGCTCGCCCCAACGGTCGCACCGTAAAACATATTAGTTACAATTTGATTTGAAATAAAAACTTTTTGAATATCAAGAATTTTTTAAGATTAATCCAGTTTGCCTAAATATGTATTCAGTATCATTTTGACATAATATAACATAGGGGTCAGTGAAGTCAAATTTTAGATATAGGGCTTCAAAGGTAAAATTCTCGCAAAATTTGGCTTAAAAAAATTCAGACGTTCTATATAATATATGCATGATTTTATGCTAAACGGCTATCACATTCTCAAGATTTGATTTTGTACATGTCACACAGAACCTATAAAATATGTTACAAACCTATTGAATGTTAAAAATGTGAATAATGAATAAAGTATAATAAAAAGAAAAGTATATTGAAAATTCATAAAATTGCTTGTTTCTGTCATTTTCGTCTAAAAAACCTTCCGCACGAAAAAATAGTTCCCCATAAAAATTGTTTGTTTCTTGAATTCAAATGGATTTTCTTTATGAATGTTGTGTAATTATGAAATAATAATCTATCTGTGATGATTAAACAAATAAAATCATATTCATTTTAAATATAATGATCATCTGCGCAATGAAATCAAAACATGAGGAGTGAAATACCTTAAGACGTATTATCTCGTTATATTTTTATCTACCGAATATGATTCTCTCTATCTCTTACGGAAACTTTTTGTTAATTCATAGCCAGACTGTAATCTACGGAAACGTATAACCGCCTCTTGATGTTGTGTTAAATCTCTCAATGGCAAATTAAAATTTGTGTCATCTTCCTATAAAATGTATGCATTGTCAAAATTATGTCGACTTGTACAAAGAAAAAAATACAAGTCGATATATTTTGGATGATTTAAACACTCATTTCAAGCTTTGTTGACTTTGATTAAGTCATAATATTATTTTACGTTATAAATTTGTCGCATTTATATAAATGCATAGAAATTTTTCGCTATCTCTAATATTGAAAATCAATTACGTTGAAATTGTATAATTTGTGAAGCTTTTGCGTCCATACTTTGATGACTTCTTGCCTGTTTACAAGGAATGTCAACTTAAGTTTGTCGTCTTAAGTTTGAGAAACAATTTAACCCAATTAATGTAAATGTCGATTTTATGTATGCAATAATAAATGTATAAATGTATACATAAAGAGTTTTATCTATACCCGATTAATGATAATTCTACATAATTCGAAGTGCTTTTGAAAAATTAAATTTAAAATTACTGAGAGAAATATGCATTTCCGAATGCTCTATATATTTCTTAAACTTCAATTTAAAAGTAAAAAAAGAAAGACTAACCCTTTGGGTTGGGAACCACGATAACTTAGATTATTTAATGGTAACGAAAAAGGATATACGAAATTATAAAGAATGCTGTTTTTGAATGTTAAATGAATAGGACCCGAAATAAAAAAAAAGTTTTTCTTTAACTAACTTAATTTCAGTCTGCATGTATGGTTTTAACAAGAGCTTTAACCTCAAGACATCTAAGCAGTTTACCATCTCTTCTCCATATCATAGTATTCTATACGGAAACTAATTATTCCAGTCGTTCAAATTTTGGTGAAAATTCCTCTCTGACTTAGATAAGTCGCCTAGGTAAATTCGCCAAACAAAATTATGTTGCAATAAATTCCGCGACATTTAATTTTGGCGGCATAGTTTATACGCTTTATTTTAGCGCGACATTGCAGAATTCGACATTAACAGATTAAAGTGCTTAAGACGTCAAAACATGTCGAAATGGTTTCACTGAATAAAGTTTGTTGTCATAATTAAATTGCTAAACTTTGAAACAATAATATATGACAACATATTTATGTGAATATATCGCAACAATGAGAGGCGGTTAAACGTTTCCGTAGTAATCTCCACGCCCCGTTTATCGATTGGTCGAAATCGTCTGTACGATTTAGTTTATGACGTCTGTACGACTTAGTTTATGACGTCTGTACGACTTAGTTTATGACGTCTGTACGACTTAGTTTATGACGTCTGTACGACTTAGTTTATGTCGTCTGTACGACTAAGTTTATGTCGTCTGTACGACTTAGTTTATGACGTTTGTACGACTTAGTTTATGACGTCTGTACGACTTAGTTTATGTCGTTTGTACGACTTAGTTTATGACGTCTGTACGACTTAGTTTATGACGTCTGTACGACTTAGTTTATGTCGTCTGTACGACTAAGTTTATGTCGTCTGTACGACTTAGTTTATGACGTTTGTACGACTTAGTTTATGACGTCTGTACGACTTAGTTTATGTCGTTTGTACGACTTAGTTTATGACGTCTGTACGACTTAGTTTATGTCGTCTGTACGACTTAGTTTATGTCGTCTGTACGACTAAGTTTATGACGTCTGTACGACTTAGTTTATGACGTCTGTACGACTTAGTTTATGACGTATGTACGACTGAGTTTATGTCGTCTGTACGATTTAGTCTATGACGTCTGTACGACTTAGTTTTTGACGTTTGTACGACTTAGTTTATGTCGTTTGTACCACTTAGTTTATGACGTATGTACGACTAAGTTTATGACGTCTGTACGACTTTACATCTCGCACGTATGACGTTATATTTACATTCTACTGTGTTTTTCCATTAAATTCTGTGATCTTCAAATGCCTCTAAATGCAACAAGTAGTCAAAGGTCAAATTGACGAGTTTTATTATGACGTCACAAACGCTGAACGCTGCAAACTGCAACGTCACAAGCGAAAATCAAAGTTCACGCTTGTGGCTGTTACTGTGGCTCTTCCATTAATATCAACTTACCCTTAGAATAAGATAGGAATTTTAAGGCATGAATCACATTTGCAGACAAGGCAAGAAGTTGAAAAAATGTAAATATAAGCATTAAATCATGATTTTTTGAAGTATACACTCTCATAACTGCCGCGGTGTGTGCATACAAATTTTCATAACGCGCTAACGCGCGTTACTCAATTTGTATGCACACACAGCGGCAGTTATGAGAGTGTATACTTCCAAAAATCATGATTCAATGCTATATTATCTCGTGTGTGCGATATACGCATTATCTCGTTATAACGACTTAGTATCTCGCACGAACGATTTAGTTAGAATTTATTTTTCTTATCGGCAACACACTTTCGTAAGACACAACTGATTAAATAAAAAAAGAAGAGCAACCCACGACAAAGAAAGCAATATCAGCGGATAACGGATAAAGAAGATGGGTGAATAAGGCATGTAAACTGCCTATATGAGGATAGATTAGATACTATAAAGTTAAAATGTCAACAAATCTCATAATTTGTTTCTAAATTATTCAAAACAATGTATATTTACCATAACATTAATAAGTAACCTTTAAATATGTTAAATATTAGGAATAAGTTGATTTAAACTTGCGTATGCGTGTCAAAACTTCCAAAAAACTTCAATGCCTTTTCTTTTACAGAGTGGGTCTGAGCTCCATATTTTTGTCATAGTCTATAAAGGTTTAAAGGAAATCAAACCGAGTTCAATGAACGAAAACTTGGAGAGATGACCCACTATACTTTAAAAATGTCCTTTTGAATCGCATGTTCAATTGAACGTTTTCGAAAAATAATATTGGTGGTTGAAGTCTCATATAGCATTTAACACTGGAGGATTTTGTGACTGAAATGGCTCAGTGGTTAGAGCACTAGACATTAGGTAACTTTACAGAGATAGGGTTTTTAGGTTGTGGGTTCGATTCTAACAAAACTTTAAAATTTAATTCTTTTTGTTATCCTTTGTTAAAATATTCATAACTGAATATAGTTAAAAATTATGCTTTTGTAAACTTGTATTTTAACATTATCAAGAATATTTAGTTGGAAAGAATTAAATTTGAAATTGTATTTTAGGACTAAACCAAATAGGCATATGCGTGATCATGTTCCCCCATCTTCTTTCAACGGAGAGGAAAACCTTTAATCTTAATAGCTCATCATAGCCTTTGGCACACCTATCAATGAATTATTTATTTTAGAGTTACTTCCCTTAGCATGGAAAAACGACAACTAGCATCTAGCATATATGTAAACCTACACATTATATGTACAGACACTTGAGGACGGTCGCTCTGAAAGCACTCGATGTATGCCACTTTCTCTACCAGCAGTATTGTAATAGGTTACTCTTTTATAAGTGAACATATCCTTAAAATGAGCCCCATCCTTTTTGTTTGAATCACGCTTGCCATTTCTAACACTTTTGACTGTACAGATGTACAGTACAATGGCGTCGGAAGCAAATTGACCCTCCCCCAGCTCCCCTTCCCCACCGGTTCCGACACCTACGCAGTAGATGTATTTGTTTATAAATCTATCACTGTGTGAAATTTACTGTTCAATTATCACTTTATTTTGGACTTTACTTTTTAAATTCAACATCTGTTTTGTAATATTTTCTCACAGTTTATATCGTACAAAGTTACTTATTTAATTAGTGATTGACACTTTTCGGACTCAATGTGTGATTTCAAAGAGACAGAGTGTCATGTTCCAAGAACTGCTAATCTGCTAAAACAAAATTAAATCTATTTCATGTCTCGGACATCAAAGACTCGTTTTGCATCTGTCAATCTTTCACTCAGCTCACATATGTCATCACCTGTCAATTTTTAATCATTGTTCAGATTCCTATATAAAGTTGTGTACATATCGTCCGGAATACGGTGGCCAGCCTCGGCCACGTCCGACTCACCCAGAGTCTTGAGTCCGGAGGCCACCACTGGCCACATCTGACTCGTTTGTAACATGTCTATTTAATTGTTTTAATAGTTGATTCACGTCCAATAAATTCGAAAACCTGTATCAATTGCCAATTTATTTCTCTGGAATTGCATATTGGTGAACCTTAGGGAATACGGTACACATATCCTTCGTGTACCTTTTGGCCTACAGCGCTCCACAACCTTAAACCTTTATCCTCTACGCCAACTTTCCCTCACCCTGTTCGTACTGCACACGACGGATGCAGTTCAAGAAGAATTACCTAGCACCGTACAAATCTACGCGGTCACAAATCTATAGGTAGTAAGTGCCTAGTATTTTAATTACAAGTCATGCAGCATACTGGATTAAAATGCCAAAAAAGAAAAAAAAATTACTTGTTTGAAAAAAGTATGACAGCTTAATTAATCACCTTAGAGGGAGCTTTACAGTACCGGTATTTGTGTGTTTGTTTGTGTGTTTGATTTTTTGAGACAAATCTTAAGATAGGCCTAGACTGTGTAATCTTGGAGATATGAAAATATATGAACATGTTAGAGATGATCAGACCATGTATAAAGACAAAAATTTTATGCAAAATTAACTGTAAACATAATAAAAAATTAGATTTTTATCGCATTTAATAGATTCATTTTCATCCTTTTATTAGATCTTTTTGTGCAGTGTATTTACATCTCAAAAAAAAAGAAAATACTTTTATAATAAATAAAGTGAGATAAATATTAATGCTATTTGTGTTTTCCCTTACTTACTAATTCCCTGGACTATAGGGTCACCTTACAACGTTTGAAGTGGACAGTCACTAATGTGTTGACCGCCATTCGTCTGTAGCAAGCTCTAGGCGCTTGTTCACGACAGATTAATGTTCCAGAAAAGAGTAAGAGTACAGTCTTGTGACCGCTCTCTTCAAGTGGCCGGCCAAGGGGTCAACTATTACTTTTCCTGGGCGCTTAAATTTTTTTCATTTTTACTGTTTGAAAGAAAACCTCTAAAAATGTGTCAAGAGAGTCCCATTTATTTCAAATGTATGTTCACAGTGAAGTTAAGTAGAGTTTGTAATTGTAAGTTGACGAGAGTATAAGAATACTCGAGAGAACACGATAAGGATCACTACACCTACTGCCGTCCGTGTGACTGACGGTACATGTGTGTATACGAAGTCATAGATACACTTTACAAACGGAAGACACAGTAGTCGTACATCACAAAAAGTCCAAAGTTTACGAAAACAATTGATGTGCTTATGTCTTAAGGACGTTGGATGCTCGGAGATAAGTTATAGAAAAACAGTTTAAATATTGTTAAGACTCACGTTTATCAAGATTTTCTTCAAAGCCATCCTTCTATTTTTACATTCTTACCAAGTCTAATATACTTTTTGTTATCTATCGCAGCATTGTAAGCCAACTGAAACAAACTGAAATCCTTCTAAAGTATCCTTTGTAAGGAAATAGTATAAGCACTGTATTCAATTTAATAAAAGAAAATGTCCTTGTCCGTATAATTTTAAAATTGCATAATATATACTTCGTATGTTATCACGATGCGATTAAAAGAATTAAATTTTTCTTTTGTAAGATTGCATACAAAACAAGATGTAGAGTCCCATATTTATTGCCTTTTCATGTTTTGACAACAGTTTTAGTCAGCTTTGGGCAAGAACAAGCCAGTTCAAGAAATGTTTACATTTTTATCCTCAAATGTACCAGATGGCTGCACATTCCCCATAACTTTACATTAAGTAGACGTGACTTCTAGTGTACTTTTAAATTAATTAATATTTGTCTAAGCATTTAAGCATGATTGGATAATTATGTGACTTTATATAATACATGATTGAATAAAAATCATGTCACTGTTATAAAGTTTAAATCTCAAGAAAAATGCATAAAAAATGAAATTGATTTACACGAAGCTGTCACTGGATAGTTTACAAAGTAGTACAAGGCGTAATGTGTGCGCAAATAGTGAAATTCGCCGAATGCCATATACTATACATGTAAAATTTATTAACTAAAATAATTCATAATTATGTTAGAAGTATAAACCCTATAAGCTCTGAGGTAGAGGATCGGGGCTATAAAAGCAGAGGGATAGAGTCCGATGGAATTTCTGATAATCTTATGAGTTTTTCACGCTTCTGTTGGAAACACAAGCTTATGGACCAGGCACGTAGCATCGTTTTTGAAAGTGGGCGTACTATATAACTTCAATTTCACTCCTCATTTCCTTATTCTCATATCAATTTTTTACATACTCCAAAAAAGTGGGGGGGCCAACTCCATGATAATTCCATTTTTTATATGTAAATTTTAAATAATTTGTTGCTGCGAGAAAAAGTGGGGGGGGGGGGGGGGGGGGGCTGCCCCCCCTGATGCTACGTGCCTATGGACCACGTATATTGCAGTGGATTATATTGTCGTGTCGCACAAAGAGAAACCCATATAATGCACTCATAACACATGTGCTTAACTACACACTGCGCTGAGATCTATAAAACAGAGCTTTATGACGAATATACACTATATGTTTCATAAAAAATAAATTGCGGCCATGGCCACTTTCTAATCAAATTTATATAGTTTTAAGCATGCATATATATACACTATTAAATGCTTAAGATTATGGCGTAAAGTTCTGTTAAGGAACAAGATTACATCGATGTCTATAGAGGCCAACTCATGATTTTAAATAATTGTTTACAATCTTAAATGTTATAGAGCCCATGGTTAAAGGTTTTGCTATTTTATTTTGGTAGGGAAACGTAGAAATGGACACGGGTAAATATATTTATCTTCCAACTAGTATGATTGTAAAACATTATATTATATTCATTGATGGCAGTTAATATTGTTTGATTTTAGGCACCATCATTTAAATCAAATTTCCATAATAAAATCGTGTATGTTATCATTCACAAAAAGTTAGAGTTTTTAATTGAACTATATCAGCGATTGCGAAACTTTAGGCATTGCAAAATTTAAAACCAATCTGGAAATCCCATGATGAATCACACATCATTGCCCTAGAAACCGGTAGATACGTATGTTATGTAGTGAAGACTTTGTACGATATTATATGTTGGTAACCATTCGGTGTTGTACTAATCACTACTCGGATAGCAAATGTTAGTAGTATTCTGTGGTCCTTTCACTATCCAAATTACCCAAAGTAAAAAAATCCACACGCTTAGCTAGCCAGGCGAGAGTGTGTAAGAATTAAATAAATAATATACGGTAAAAATATTTCCGATACTGTGCGTGTAATATCCTGTATCCCTTCATATAAGCCTTCTTATATGGTCAGGATGGGACATCGGGAGGGACCAGTCGATCCTACAGGAATTAAGTTTACACGACCATTAACAGGGATATCTAGGCCTGGGGAAAATAGGAAATTTCGTACAATACCCAGTACAGTTTTAATGGGAATAGTTTTCAAGGGGCTGGCTAACACCCTGTATTCCACAAAGCTTTTATATATGGGAAGGATGGGACATCGTGAAAGAGCAGTCGATCCTCAAAAGGAATTGGGTTTACGACCATTAACAGGCATAACGTAGGTCGACACGAACCATAGGTCATTTTACGTGTTATATCATAACGATTATGTAGGACATCAGATGTATTACTGGCACGTAGCGTCGTTTAAAAAAATGTGGGAGGGTGCAGGCTCATCCAAAAAATCTTGACAAGCAAAAAAAAAAAATAAAATAAAAAAATAACCCCCCCCCAAAAAAAAAATCATGGAGATCCTAATCCAGGGGGGGGGGGGGGGGGGGGGTAAGGGTTGTCATTTTCATTTTATAATTTCACTGTTCAATTCCTTATTTTCACTTCCATTTATTACCATGATCCCTAAATTATCTAAACACGTACGCTTCCTTGTCCGATTTTTAGTTTCCATTTTTACCGAAATGTATAACTACTTAAGGTAAGAGGTAGTACTATAAACATGATGTTTTGAAACAACTGTAGTGGTTACTCATGTATTGATGTTCACTAGTTGAGTTGTTGCTCACCTTGTGGGGATACTTTATTGTCGCTTATAAAAATGAAATGTACAAATTAAATTTTAGATGTACCAGTCCGTGTAAATCAATCAAAATACACCACCTATGATGCAGATGACTGCAATGAAAGAATTCTTGGAGCTTTGAATGAATAGGCAATTAATAGGCAATCTTTCCTGTATATTTTGATTTAGAATAAAAAGATTTTTAGAAGTTGACCATTTTACATTTTCCTTCAGATTTTGTGAATCCCTTTTCATTTAATTGAAATATTTCAATTACATACATTGTTATGATTAAATAAACAATTTTATATGATTTTGTATAAAATATTCTCAAATTCTTGCAAAACTTGGTTTAAAAGATATTAGACTACTATATGCTTGCATGGTTTATGCAGAAAATATTCAAAATTCTAATTTTGATTTTTTTTACATGTAATTTTAAGTAAGATATACAAAATATGTTCCAATTATATCCAAAGTAAAGTTTACATGCAAAAAAATTTAACGCATAGTGTATTTAAAAAAAAAACCAATAGAAAGATGTAGATATGAAAAGAATATTTGAAAAGCATTAAAGCTATAAGTTGTTATATGTCATTTATTACTTTTATCAAAAAAAAAAAAAAAATGCGAGAGAAAATAATAGAATATGTACTTAGTATTAGTTTTTTTTACATCTTGTTTGAGTTTGTCAGTGTAAGTTGGACTAAAATCAGATATTTTATTAGTCAAGGAATTCCTTTTAACAAGAACTTCATCAAAGTAAATAGTGTGAAAGCTTTACTTGGACTTTTTCCATCAATGTAAGTTTTACGGTAATCTCAGATAATTTGATGAGGAAGGGGAAGAGGGGGATGTGTACTTGGATGGTGCTTTTTGTTGATATGCTGTTTTTTGGCGGCATTTTAAAATTCTGGTCAGCTGACTTATTGAAGTGATCACAGTGTTCCTGTTGATAACGAACTCGACCCAGAGCCGGATTGTCTGCATGTGCAAGGATTCTGATCTTCACGCCTCAGTAAATCCAGCGGATAATCTTCCCTAGCCCCGTTTGTCATCATGGATTATGTCACTGGATTATCATTGGTGATGGTAATTCTGATAGAAGGTAAGGAGGCTGTCTGTAGCAACCCCAAATTAACATCAATCATCCACCACTACCAGAGGCTGCAGTTCATCCTCTTCTTTTTAACAATTTTTTTTTTATTTTGTTTCTGTTTTATTTGAGAGGCTTTGAGCAGTGTTAAGGAATGTTCAGCGTTTTTACAATTTGCATTTCGTCTAACAATTCTCTCGAACTGTTCCGCGTCTTCCATCTTCCCGAACGTCCATAGCTGTGTTTATTTAGTTTGTTTGTGTAAGATAAATGGATATTAATTTAGAATTAACAGCAAAGATTTCTTAAGTTTGAAGAGTAAATCTTTGGGAAAATATCAGATAGCTGATTTGAGAGGGCCCCGTTTCTCACACTAGACCCCGCTGGGTGGCATCTAATAACCCGCTAGGGGTCCTTGGGGATGTTGGACGTTATCTCGCGTCTGCAAAATGTGATCTTTCTAGCCGGCTGCAACTAACGTGTGTATTCTCAAAGGCAAAGCGAGGCTGTGTTTATTTATTAACCCGCTGGTATTTGTAAGTCAAAGAGGGTCGACTTCTTTTTTAAACCCCCAATCACATGGATCTTGAATATCTTGTCAACAGGTTAACTGATTGGTCGTGTGGGGTGGTGACCTATGCACCATGATCACAAAAATGTTATTGTTTTTTTTTATGACGAATACTATGCGTAAAATCTTAGATTCTAGAGTGCGCGATTTTTTATTTTAAATCTTAGTTTCTGTCGAGATGCTGGATCGGTTTTGTTGCTGAAGGATCTCGCCAGGTTTACGTTTCGCTTAATAAATCATGTGTCACTACATGTTACAGAAAATACGATATATCTGGTACTCTTCATATATAAATAGTACCAGATTTATTGCAATAAGAATTGCGCCATTACCTTCTAAAAATTAAAATCTACATATAGGAGATATTAACATGAATGCAATCTTCTTTTCTATAGAAACATCAGACAACTGAATGGATTAATCGTTTTTCCTTCTTTTTAGACGTGTTGTTGTGTAATGTACAATCAGTTATGGTGTGTTTTGAGGGATTCGAATTTAAAGCTGCGAATGTGTGTCTGTAAGTCACCCTACAAGCCTCAGATTAAAATATTTCTATGTATATTAACAAGAAAGTTATTGAGATCTTGTCTTCGTGGAAGAAAACAACGAACAACCAGGAAATGATGCTTATTTCATTTTTTTCTTTAAAAAACACAGGGAATTGAAAAAATTTGAAGATTGTGTGGCGCCATTAGCCGACAAATGCCAAGATGATCCAGTGTACAACATGCAGGTTAACCAACTGAAGATCTTTAAGCCAGCGTGTGGGGGTGTGTTCGATTTGATACACTTGCAGCATTTGAGATACATGCAAATGCATGACTTAAAAGAATTCAAAGATATTTCAAAAAGAAATTTTGGTTTATAATAAGATGTGTATTGATGTTCCTTTTAGTTTTTATAAAAGTAAAGGAAGGTTTAAGGTTAACATTATGTTTAGATATTGACTCAACAGGTTCTTCCGGTACGGTCTGTGACGTCATGGGACTTCAGAAGTGTATGGCTGAGGTAGAGTATGCAGAAGGCGCGGATCTACGTGACAACTGCGCGTAAGGATATTATAATACTTCGAGTATAAAAATGTTTTCCTTATCAGGTTAAGTAATTAAAATAAAAACTGTTAAAGTATTTTTTCTTGATGTATGAAATTATGAACATGTTATATTTATACCTACGCATATTTTTACTTTTACTTTTGATATATCAATTAAATAATTGTTTCTTATGTTACTTGGAATTAGAATCTTTCATTCTATAAAGTGTTTATCCACTGGCTAGATATCTCGAGAAACATAGCGCTGTAGATCCTGCCGCGAGTTCAAAACACTATATAGTCTGTCCCAAGTTATTGCTTCCATCACTTTTTGATGATTTTTAAGAAAAATACACATACCTTTTTACAGAAAATACAGATGAAATCGGTAAAGGGGAAAATATACAAGATATCTTCATTAACAAATTATCCCTTTTCACTCATAAAAGTTTACAGAAACGAAAATAATTTTTTACGGAGATTTATAATGAGAAATGTTTACATCTTGTCTCCATTCGGAAGTACTCGGGACACCTCGCGTGATCTTTCAATGTTATCATCCGGGCTTATTAATGGCTGATACAATGCAAAAACTACACCGTAAAATTTACTTAGTTGCTTATTATGCAGGCAAAATCGTATCGAACATCGACGATGTTCCATTGAGAAAATTATATAAAGAGACTCCGAAATATATGTGCTACTAATGATATCCTAATACGTACATCCGCGTGACTAGTATTTGTATTGACAGGTTCTACCCGCGCTTTGATGAGTGCACACAACCTTTGATAGCACAGTGTGGCGACAATGACCCGCAGTATATGAACATCAAAAGCAGCATTGACAGCTTCCAGCGTGTCTGCGCAAGCTCAGGTTCGTATGGAAAATGATATTTATGTACGGTATGATAAATAAAATTCATGGAAATTATAATATATGGTGGCTGGAAATATGGTACGGAAAATGAATTCGGTATTCGGAATCAATTTCTTTTTCATTTTTGAAAGGAAAAATCCAACACAAGTGTAAATGCATATCTAAATTGCTATTAGTCGTGCACATGGGAACCAACCTAATGATCACTTGATAGTCTCTGGAGGCACGTACAACAATGGAAGATGCGTCCTGTATTATTGAGTCTGAGACAGAGACCCCCATAACTATGTCAATATGTGCAGGCAGCAAGCCAAAAGTTCACCCAGCGAACGTTTGACCAGGCGCCGCGCGGAGCTTAAGCCTGTAGAGTTTCTTTTGTAAAGCTAAGTTACATGTACATGATCTATTTAGGGGGGATACCGTGGGCACGTTACTAAGTAATACTATAACTATATATACATTAATGGGCGACGTCGACCTTGCACTCTAGCTATCGGTTAACCAATAGCCAGGAATGTCATATACGTGACCAAACCCCTTTACTACTCGGCTGATGCATGTATCAATCTATTGCATAAATTGAATATTACAAAATAGGCTACAATTTTTTACAAATTTTTGAATCGTGTCTTTTTAACAACTGACATTCTTTAAGTTGTGGAACATTTTCAAGTTCGGTCATTTACACGTAGTAACTTTGGACATCATACTTTCTTCAGTATTTGAGAATAAGAACAATTAATTCTTCATCATGAATTAAAAATGAATTTTTTTTGCGAGAATTCATGACATTTGATCGATTAAAAAGCCGGGTAAAAGGTCTTACGGTATTGTGTAAGAAGGTCAGAAAGTTTGACTTAAATACAACACAATTGTGGTTTTCATATAATTTGTGTAGATTGAATTTAAGATTAATATAAGAATGTTGTTTACTCAGGATTTGAGTTTTCAGTTTGAATAGTATAAAGCTCAATGTCATTTGTTCTAAACACAAGAAATATTAAAAAAATGTATTTTTCTGATTTTGCAGCACTATGAAAAGAATAGTATAGTGATTCAATTTTTTTTTTACTCTCTTATGAGCTCATCTGAGCTAAAAGCTCAAGTGTGAGCTTTTCTGATCACTTTTTGACCTGTGTCCGTCCGTCCGTCCGTCCGTCTTACATTGTACCGTAGTAGACAATGTAACAACTTGTTGCGATGACCCCCCCCCCCCCCTTTCCACCGTTCAAATATGGCTAATCTATTTTTAAGTCAGGATTACACACGTGCATGGTGAACAGCCCTTTTACTAAAAAATTTTTGCTCACTGATGTTATTACATCCCATATAACATTCTTATCAATTGTGACTGTAAATGCTGACACATTTAACATGTACATGTACCATACCATTATTCCAATATTGCTATTGATTTTATGTAACAACCTATGCCATAAGATGTATGTCTTGTGCAAATAAAGAATGAATAAACATGCATCGGTTAATCTATTTTGTGAAAAAATCTTGATAATTATTGCTTGCTACCATTGTCTGCACTGTTTCGGAGAAGGCAACTTTCAAACCGTAGATATGCCTGACGTCAAGCAATAAAATATACTATTTCAATGCATAGCGAGACACCATACTTAAATAGTAAGTCACGGACCAATTTTAAAATAAGATATATTACGTTAATTTACCATTGTCAGTTGAACTATACATTGGGACTAGTTCATTCAACGTATGTGCATTTGTTAAATCAACGTTTACTGCAGGAAAAGACGTTATGATAAATACTTGTGCCAATGTAAAAAAAAAATTAAAATTTTGTAATACAAATGAGTACCGTAGTATACAGTAGTCATCTTCTACTTGTTATATTGGGGAAAAAAACAAATAAAAAAAGGGTAATCTATAGTCCAATCCACACTTTGCAAAAGTTGTTCCCCTTTGCGGGTTCAACCCAAAGGTCAAAAGGAAAAAAAACAACTTTTCCCTTCTTTATGCAACCAAATATTTGGGCGTCCTGTGAAGAAATCTCTTAGAATTTAATTTAATCATTTGATATGTGGGTTGCCCCAACTTGGGGCAATCAAAATTCACAGCGGAAACTGATTTCTAATGTCAAATGACGAAGTTACAACTCTCTAAACTACAAAGGCTACTGTGAGAAATATATGGGTTTTCCCCCAAAGATGGCGGCCAAGGGACATAACTTTTGTAAAGTGTGGATTCGTCTATTTGTCTGACAAAATCATACGGTGCAATGCAGCGCAGGAGTCAGATGTGAAATCACAAACGAAGTCAACCCAATAGTCCCTTGCGAAAACAAAACCACTTAGAATAAAGTTTTGATGTTTTGCTGTTCACACTCCGCGGTCCTCTTCTCCTATATTCTGTTCGAACAAGTCTGTACCAATAACAAAGTTATCGAACACAGTTTAAGAGAATCAGAGTCAATCCTTTCCACTTTTGTATAATGCTTATTGTAAATAAAAACTACAGCACTTTTAAGCAAAACTTTGGCCAAGAGAATTACCTTAGATTACTTAAATATTTTGAGCAGAAAAGTGTAAATCTTTTTCACATTTCCGCTCATTGACTTAGTATTGAAAGAGGACGATATCAAGGCATTCCTCGACAAGAAAGATACTGTACAGAGGCGGATCCAGCAATTTGGAAAAGGGGGGGTTCCATTTGATGAAAATCAATATGTGCAAAATTCATCATTTGTCAATAAACAAGGACTTTTTGAACGTTTTCAGTGCGTATACAACTGTATTTAATAATAAAAAAATAACTCAGACTAATTGCGATAAACTATTATAGAAATGGATATTTTTGGTATTTTTTTATGTCGTTGATCACTGTTTTTAAATTCTGAACTATTTATCAATTTTGATTTCTATCGATTGCCTTCTTAAATAAAGGTCTAAATGATAGGATATTACAAAAAATGGGGATAATTTATCTGCTGAAAAGATGGTACGTGTGTAATACAATGGTAAAAGCAATTGTCGTTCTAGGGGACTTGATGTGACCTCTGTAATGAGTGCGCTAACATCAATCGGCACTAGTACAGATGCGATTATATTTAGAAAAGTTTTTAAAAGTTGTGCATTTTCATAATGGTTAACCCCTTACACGGTATTTTGTAACAGAATTTCCGATTCATGGAAACAAAACAATACGAAATTCTTTAAATAGGCAATTTTAAAAGCATTTATTTGAGATAATTACAGTATTTCTATTATAAATGGAAAAATTGCCTTTAAATAGGCATTAAACGTTTTCAAAAAAATTCATATGTCCCATGGAAAGGGGGGGTTCCGACCCCCGGAACCCCCCCTCTGGATCCGCCAATGCTGTAATAGATGTAATGTTAAATCAGTGGATGAAGAAAAACATGTGATCTGAACATGGCATTAAGAGATACTCTGTACAATCTAGCTAATGACTTTTGTAAAAATTTTCAATAGATGGATTGTCTCTCAGTTAAATCGATACAGAAGGGCATGCTCTTCGTTTGAACAGTTTCTAAGGCGAGGCAAGCTACTGAAAAACAATTTGATAAAACAGGACTATCAACAGTCTCGTTTGAAATCATGTTTTCGTAAGTTCTATGGTCGATACAACGACCTTGTCAGCATATATCATCATAAATTGAATTTTATCGATGTATTCATTACTGCCATTTTTTCTAAATTGCATGAGTCATGTTATAAATGTAATTAACCCCAAAATATTACACAAAGACAAATGATCGTTTAAGTATTTATACATCACGACATGTTGGTTTGTTATCACATTGTGCTTTGTTATCACATTCAGTCTAACACAGTCCGTCATGATATACACCAAGCCTCAGTAAGCGGCATCTCTCCAAAGCTGTACTTTTCCAATTATATGATTAAGTCTAAAGTACATCAATTCAATTCAATTCAATTCTTTATTTCTTTAAGCTTTACAGCTTATCAGTATGACATATGTATAACATGAGGTGGTAGTGTATTTACAGGAGAACTTGTGCACGTACAGATAATAACATTTACTGTTACATATACAGGTTGAGAAAACAAAAGACTACAATTATGTAATACAGTTGTCCCTTAATAACATACTTTTTGAGATGAATTTGCCAAGATTACAGAGATCTTTGACATTGTCAGTATTAAAAAGTTGAATTAATTTAAACATACAAGGTTTTTTATAATAATATTCTTTCATGTATAATCTGCGCAATGTTCTGTATAGAGGACAAACAAATAAAAAATGGAATTCATCTTCAACACTAGATTTGCAATGTGGACAAAATCTATTTTCTCTATTTGTGTTATTATATCTACCAGTTTCAATAGCCAGGCGATGTGACGATAGTCGTAATTTAGTTATATATTTCTGTAATTTAATGGGAATAGATTTTCTTAAATAGTATTGAAGATGTATACCATCGATAAGATATTTGTAAAAAGAACATTTCTTTGAATTTTCAACATTTGCAAAAATATCTTGTTTTGCCTGATCAAAAATTCTTTGTTTTACAAGTTGTAAAATACCATTGTTTATTTTTTGGTTAGACCATATATCAAAAAAACCGAGGTCAATGAGAATTTTCTTTACATAGAAAACCCAGTTTTTATAACCGTGTTCTTCACAATTAATATACATAACTTCGTAGCAATGTCTAATTATACAATTGTCACTAATTAAGACATTTTTCCAAAACTTAATAATGTTAAACATTCTATAATGTACAAGGGGCACACGGCCTAATTCAGCATATAAGTAAGCAGTATTTGTACTTTTCTTCACTCCGAGAATTTGTTTACAGAAGTCTGTATGAAGTTTCTCGATATTGCAACCTATATTATTTCCCCATATCTCTGAACAGTAATTAACAATTCCACCAATAAAACAATCAAAAAGCGACAATAATGTTTCTATATTAAATGACATTCCCCGTATATTCTTTCTAAGCGCAAACAATGCTTTTCTACCTTGTTCAGATAATTGTTTTTCAGCTTTGGTAAACTTGTTGTTAAAGTTGAAAAGTATTCCTAAGTAAGTGAATTGTTGTACAATTTCTAAAACATCATTACCAATATGCCAACACTCACTATCTTTTACTCTGCCATTGTTTCTAAAAACCACAATTTTTGACTTTTCCGCATTAACATGCATTTTCCAAGTATTACAATAGCTATGTAGTTCATTCAAATGACATTGTAAACCTTCCACAGATTCAGAGAACAGGACCATATCATCAGCGTACATTAAAAGAAACAGATTTAGGGAAGATAACTCGTAAGACAAACAACCGGCATTTAAAAAGCTATTTTCGAAATCGTTAATATATAAATTGAATAAAATAGGTGATAACACTTCGCCCTGCATTAATCCTAGGTTATTACAAAAATATTCACTCAAAAATCCATCAACACCAATACAGGATTTCACATGACGATATAGCGCTTTAATAACTGACAATAATTTTCCTTCAATGCCAACCTTTGAAAGTTTAAGCCACAAAAGTCGTCTATCAATAGAATCAAACGCTTTTTTAAAATCGATGAACGCACAATATAACCTCTTCTTTTTACATAGACTGTTACTAATAATAGAATGTAAAGCAAAAATAGCATCACGTGTTCCACAGCTTGGTTTAAAACCAAATTGTGCATCCGTTATAACATCATTATATTTTGACCATTCCAATAACCTTTTGTTTAAAATTGAAGTAAATAACTTACACATATTACTAACTAACATGGCTAGCCTACTAATATTTGTTTATGCGTGTTGATAAATACACATTATTCTACATAGAAAGCTATGGCTATTAAAAATCTATTTTAAGGTAACTTCGAGCTGAAAAATTGCTTGACCATTTGATATTCCAACCAGTTTACTTAGATCTGGTTCAGATGAAAATGTTTTACGAAATATTGTTTCCTGTTCAATTCCATCCACAGAGGCACATTTCCTCAGAGAGTTCTTCATTTTCGTTAGTCTTAACGGGTCAGACTCAAACAATCTTCCACTGGGTCGCATGCTGACTGACCTTTTCACACTAACTGTTGGACCATAACTAATCACCTAATTGTCTACGGGGTTTTCCGTTTTTCCATATTGCAACAAAGAGCACACTACGGGTGTGACAGTCGGCAAAGGATGTTCACTCCTCCATGGCACCTGACCCTACTTCTATCTTTTTAGAGGTCCGTGTTGCCCTGCTTTAAATTTGTATTTCGTTTAATATATTTTTTGAGATGGTTGGCAATTTGTTATTGTCATTTTCATGGACAATGACCAAAAATTAAACTGGCTTGAAAAAATGAAGATTTACAAGTACTTCTACAACTCATTGAAATGATTCTTTAAAGTGGAATATAATGGTTATAGTTATATATACATATATAGTGCACAATATATTTACTTTTAGAGAGGGTGTTATGTATAAGCATACTGGTTTGAACACTTTGAGTACAAGTAGACCAGTCTAATCGACTGTGCAGGCACCGTCCCTTGGTACTCTCTGTTTTCGGGCCACCTTGTTTCTTTATAGCTGTAGTGTTCACGCATTATCTCACACAGTTAAATGCGTAAATCCCATACATATATTTCATTGTATTGATGAATCATTTTGCATATGGTTGCTTGTAATATGAACCTGGATATTCTAGGCTATTATTTCATTCATTATTTGTTATAATCATGATATTATTATTTTTAGTTCAACCAAGGAAAGTTGAAACGTGTGTGGAAGCATCCTTAGCTGGCGTTAATTCAAGGTTGTGACAATTATGACCGTTGGGGGTAGGGTGGGGCCAAAATGGGGGGGGGGGGGGGTCAACAAATTTTTACATAGGAATATATAGAGTACATTTTCAAAAATCGTCTTCTCAAGAGCCATTTGGCCAGGAAAGCTGAAACTTATGAGGAAGCATCCTCAGGTAGTGTATATTCAAAGTTGTGAATATCATGACCCTTGGGGGTAGGGTGGGGCTACATTGGGGGTCGACTTTTTACAATGGAATATAAAGAGTAAATATTGAAAAATCGTCTTCTCAGAAAGCAATCAGTCAGGAAAGCTGAAACTTGTGTGGAAGCATCCTTGGGTAGTGTTGATTCAAGGTTGTGAAAATCATGACTCCCTAGGGTAGATGGTAGCCACAATGGGGGTTGAATTTTTACATTTGGATATATGGATTAAATCTTCTTCTCAAGAACCATTTAGTCAGGAAAGCTGAAACTTGAAAGGAAGCATCCTTAGATAGTGTAGGTTCAAAGTTGTGAAAATCATGAACACCGGGGGTAGGGTGAGGCCACATTGGGGGTTGCATTTTTACATATGAATGTATAAAGTAAATCTTGAAAAATCTTCTTCTCAGAAACCATTATGCCAGGAAAGCTGAAACGTGTATGGAAGCATCGTCAGGTAGTGAAAATTCAAAGTTGTGAAAATCATGACCCTCGGGGGTTCGGTGGGGCCACAATGGGGGGGGGGGGTCGACTTTTTACATAGGGATATATAGAGTAAATCTTTAAAAATCTTCTTCTCAAGAACCATTTGGGCAGGAAATATAAGACTTGTTTGGAAGCATCGTCAGGTAGTGATATTTCAAGTTTATTCAAATCATGATTCGGGGGGGGGGGGGGGGGGGGGGGAGACAAATTTATAAATATA